>NC_040044.1:2009013-2618251 GCF_003713205.1 Coffea eugenioides
TTTTCTTTCTGGGAATCACATCCTAATCATAGTTTAATGTGTTTCTTTATTCTTTCTATCTTCAACCTATCATATACTATGTGTTTCCACACACGCATCCTTAGCAACAAACAAAATCATGAGATATAATACCCCCGGCTTTCTCGTTCTCTCTCTCTCTCTTTTTCACCTTCTTTGCTTCGAGAAGTTGAGGTTTTTAACCATCACCACTTCAACATAAATGTTAAGAATGTTTAACATGCAGCATGTTAAGAACATAGGCGTCCTCTTTCCCTTCTTCACCAACCAAGAGGTTGGTGTTAATGTCAAATTATATCCACTTTTACTTGGATTCTATGTTAATTTGTCCAAACAAACTCGTGAATGGTGTTGGTAATAGTTTGTAATGAGAATGTTGAAGTTCATTGTCCCACATTAAAAGAGGATAAAGTGCTTATTGTCTGTATATGCATCATTGTCTTGTTTCCTTTACAAACTTGTTCCAAAATATTAGTTTGGAGGGAAAGTTTGGTGGGAAAGTTATTTCAGTTTATATCTCATACACTTGAATATGAATTGAAAGATATATAAAATCTTGACACTTGGGGCACCTTGGGGCTTTCTGATTCGGATAAGTAGTTGGTTAACTACCTATGCACCTATTCAAAAAGGATTGCATTCATCACTTTGAAAGTCACCTTAAGAAAGTACTTTCACACCTCAAAGTCTCTGTATTTGTCTAGTTTAGATTTGTTATTTACTGCAAATTTCCAACAATTGGTGTGCACTTTGATAAATGCATGGGATAATTCTTCTGCAATTGATGAAGGACGAAGTGCCACATATGCGTCATGCCTAAACATTACGAAATCATTTACTTGTATACACTTGTTTGTATATTACAACCATTGTGGTATTAAGGGCAAAGCCCTACATATGCATTATCTACCGTTATCCTCCCCTGTTGCCATTATAGAGGATATGACAAAGAAATAATAATCAAGAAGGTTTTACCATACTTCGCTCTCAACATGATAAATTTTTTTTTAATATATCATAGGATTGTTATGGAGATTTTCATTTTCTTTTTGGTTGTGTTTGGATTGAGAGATTTGACTAAAAATTTGAAATGTTCTCAAATCTCTTTAAGCTATTTAAATTATTTGGAAGGTATTTAGATGTGTAATTCATCACTTATTTTAAGCGTTTAGATGTATTTAAATAATTTGTAGATTACATCCCCAAATATCTCAAGTAATTCAAACTACTTAGAAGGGATTACATATCCAAATGCATCTCTAGTAATCTAAACAATCTAATGTGATTTGATTGTATTTCAAATCTTTCTTCAAATCTTTCAATTTAAACACAGCCAAATTCTTTTTGCAACGTATTTGGTGATGCCAAATGACCGCGTGACAAATTACTCCAAGCTTTTCATTTTGCAAGGTAATCTTGTGGAAATAGTCTTTGTATGGAAAAGGATTGTTTTGGCCTTGTCACCGATAAAAGAAGCATCTGAAGGGAACCAATATTGGAATTTGGTAGCGGGAATCCGAGGGTTGTTAGGCTATGAATGGGAATGCAGTTTGGAACATTCCTGGCTTGAAGGAAACTGCCGTGCAGATCATTTAGCAAAGCTAGGTAAGAGTTTAGCTTCAGGGATAACTGTTTTCAAGAACCCTCCACACAGACGCTGGAAACGCTTCTCGGCCCGGATGTTTGTAGAGTGGCAATACCTCGTCTAGTTATTATGTAACGGGACCATGGTCCTCCACCGTACCAAAAAAAATCAAAATCAAAACTTGATCATTTTTTGAACCTTATTAATTTCATGATGATCCAAAACCATAAGCAGCATTTAATCTTCTTTCGAAATTGGTAAACAGAAGGAATAAGCATACATGATGATCAATCCCACTAGCCCGTGTCCACATAAAATGTTCGTGAACATTGAACAGAGTATACACCCAGAGAATCATCATCTGTCATCCCTTTTCCTGCGTGTGCGATATATCTCATTCTTCCTCTGCCTGACTGCAGCGATGCAACTCAGTGTCAGAAACGATCATGGGCGGACACCATTTCACCGCAAGAGGCCAGACAATTGATCCACGGAAAAAACCTAAGAGAAAGATGACGTCATAGGAAGGTCAATTTGACATCATTATTATGATCATCAAATTGCTGTCCTTACATAGCGTGGGATTTCCTGTGGAGTAATAATGTCATCAAGTACAACAACAATATGTGGCCTTTTCAGTTCTCAATGGTCCCCCACAAATATGTTTTTCATGTTATCATGGCGCCTTGTTCATTCCTCTTGGGTCTATTACCACTCCATCGCTCCGCGAAGACTTTCACAATTCGTTGACGAGAGTTCTGTATGCGCACATCTTCCTTGTACGTAACTGAAGAAATCGCCAAAAAGAAAACAAAATTCTCACTGACTAGTCTTACTGGATATGTAATCCCCCATCTCATTGTTTTTTTGTGGGCAAATGGAATCCTTTTGCGTCTGTGGTACATTGGTACGTGTCTTTTAAGCTAGCACTAATTAAACTCGTTGCGGGAAAAAGGTACTTGAAGAATTCTAGAGTTTTCACCAACATTTGCAAAAGAGATTGTTGAAAATTTGAAGGATATAGAAAAAAATAAGTACTGAAGCTAGCTTTCGCCTGATAATTAAGCCAGACCACAAGGTGAGAACTCGGCGTCTCTTACTATTCTGGGGGGAAAAAGAAAAGGAGTTGCAACATTTATTTCAATGCTTTGATAATTCACCACATTGCAAAATTGTCTAACCACCTAAATATTTCCATTAGAGCTGGTAAAATAACAGTAATCTTCTATGATCGTCGTAAAGGCAGCATTTGAGGTTCGAAACATTATAAGATTTTGTCCATCGCGTATTTAAAAATTAAATTAATGATACGTACATCTTTATTATTGTATACATGACAGAAGCATAAGGCTAGAAGCCTAGCTAGGGCCGAAAAGAAATAAAAGGCTAGAAGCCTTGAACCAAAGTGGATCGAGGAGGGCTACAAGGATTTACTGCTGGCTTTACTTGTAGTTAAAAAAGTAACACCATTAGTACGTATTAGCAAATGAAATGCTACACGCAATTAAGTTTCTAGCTTTATCCTTTCTCTTTTGCAATTACATTTTAAATGTTTATTACCTTGTCCTTGTTCTATTTTCTTTCTCTCTTTTTCCCTCGTTTGTGTTTACCTTTCGATATATGGACCACTAGGATTCATTGAGGAGGAGAATACAAAGGAGCCGGACCAAGATGTCCATTATCTATCCACCCTTTGGGGCTCCTGTGTGCTTGCCTCCATTAGATACCAACCGAATACAATATAAAGGCCTAGAACATGTGGTTATGAGAGAAGGCATGACCACCATCATTTCCCTCCTCAGACTTTTGTTGAAAGCCTTGGGATCGAAGGCAGAGATCTTAATCATCGCGTAGGGAAACCATAATCATCCTCCTGTAATTGCAGAGTGTAAAAGTGCGCCACCATAGTTCACAGAGCAAAAGAAAAGAGAGATGATATTGTTATTTATTTTGTGTATGAGATGGTCCGAAAAGTTGACTGAAAAGTGAAAGGGCAAAAAAAAATATAAATATATATATTCATTGAAAGAGAGTGTTGAAGGTCTGAGCAGAAAGATTATTCATTTCAAGTCCCCTTTCTTTCTTTCTTTCTTTCTTTTCAAGGCTGCTTTAAGAAGGGACTTTGAAAGAGTAAAGAGGAAAACTATGAAAAGTTGCTAAAAGCAAGCAAAGCAAGGTATGATTGTGGGTGACACCTGATCAAGAACTAGTGTTTCTTTGCTTAGAGCTAGCAAGGATTTCTTTAGATTTCATTACATTTCCTGCTTAAATTAATTCAGTTACTTCTTGGGATTTTCAAGTGATTTAAATATATATCAGTATCATTATTCTCATAATGGAATCTACTTCAAAAATCCCTCATCACCACCGCCACCTCCAACAACAACATCCTCTTCAAGGTCATCAGCTTGTTGGTTCTTCTTCTACTTCTACTACTACTTTAGGCGCTTCAGGTTTTGGTGCTGCCCTAGGCTCTCATGCCTGGACCCCAAACACCAACTTGTAAGTCTCTCTCTCTCTCTCTCTCTAAAAGATACAAACGTTCGCCAACAAATTAAGCCCACAACTAAGTTTACTTTACATGAGGTAATGATGATATTTTGGCTACTTTACTACACCATTATGGATTGTTCATCGCACTTGGAATCTATCTCTTCTTTTCCCTTTTTTTTTCACATTCTCTATTGATTTATATTTTGTACGTACGTCAATCAAAAAGTGCTTTCAAGCTCGAACTTAACTTTTTCATGTTTTCTTGAACTCTTGAATTCGGGAAATGCCAAAAAAGAAAAAGGCTTATGATTTTATGCAGTCCACTGGAGTGTTTGGAAGAAAAAATGAGTGAAGGAATCACCAAACCACTCTTGAGTTTTAAGCTATTTCTTTATTGCTTTCACTTAACTAGGGTTTAGGGTTCTTAGCTCCACTCAATTTTTTTTTCTTTCTATAATCTCTTTTGTAGGAATAGCGCTGGATTTGGTTCAGCTGCAAATACGGCCATCCTAAATTCAAGAAACCCAAGGCTGCAAAACGATATCCTTGTGTCT
This sequence comes from Coffea eugenioides, assembly GCF_003713205.1. NCBI lineage: Eukaryota > Viridiplantae > Streptophyta > Magnoliopsida > Gentianales > Rubiaceae > Coffea > Coffea eugenioides. The sequence continues at coordinate 2,013,664 of NC_040044.1, forward strand.
TCTCTCAATGGTTCCATGACTCAAGACTTCAGCTTCAGCTGGGCTAATGGTAGTAGAGGAAATAATTTCACCAATCAGTCTTCCCATGATTTGCAGCTTGAGATGATTAAGCGAGAGTTTTCAGAGTCCTACTCAAATTTTAGCGAAATGATTAGCAGCCCATCATCAAGCATAGAAGACGTACAGCTACCAATTCAGGCCACTGATTATAGAAGGAACGAGAACAGGGAAATAAACGATCCAAATGTTAAGCTTTTGCTTAGATCATTGTCTTCTGGAGATCGAAATAATGATTTTCATCGATCTTGTCCCGGGGAATTGTACTGTAGTACTTCTTCTAGCTCAAGTCTGGGAGCTACACCTAAAAGAGGAACCTTCAGTCAGATATATCCTACCATAAACGTCTCAGAGATTAATCAAACACCTTTGGCGAACTCTAGCTCGTTCCATATGAATTCCCAGGCTTTGGATCTCTTAAATTCAGCAAGATTTAGTGGGATTTTTTGCCTGCCTATGGTAGATCAGCTCGGTCTTTCCAAGAATGGAAGCCTTTCTTACGGATATGATTACTTGAGTCAATCAATTCCAATGCCAATATCGGAACCTAGCAATGTGAGTGTGTTCTTTTTCCCTTGTGTATCTTCCTACGGCTCCAATTTGAAGTAATTCTACGCATGCATGTGTCGTTTCCTGGCCAAATGGTGATTCATGTATACACTAATTTCTATATCGATAGTAAACATATAGTTCATGAGATGTTAAATTAACTACCTCTTTTAGTTCGTGTTGAGCATGGTAGTTCCTCTGGAAAAATCAGCCTTTATCCAAAATGGGATAGATTCTTAACATGATTTCGGTTACCTTTTCTTTTTGCTCGGATGTATTCCCTTTTCTTTTTTTTTTGTCCATCTGCCAACGTTTGACGTGACAATTTTAGACATGAATAGTAAATATTCTGATAGAAGCATTTATGTACAGTCATTTTGAAGACTGGTAAGAGAACAGACGAGATTCGTATACTACACTAGATTTCCCTTGGATGATTTGACCAGGAAAAAAAATAAAAGTGAGAATTTTTTCCTATTTCTTTTGAATAAAATGATCCCTAATCAAAAGAAAAGCTTCTTCTTTTTCTGTAATTAAAGGCTACTTGATCAGCTTTATACTTTGTACCGATCTTTTTTTTTCTCCTTTCCTTTTCCGTTAACTTCTTTTAGAAATTCCGCCCTTTTGATTCGAGTTTGATATGATGTCTACCTAGAATTATTTAGCTAAGTTTTGCTTATTGTTTATTGAAGATAACACCCTTAAGCTATGGAGTAACGGAAACAAAAAGGTCCGACATTAGTCTGGAACCAAAGGTACCTCAAGCAGCACCGAAGAGATCAAGATCAGAGTCCCGAGCTTCCTGCCCACCCTTTAAGGTAATGAACTATTATTTAGGTATCATCATAGAAATGCTTTTGTTTACATTAGACTAAATGAGCTTATACCCTTAAATTTCTTCCAAAATGAAAAAAAATAAAAAGAGGAGAGAAGAAGAAGAAGAAGAATTTTATACCCTGAAATTATCCTATTTGTCATAATTTAATATGATAGATTTTGGTTTTTGACAGTTTGCTTCTGATGAATATTTTACATTCAATAAGAGTAGAGAAGTCATTATTTGGATTGTGATTTTTCATTGAAAATTTTTTATGTTTTTCTGTGAACACATTTTTCAATCACCTTTTTATCTCACATATATCAAATTGTTACAATACATTTTTCTATAAAAATTCCAAAATATAGCAATAATCTAAACAGTAAGAATGTTTAAATCTGAGTAAAGAAGTTGTTTCAGTATATTGTCAAGGAGAATAAGTAAATGCCAAAAGGAATTCAACTTATTTCGAGGAGTCGCATTAAAGTTTGCATGTAGAATAATTTGATACTACAAGTTGGAATTAATCCGCCATAACTTTTGTTAATTGAGACTACTTTTAACCATCACATGATTCTCATATATTCACGGTATATGATTTGTCATTTGAACCAGGTCAGAAAAGAAAAGCTAGGAGACAGAATTGCAGCTCTTCAACAGTTGGTAGCACCCTTTGGCAAGGTACTTCTTTATCTTGCAAAGTAATTGGCGTTTAATCATCGAAAGACTTCATTAAAGCATAAAAGTTGTCATAGCCGTAGAATCATAGATTGGCATATTATTGATGAACAGCTGTTAGAGCTTTGCACTTCGGAGTTGCCATCTGCTGATTGTGATTCCAACATGTTGATTACTTTCTGGGGCATTGAAGTAGATCTATCATATGTACAAGGACGAAAATTCTGCTGATTTTCCCAATCACGCGCTAAAGCCTAATTTAAGTACCATCTGACTAAAGGGTGTGGATCAGGAATTTTAGTAGTCATTAGATACAGCCAAAAAACTGCATGCTTCCTCAACATGCTTAAGCTTTAAGGTTGTCTTATGGATGGCTTGGAGAGAGAACATTAAGGTTGCATTGCATCTAGTTAATTTGTTCTTAATTAATTTCGTTTACCACGAAGAATCTATTGGTTTTCTACAAGTAATTTGTTTTATTTTCCCAATCACGTGGAATGGAGAATATTGCAGACTGACACAGCATCCGTACTAATGGAGGCCATCGGGTATATCAAATTCCTTCAAAACCAAGTTGAGGTACCTTCTTTGCACCTTACAGAAACATTCTTCTTCCTGGTCCCTGGTTTTTTGTGACACAGCTAGACAGCCTCATGCATAATTCCACTGCTCCTGTTACCAAAACCATGTGTATTATCACTGCTTTTCTCTAACGGTAGCTGTACTAATCTGACTAGACATTATCTCAAATTTGTGCTGCATAATACTACTGTGTCACTGAGTACCATTAAGACAACAATAAAATTTGCAGAGATGCCAGATTTTGGTTCATTCAAAAATCAAAAAAGAGTAAGATATTGCTACTTTTTCAATCAAGAAGACGGAATAAGCATCGCTACTGTTCTAAGACGAATAAAAAGAGTAAGATATTTTGTGTTTGAGAAAAAAAAAAATCTAGCATATACCACAACATGCATCATATATATCATCTTTAATTTGTATATAGTTGATCATGTGACTAAATTTCAACAGTTAGCACTGCCCATATGCTTGGGAAAACCATGCATTGAGCCCACAAATTTGTTCTTCTGCCTATTTCCATAAATGATAAAACCACTCTTCGAACACGCTAAGAATCACCATTCATTATTAAGGAGTGAGCTTAAGTATATATAGCGTCACACGCTCTAAGGAAGATAAGGACTGTTGAGGGCGACAGGTCCAGCAGCTGAACATTGATCATCATCCCCTGAGTGTGGAAACTAATTTCTTGACATAATTATATATATGATGATAATTATATATCTTCTGGTTTGCATAATTTCTTCTTGAGTTACGATTCTGCTCTTTATTGTAGACACTGAGCGTCCCATATCTAAAGTCGTCGCGCAACAAGTCCAGTAGAACCGTGCATGGGGTAAGCAAATGGGATGCACTTACATTTATAAAAGAAAAAAAAAAAGGCGGAGAAAATTAATTTGTTTCTTTTAATTCTTGTCATCTTATTCTCTTCTTGTTGGCATTTATTTATTTTTCAAAGGAAAAGTTAAAAATAAAAGAAGTTGCATCGCTTTTGTTTTTCCGCCTATTAGGCAGGCAGCTTGGTGTAAGAAATTGAGTCAATTGCAAGTATCTGAAAAGGTGGTGCGTTATATATTTTCAGGGTGCTATGGAGAACGGAGGTGAAGAAAGAAAACGAGATCTCCGAAGCCGAGGGCTGTGCCTGGTGCCAATGTCGTGCTTGTCTTATGTGGCTGACGGTGGCGGGGGCGTCTGGCCGCCGCCTAGCTTCGGTGGTGGCACTTGAGTTAGAGGCCTCCGCCTCCATTTGGCAGCGGGTTTCCTAGCTACTATTTCAAATTGAAAAGAAAAAATTAGGCGGGGGCAACTGGGCAAGGCAGTGCTGCTGCTCAATCTTTGCCCAACATTTTGCGTTGATGCATATTTACTTCCACCTTTTGACTGCCTTTGTGAGAATGATTGCAAATTGCAAGCTTTAGTGGAGCAAATTTGGTCATTCTGAAACCAAACAGCATTGAAAAGCAAAGCCCAGGATGGACCAAGTTTGATCCATTAAGAGTCAATATATGATTGAGATTTAACACTAGCTGGAGTGGTGTCCATGATCCACCTTCATGTAAACTAGTTTCTAGTTTTTCTATTATTTTCTGAAATAAATGCCTGCTTGCCTTTCGTACAAGAATTAGATGCTTTCTTGGCTAGCAATCAAAGCGCGGGACATAAATTTGCAAGCATATCTTCTCCGCAATAAATAAATAAATTGAACAAAGAAAATTGCAATCTTATGGAAGAATACTAGGGGGAAGTGCCCACGCATTGTGCGAGTGTTTGATACCTGTAGTTAAAGAGAATTTTTCATTGGATAAATAATAGTATATTCTAGAAACAAATAGTCATCAAATATAACAAAACTAATAATAGTACATTCTAATTGCAACACACACTTGTACACTTTACTTTATTAATGCTTTTATAATTTTACTATTCCCAAAAGATCCCTACAAATGTCATTGAAAATAGCCCAAAAGGAGACATAAATTGTTTCGGATAAAGGAATGCCCTCCAACACGGCTAGTTATAGCAACATGTTAATTACACAACGTGTTAATATATTATTGTGTTAATTGCACAACAAAAGCCACACTTTAATTAAATGTGTCTATAACACAATTTCAATAATTACACCAACGCACAAGTTTATATGAGTTGTACTCGATGCAAAAGCGGTTGCAAAATAATTTCATATTTCAGAAATACTTAGATGTCTCCATAAATCAAAACTTTAAATGTACCAAATGAGAGTATATCGATAAATATACCTAAATACATGCTGCCCTCAATTGTACCAAAAATTTTTAAAAAATTTACACAACATTCCATATTTCTAAAAAATCACTATTCGTATGGTTGAAATTTAAACCTCCTTCGAATGCAACTCATTCTTGTGCAGTATAAGGAAAGGACACGCAACATGGATCCCTTTCTTCTACCCTATCTCATCTTTTTGTAACTACAGCCAAATAAACCGCCCCATCTGTGAGAACGTGCCTCTATTTATAAGCGGAACTCACGCCCAAACTTTTAACCGTACGACTTCATGAGTTCTATTTCCGCCTTGCGCAAATTCTTAAACACCATATATAACTAAGTTGAACTCAACTAACCCCACACAAAAAAAAAGGTTGAGCTAACAAGAGTGATTTGGGCACCTATATTCGTTGTCAATGAATTGAAGTCCCAAACATTTTTTATGCCAAATTTCACAAATTAATAGCCATCCGATCCCTAAGTTCAAAACATTTATCCAAGATTTGGCAGCTACTCTAATTATAATGGAATAAACAATTTCGGTTTTCATTTTTAATTGCTGTCCACATCTTTAATTTTGTAATGAACCAATCATTGATTCGCTTGTCATTGCGTAAGAAGCAAGTTATGTGGCCAGTACAATTAATCAACTTTCCACGCGCTACCCCCCAAACACAAACATTTTCCATCAACCAAATAACCTTAGAAAATGTTTGACAAAAAAAAAAAAAAAAAAAAAAAAAAAATAACCTTAGAAAATAATTTTTTCTAGTTACTAGCAAGATTCACAACTCAATATCACTTCATAGTAATCCGAAAATAATTCGAAAATTATCCAAACACACTCAATATCCCAACTTTTCCTAAAAAAAAATAAAAATTCATAGTTTACTACTTTGAGATCATATGCTGATGAAACATTGATCTAGTGGATAAGTTAAGACCTCAAATATTAGAAGTCTGGGTTCAAATCCCATCTATTTCCTTCCCGCTTCTTAAGTTCTACCCTTTACCTATTGCCTACAATTTTAGGAAAAAAAAACATTGGAGGTCAGATGTCCTCGTGCTTATGCCAAATTTAAAACACAAATTGGCAGCTATTCTTAACTAGAATAGCATAAACAGTTTTGGTTTTGTAAATTGGTTGTTGTCAACATCATGATTTTCATTTTTTAATTTCTATTATGTACCAATCATATTGTTGGCTATTGATTTTTTCGTCTTTAATTAAGGTGCAAGTTATCTAGACAGACAAATTCTCAATTAGTATAAATCAAATTTCCACCGGCAACCTCTATAACAAATGTTTTCTGCCAACGCACAGCCTTTAGAATACAGCAAGGTTCAAAAGTCAAACTTTATAAAACAAAAAAAAAAAAGAAAAAGAAAAAGAAAAAAATGGTGGGGATTATTCCCTTCCCCCTTCAATATGGGTTGGACAGAAGTTTGTACAAATGATTATTTAAAATAATTATTATAACACTTTTTATCACGTATATGAAATAAAAACTTATGTTAAAAAATATATTTGTTATAAAAATAAATAAATTTTGTGTAAATAATAATTATTTAATCACAGAGAAAAGAGTAATTAACGATGGAGATCAGATGCGCCAATGGCTATACAGAAGAGGTCGTGATTTGATCCCATCCGTCAACTTTCAACAATTTAAGATCAAGATGGAGGTTCTAGCATCTAAAATTGGGTCCCTGGAATTTTGCGCAAGGGGACCCTGAGTTTGGCAAATTGGTGTAAGAACTAAGAAGGAACCTTATCCAGATCCTGACCATCTCGGTTGGAGTAGTCGAATACGTGGCAGTCATCCACACTTTTGGAGTGATGGATATCCTCGACCGCCGGCAGTGCGGCTCCTGTCAGTAACCTGGTGCTGATGCCATCCAAACCAGCAAACTTTTAGATCTCTCATGAAAGGTCATAAATAGCCTTGGTAATATGCTACTCCGTAGACACTTTAACATCCAATATAACTTCTTTTTTCTAGTGTTTCAAAGAAAAAGAGTGGCAAATGAATATATATTAGTATGATTTTATATATAGAATTAGAAAGGAATTCAAAATTAAAATAAATTAGCTATTAAGCTGTACAATAAAAAGACTCATTTTTCTTTACTTAATGTCCCTTAAAATTTTATACTTGTGGAATTTCTACTATTTTTTTTGACATTAATTGCCATTAATATGCATTTCTAGTTGTAGGTTTTACATTTCACCATGTTAAAGCATTTTTCAAAAGCTTTTCGTTTGACAGCATACAATTTTTTCAATGTCTTGCAACATACTTATTCTTTTCCTTGTAATTTATAAATAGGTAGTATTATTTTTATAGTTGTTAATAAATTAGAGAACAGTATGAAATTCAAAAGATTTTACAATATTTATTATACCTGGCTTTTTCTTATCATTATTAGGAGATTAGCTATATTGATGGAATGCAGGATTTCCACATGAAAAATTAAATAGTCGACTCAGATAATTATATCGACTAATAAAGTAAATACAACTTTAGTTCAAACATCACCAACATGTATTGTGGTAGAATTCGTGAAATTTTTTAGTAATTCGTCCCTTTATTTTCAATTCATTGAATTAGATCTGGTAAATTTGCATGTCTATCTAAATCCACATGGTTAATTTTTATAACTCCAAGTTGATTAAATGTTCTAAAGTTGGAGCATTTAAGTCAAGATACATGGAAAGAGTAAAAGAGAAACAGACACAAAGGCCAAATTGATAATTCCATCAAAAGAGTCTAACGGAGGGAATCACAGAGCTTAACGGATGATCAAACCATGGGCTATATGCCAAAATGGTGTCAATGGTTACTGAGACTCTGGTCAGACGAGTGAACGCTCTGTTCCATTAAATATCTTTGCCAATAGCAAGAAACTGCAGGAGTGTATTAATCTACTAGTAGACTGCAGACTTGGTACGTCTCAGATAGGCAATACAGGAAAAGAATCTCTTATCTATTTCCTCTTCTCATACTTTGAAGACTATTTCTATTCTCTCTCTCACACCTTCTCTTCTTTCCTTTATCCTGTCTTCTCTGTCGGTCCCTCCCTTCCTCCCTTTTCCTCTGCAGCTGCTACTGCCTCTGCTTTCCATTTACTGCTGTAGTGAATTCCTTCCTTCTTTTTCCATTTTAATAATCTTCTTGATTTTCTCAACCTCTTTATCATTTTTGAAGATTTTCACTGAGATCTTTACTGAAATCTTGTTGGCTCTTGGAGAGTTATTGGGAATTTGAAGACTGCTGTTGTAATTGGCGACCCAAAGCCAAACTCTTGATTATTGAATTTTGTACAAGATCAGCAGCTTCTTATTGTCCAGCTTCAGGTCTGAACACGGATGGTTCGATGATACAACTTTCATCATATATATTTTTTAAAATAGCCAAAAGCTGTTTTAAGTGAGATTATTTAAGACCATTTGTTTTCTTCATTAATTGTTTATTAATGATCTGTGATTCCGACTGTTTACCTGTGCAAAATTGAATCTTGAGTTAATTTGACTCAAGTATTTATAGTGATCGATTATAATATACGGAGGATACCGGTGAAAGAATTGAGCTGATCCATGCATGAGATTGTCCGAATCTGGCTTGAATTTAGCTAAATTTTAGAAAAACCTCTGAGAAAACTGACTGTATCTGATGGTTGTGACTCGTGAGTGTATGCGAGAAGTGGAAAAGAATGAGAAATGATTCATGCTTCTTTCATCTGAATGGAATACTGTTAACTTTGAAGTAAAAAAGATTTTCTCAGAAAGGATTTTGTAAAATATCAGTTATGTTGGCCTGCGATGAAAAAAAATTCAGGGGAATTAGAAGAAGAGACTGTGTTTTTGCGAAGGTAAAATTTTGTTGGTAATTTATCGGCTGTTAAGTTGTTATGAATTGGGAAACATTCAACTTGGTTTCTGAATATCCTGACTAATAATTCGGATGAAGGGTGAAAAAAGTACTTCTTCGCACTGGATAATTCTTTATTATCTGATACTAAAGTTTGCTAACCCACGTTTGTGAGGGGAAGATGGTCGTATCTTGTTAATACTTTCAATGGTGAATCTGTATTACTAGATGTTTTCCCCCCTCTCTAATTTGTTTGTTTTCTGATGACTTTCAAAGGAGCAAAGATGGCATCTTTACAAGGGCCGGTGGTTTGCCCCGTGGTTCGTGCTAAACAAACTGGAGTTTACACTGTACCTTTTTATACACCTTTGGGACTGGCTGCTAAATTAGTTAGAGGTGGATTCTTTGGGCTTCAAGTGAATAATAGGTTCAATGTACCAAGTCAAACACCCCGCCAGACAAAGGTGATCAGGTGTACCTTCAGTTCTTCATCGAATGGCAATGGTAGCAAGGCAGGAAATTTCAGTGAGAATGATGCAGATTACGTAAATTCCAGTGTGGTAGAAGCAGGTATACTTGTGTTGAAAGTTTTTTAATATAATGCTTTTACGTTCCATGGCTCTGCTTTGGAGTTGGATCCATTTACAGTTGCATTTGTCAGGTTTGATATTTTCTATTGTGAGTTTCGCATATGAATGTTTCTTATCTTGTCTGGGATTAATGGCAGTGGAGAAAAATGATACGGTTCATTCAACTAGTAAATTGAAGGTTAAGTAGCCTTACTGGGAAAAGGAAGAAAAGACGTGACAAAATTTGGGCTTTGTTGTTATTTTGTTTGTCGCCTACATATAGGGTGGCAGAGAGGAAGATTTGCATTTTTCATTCTTTCTGAAGCGTGTCTGACGACTTGTCTGATTAACAACCCATATAGTCAGCTTTGAGACTATCTGTTTCTACTTTTCAATTCTTTGGTAATAAAATAGGAGTTAAGGAAAAACTGTTCTTGAAAAGAGACCACAAGCGACCTTGTCATTTAGGTCCAGATTTTCTTATGAGCAGGATTGTCTGGTAGTAGTGTTAAAAAGAAGTTTTTATAGTGACTGTTATTATGTATCGGGAAAATGATTGGTTTCATCCTTCACATTTCATAAAAATATTCTTTTCATCTCTCACTTTTAAAACGAAGCAATTTCATCCTTGGCATTTAAAAACTGAAGTTCTTACATCCCTGAACCCAAATTTCAATTTGAATCAAACCACCAATCAACCTGATTACAAATTTTGGGAGTGTAATTGGTAGATCATTTGGTTAACTCAACTTGATATTCATGTAAAATTTAATGAATCAAAAAATAAAAAATATAACATAAAAAAGAAAGATTAATCTTTCCTACATTATCATTTTATACACTGACGGTTTTATGTACCACCATATCATTTCAATTTAAATTTAAACACCAGATTTTATATTTATGATACACATCTAGATTCGCAAGCGGATATACTAACGGTGTATGAAAGATTTACAAAAAAAAAAATCCCACTATTCCAAGACAAAGAATGGCCTTTTATGTTATAATTTTTATTTTTTTTGGTTTAATAAATGTCATGTGAATATGATGAAATTGACCGAGTGATCTATCAATTCTATTTTCGAAATTTATTACTGGGCTATTGAATGGTTTGATTCAGATTGAAAATTAGGTTCAGGGATGTAATAGCTTTAATTTTTAAATGTCAGGGATGAATTTGCTTTATTTTAAAAGTGAGGGACGAAAAGAATATTTTTGTGAAGGATGAAACAGGTCATTTTCCCTTATGTATCCTTTGGTTATCTTGGCAGAGTTTATTGTTAATTTGATTGGTTAGGAGGTACTGTGTCATTCATGTGCACCATACTAGCAAGTATTGAAGATATTAAGGGATGTCAAATGTCCCTATTGTTCTGTTTTGTTTATGTTCAGATTATCTTATGTATAGGATTGCTCTGATAGTAGTGTTTAAAAAAAAAAGGTTTAAGCTGGCTTTTTTGATGTATCCTTTAGTTATCCTTGTGGAAGTATCGTGTTATATATGTTTGCTGTACTAGCAAGCATTGAAGATCTAATGGGATATGAAATGTTCCTGATAGTTCTGTCTTGTTTTTGTTTTGCAGTTGAGGTGAGGAGTGGCCCAGATGGTTTCATGGTCAAGATGAGGGATGGTAGGCATTTAAGGTGCGTGCATAACAACCCCCAGAGTGGGCATCTACCTGATTATGCTCCACATCCTGCAATTGTTCTGAAGATGGAAGATGGGACTGGTCTTCTTCTTCCGATCATTGTTTGTACGTATTTTATAATACTTATCATTCTTCAAGAGAATTAGTTTACTAGGGGAGGCTTTTATTTTTTGTACTCATTGTTCTTTTGATTTATCTTTGTGACCATTCATTGGCTGTATCAGTGGAGATGCCAAGTGTGCTCCTTATGGCAGCTATACGCAATGTCCAAATTGTGAGTCTTATTTTTGCACACCTTTTAGACTCTTAGCCTTGAAATTGGGATCACTTGATAGGTTGTGAATGACAAGATAATTGTTTACTTCAGGCTAGACCCACAATGTACCAAGTGGTTAAGGAAATGATTGATAAGATGGGGTACACAGTAAGTTTGTAATTGTTCCCTTTTCTGAATTACTGTTTGCTTCAACAAATTGTTATACTGTTTCCATCCTATTTCTGATCTTGTTTACTTGCTTGCCTCTTGTTTAGGTGAAACTTGTTCGTGTGACTAAGAGAGTCCATGAAGCATATTTTGCTCAGTTATATCTCTCAAAGGTACCAAAGTGCAATCTCTATTTGGTCAAATTGAAATTTTGGTTCTATTTAGGAGGTGCCTTTTTTTTATTCTTTTGATTATATGGTTGTGATGATGTCAGTTGGGTGATGAAACTGAGACTATCAGCTTTGACCTTCGACCCTCAGATGCAATTAATATTGCTGTGAGATGCAAGGTAAATTGAAGTAAACACTGAATAGATGTGTTTTAGATATTTGTTTGATATCTTTGCTATGCATTTGAAGGTGATTGTCAATGCTTTCCAGTTTGGAATATTGATAATTGTTATGTAAATGATGAAATGCCAGTAATTTATCGATTTTATTTATTGCATAAAATGCCATATTAATAAAACAAGGGGAAATTTGTATTGTAAATTTCTAAAGTGCATGCACTTTATTATTAAGTGCTAGTAACAATGTAACATGGATTCAGTAGTGTTAGATGACCCAACCGATAATTTAAGGGGTACTCAGGATTTGGTCCAACCTGAACAAGCCTACTTGTCATGGTCAATCAGTCTTTCAATGGGAAAGTAGTTCTTATTGTCTTTTTTAATTTCTTGATTTGATAATCATGAGTCTCCAGAGAGAGAAAAACTAGCTGAAATTTCTATTCTTATCTGAGCAAAATGATGTGCTTCATCCTTAAAAATGGCTCCTAAGTCATATTAGCTGCATTTTTCTAGGTGCCAATACAAGTCAACAAATACCTGGCATATAGTGATGGCATGAGGATTGTTGAATCAGCAAAGCCATCAATGCAGGCTGTGGCTTCAGATGGATTTTTGTTTACAGAACTGGATAGGTAATCTTCTGTATTCCCTTTCAACTTAGAAAAGCTACATGCTTCATTGAGTGTTTTTCCAATTTAATGTGTCTCGTTCCTTAAAAAATGACTTTGGATGGTGCCAAAAAGTTGTTAATTTAAATGGGAGGAAATGATAACCATGTCGAGCAACAAAAATACTACTGCAAAGTCAATCTTTTTATCAACAGGAAACATTTTGATGTCCAATATAAAATTTTTAACCATCTGCGAATTTGGGGAAGCTGCTTATAAAAGGAGGGGCTTGGGGCCCCTGGGGAGGGAATTAGGGGGCATTGGTTTTGGGATGGGGTGGACCTTATAATTGTGTTATGCTGAGGTTATGCTATTTAAACTGCATGATTAACAATTTGGCAAAAAAACTAATTGTTGGCCACTCTACTATATAACGTCCCAAATATGCAACTTAGTGGTTCAATTTTGGTCAGTGGATCAGATGGATATGTGATTGTGTTTATGTTAGTTTCCTTGAAGGCAAACAATCTCCTGGTAACTTAGGGAAGAACTAAAAAACGTAATTATTGTTACATGTTGAGATATAGTTTTTCTGTTTAATGGTGTCTTTCTTTACAAAGGAACAACATAATGAAATCTTGTCACCTGGATTCAGACCTTCTGGCCAACCATGCATTGAAACAAAGGAGTTTGATCTCTTGCGCAATATGCTGATTGCTGCTGTTGAGGAACGCTACCGTGACGCAGGTAGACTTTTTGATCACATAGTTGTGGTACATCATTCTGGTTTGCAGGTTAGATAAGAATATATAGTTGCAGAGTCTTGTACCTCTTCTATCTGATGTGTTCTGGTACTAAACTTAGTTGTAGTAAATTTGCAACTTTTGTTGCTTTTTGTGTGTCAATGTGATTACCTATTAGAAAACATCAAAGCCAACTCCAGGTGAAGTATGGAATTTTGTTTGATTGACAAAAGTTAGTGTCACTAGTTTGCAATGCTTCTAAGACAAATAAGTCATTCGATAATGTTTAATCATTTTAATTGAAAAATGTTCATGATTGAGTTTTGTTTTCATCCATAAGCTTGGCTTCCCGTTGCAAATACTACTGAAGGCATGGATTTCCAAATATTAAGCAACAGAAAGTTGCTGCATCTTGTGCATTTTCGTCATGACGGATATCAAAAGTGAAGAAACTTTGAAGATTTAGTTGAAATTTCACTGTCATACATCACATGTTGTCCTGGTTTTCCAAGTTAACAGCAAGATATTGAATTGGTTAGTCTTGATTTGATTAGCTTTTGAGTTCTGATTATGAATATGCTACACTACAGCTCTGTGGAGGGATAAGCTCACTCAGCTCCGATCTAAGAGGAACTGGACATAGTGGTAAGATGTTTCATAGCTAAAATCTACCCAATTTTTGCACCGTCTTCCCCTCTTCCCCGGACTTTCCTAACCTCCCGCTGTTTGTTATGAATTCTACTTGATGCAAATCGTCAAACTAGATATTGTGGCTGAGATGTTGCTGGAGGACGGATTGTGTAAATAGAAACCCATTTGATCGAAGTTGATGAAGTCGATATTGTTGGGAATCATCATCTCCACCTTCAAATATATGCATGTATGTAGAAAGCTTGTGAATATATGTATAGGCAAACTTTCATGGCAACGATGAACTTTATAAACACTGCGATTTCTGCCTGGGTCGGATATTCTTGTTTCCAACTTTCTTTGAGGTTATGCTGCTTATCTGGCAAATGGATTATCTGTCTATTCTCTGTTCTGCACTTTTGTTGTATTCTTTTTTTTTTTTTTGGGTAAAAAAAAAAGTTAGGTTAAATTGGGTTGCGGTTACCATTATGGGTCGGGCATAACTTTGGAATTGATAAAAATTTTGGGTGGATTCTGCTTTGATCACTGGCACGGGTTAGGGCATATTTTTGGGATTGATCATTTATCAATACAATTCTCATATCAACAACAGAATTTGAAGACACCATTTGTTGTGAGAAGTGATCGTTTTTGTTAATTGAGGCATATGGCAAACTGTTTGAAAGGCAAGAAATAAGTCCCCATTTGGTGCCTTGGGCTTAGACCAATTCCTTTCTCCAATTAGGAAGTGGATAATTAAATTATATTTTTGGTCATTATCTAATTTTCAGACTTTCTTGGTTAAGTAACGAGGAAAATATTTGATATCTCTTGGTTCAAATTTTTCCTGTAGGGAGAAAGAAAAAGAAGATCAATGAATTATATGATTGTGGTTATGAATATTCCACAAACCTATAATTAATATGTAGTGACGAATGGTGAAAGTAATGACTACATGTAGGGATGACAATCGAGACAGATGCTTGTAGGGTTGATGGGATTTTGGGGAGGAAGGGGGGGGGGGGGGTTGTGCATTTTTTCCCCTAAAAAAATGGGACGGATTAGTTATGAACTTATAATAATAATAATAATTATTATAAGTATTATAAAATATATTAATGTATATAATATAATTAATATAATTAATTATATTAATAATTATATATTTATATTAATAGAAATTATTAATTAGTTATGCTAAATTTATTAATATATTTTTATTAAATTTTTAATTATACTTAGTACAATAATATTTTTTTTCAAAAAAGAAAGCACAATAAAATTTAGTTGTATGTCTCATCATATTGGATTATATTTAGATAATTTTTGTTTGATTGATTTTATGGATTTTAATTGTAAAATTACAGTGAATAATGATTTAGTTATGTGTTGATATTTTAAATATTTGATTCATGACTAAAATTTGACAATAATGTAGTTATAGGATAAATTTTTATTAATTCTCTCAAGTGCCCTCCTGGGAAAACGGGATGAGATGGGGACGAAAAGCTGGGAACGAGCAGTTGGGATCTTCTATGCCACTATTTGGTGCCAAATTCAGTACCAATTTCACTTATCACATGAGGATAGAAGAAATTTAAATAAACAGCACATGATAAATTAAATAAATTAGACACTTGGCATAAATATAGAAGTGTCACTGAAGATCCTACGGGGACGATGGCCGGGGGAAGAGCCGGGCAACTAGTGGGCACCGGGGGTGGGGCCCGCCCCATCCCTGACCTAATTAACTAAGTGGCTGTACCAGTCAAACTCCGATCCTCCATGGCAAACGGGATTATGTGCATGCTTACTTTTTCAGCGGACCCAATATCCTCGAATGTAGAATTGTACTGACACTAGATGGAGAAGTGCATGCTTTTGCTTGTACTTTTCCTCAAAAAAATAAAATACTAAGCTATTCGTTTATCCGAATTTATTTCTAAAGCAACCTTCTTTGGAAAAAAAAATTCCAAGTCTGATGCTTTTTCATAAAATATTACCTTTTTAATCTTTTTATGCTATATAAGCTCCCATTTTGAATGCGATGAGAACTCACTTAAATGAACCTTCTTATTGGTGTAATTTTATTCAGTCTTTTCTACCTCTTGGTTATCAATTTCCACATTCATACTCAAAATTCAAACACAAAAAACCAAATTCAAGGGATAAAATAAAGGGCAATAAATATAATATTCCATAATTGATTAACAAAAAAAATGTTATAATTGAGAAGAATGTTATACTTCAAACTACTTAATCATCCAAAGTCCTTTATATTGGAAACAATTGGATTCGATATTAGGTTATCAGAAATAATACTATCGTGTTAGTCATGAAGAAAAAGAAATGCTATTAACATTTTAATAATATTTTAGCATTTAACACATCTAATGTCTTTTCTTGGATTGTTATTGCCTTGGTTTTTTATTTTTCTTTCTTGGATTTTGCTTTTTTGTGTATGCATATATTGAGTATGAATGTTGAAATGGACAGCAATTTCACCTAGAACACCTCTACTTTCAAATATTACACTCTTACCTCGTTTTTAAGGACTCAAAATGACTATAAAACTTTCCCAAACTTTGGATGGCGACAATTTTGCATGAAAGGAAAAAATAATAAAAAAAAGTCATTGAGCTAATAATTTTCATAAATCTCAAAGGAGGTTAGTGACAATTTTCTTCATAAATTTCAAAGGAGGTTAGTAAAAATTTTCTTTACAACATAGAGGAGGTTCATTGATGTGAGACTTCACTACATTTAAGATAGGAACTTAGGTGGCATAAAAAAGATTAAAAAGGTGACAATTTGTGAAAGAGTATCATGCCATGAATTACCTCGGAAATAAAGTCTATTTTTTCCCTGGAGGAAATAAACTTCGTTTATTCTTCACAAGTAGGTTTTGTCTAACGTGGGCTAGGCTTTTTTTTTTTTTTTGTCAATTTGTATTTTCTAAATTACTCCTACTCGTACATATTTAAAGGACGGCCCAACTGGACCATGGAAATTGAAGGGACTAAATCACATCGAACTAGACGAGTATACTATATACTCGTCTAAATTTGAAGAAGTCACGTATAAGTGAAAAGTGCTAAGAGATAAAGATCAAATCCTCGATTTATCACCCAACAAAGATGACTAAAAGGTCTTTGTGTCTTTGTGGTGACCAATAGTCCAAGAGTCCATTGGCTGGGTTGGGTTTTTATTTGAATTGGTTGCTTTTTACAAGAGGTAAGTTTTTATTTATTTTTTGATAATTACAAGAGGTAAGTTTGATGGGCACCACAAAGACGGAAAACTGTGACATCTTGCCAATCTATTGCCAATGTGCACATAATGTTAAATTGTTAATATTCATTGCAGTAAGGCTAAGATTATATAATTTGGAAAAAAATTAACATTGTGTAGCTGTCTTTATAAGGGCATAATTGCATCACCATAGCCTGTAGATGGTCCACTAATTTTTTGTTGAATCTGAATCATGTTGGTTGATTATTGCAAATTAACAGAAAACCATTGCCAAGGACGAATACAATCTGAAGTCAGACAAAACTACCGGAAAAAAAAAGATTGAAAGTGTATAAGAGTCGATAAAAATAAGCCTTTTGCAAACATATAATTCCTTTAGGATTCGTCGAGAGTTTAATAAATTCGCAAGTCCCGGGTTTCGAGGCAAAACTATTATTTTGGAGGTAAAATAGCACCTGTTGAAGTGACAGCGATAGTGGGATATAAATGTACTGCATATTCGATCTGGGCAAAAGGTACAAGGCATATTCCTCAGCTATTTGCACCTGAATCTTTAACAAACGCAAGTAATCAATTTCTACACGTTTAAACAACCAGTTTTGCCATTTGTAGTTTGTGTCGACGCAAAACCATATAAAGCATCATTATCCAGCACTGGAGGATGCGGTATCTGAATAATTGGACCTATAAAGGGGCATTATGTATCCTCAGGACGACTTATGCCAATTATGTGTATTAGTGGATGTTTCTTTAAGATGTATACATGTGTTTGTAGCTAAGAAATGCAATGTTCTGAAGCTGGTTTTGAAAATTCAGAAATTGTCAAAATACTAGGTCTTAAAAGAAACTCGGAATAGCTGATGGAACACCCTTTCATGTAATGAACAGAGTCGAATACTAGGCGATTAGCATATATGCTTGAGGAACGAGTGGCTAGTGACTTTATTAATTCAACAGACGCTTGATCACAACATCAAAATAATCGGAGGGGCAGATGGGATTTTTGGGATAAGAAATATACTGTGTGCTCTTCTTTGCAGAGCTTTCAATGTCCAATGAAACAGTTGAAAACAGAGAAAATCTCATCAAACAGAAAAAGGAACATGTATGTGTATACTGTATACATGTATATGATATGCATATGTATGTACATGCGTGGGCAACTTCGCCTAATGTAGAAGGGTACCGTCGCATATCCCCGCCAACCAAAACCAATGATCAGATAAAGCTGCCACGTCAAAAATTGTCGAACAACATATATATGGACATGGTAAATGCAGCTACACAAACTCTTTCATCATGGCAGGTAGGCTCGTACTGGAAGAACAAGATAGTACTCGAGTATAGCTTTTGAACTTGAGAAAGGCCTCTCAATCAATTCTCCATTCTCCGTTTCTTAGGGAACTCTGCGGTAATAAGTGGCTGAGTCTTCGAAATTTGATGATACTGGAATGGTAATGTTACAGATCCTCTGAGTTTTGGTGAGTACATAAAAATTTATTATGCAACTGAGTTCTTGGGCTTCCACTTTTCGTTTTCTTTGATTTGTGTAGCGTATAACAAAGTCCCTCAATTATTAAGGAACACTCTATCAAAGCCCTTTTCTTTTCCTTCCTTCGCATCCCTCCCCTTCTAAATATTTTCAAAAAAAACTTGTACGGCATTCTCGTTGTATTTGACCTATTCTATGGTGAATAAGAGTTTAGTTACATTTTCCATAGAGTCTCCCCTGGGGAAATTATGTATTGCGTGAAAGAACTTTAAATAGATTAAATGATGCTTGTGTGAGACATAATGTATGGGTGTTCTGTAACAGGCTTTCATGAGTTGAAATAAAAAGAAAGTTATTAGCTTACTTATCGATCCTGAAATGGTTAAAAAAAGAGACATCGAGCTCTTTCATGCAATTCTGCTTTCTTGGAGAATTGAGTTGGGAATTCAAGCTGTAGCAATTTTGAGTTGATTAGGGAGCATGGAACAAAGAAAGCCAGGATTTGTACGTGTCTTTTAGTGTTCTCCTTTTGTTATACTGGTCTGCCATCCAAAAAGGCTGCGACATAGTTTTTGGATATGATATTCTTAGCGGTTACTCTGTGTTGTACGTGTCTTTTAATGTTCTCCGTTTGTTGTACTGGTCAGTCATCCTTGTAATAAAATGTTTGATTCATTAACGGGCTGTGAAGGGTTTCGTGAATCGTGATTCTGATGAATGAAGTGAACATAAGTCAAGGTTCGTAGTCTTAAAAGAAGAAAACGAAGAAGCAAGCCAGAAACATGTCCGATAAGGAATGTTCTCTTCAGCAGGCTGAGAGTACAATGAGTGGTATTCGAGGAGCTGATAGCGAGGATGTAAGGGATATTGAGGAGCCAATGGCTGTTCATACTTTTCGACAAGCGCTTATCCTTGACAACTTGCTGCCTTCACGGCATGATGACAATCATATGATGCTGAGGTAATTTTTTCAACTTACATAACCATTTACAATGTACTACAGAAAATTTTCAGTCTGTGAAAAATAGTTAGCAGAATGCTTTTCCTTCAGTTTGGATTTCCTGATCATGCAGACTCTGTAAAGTAATTGCAAATTGGTAAACTGACGTAAGATTTGACATAGATGGAAATGTTAAAAGAACTAATTGCTTGCAGATTTTTGAAAGCCAGGAAGTTTAACATTGAGAAAGCAAAATGCATGTGGTCAGACATGCTCCGATGGAGAAAAGATTTTGGTGCAGATACAATCTTGGAGGTAATCTCAACTTTTTTCTCATACTGTTACTGGTTTTGGCCTTTTTTTCTTTACCCCTTTCCCTCCTCAGACAAGTCATCTAATCTAGAATGGTCTCTTTAAGCTCTGCAGTTTTCTCATAGTCTAATGGGGCAGCCAACAAAAGAAGCTTGTTACTTACGTGTACCAACTTCATCAAACTTGGTTTGTAAGACAGTAGGGATTTAATTACCTTGTAGAACAACATGATCATTGAGCAATGAGACACATTAGATGGCTGCCTAAATTTCTAGTGAAGGAGGTTTAGAAAAAGTAAGATTTTGTAACTGTGGCTGCTCATCAATTCTTTGGTTGCTATTATATATGTGCTTTATCATCTTCAGGATTTTCACTTCAATGAGTTAGACGAAGTTCTGCTGTACTACCCTCAGTGTTATCATGGTGTAGATAAGGAAGGAAGACCAATTTACATTGAAAGGTTGGGAAAGGTTGACATGTACAAGCTTATGCAAGTAACTACCTCAGATCGGTATGTGAAATATCATGTTCAAGAGTTCGAGAAGACTCTTTCCATTAGACTTCCTGCTTGCTCAATAGCTGCAAACAAATACATAGATGCAAGTATGACGATTTTAGATGTTCAAGGCGTGGTATTGTTCTTCCGCTTTTCCTGTATAGCATTCATCTTCTGGTGTCTTTGATGTGGAGCTGTATGATTGAGCTCTTTTCCTTCTTGTTTAATCATTCAGGGTTTAAAAAATTTGATTAAACCTGCGAGGGAAGTCATTACGCGGTTGCAGAAGATTGACAATGACAATTATCCTGAAGTATATATTTCCTGCATCTTGGGACAACTTCAAGCTGTCTTGTATGATCTTGGACTTAACATAGGAATATTATCCTTGACCATGATATTTCTGAATCAACTTGCAGACTCTTCATACACTGTTCATCATTAATGCTGGCCCTGGCTTTAGGCTTGTTTGGAGTGCAATAAGGCCCTTTCTTGACCCGAATACTGCTTCCAAGATTAATGTATGTTCAGAATGTTTCAAAATAAAAATCTCAAATTTTACATTCTATAGAACACTGACCAATTGTTTTCTACCCTATCAGGTTCTTGGCACAAATTACAAGAGCGCTTTGCTTGAATTTGTTGATCAGAGGTGATTATGGTTGATTTTGATTCTTTGAGCTCTTCATTAAATCCTAATGGCACCAAAACTGATTGTAGTATCATATATCAGCGAGTTGCCAGACTTTCTTGGCGGGAGCTGTACCTGCGCAAATGAGGGAGGTTGTTTGAGATCAGATAAAGGGCCATGGAAAGACCAAAATATAGTGAAGGTGAGGAATAAGCCAAGAAGCATGTCAGCAATAAAACTGCTCCTGATATTAACTTCTCTGCAGCATTTTCCTGTAAATTGTAAAGTTTTACGTCTTCAATCAATGTGACCATGTTAATAATGCAGGCGCTTTTGAGCGGTGAAGCAAAGTATTCCATTCACAAATTCATGTCAAATTGTAAAGGGAAGCGGGGTGATGACAAGTTACATCTCGTACGTTTAGTTTCACCTTCATATCTGCTTCTTTCCCTTTCAGTTCTTACCTTTAAAGTTTTATTGCTCGTGTGAAAATCTGAATCTCTTTTGTTTGTTGGCCAGGTAAGATTTAGTGATAAATCCATAGCTCAGTCAGAATCTGAAGATGAGGATATTGCATTAGCACAAAAATATCCAGATTTAGTGGCAGCTGCTGTTTGTGAAGAAGTCAGTTGCTGAAGAGATGGTACTAGAGTAAAGAAAGATTGAATGGATTGCTGAAACGATAAAAAACTTTGAGATATGTGGATAAGCTGGAGCTCGGTGGTTAGTCTGGAGAGTTCATTATTATCCCAGATTCTTTGATATGTATAAGCATTAGATGAGCAAACATCTGTTTGTTCATTGTACTTACTTCCATATTGAAATTGTTTATAATTCTTTTGCCTAATGTCATTAATTGTATAGAACTACGATGTGTTTCAGAGTCAGAAGCTCATCAAACTTTGTTCCCTGCTCTACCCCGTCTTATATGATCTTCAAATAAAACAACTTCCGCAATTTGCCTTAGAGCTTTCTGTTCTAAATTGAATCCAATTAATAAAGTCATATTACTAATAATCAACTTAAAAATATTTCTTTCAAGGGAGTTGAAGCCTTCACATGCAGCCAAAAATCGTGAGAGGCATAAAGGAATGGAATCTGACGTATACCATTACTTGATCAAAATTTTGTATCAAAACATTTTTCCTTACCTTCCAATCTAAGGTTTCACCTTCCACCTTCAAGTTTGGTAAATTCATTGAGCAAATTATTTGGGTAGCCACTAAATATTTTGGATAATTGACTTTTAGCCACTCAACTATTAATAGTACATAAGATTTAACTATTAATAGTATGTCTCGTAAATCATGCGGACCTTTATATCCGGTAGAAGTGACGGTGGAATAAGATGGAATTTGGTGGGTAAAAACATATTATCAGTAGTTGATTGGTCATATCTTGACTATTCAAACTACTCAAGTAATTTTCAATATCACATTTCTTCTACTAAAAAAATTGAAAAGGAAATTGAAGATGGTGCACTCTACGACTTCAAAGTAGGCCAATCTCCATGAAATTTAACATTCAAAACTAAGAATGAAACTATCTCCATAATAATAAAGCAGGAGTACGTGATTTGGTGTAAACAATTCGATGTCATTTTTTAAAATTTCTTTTTGACTCATCAAATGACTTCTCACCGCTAATCCATTTTAACTCAGCAACTAATATCACACAACCAATAAAATAGGTGTTTATCTATTACACACAACCGCTTTATAGATAATTGCTTGATTTAAATTTTTGTTTGATTTTTATAATTTTTTTTGCATTACCTTTTTTTAATTTACTATTACTAGATTTTGTTGTCAAATAATAAATCTACAACCATTAGTTCAACTGACCAATGAAATAGGTGTTTATCAGTTAAACATAACCGCTTATAGATAATTGTTTGATTTAATTTTTATAATTTTTTGTACTAACTTTTTTAATTTACTACTACTAGATTTTGTTGTCAAATAATGAAGGGCAAATTATTCGGATGGCCACTAAACTTTTAGAATCGTTGAGTTTTGACCACTGAACTATTAAATGTCTGGTTTTGCCCACTAAACTATCTAAAATTTATAATTCGAGTCATTTTATTAAATTTAATCGTTAACTATGTCAGATTTGAGTGCTCGGACAATTCATGAGACAAAAATAAGAGGCATGGTTAACGATTAAATCTAACGGAACATCTCGAAATCTAAATTTTAGATAGTTTAATGGCAAAATTAGACTTTTAATAATTCAATAGTCAAAACTCAATGATTCCAAAAATTTAGTGGCCATCTTGATAATTTGCTCAATAATGAATCTACAATCATTAGTTCATGGGAAGATTTTTTAAATCACTTATACACATACCAATGTGTGTCGAGTAGGGGTGTTTCGCGAATCGAGCCGCTCGCGAGCGGCTCGAATACGAGCTCGTCAATATCGAGCTCGAGTCGAGCTCGAGCTAATTAAGTCGATCTCGAGCTCGAGCTCGAGCTCAAAAACATTAAACTCGTTGGCTCGCGAGCTCAATTATATATATTTTTTATTTTTTATTTTTTATTTTAATAGTAAAATTACATATATATCCCTAATATTTTATTATTTGTTAAAAAAATTACTGTTTCATTCATTTTTTTTAAATTTTTTTTTATTTTTTTTAAATTTTTTTTTATTTTTTAAAAATAAAATAATAATAATTATTTTTTTTATTTTTTAAGCTCGAGTTTGAGCTCGAGCTCGAACTTAATATTTTGAACTCGTCGAGCTCGAGCTCGAGTTCGAGCTTCACAAAATTAACTCGAGCTCGGCTCTATTAGCCAAAACTCGACTCGAGTTCGGCTCGTTTGCATCCCTAGTGTCGATAACTAGTTCGATCACTAGTTCTCAACAGTAGTCAGATCACCTGTCACTATATATATAAATTAACTGGCCATTTTGACCCGTTGGAACAACTCGATGAATTTAGCAGATTTTTTTTGGAGATCCTAGTGACTATAGAATATAGATGGAATCTATCCAATTTTTAGTGTATAAATAATAATGATTGGGTGGAAATGCCGAAAGTCTTTTTCTTTTTTTGGTGGAAATACCGAATTTACTTTCCCAGCAAAAGCGTGGTTGCTCTTGTCCGTTTCCTTCGAGTGTCATCCTATAGATCTTTTCCGCGCATTTCATTCGTCAGCAACCTGAGAATCTTCACCAGACGCAGGGATCCTCTTTTTCGTTCCAAGATTCTTTCGAGCTATTTATTCACTCTTGCGGTTGCAGGTTGGATTTCTTCTACCATTTTGCAGGATATTGTAGTTCTACTCGCACTTTTGTTTTGTGCTTTTGCTTCTATTTTGATAGAGCATCCAAGATAGGGTTCTATCTGTCAACCACCATTATAGTGAAGAATCACAAAATGATAATAAAACGGAATAAGTAAAACCCTTTTGGAATATGCTTTTTCCATCTTGTACGAGTTTTGAGCTCCTTTTGTTCAGGCTTAGGGATGTCAAAGTAGCAAGTTTTGCTGTAAAGTCTATTTTGTTTCGCTGTTTTATTGTAAGTTTCACATTTTCCCCCCTGGGAATCTGCTGAAGACTGAGAAATTGAATACAAAAGCATAGAAAGGGAAGTGGAGTTTTCACCTATTTGCTTCTATCACCATTTTTCCAGGTTCTATTATGGAAATTCCAATCTGAGAGTTTTTGTTTTCCCCCTTTTTTGTGGTATAGTGTACAAGCGGCCTTTTGGGACAGGAGCAATGCAGTAGGTGTTGAGCAAGATAGTGCTGGCAGAAGAGATATAGTTTGGAGATTTGCAATAGAAAAGCTCTACTTAATGTCCTGAAAAATGGCAGTTTTCCGCTTGCTGGTTTCGAGGATCTCATCTAGCATGAGAGTTTGTCCGTCTGTACAGTTTTGGATGACCAAATCAAACAGAAAGGAAAGGTCTTGACTTCTTCAGTTCCTTATTTCTATTCTTCTAATCTAATGTGATATGGACAACTATTTAACCCGCCGTCCCCTTGCCTTCATAGACTGTGATTTAGAGTTCAATGATGTGCAAGGGACTTCTCATTTTTTATTCAAATGTGCCTACTTGTATTAGTAATGTAGGGCAGCATTAGTTCTGGTGAATTGGCTTTTCGATTTGGGTGTCAATTGTGATTTGCATGAAACATCTTGCCTCTTTATTATTTTCAGGTTATAACAAGCATTAATTGGCATCACTTCTTTATCAGTACAGTGCCGACTCTACCTTTAAGTTTTTCAGACATTTCTAAGGTGTCTGCTAGGCACACAACTTGGCGAGAACTTTTTGATATGAGTGCAGATTCTCACATGTGTCACTCTGATGGTGATGCACGTATTAAGCCTCTTTCTCTGAGGAGTTACCAAGTTGTAGTGGCTGCAACTCGTGATCTTGGTATTGGAAAAGATGGCAAGTTACCATGGAGGTTGCCTTCTGATCTTAAATTCTTCAAGGAGCTTACGCTAACTACTACAGATCCTGTGAAGAGGAATGCAGTTGTCATGGGAAGGAAAACTTGGGAAAGTATTCCTCCACAATTTCGACCTCTGCCTGGTCGTCTCAACATTGTGCTGACTCGTTCAGGGAGCCTTGGCCCTGCTATTGATGATAATGTTGTCTGTTGTGGGAGCATTTCATCTGCTTTAGAATTGCTTGCAGAATCTCCATATTGTTCCTCAGTAGAAAAAGTTTTTGTAATAGGAGGTGGACAAATACTAAGGTGCATATGCCTTTGGTTATCTTTTAATTTTTTTTTTTGGGGGTTTAGAGACCATAAAGTGTTTGTGATTTTGATTCAGGGAAGCGCTTAATGCACCGGAATGTGAAGCCATACACATGACTGTAATTGAGGCAGACATTGAATGTGACGCTTTTATTCCTCCAGTTGATGGTTCACTATTCCAGCCCTGGTACTCTTCCCCGCCTACAGTAGAAAATAACATCCGGCACTGTTTTGTGACATATGTTCGTGTGATGAGTTCTGCAGTTGAGCCTGTTGATTTGCACCAGCGGGCAAAGTCTAATAGGAGTTCAGATTCCAAGAGGTTCAATGTTTCAAGTTTTTCTTTCTTGCCAAAGACTGTCTTTGAGAAGCATGATGAGTTTTTGTATTTGAGATTGGTTCAAGATATTATTGCCACTGGCAACCACAAAGATGACCGAACTGGAACTGGTACCCTTTCAAAATTTGGTTGCCAGGTACTGGGATGCCTTCTCTGTCCTGCTTACTGGAGCCATTTGTCTAGTGATTGATGTCCATTTTGTGACGTTGAAGTTTGTTATTTGCAACTCTAATTTATGGACATTTCACAGATGCGATTTAACTTGCGTAGATCTTTTCCGCTTCTTACTACTAAGGTAATGATTCTGTACTGATTTTAGGAGTATTAATGTTACGTGTTCTAGTTACAGAAAGTGCATTAAGAAGAAACATTAGAAATTAAACAAAGCTAGCATGGAATATGGTAATGACAAAACTTTGCTATTTGTGCTAGATGCTATTAACTTGTTTTTGAAGTGCGTGGAGTGCACAAGTAGCTTCTACTTCTGGTTTCTTAACATATCTTTATCTACCAAAAGGAATTTTTTGTCTTTCCTTACCATCTACAAAACTCTTGTTTATGTACTCTTTGAGACCCCATGTGGACTCTAAGGAGGTTTACGCTGTTTCCTGCACTCCAAGCTTCATCAAACTATCTCACCCCTCTACCCCCCAGAGTCTTAAAGCCCTTTTTCATACCTAAATGTCCAATCAATATTTTTTTGCCTATATGCTGCTAATGGAACTTTTATCCTACAGAGAATATTCTGGCAAGGTGTTGTCGAAGAGCTTCTATGGTTCATCAGTGGTTCAACAAATGCAAAGGTGACCATTAGAGATTGCCTTGTTATCAAGAAAAAGTACAGTAATTTTTATGAACTCCCACAGAATTGCTTACCCTTCACTCCCCTTCCCCAGATTGAAAAGATATGTTTGTTTGAGAATGAAGATCATTGTTACCTATCTTTTGTTCTGGAAAGGTGGAGAAGTCTCCTGCTTTGGAATTCATTTGGCCATGCAAATTGCATTTTGAAGCAAGTAAATCACCTTAGTAACTGTCTACAACTAGGGACACAAATTTTTTCCCCACTTTTTGGTCCATCAAGTACCTTATATGTGGAAAGATAAAATTAATGAACTAAATTTCAGCTCCCAAGACTTTAACCCATGTTACTCATGTTACTGCTTGAGCGCATTTATGAATAAACAGAAACCATGTGTTGTACGTTTTGATAATTAACCTGCTTAAATTTTAGAGGTGCTTGTTTGTGCTCTCCATTTTAGAGAAAAGTTCTTGAAGAATCTGTGTGGTTTACAGGTTCTACAGGAGAAGGGAATTCATATATGGGATGGCAATGCATCCAGAGAATACCTTGACAGGTAACTAAAATCTGTAACAAGTCCTACTGTATTTACTCCACTGCAGTTAATGAATATCCCTGGTGGGCTTCTTTCAGTATTGGCCTGGAAGACAGAGAAGTGGGTGATTTAGGACCTATCTATGGGTTTCAGTGGAGACACTTTGGTGCCCGGTTAGCAGTTACATCCTGATTTATCAGTAGCTTGTGTTCTTTTTATGAGGAAGTATTTAGAGAACAATGTTTTTCTCAGATACACTGGTATGCATGCCAACTATAAAGGCCAAGGATTCGATCAGTTGTTAGATGTCATTGATAGGATAAAGAAAAACCCCAACGATAGGCGTATTGTTCTTTCTGCCTGGAATCCTTCTGATTTGAAGTTGACGGCTTTACCACCTTGTCACATGTTTGCACAGGTTGAAACATGCTTCTCGCTCCAGAAAAAATTTCTCAGTGTGCTTTTACTTCTACTTTGGTTCCTATTATATCAATTTTGCTAATAATCTGTTGCAGTTTTATGTGGCAAATGGGGAACTATCCTGTCAAATGTATCAACGCTCTGCAGATATGGGCCTTGGCGTGCCATTTAATATAGCATCTTACGCTCTTTTGACATGCATGATTGCTCATGTTTGTGGTATGTGTTTGATTACATACTCAGGGATCAACATTACATGAATGCTTATATGTTTCTGCTATTCAGATTATTTTCCGATTAGCTAGATGATTGATGATCTATCTGTCGAATTTTCTTCATCCATCCAATGAACTTAGTCTAATCCGTTTCTAATATTTATTTCTGCCAAAAGGCCTTGTTCCTGGTGACTTCATCCATATAATAGGAGATGCTCATGTTTACAAGACTCATGTTGTTCCTCTTCAAGAACAGCTTCAGAAATTTCCTAAACCTTTCCCAGTAAGTAAATATACTTTTTAGTACGTTTAATATCTTGAAATGTCCCTTGCTGTGCGAGCACAAAGAGTAATTATCCATGTCTTAAGCTTGCTTGACCACATTGTATGTTGAACTGAATATGTGACTATGCTGTTGGCATTTCATCTGGAATTCTCATTTATTTTTGTTCAATCATGGAGAAAAGATGGTTTTCTGTCTCCTCATTGAGAGGTTCAGTTTCTATAATGAGGTTTTTGTTTTGATAAATTGTGGCAATGGATTTTCTGTAGTTAAAGAATCTAGCCAGTGCTCTCATTAGTTCTTTTGCCCAAACACAAAGTCTATAGCATTTCCTCTTTCTTTTCTGAACCAGGGTTTGATATTCTATTCCTCATATAAACAGATTTTGAAGATCAATCCGGAGAAAAAAGACATAGATTCATTTGTTGCGACTGACTTTGAGCTGATAGGCTATGATCCTCATCAGAAGATAGAAATGAGAATGGCAGTATAGTTTCACACTAAAGGAGCTTCTGGAGGTATTCGTAACAGAGGCATGACCTGTTCATAAGTTAATTTCGAGTGAGTGTTTCTATATTTTCTTTTTGTAATTTTAGCTCCTCTGGTTCTAGATCAGGTTTAAAACAAGGACAGTTATGCCAACTTAATAGTTCTGCGCTGATAGAGGGTTTTTGACATCTGTCCATTTTAATGTCCATGATTTCCGAAGGCATGTTTACTTATCCATCTTTTTGTGGCTTGCACTCTTATCAACTTAAATGTCTTTTCCTGTTCATGGTAGTTCACAGCGATGGCGGATAATTTTGGAGATAAAGAGCAATATTCGAACTTGGAACAGGATTCTTTGTATCATGGAGACGCTATAGGTTCAACTTTTCTTGGTAGCTAGCAGGAGTGAAGTTACATGTTTTGCAAAGGTGCTCTATCCTTTACTTTGAAGATCAAAATCTAGTGCTTTAAAGTGTTTATTAAAATAAATAAAAAAAAGACACTGTAATAACATAAAAGTTCAGCGAATTTATAGTTTAATGGTATGTTAAGCTGCATAAACAGATTCAACTCAGAAAGGCTAACAACCTATAAGGTAGGCTAATGACATCTAGCGAACCAACTTCTAGTCCCTTCACTTTGAAGTCTTCAGCTGTTGTTCTCCTTCATCTGGAGGTGTGTGACAAGGCTCTGCAATGCAGTATTTGCGTTGTCACTCGTCATCAGCTCTCCTGCAATTTCTGCTGGTGTTGCCTGGACTTTCAACAGCAGCTCTTCAATTTCCCCAAATAGATTGTGTTCCTCTATCTTTAGATAATTATGAGCAAGTGTTTTGAAACCACTAAAAGTGCAGTAGGACATCTCAATCTGCACATCCATTCGACCAGGTCTCAGCATGGCTGGATCCAGTCTATCTTTGTGGTTGGTGGTGAACACTATGATTCTCTCGTCTCCCCGACTGGACCATAAGCCATCAACAAAGTTGAGCAGTCCAGATAGGGTAATCTGCACAAGACATAACCAGGGAAGATCAAATACATATGATTAGTTGCATTCACACTTTAAGAGCTTTTCATTTACTGATAATGAATGGATGCATGACTTGTGTCAAACTAACCTTGTCATCCTCAAATTCTCCATCATGATATTCCCTGCTCTTTAATCCAACGTTGCAATCAATGTCTTCTATAACAAGTATGGACCGATTGGCCGACCCAATCAACAACCTCCTCAAATCTGAATCACATTGCACTTGTGCCAGATGCAGGTCATAGATATCAAACCTGAGATAATTAGCCATAGTTGCCACCAAACTTGACTTCCCCGTACCAGGTGGTCCATGGAACAAATATCCACGTTTCCAAGCCTTGCCAACTCTCCTGTAATAGTCCTTCCTGCTTATGAATCTATCAAGATCCTCTATAAGCTCCTTCTTTTTCTCTGGATCCATTGCTAGTGTATCAAAAGTTGCTGGATGATTTAGGGCCACTGAACTCCAATAGTCGGTGCCAGCATAATCAACTGTGTGTAGCCTCACCACCCTCATCTCGTCCCTGATCTCCTTAGCTTTCTTTAGGATATGTGGCAAGTAAGTTTCCAACACCATCTCCTTGTGTTTCTTATGGAAACTCAACTCGAGATATCGCAATTCTGACCTCGGCTTTAGCCTCATGTCAGCATGACTATGTTGATTAACAGGGGTACAATGCAGGATCCATTTTAGCTCAACTCCTTCAAAAGACTCGAGGATTTCTTGATTTTTATCAACGGTGACAGCAAATTCCTGGTCTTTCTCACACTTGCTCACCTTGATCCTCTGAGTTGAAGGGGAGATCTTGGTGCCTAGGTATAGATTGGCTGCCTCGTACAGTTTATTCAATGTAAGCCCATCAAACTCTTCTATGACAACGGTGAGGTGGGGGAACAGGAAGCTGGAGAGCTTCCGGAAACGCGACAAGAAGTAGTTCTGGAACTCGCCAGGGACAAGGTCGTTCAAGGTTCTGATGAGAACAATGGTGGCCGTGATGGAAGTGGCCGCAGATAAAATAGCAGCTGGTGATGGCAAAGATTCATGTGAAAAAGCCATCAACTTTTTCCTCTGTTTTTTTTTTTTTGTTTTTGGCCGCAGCTAGTAGGTGTTGTGTGTGTTTTTGTGAAAAGGGTTCAGAAACTTGAGAGCTCTGACGGTGGAGGATGGTGAAACTTGGGAAGCATCAGACGCTAGTTTATTATACAGGTGGAAGTGGGGAGAGTCCTCTGCAGACGCGAGCAATTCTTCGACAATTCCAAACAAAAAAAAAAAAATAGTGGAGTCCGATGCATATTGTTCTTGTTTGCATTTGAAGGGCAAGCTTTTATCATCGGCGAGGATCTCTTCTCTTGCTGCTTATGATTTTATGTTCAGAACTTTTAAGGCCGACCGACTTCTGTAGGGCCTCGTTTGCCCCTTGAGCAAGAAATACACGACACCAGCTTTATAGTTTTACTTATTTGTTCAATTTGGTTAGACAAAACAGAATAACAAGAAAAGGAAATTTGAATGTGGAAAGGTGGGGAATCATCATCAGCATCATGATCATTAGGATATCCGAAAATGTGTCCACAAAACATTATTAGTACCTGTCTAGTAGTCTTTATATCCAACATGTTTTTTTTTTCTCCTACTCCTGAACTTTCATGTCGGTGATTGATTTAGCAAATGATATGGAGTGTTTTCCCCCCTTTAACTTGTGTTTGTTATAAATGCAATCAATCTAAAGCGACTCATTGCCTCGTATGTATGTTTTACGGCGGTTAAGGTGGTTGTATCATCATGTATGTATGGAGCATATTTGTAGTTTTGATGTTGGAAGGAGTATGTCCCACTGCTAAATTGATTTGATTGGACAAGGTCTTCACATAATCCGTGATAAATGCTAGTTCACTTCTACTTGCTACGACATCCTTAGAAAACAGATAACATCATCCTTCCTTGGTCTGCTCCTTCCTGCTATAAACGAAGTTAGTCAAAAGCCATCAATCAATTTTTTGAAATGGAAGTTTGAGAGCAAGAGTAGAGTTAATTTCCCATTATTGGTTGTATAAGAGTCCTGATCCGTCAACTTCCCGTGATGGGCGAGAGAAGGCATGTATGTAATAAGCATTGAGCACACAAACTCTAGAGTGTCCTTTCCTTTATTTTTGTACTGATAAAAAGATTTCGATCCTGATTGCCTGTAGAATCTACAAATCTTTGAAAGCATAGATCATTTACATGATATTTTCATACTACCCACCAAAACTAATCATTAGTAGATTTAAAAACGCGACATTTTTTCTACCGTAATAGTACTACCTTCACCATGATTATTATGTAAATGTAAAAAAAAAAAAAAAAAAAGATTTCTTGGAGCAGAGAGGTGCTTAAAAATATGTTTTATAGTGACATTTCGCAACATTTTTTAGAATATGACTATTTGGCTCAACATTACTATTTGATGGAGCTGAGATTTCGAGCTTTAGATTTCACTTGAAAAGTACTTCATCATCAAAAGAAAGAAATGAAGGACTTCTTGCTCTTCTTTTGTTATGAAGCTCGAAGTTGCAGGTTTTGGATTTGAAACATACTTCACCAAAAGCATTAGAAGTTTCAAACTCTATTACTGTTGTAATAATACAGAATATGATCATCTTTCACCAAGATGAATATAGAATTATCTTGCACACGCTGCATGCAACTCTGTCAGCACAACCAACGTTGCGGATTCCATGATCCGTCCTTGCCATTCTCACCAACCAACATTATTTTTTTCCTTTTTTTTGGGGGTAAAAGAAAAAGCTAGGGCTGTTGAATCAGTTACCGTGCAAATGTAAGGAAGGGTTATTTGCTTTTTCCACAAAGTGTTCCAAATGAGAAAAATAGAAATTAAAGGGCAAAGAATGAGAGCAAAGGATAAACCAGTCGCATTCTGGAAACTATCTCGTGTGAGAAATCAAGAAAAGGACGTTCATAACGCTAGACCAGCAAAATGGGAGCGGAAACTAGAAACTTGACCATAACGTCCCTATGAGAAAATAGTGGACAACTCAATCCCCCCTTTCAGCGTCTGCCATAAGGAGGTAGAGTGCAGAAGAAATGAAACGAACCAAGCAAGTTACAGCGAAAGGTTGAAGGCTAAGCAGATAATAGCCACCCAAATTATCTCCAAAGCAGCACTTAATTGTTCCAATGCAGAAACATCTAAAAACAGGAAAGACTTCAAAGAACATAAAATATCAGAACTAAAGAATTTGGCGACGACTGGAGCATTAGACTCTTGCTTTGGCTTACCGACTCAAGGGAGTATGGTGGCATGGATGCATCGTTCCTGATAAAGATTCACGAAAGTTGGCCCACGTGAAGTGCTCATAGAATGTTACAGTGGCCGTCATAATCATCACTAATCACGTACCAAACATCACATCTCTGACATGTTTTTCGCAGAGAAGGAATCGCATCTTTCTTGTCATCCTTCTTCTCTTCCTTGGGAGGACCAATGCTTGTTATTTGTGCAGTTCTTCTGAACTTCCTGACTTGTTTGATAATGCATACTGGATCTGCCTCGCCAATAACTGTTACTGTACTTTTGGATGGGTCAAGGACAATAGAATTTATTCCTTCTATCTTTGATATTAACTTCATGACCTTCATTCTGCATTTTGAACAGAGTAGATCCACTGACACCACTGTTTTCTGCAATGAAATCAAGAGAAACAGTTACTTGGTCACTTTTTCTTCTGAACTCTAGAAGCATACATTCTCTGCCACATCAGATGAGCAGCAAAAGGTACTGCAGAGTGTCAGTCAGTTTGAGGAGAAACTAGCATTCAAGTACTGATTAACATTTAGTATACTCAGGACAGACAGATATGCTGCATCAAGCACTGACACATACTGCATTAAGCAACAAAAAACGTAAAATTGAAAATTGAAACTTCAAAGCAAATAAGAAAACCTTCGAGATCAATGACATGGTACCGAGCGCAAAGAGTAGGGAGCACACTAAAATGTTGTTCTGAACTCTGAAGTTAATTTAAAGATGCGAGCTACATATTTTATATCTGTACTGTGAAATCATTCAGTCATTTTGTATATATTATGTCTTTTTTCTAATTGTTCGTCTCTTATTTGTTTTAGTTTTTCATACAGTTCTGCTACATATTAGTAAATGTACTGACAGTGTTAGTTGCTGAATGAGAGTAAATGCAAGTCAGTATGTTCCCAGAGGGTTACCTGTTAAACTTTACATTTAATGAGTCTGTGTGTATGTGCGTGCATGCGCGCCTGTTGCACCACTGTCCCTAAGATGGCATCATGAAATTACACAACCAGGCAAAGAAGCCTTAGATCTCTTAACATGCAATCATTCGGGGGGCCTATTTCCTTATCTTCCACTGGCGTGTAAGGGGTCTGTTGCATGCATAAATGTCACAAAGTAGCCTGCAGCGAGATGAAATTTTTCACAAGGTAAACTCCCTTAAACAGCAACTTCAGCGAAAACCTAGAGATTGTTCTAAATCGCCATCAAATGAGTATTCCAATGCCCAAACGGATTTCTTCTGAGTGCCATACAATAAACATGATAAACAACAACTACACACGATATATTGTAGCACTAATAATTCTACGTGGCAAATATCATATCTTGCAGAGAACAGAAATCCTTTACAAACATCAGACTTTTGGTAAATCATCTAATGCTAGTTTTGTAGCCAGAACCATTACTTCCAAGCACAAGAATTCATAAAAGACACACACAGGCAAGCATATATATATATATATATGCTTGCTTGAGAGAGAGAGAGACCTTTAAATTGAGTAATTTGAGCTACCAGACAGCTTGCCAACTTCTTGACCAGGGAGCAAGCATTCATTGTCATTTACACAGCCGATTCAAGAACATCCTCGAAAGCCAAGTGTTTATTCTGCTCTAATATGGAAGCCAACTATGACTTTGTTATCTTGCACAGCACAACAACCAAAATTCTGTAATTTACTCCAAAATCTAATTAGACTTACAAAGACAAAACTAGATCCATGGTCAGATTAATTTAAACTGATCCTGTTTTCTTGCTTAAGTTACTGCCATAGATTCAGTCAAAAGCCAGAAAGTTTCAATGGGTACCAGTTCAACTCGCTAGAGTCATGAAATTTGAATAATCAGAAACAGGAGTCAAGGGGATATACAAATGTGTATAAACAGAAAATGGTCCAGCAATAGGGACCTGGACATCTAATCTCAGCACTGAATAGAGAACTGGTGACTACTACAATAGAGTTGAAGACGAACTTGTTTGAAAGCTGAAAGTGTCTTCCCTAATGCCTGTGAAGAGTCATTGGAAGCCACTTTACTACTCACGCACCCTCAATTCCACGCATAACAATTGCACAAGTTTAGACCCATGTACATGTCCAATGTGTTATGACGATACGAAAAGCAATAATCAGCAGTCAAATTTCCTTTTTTCATTCATATTTGTGGTCTAGACAACTAGTAGCACACCATGTCAACCCCCATGAGTTTGACTAAAAGTTCAATTTGCTATCACTACAAATAAGTATGGAGGTACATCGGGTTCATAAGCCTCCCATCATGGAGTTCAGGATATTTTACAACAATAAATTACAACAGCAAAATTGTTACACTGTGTGAGACTCGCCTTCAAACTTGAAGGATAAAAATAAATTACACTGGAGTAAGATATGCGAGTATATCCACTCATTTGCAGCTTGTCAAGAAAAGATACTTTCTTGACTTTCAGCATTTTACATAATTGTGTACATCATGATTAATTCAGTCTCCAGCTGTGTTGAGTAAATAGCTCATGTGGTCTTGGCATGGCAAAGCAACAGAGTAGTTGATATATCACTTTCCCAGTGAGGGGTGAAAATTTCTGACATGTCTCTTTCAACATATGTTCCTCAACAACTCTCCTATCTCTGAAAAAACTCAAAAAACCAACTAATTAAGCCATTTATGACCAACAACATCATTAGCATATTAACATCACCAGAATCCAACCAAAGGCAAAATGCAGTCACTAAAGCGCATTCAAAGAACTATTGACTCCTCAACAAGTTTGTTCAAATAGCTTTGGGTGGCAGCATTTTACTTGGGGTACTTTCCTATCTCAACTAAATTACAGGAACAAACTATGGCATTTTACTAGGAGTACTTTCCAATTTCAACTAAATTACAGGAACAAAACTTAGCATAGAGAACAAAATGAAGAAGATTATGACTATGATTTAGTACACGCACTCACCCAACTATAGTTGCTTTTCATTTGTTTTTGACTGTATATTCAATGTACTACACAGCCTCAAATTCATGACATGGTTGAGAAAAATAAGTGAACTGGATGAAGCGCTTGTGTACAGTATTACCATATCAAGAAATTCAGAATAGGAAAAGCCGAACATAGTTCACAAGGATCCCACAACTAAGTACTCTAAAGAAAGACTTCATTATGCATCATCTTAAACACTCGAGGGGTAGCATAAAGCCCAGGAAAAAAGTTACATCTAGTCATTGAGAAATAACAACTCATACTACTATCGGTTACCTGCAACATCCTTAGTACAGGAAGCATCTTCAATTACAGAAGAATGGACTCATTTGAATCTCGCATTTCCTGATTGCTTGCCTTGATCTCAAGCCACGGCTCTGTTTCCACCATCTGAACATAGAAATGAACAATCTGCTGGTCTAACTCATAGTAATACACCACCTTTTTAAAAGGTTTCATATCCAAGTCAATGAAAGATACCTACATAAGATGAAGGTGTATGAAATACAATCAAATAATGAATCCAAGATGCAACACAAATGCCAGTGACTGACATCAGTCATAGTTTCATTAAATCAGCAGAATACTGATCTCCTAACACGTCAGCAACATTAGGCAAACTACTGTAGAGAAAGTGGAAGATACTGTCAACATGCCAGTGGTATAGGAATTGTTAAATGATTACAAAACCAGGAATTACCAACATAAGATCCTTAAATATGCAAGCAACATAATTTTTTGCATTCCTATAACAGTGCAAGTCCAAACTGTGATTCTAGACAAAACAATGTTAATTGAGATATATGATCCAATTTACTCTGAGAACAAAACTGTAGAAAGCACTTTAAGATAAGCAATAAACAAAGTGACAGTGACTATCATCAGAAACTCCAAAAAATTCATCACTCTGTGGTAGGCAAAGGCATAATATTTCACGAGATAGAGAATTTTATGCACCTTGAGGTCAAAACTTTGGTTGGTTGATTTCAGAAAGAGAGCACCATTTGGAGAATCCACATCCCCTCTTTGTTGGGGTTGGAAACTAAGCATCATACTCAAATCTTTTGCAGTTGCAGCAATTAAATAGTCTCTAACTATCTTTAAGCTTTCTTCCATTGGCATCGAATGCAAAGTAGCATATCTATTTGTAAATTCATCAGCATCCATCTTTCTACATACCAGACAAGGTTGAGAAACAATGTCATGATATGCATGAATGACCCCTTCAATGTCGATTGCATCAAGTTTCTGGACTTCAAGAAGTCGATCCAACAATCCTGATCTAAAAAGTGCCTCAGTGATGAGCTCGAGCAGTTTCTCTGTACGCATACCATCTTCAGCCATAATGACGTGCTTAAGTGCATCTTCAAAGTCTTGACCAACCATGTAATTAGTACTTTTAGTCCCACCACCCAAGCCCCCAAATATAAGAGAACCATTCAAGAAAACCCTAAAGTTGTTCTGTGGAGTGTTATACAAGGCCTTGATCGCTCTGTGTATTCTCTCTCTGGATCCAGAGAACATATCTAGTGGATCATACTCGCTTATCTCTGATATCTGATGCATTATAGACAAGAAAAAAAATGATAGACTACAATTATGTTGACTTATTGGTATTCAGACTCACATATAAGATGACACCCCAAAGAAAACAAGCAGAATTACAAAAGCCACTCATTGAAGATGGTAGATGAACAAATCTTGATAGATATTATCCTCACTTCAGGATTAAAATACCAGAAGATTGGAAGCTTACCATCCTATCATGTAACTTTAGAGCCTGATGCATCTTGAAACGAGTGACACTTCTTTTAATTGCATTTCCTTCCGCAATGAATTTTGAAGTTGGAAGAAATCCACATTTTGGCTACTTTATAGAAGCAAATTTATTACTTCATTTAACACCAAGAATAGCTAATACAACTCAAAAGGTAACAAAAACTTAAGTATGGAATCACCTTGATCTCCACACATAAGCTAAATTCTCCTTTAAGTGTACCTGAAAAGATAAATGTACAATGTAACAATGGTGATTGATCTAGTACAATTTCAAAAAGGATATTTTTCATGAGCAAACATGCTTGCGTTAGCAATCCAACTCAATATAGGCCAAAGAAGTCTTTGGAAAGAGCTAGATGATTAAGAAAGTTAATCCAAAATATGCAGCCAAACAATTAGTTAACGTGCTATAAAATTCCCTGACCTTATCTACAATTAAATTAAAACTGATTGCCACTAGTAGATAGTTTCTTCAATGACCTTACTAGAAGAAAATTGAACCAACCCCTTTTAAGTTGAGTGTTCTTATTGTTATTCAAATAAATAGAAGAGAGCAATAATGTTAAACAAGTGTGGTAAATGAACCAAAAATTGTTTGCAAACCCCCACCCCCCCCACCCCCCCCCCCAGCGGCCCAAAAAAAAAAACCACACAAAACTGAAAAAGAGGAAGAAAAAAGTAAAACACAATCACACATATTACAGAAGGAGAATTTATCATCATAACAAACAAAATTAGCTCAGCCCCTCTTTAACCATATCTGAACAACTCTTAGCATAAAAAGTACCTCACAACTTAATTCTACAACTACCATTAAATTAAACAGGAACTCTAACAAAGATATTGGAGAGTCAGAAACTACCAGGCAGAAAAACTGAATGATCAGATATCAAAAGAACTGAATCGCATAGGGGATTGACTTTCGCAGCTTTGACCCGCCAAGAAGGACGCTGACTAAGAACCTTCTTCTCAATTGCCACTAGGAATTCTTTGGAAACAAGGATGCGCATCTACAAAGTTGGAGGACACAAAATGCCAAAGTACAGTACAAGGCTTAGAGGGTGAAAATGTAAAACACACCCAGATGCATAACAAAGGTAATGAAAGGATAAAGGTTGCGGTTGTTGTGGCCATGATAGGACAAACATTACCCACAAAAGGACCCAAAAAGAATGATATGAGCTTAAAGTAGAAACTGAGAGTGTCATTTCAACATACCCCAGCATCAACATGCTCAGAACCTAACAATGGGCGCATTACATGCTGCACATACAGTTGCTCCGCAATTTCCCTTGTGGGAGCTGATGTAAGATCTGCTGTATCTTTCCAAAGGAGGCATTCGTGCGGGGTTAAGGCTGAATGACCATTCTCTAAATGAGATCCATTTGTTGAAACCTTTGGTATTCGTAACACTTTTCCAACCTAGATTAAATAATCGAAAAAAGGTAAGTAGACAGTGAAGTTTTCAAATATTGAATTTCCATGTGAAAAGTATAAAAGCGAAGTAATCTAACTCTACCTACACCTCAAACTGCCTCTTTCCTCCTTTGCACCTACACCACACTAAGTGCGTTTCCAAACACAGATGTTCACCCAAATTGATAATTTTTACGCGGAAAACATTAGCATCTAGACAAGTAAAACTGCATTCCTCTCCAACCATAAAATAACAAGCAAGGAATTTAATACTTTAACCTGAAGTAAAAGGAAAACAATTACTAGTACTTCCTCTGATATAAAGCAAGTATAGAAAATAAAATAGCTATTCCGAACTAATTTGCAGCATTGGCAAATCGTTCAACTTGTATTATGCCCCGAACACCATATAGCAAGGGAGAATTACATAATTTTAGAAAATCCGCAAGGGTTTTCTTTTTCAAACTAATTCAGCAGGCATTAACATTTTTTCTTTGAAAAAAAAAAGTAAAAGCTCACAAATTCGGCAGAGTTGCCAGCATAAGCAAGGACAAGATTTACAGCTCCTTCGCCTCTATAAGTCCAGTCGTCCGCATCCTTGGCCGTCAATGCCACCGCCATCCACTCCTGTTCTGCAACTCAATTAAATTGATTTCCAAATAATCAAACAAAATTAGCACAAAATGCATGCATATTAAAGAAAAAGAATCCTAAAATAAAATGCAAGAATTTAATTTGGAATGTACAGCTACTACTAATTACCTAAATTAAAAGGATAGATACGCAAGAATTTAGAGTAAAAAAGGCGAAGATTTTATAGGGTTTTGAGTTTTTGTTGACTAGAAATGTGCTAGCAGCTCAGTTTCGAGCTCTGAGTGCGTGTTTTGTAGGCATCGTCTCGAGTCTCGACCCGCTGGCGCTGAAATTTTGGAATCCGACCTTTTCTCTTTTGGGTTAATTACGTTACCTCCCATGGTTTCGGATAAATCACGTATATAGCCCTCAAGTTTAGGAGTTCTACAGAAAGGTCCCATGATCTTGTAACTTCCTAATAAACACGCCCCTGGTTTTAGTCAACTAATAGTGACCTCCTAAGGTAGCAGCCCATTTTCCCCTAGCTTAAACCTAAAGAGGACTCGAATAAAGCATCTGCATCATGGTGAATTCTTAAGCAAATATAACAATTTTTTTTAAAAAAAAAAACTTAGCGAGAAAAGAAGAGATTAGTAAGTATTACCCAATCTAATTATGTTCATGTTCACATTTCACACCCACAAGTTGTCGTTGAGATCAAAAGACAAAAGCAAAAAAAGAAAGGATTATTACAACATAGGAATAGTGATTTTTATGAAACCTTAAAAAGAGATGCCGAAACCTTAAAACCCTAGTTGTAGACTTAAATTAGAATTGATTTGGGATAAACAAGTGTAGAAAATGAGATTTAAGTAGTAATTTGGGGAAAAGCATGCGAATCAATTATGTGAAAATTCAAGATCGAAGTTGAATAGCCAAAGAGGTTTAAGTCTAGTAGTTAAGATTGAAATTTCAGAATTTAGAGATCGTGGGTTCAAATTCTCTTTCCCGGTACTCTACT
This sequence comes from Coffea eugenioides, assembly GCF_003713205.1. NCBI lineage: Eukaryota > Viridiplantae > Streptophyta > Magnoliopsida > Gentianales > Rubiaceae > Coffea > Coffea eugenioides. Next base: position 2,054,471 of record NC_040044.1, read on the forward strand.
TCTTAAATCCCATCTTAAATTTTTCAGTTATGACTCATTTTTTAGGGTGATATATGTTTTTATTATAAGTACATTTCTAAGATTACTATTTCACTACAAATCTTAAGTATTGATGAGTTAATTAAGATGTCAATCTTCTGTGATCTTTATATTTTACTTCTTTCTCTTTCTTTAAATTTTATAGTCCACTAAAACATTGTTTTTGTTTATGTCGTATTTTAGCACTTTAGGATAAAGAAAAATAGACACGAATTAGTATACACTTTTATCATTGAATACACGGCACATATATCCGAATTTGAATTTGAAACCCAAATTTTGCAAATGTGTCATGCATCCAATCGTGATAGTGTATACAGTATCAGTGTATATAAGGTTTACTCATAAAGTAAACCCTCCCATTTCAATTTTAGATCCTTTCACTAATAAATTAAAATTCACTTGAAGGAGTAGGTTTGATATAAAAATATTAAAATACCGTTCAGCTTAATACTGAAGCAGGAAGACATAACATTTCAAAATATTTTTACATTTTTTGTGAACATATTTTTCAATCATTTTTCTACGTGACATATATTAAATTACTACAATACATTCTTCTACAGAAACTCTTAAAATAGCAATCCAAACGGGTAATTAATGACGATTGTGGAGATTTAGTCAGGTGTTTTCAAAGTATAGAACCAATTCCCCGGCAAATTCTAAAAGGATTGACTATTTATCCGTCCAAACTCTAGCGATTTTTCTGGAAGAAAATCCGTAGCTAATTCGTGCTTTTGTAGTGCTGTGACTGCACAAGATTCGCTATGGCTCCTGTACTGTAACCAGGTGCCTACTTCAAAGAATTTTTTTTAAAATTACATTTTATCTGCCCAATTTATCATTGTTCTTTTACTCACTAAAAAGTTTGCCCCTCCTAGTCGTTTATTGGTCATTTCTTCCTATTCCTATCCCATGCAGCTATTCCATGGAGAGTTTGCTAGGTGTGGATTGACTCATATATATGACTCAATGGACGTATGATTAAAGTCCACTGTCTCACAGCGATCCCTGACAGCGTCAAAAATTCGAGTTGGAATGCGACAAGGTAATCAGTTTAAGCCCAACTAAAACCCTTCAGACGCGTATGCACAAGTAACTGGAAACTGCAACCAGATGATCATACTTTACAGAGAGATAATTTAGCACATCTTGAGACAAGGGAAGATATGAAATGCTGATATATATGTGTGTGTGTGTGTGTGTGTGTAGCTCATCGAGGAGCAATGCTGTACATGGTGGAGTTGATATTATTGAAAAAAACTGAAAGGTAATTTTATTCAAATGCCCTCAAAATGATGTAGAGCTGGCACATATTACACCGAAAAAGGGCCCTGAAATGGATAGTAGCATCATTATTCCTCGTCTCAACCTGGAAGCCCAAGGGAGGAGAGGAAAAAAATGACGAAAACTTGTAGAAATAAGAAGAGTAAACCTTGAGTTACTTACTTTTAAAGGGTCTTTTTTTTTTCCTTCTCAGTTTACTCCTGAAATATTCATTTTTACTTTTCAAACTGAGAATAATGTGATATTTGACACCCATCTGTTTGAAGAGTAAATACACAACTAGAATCGTCCATTGAATCCAACTCAGAACTGAGATGATGGAGCCGCTCGAAGTGCAACCTTGCATCACTCCTGGAAAGCATCTTTTATTACCCTGATGCTAATGAAGAAGCCAAAAACCAATCAGTGAACCTCCCTTGAGAGAAAAGCAACATAAAACCTGAAAACCCCAACAGCAGGGAACATGGCATAACCATTTTGTTGGTTACAGTAAAAAAAAAGGTGGATCTTGGCAATGAGGATGAGAAGGTACAGCTATTGGCATGTGATCCATCATCGTATATATGTTGCACCAGACTTATCGGAGGCCACAAGTCAGTGATTAATTTTCCAATCTGTGTATTTAACTCCGTAGTAAATACCAATGTAATCAAGATTCTTGGCCATTTTGATTCCCTAAGGCGGAAGAAAGATTCTTGGCCATACATTCTCAATCTTCATTACATCCGTATTTTTTATAAAATCCAGAAAAATACTGCTGTGGTATCTACAAAATATTTTACTAGTTTCTAGATTTGCCATTTACGTCGAAGCACTCGTGGTATAAATCGGCATTAGGAAGCATGCATTCAAAGGAAAGGGCAGAATACATAATTTTCCAGAACAGCTGTGGTCGGTTTTACTTTTAGTGTGCAAACCGAACCGACTTGCATATTTTTCTTTAAAAAAAAAAATGTCGGTCGCTATATAAATTGTAGGATTACACTTTGCACTCACACTTAGAACACAACTTCTTCAATCATCTTTGACTGACCAGTGGCCGCCACCACCGCCGTCAGCAAAGGTGCAACCTAGCCTTACCAGTTGCTATTTTCCATTAAAAAAAAATTTAACAAGAACTTGAATAGAAGCCCATGAATGTTTAAGGTTTCTTTTCTAAATTTTAGTGCATCCACAAACTCCAATTTAATCGATAACCTAAGCAGTAAACTTGACATGTTTCTTTTAACTCAGATTTTATGGCTTGTTGACGAAATCATAGAACAAATAATTGAGCCTTAAAGTCAGCCCATTAACTAAACCTGAAAACAGAGAACAAGTTTATGATTGTGGGGGATTGATGCAGAACGATTGGATAATGGCTTTTAAAGCATAATACCAATGCCACGAGTTGGTGGAATCAGGTATCGAATTGTTGTCTGTGGCAGTTGGATTCACGTAGAGGGTCAGATTGACGAAGTCGAATTGAAATTAAGACGCACGTTTTTGTTGAGGGGGAATTGAGAATAAGATGCACGTTTCGAAAAGAAAGTCGAGTAATAGAAATACACGTATCAGTATCATATGAGTGCGACCAAAGGCTATTAATAAGTGCATGGCACTGAGGATTTGAACCCATCCACCGTATCATAAAAAGCGTCTTCTCAATTAGATCCTCTTCATCTCCCCTGTAGTTTAGAATAGATAGATTATACAATAGTTATCATCTCCGAAAAAAAGAATTAGATCCTCCTTGCGATGTTAATTACCCATGGAAGCGTCAGTGAAAAAGTTTAGAGGAAGCAAGAGGACTATTTTTTTTCATTAAGAGCTCTGTGATTCCAAAACCAAATTGGTCATGTAAACTTTAATTCCTCGAGCATTTAAGGTGATTAAATAGAAGCATTGAAAAATTTTCTATATCCCATACAAAGCTTAGGCATTTGTTATTTTGGGTTGGGCAGTTTCGGCCTTAAACTCGATTTCTGAAGGCCATATCTTCATAACTTTGACAAACTTTACGCGTCATCGAGTGAAAGCCGTGTGTGTTTGATGTGTATAATTAGAAAAAATACTTGTACTTATATCATAGATACGTTTTTTTTAATGTTTTTTTCTCAAATGCATTACATTATAAAAAAAAAGTTACAGTAATGATTCTAAATAATATTAGTAGAATACGTGCACAGGCCAAAAAATTCTTTTCCATCATCACTAAGTGCAATATAGCAAATATTAGAATTAAAGTAATTCAAATTAAGAAGTTAACGTATCAGAATAAAATAAAATTCAGACACTTGATACTGGAGTAATCGGACCAAAAAAAAAAGGGGAAAAATACAAACCCACCTAAAACTACATAGAATTCAAACTTAAATTGAGATGACATAGTAACACGTATTAGTTTGGGAGTTTAGGATAGAAAAGAAAAGAAGGGAAAGCTTAAGTTATGAGAGAAGAGAAGAGATTGTTATGTTGTTTGGGAGTTTTGAGAATTAATGGAATGATTTTGGATATGAAAGTCATTAAATATTTGTTCAAGGCATTTTTAAGGACAAAATAGGCATTTTAGAAAAATTAACAAGCTTTCTCCAAACTTTCTCTTCATTTCTTTCCAATTTGGGAGGAAACATTTTTGTCACTATTCATCCTCCCATTTCCTTTCTTTTCTTTCCTACTTAAAACTATCAAACAAAGGAAAATCAGTCTTTCTCTTCTTTTCCCTTCTTTTCTATCCAAATCATTCACTCCCTTGAATACTATACACCTTGAATGCAAGAGAGATTAATTTATAAAAAGAAAAATGAACGCATAGTGTACTGAACAGAACAGATTAATTCTCTCCAATTGTAGTGGTGTCCACAACCATAACATGGACATATGTGGTCTATAAATCCTGGGCAGGCAACTGCCTTTCTTCTTTAACGTACGTTAATATCCCAGCAACCATAAACTTCAAACTTGCAAACAGGCGAAATCGTATTCCATTTCCACGCCCGGACCACCCGGCGACAGAAGAGAGATGGACACCCTTCAAATTCTTCGCATGAATGGCGGAGAAGGAGAGACCAGCTATGCAAAGAATTCAGTCGTACAGGTTTGATTACATGCATATTATTAACCATGTCAGCAGTACATGATACTCGTAATTAAGATGTTAAGTCTATTACTAATACATATAATACTACTTGACACTACTTCACATAGATTTAAATGTGATCCCTAGCAAATAAAGAAGACATGGATGGATGTTGGGGATGATAGAGTAAATAAAGTTTCTTTTTGTCGCAGCCCTGTCTCTTTTTTTCCAATTGAACTTTTCTTTGGTTTCTTGTCGCTGGAAGTAACATGTAATTTCTCTTGATGTTACTAGCAGAGGAAGATAATGAGCTATGAAAGTCCAAGTATTGAGGAAGCAGTGACTGACATATTGTGCAAGAATTTCTCGGAGACCATGGGCATGGCAGATTTAGGCTGTTCATCGGGGCCTAACACTTTAACGTTGGTATCAGAAGTCATAGACATGGTAAATTCCAAAAGCCAGAAAATGGGTTTTTCGCTTCCGGAGATAAGGGTTTCTCTTAATGATCTTCCAGGCAATGACTTCAACGATATATTCGTGTCATTGCCGACATTCTACCAGAAGCAGGAAGAAGAGAAGGGTAAAGGGTTCCGGAACAATTGCTTCATATCATGCGTGGCAGGTTCTTTTTATGGAAGGCTGTTTCCTAAGAAGAGTCTGCATCTCGTTCACTCTTCTTCAAGTCTTCACTGGCTATCTCGGGTAAATTTCATCCAAGTTTTCTTTAGACAAAGAGACTATTAAAAGTTGGCAATTATTTTAGACATGGAAAGCAGTTTTTTTCTTTTTCAAAGAAAAAGATGTCGGACAAAATTTGACTCCTTCAATTGCCTAATGCCAATATTTTCGAACCCTGTATCCGTATCTGATAGTTAGGAGTAAAAACGACGTGAGAAAAGATTGAAAGGTTTAAAAAAAGAAAGCAAAAGATCTACTCGTAGTTAGAACTTTTATGTCAAAATAATTTGGGTATTAATTGCCAAAAAAAACACCTTTCCAATCAACCTTTCTGATTTTGAATTCCAATTGACATGACCGTAGTACAAAATCATAAACTATATATGGCAATAAAATTGTGACTGTGGTAATATCATCTGTCAGTTTTGTTTCAACAACCGTTTGATAGCGCCTTGAAGACAAAAATTAGATCGAATAATTTTCAATTTGGAAAGGACAATTGGCTGGTGGTTTGGATTTTTTTTTTTTTGAGACATTTAGGGAAAATCTGCAAAAATAAAGGAAAACTGAATGGAAGACAAAAGCGTACTGTTTTTCGTCTCAAAATGCATTAGTGCAAAACCAGGAATGGTCGACTAAATTTCATACTTGCTACCTTGGCAATCCTAGTAATCTGCTGCTAGCATGTCAATTTCCCTAGAGATATTAAGTAAAGTATCAAATTCAAATTCCTTTTTGCGAATGCGATAATGATTGATCCTATTAATTAGTCTTCTCTTGTATGTTTTTCATTCTGTTATTTCTTTTCTAATTTTTCAACATTTTTCTTTTTTATACATTCAAGTTTGGGCGGTTTGACAATCAAGAAATCATTTTCACAGCATTTTCAGTTCTTGAACTGTCGATAAACATAACACTGGTGTACCACTTATAAGTGTTCTCTTGTTAATTTTTACTTTTTAGGAGAAAAGAGCCTTCTTCTTCAAAGCACGAAAATATTCCTCAATGTTTTGGTGGCTCTACGCGACTACGCTTTCATTGACCCAAGAAGATAGAATGCACCTGAATTGGATTCGTTTATTTCTTGCTTAATTCGTTAGAATAATTTGTCTATCTTGGATTCGAAACTGCCCCTTCATTAATGGTCAATAATATTCTTCTTCTTTAAAACTAAATTCTCCAAACTGTCAAAGAGACCCAACATTTTTCTTACTCAAAAATTAGAAGAACGAACTTTTCCTCAGAAATCACTTTGTGTAGGATCAACATCATGGATGGTTGTATTTGAGTTACGATCTTATTGGTGGATCACCTTCGTCTATATACTAACTTCAAGGATAAATATTCTATACATATATAGTTTATACACTATCAAAACTTGATATATAAAAATCAATCTTAATACGGATAAAAAGTTAAAAATTGATGGCAATATATATATGTGTGTGTGTGTGTTTGCGCTATACTAATATCGAATGCTTATGTATAGGCTCCTCCTCGTCTGGCTGTAGATGCTGCCGTACCTTTAAACAAAGGAAAGATATACATTTCCAAGACGAGTCCGTCAAGCGTTAGCAAGGCATACCTATCGCAGTTTCGGGAGGACTTGTCACTCTTTCTCAAGTCACGATCGGAAGAGATGGTCCCTGGTGGCCGCATGGTCCTATCGTTCCTGGGCAGGACCTCTGCAGATCCAGCCACGGAACATGGTGGCCACCAATGGGAGTTATTAGCCAAAGCCCTAACCAGTATGGTTTCCGAGGTGACATGCAAAAACTTTCCATTATAGTGTGTGTGTGTTTTTCTTCACTTTCTTGGTAACAAAATTTTAACAAACATGCTATTGTCCTCACTAGCATATTAGTATTGTACTTCTTCTAATTAAGTTCTAACAAAGCAAATGGCATTTTGAGAGCTTAATATTACTTCAACTTTTGGAACTTTTGTATCAGCAACGTCTTTTTTTTTTTTAACTGTTTGGAACTTAGTATTAACTTTTCTTTTCTTTTCTTTTTTTTTGGGGGGGCGGGGGGTTGATGAGGAAGTAGTATTAACTTTAACTATAAATTGCAGGGACGTGTTCTAGAGGAGAAAATTGATTCCTTTAATGCCCCTTACTATGCTCCATCTTTGGAGGAAGTAAGAAATGAGGTAGAAGAAGAAGGTTCTTTCGTGATTAACAGTCTGAAAGCCTTCGAAGTTGAGTGGGATGCAGGATTTCAAACCGATTCTGCTTGTGAAATCCAGGAGAACAAACGCAAGATATCATCTAGGGGTGGCCGAGTAGCGAAAACCATTAGGGCCGTGGTTGAATCTATGTTGGAATCTCAGTTTGGAAGGGATATTATTGATGATTTATTCGTGAAATATGCAGAATTGGTAGATGACTACTTCTCAAGGGCCACGCCAATCTACATCAATTTGGTCCTGTCCGTCACGAGAAAGGGTCCCTAGCTATATGATGATTAGATATGGTGATTATGATTTATGGAACAATGAAATTGTCTGAATACTCCTTGAACTAGACAATACCATTACTTCTTTCGCAGAGGTCATACATGGATTTAATTTGCTTATATATGCTTCATTCAACATCGCAGCTGGAACTATTTTGATTTCCGTGTTCCATTTCAGTGTAATGTTTGTGGTGTAGACAAGGAAATTGCTGTTGTAGTTTCAAATTTTTATTTTTCAAGGCATCAGAAATTGTTTTGAAAAAATGCTAGTGAACTATGAACGTACAATCTTTTTTCTTTTTTTTTATGGGATAATATTACAAGAAATGCACGTGGTGAAAGCATTGCAATGAACAAATTAACATACAAATATATAGTTGGAAGTACAACTCGATGAAACTACATAGAATCATATTTTGATGAAATGATCAAATAATAAATAACAACAAAACAGAATAATTCCCAAAGGAACAATCAGCATACTTCACATTGCAGTGTATTTATTGCTGACCTTCCTTATCTTTTGTCCACTCTATTTCCGGGTGCTTGGTCACAGCCTCTGTAGGCTGTACTTTGGACAGTTTTAAAACATCCTCCTTATATTCAGAAAATGAAAGAAGGAAAAAAAAAAAAAAAAAACCAGCACTACTCAGTCTCTTCAAACACAAGAAGCAAAAAATGAAAAAAAAATGCACATACACACACACACACAAAAGTAAGTGCTACTGAGACAGAATTCTGTGTGGTTCTTGCTAGCTGCATATCAAAGGCTTGAAAGCGACAAGAGGAGGAATTCAAGGCCTCTACAAATGGTGATTGTCTGGGTCAAATTCTTATTGTAAGCTTTAATTTAATTCCAATGGCTTACTTTTTAATATACATACTCCCCTATGGGTGGTGTTATGTTTATGTTTTTTTTTTTTTTTTGAGTGTTTTTCCTTTTTCTGGATACAAGAAGAAACTTTATCATGAAGATTGTTGGAATCGTCAACTAAAAATTCAGTTACAAAAGTCAGGTGACTCTATTAGTTTTTTGGCAAAATTTTTTTTTTTTTTTTTTTTTTTTTCAATTCACGTGTAACTCTATTAGTTTCTCTAAAAGCCTAATCGACATAAAGGACACTCAAATTTCGCAATTAAATTTTCGTGTCATCGATCAAAGGGCGTTTTGGATTACCGAGAGACCTCCGTCTCCAAAATGATAACAGATATATTCGAGAGCCAAAACTATAGTAATGAGGTTCTTGGAATTGTATCCAAATTTTAGCGAACACCAAATTAAAATGATGAATATGGGTTAGATTATCTACTAAAGTAGAATGATTTTGTTGTTGAATATATATTTTTTAATTCTTCCACCCTCTCCACATCCTTCCCACTTTTGTTGTTTAATTATATATATATATATATATATATATATCCATATAAATGAAATGATAAATATTTCACTAAATAAAATCAAGTATTGTTTCAAGTTTATGTTATTAACATATCTAGTCTATGCGGGAATGGGGAGGTTTTCAATTGGGTTCTGATTGCTGACGTGGCAGGCTTCCATTGGCCGATTGGTGGTCGTCGCTTCGTGTGAATTCGCTCGCGTGAATTGGTTGTCCAGCCGATTGTTTTTTTTATTTGTTTTGCTTGGACGTCTGGCTTGGAAGTCTGCCGCTAAATTCTGGCCCCACGTGCCTTTGGTTTTTTTCCTTTTCTTTTTTTTTTTTATTGGATTGGAAGTGCTTTGTTATTGGAAAAAAATGGCAGCTCAATAACAAGCACTTCCAAATGGCATTGCCAGTTATTATACTAACATAACTTGTTATTGAAAGTGCTTGTGCTTGAAAGTGCCATAAAAAAAGACGTGCCAGTTATTGGAACTGCTTGTTATTGGACGTCAAAATGGCAGCTTGTTATTGATTCCCCGCTATTAATTGTTATTATTTATTTATTTATTATTTTGGCTCCATTTTTTTAACCTAATAAATCGCATTTACTTACCAATTTTTTACAGTTAATTGTTAATAACTAATTAATAGTGTCGTTTTTTTACCCAACAAATCACGTTTAATTAATAACTTTCTTGCAATTATTAACAAAAAATGAGCTTTTGTGTGCTTGTCCAAAAAATCACATTTAATTACTTTTTTTTAAAATTTATTAAAAAATGTCCTCTTTTACTTTGGGTTGGCCAACAAATCAGGTTTAATTACAATTTTTTTGCAATTAATTTCACCGAAATTAAGTTATACTTTCGCAGTTTTATTGCTTGATAAATCACATTTACTTACCTGTTTTTATAATTATTAATATTTTTTTACCCAACAAATCGCTTTTAATTACCAATTCTGTGTAGTTATTAGCCAAAATTTAGCCTCTTTTTTTAGCATGCCAATCAAATCGCATTTGGTTTCCTTTTTTAACAATTAATTGTTAATTAATTCATTAATAATGTTACTTTTTTGTTGCCTAACAAATCGCAATTAATTACCAATTTGTTGCAATTAATTGTTATTTAATTAATATGTCTACCTCGCTCCAGCTTCAGAAAACGCTTCTCATTAGTCTTTTCTTCTTTGCTTTTGGTGGTCTTAATTAATTGATTCGTAATTAACTACTTTTCTAAATTAACATGCTTAATTACCAATTCTTTGCAATTAATTATGGACCATTTGTTTGTAGCCGGTATTTTGTTTGTTTGGTTTTGATGCATACTTTCTCGATTTCTTCATCCGCCGCTTCACACTTCTTGTCATCAACCTCTTTTTGTTGACGGTTGATTGTACCTGAGCTGTTCACTATATTACCCATCCCTTCTGACTGTATTTACGCTTCCACTCAAAAGCTCTTATAGTCTTTTTGTCCTTTACTTGGGTTATGTCTGTATATCTGCAAAAAAATAACTTTTCCCCGTTGTCAACTATCAGCTCTTTTACTCCCGTTGATTGACATTGTTTTGTGTATTGCATTTGCACAATGGTTATGCAGTTTCTCTGGCTTTCCACACCAGATTTTCTACTGATCATCATCATGATCAGTGGTAACGATGCATCTACTGCTTTCTTTTCCCTATTCTATTGCTCTTGTTTCTTTGCTAGACAGAAAGACCTACCTCATAAGTATTGTTCTTCATTTTTCTTTAGCTATTTTGAACCTTCCTTTTTCCAATTTATTGGTTTGGTTTTAGTTTGCGCTGGTGTTGCCGTTGCTGCCTCCTGGTGAGCATGTTGGTTTTACGCTTCGCTTTCCTTTGTTTTTCTCTAATTCTTCAAATATTTCGGAATTGCTGTCATACTGCTTTGTTTCTTATTTCTTGCTTGCTTCTCTGTTTTTCTCAAGCACTGGTTCGACCATTTTAATTTTTTTCTGTCCCTTCAAAATTATTATCACCGAATCAGCTTCTCTTTTTACTCTCCTGTTTTTTTGTCACCTTTCTTATTATCTTTTACATGATCGTGGTTTCTTTGATAGCTTCTGCTATTATTCAGTTGTGCGGTGTTGGACTTCTTCATACACACTGGTTAGTTATTCTAATTTTACTTTTCTTTTACCCTTTTCTCTATATTCTATCCTTTAATTTGTACATCCTTGACATGCATTTTCTGATGCATTATTACTTGCATCCTTGACCATCAATTGTTACTTTTTTTTGGACCACAATTTTTTGTGTGATCTTGTAGATCGTTCACTATTTTTTCATCTGACTACTCACAGGTTTTATCTTCTCACCTTTGTTTTCCCTTTTTTATGTATAATTTCTTCCTTTTTTGCTTGCCATAACTTTTCTGTATAATTCTTTTTTTTTTCTTTTGGGAGCCACAAAAAATCTCCCTCGGCCTCTAAAAAGAGGAAATAAAAGGGTGTTCCAAAAAAAACAGGCAAGTCTCCTTAACTCGCTAAACATATCATGATCTGTTAATATTTTGTTTTGTTTTCTTATTACCTAGATCGACATGATTTGCATATCTTGAAGACTAATGAAGACTAATGCATATCTTGAAGAAGGAAAGAATAGTTCAGTTTTTGGCAAAATGTTCACTTCAGGTTTGCCTTTGGTTTTTTTTTTTTCTGGCATTTTTTTTGCTGATCTTTCCTTGGCTAAAAGCAACAAATCACCTTTCTCCCTTCCTTTGTGTCCTTTGCATGTTATGCTTTTGGATTTTATTACAAAAGGAATATATTCAACTTGAAAAAGTATTGCATCGGTATGAACTGGATGTGAAATTTTGGAAATGCATTTTAGATGTTTAGTGCTTAATGTTTGGTTATTAATTGGGAAACACAATTTCTTCACTTCATGCTAATCCTTATGCTTTATTGTCATTTTCTTGTTCCTTACTGTGGTCTCACATATCCTATGATAGATTTGATGGTCTAACATATTAATTATTTATGCTCTCTCATAAGTTTCAAATGTTTGTTGTAGCTTGAGATGTTAAGATTTGCGAATTCTTTTCTCAAGGTGAGCATTGTATCGACTCTCTGTCTTTTTCCCATAGAGAAAAGTTAATATGATTTCATTTTTCCTTTTATTTTTCCTAATAAATTTGATTTTTCTGATATTTATTTATACTAAATTTTTGTTAGATGAAGGAACAAAGCAAAAAGGAGGCTAATTTTTCCATTTAGCCTTAATGGTATGTTTTTGATGTTTTAGTGTTCTCTTCATTTTTTTCTTAGCATTTTACTATAATTTTCTGGTGTGAAGTTACAAGTTTAACATGCCCAGTAGGAAGTTAAAAGTGGCTGTTGAGTTCACATACTGTAGGAGAGCTTTTCAATTTACATAGTGCGGTGTGAAGTCGATTTTCAATCTACATAAGTTTCAATCTACCACATACTGTAGCTCGAGGAGTCCTATGAGGCTATGACCACTTCCTTTCTTTTTTCTTCTCTGATCAGAACTGCTCCTCTTCCATTCTCCACCGATAATTCTCTCAAAACTCTTATCGTTAGAACCAAGAAGAGGTGAATAAAGTAAAATGATGAAGAGAAAGCTCAATTATGCACTTCCATAGATGCTATCATGGTATTTTTTTCAAATGTTTATTTTTCAGTTTATTATTGTGGGTTTTTTTCCCCTTGTTCAGCTCTTTATTTTCTTGTCATCATCAGCAATAATTTGTCCTTTGTATATCTCTTTTCCCGCAAAACCAATAACCAAACATTCGGATTTTACAATTGTACAAAACTTTGTGCCTAAAATATTGACTATATTTTTCTTATACTGTTCTTTGTTAGTTTTCCTTTTCGAGTGTTACACCCTTGGTGTTTTTATCTATTTGATTTAATTTTGTTCATATTTTTGGATTATTCTGCCTTGGATTCCAGAGTTGAGAGTTACAACGAAATGTAAAGGTATGGATTCTTTGGTTCTTTTTCAAATGTTAATGTCTATATTTCTTTCCGAGTCCTTTTAAGTTTTTATGTTAAGTTGATGATATTTTTCCCCCCTTATTCGCAGTTACTATGGATCCTTATTTTGGGTTGCTTCTAACGGTTCTTTGATTTTTTTTTTTGGATGTTTGATGCATGAACTTGCTTTGCAGGAGATTCTATTATATTGGTTGTGTTGTTTCTTCTAAGGTATCTTCTTATCCTTTTGGTTTCAAAATGCTATACTCCATGAGGTTACAGTCCTTATATTTAGAATGCTTGCAGTTTTCTGTCTATCTCTATTGATAGAAATTATTTTTCACCCGTTGAAATGTTTAAATTTGGTGGATAGAGTAGCTGAGGTTTTGGTTAATTATTCGATTAATTGCATTAATTTCAGTGCTCAGTCTAGAGAAATTTTTAATAAATTGGTGATATTGATAATAGGTGGATATATTGAGTGGTAGTAGTGCTGATGTGTTAGTCTAGAGAAATTTTTAATATAATTGCATTATTTTCGGTGCTTAGTCTAGAGAATTTTTTAATAAATTGGTGATATTTATAGTAGGTGGATATAATGAGTGATAGTAGTACTGATGTGTTATGTTTATTGTGGTAATTCACTGATAAGCATTCAGTTAATTGAGTTTTTCTTCAAGGAAGGTAGGAGAGAGCGAAGAATGTTAATTTGGGAGGGATGGAAGAAATTTTTTTTTAAACAAGAGCAAAATGTCTTATGCAATAAAAAATGTTTATGTTTAATTATTCTTAAAACTATATCTATGTATCATTTCTGTTTCTTTCATAAGGAAAAAATAGAACAAGTGTTTCATTCTATTTATGTCAAAGAACACCAATTGAAGAACATGAACGTTACATAATGGTCCTTAATTTAAATGGTTTTAGTTTTTCTAGGTAAAAAGACGTTTGCCCAAGAATAAGACTTCTTAGCTACTAGATTCTGAGCACATTTTAGAATTGGGGAAGTGAATTGTCATTTTGTTTAAAAACTTTAAATAACCTTTTATATTTCTGTATCTGTATAAGAAATGGTTTTGTTTTTGTTTTCAAGTTGTGTTTTTGCTCGACTAACCTATTTAATATTATTCCTTTTTAGGTTAATTGAAGTGGATCGTGATGAAGCTTGAAGCATTGGTGATGGTAATTCTGCTAGAAGCTTTAAGATTTATTTACGCCACTCAAAATGGGTTCGAATTGAACAGCAAGAGGTAACATGTTTAGATTTGATTGTTTAATCTAAGATATATAATTTTGTCAACATACACAGTGAAAGCAGATTTTTCCTTTCTTTCAAATTTTTTTGATCTTTCATAAATAGCTAAATGTGAAAAATCTTCTTCATGTAGTTCATTTTTTCTTTTCTTTCACATTTTCTGAATTCGTTGTCTCACTATTTGCCAGTCAATTTCTTGATATTCAAGGCATACATGGCATAGAAGATTATTAACCATGTGGCTGAAATTGTTGGAGACAAATAAAATGCCTAAATGGCAATGTGTTTGGATAGAGTATGCAATCATAGTGGTTTGTTTTAATAAGTTCTCATTTGATGGGATTATCATGGATGTAGGATAATGCTTGACTGCCATCAGCAAATTCTGATAATAATTTTGCTTTGATGAAAATCTAAATTCTTTTCCCTTTCCCTTTTTTTCTGGTTTTGTCAGCTGTTTTTTTTAATGAATTTTAACTGTTCCTTTTTCCCTTGGGATTTTTTTTTTCTGGTTCTCCGTAATTGCTTTCTACATTTATTTCATATATGTTTTAACTTTTCAATTCCCCAGACTAGAAACTTGCACAATGTTCTCTGGAAGTTCTTTTTCTTCTTGTATCTGACTTGATCAGAACTAAGGATTACAGGCGAAGTTTAGTCTCTTAGTTTCATTGGAGTATTGTTGATTGCATGTTGATATTGGAGTATTTTGTGGCGAAAACCTTCTGGCAGAAGAAGTTATTTGAGAATTTGAGGTGTCCAAAAAGCACTACGAAACAAGAGTATAGTTAGCTGTTCAAAGTATAGGTACTAGAGTACTTTTGGATCAATGTAACTTTTATTGTATATCTTGTTTTCCTCCAAACATGATTGAAATTTACATTACTAATGTACTTTTGGATCAATATAACTTTAGTTCTATGTCTTATTTCCTTTGGACAAGATTGAAATTTACATTCACAGAGCCAATTTCAATGTGACTTTTCTGTTAATTATTTTGTTATTTATCTTTCATTATACACTACTGGGCATCATGGAGCAGACTCTACAATTAAACACCGCGCATAGCGCGGTGATCCTCTCCTAGTTAGCCATAAAGCATGGTAGAACCTGATTCAGGATTTTCCAATTGGATCATTTCCAAATTAATCTGTAGTAGGATTCAGTTGCAACATATCCTTCTTCTTAGAAAGATACATGTAATTTATTGGAAAGATAAAAAGTTGATCGGAAATTGTGTTTGTCATGTAAACAATCTCAAGAAACTCATTATTATATATACCATATATAAAAGTACTTTGAATGATTTATCGATGAGTGTTTCTTACTTTTTTGATTTGTCTAATATGCCCAAAATTATATAAAATGTTAGCTTGAGTGTAAAATTGAGTATCACAGACAATTAAGACAATACTAAATTTACAATTTGGCTAAAATTTAAACTTTATTAGTCTCATCCTCCTTGTATTTCTATTTTTAATTTGTACATAATTCTTCCTCTTATACTCGGTAAGTAGTTTCTTAATTTATAAGTAGTCTTTTAATTTGTATGTTTTTCAAGAAGTTAATAAGAAAGGACAATTGTTGGTACTAATATACGTCAAATACGCTGATTATTGCGACTATCAAAATGAATACATGCAAATTTACAATCCTTTGTGAACAGTGATTTCATGAAATCTTTGGGTGAAAATAGAAATAAGGTAATTGATGGTTGGAATTGTAAAGGCTACACAATATCTTTTCTTTTTATCTTTTTTTTTTATGTTATTGGGAAATCAATGCCCGATTGATTAATCGACATGATTTTCACGCTCCGATCATTTCATGTAAGCTAATTATCCATATCTACATTTTCACCTTAACTTCTATTAATTTTTAATTTTGTATTGATTTTTTTTACTTGGGTTTTTCTCTTTTTTTTGGTTAATTGTGTTGTGCTATTTGATGATGATGATGATGTAATAAAGATCAGATTTTCTATCTAAATTGGATATATTTTTTTAAAAATTCCTGATGATGATTATACCGTCAATCTATGGTGTTATTCATTTAGATACATCAAATTTTAATAGATGAATTCAAAAGAATAAGCCATTTTTTTTGTTGTGACAATTTTAGGTCCCATTTTGCCATGCAAAAGAAGTATTTTTTTCTCTTTTTTTTGACAAATTTACATGCCATTTTACCATATAAGACAGGAATTTTTTAATGAAAATAAAATTGGGATGTTAAATTTAGACAAAAATATGATAAGAGTGAAGTCTGGTGATTTTCTTAGTAGACAATGTCTGTACGAGATAGGTATTAATCTATGTTTGCTTATTAGTGTGAGATCAATGGAGTTTGTTTTGTTAATGATTTGATATTGATTACTATTTTGTTATAATGAATAAGTTCCATTAAAAATATATATATATATATATATATATCTTGGTTCTAGGACCCACACCCCAGGGGGCTAATGGACTGTAATTTTCTTGTCTTACCATGGTAAAATGATTTGTGCAGCAATACTATGCACGATAAAAAACACAATAGGTCCATTTTCCAACTTAGAGTTAGTTATAAATGCTTAGGCAATTAGTTAGTAGATTAGTCCCACCAATGATCAATCAGCCTATAAATGGCCATATGATATGGATTTTCTATTATCTCATTGCATTGATGCATTTGTGGTTAAACTGAATTTTACGTTAGTACTTGCTCAAAAATTCTAAACATAAAATTCACTTAGAAAGCCACTAAGGTGCAAAGAAGTTATCAATAGTTAAGATCTCAATACCTGGCAGATAAAATTGACAACATGAAATAGTAAATTCATTCCAAGTTAATTGCCTAACATAGTTTAGTTATATCTAAAAAGTCATGACGAACATATGAAAAAAAATCATGTCATCTTCAAATCTTACTAATATCACTTATGCAAATACAAAATTATTCGAAAATTAAAAAGATGTAAGGAATTAGGTGGTAGTCAGTAGGGCGGGTAAGGTGGGAGATTGTATCCAGTTTGAATGCAACTATCAGCTCACAGACGATAGAATAAAATATTTAGATTGATTAATATTCTTGGATTAAGGTCTATACCTCAAATGGTTAGTAACTTATTGGTTTGTATTAGACTTCAAGATCTCATTAAGTTTGTATTTAATTGAGTCATTTTTATTTATTATTTTCAAATGAAATATAGATGAAATTGAACACGTACTCATTTTTCAATAAGTCCTGATCAAGTTCGTAGAGTCAAGTGATGTTTACAATTTGAAATGATTTTCATCATATCGTTTTCTACAGTAAAGTTTCTTTGAGTTAGTGCTAGAGAAACGTGCCAAAAAAATCTCAATCGTAGTGGCTGGTAATTGATGTTCGATTATCATTTATGGCTTGCATACTTTTGGCAATTAGAAATCCAACCTTATATGCTACATGAATTGCCAAAACCTATATATGTATGGTTTCAATCAATTTTGTTTTGACAAGATCTTTTCGTGCACGTGTGTATGATTGTTCATGAAACTGGCTAGCTAGTTCCAATATTTAACTAGAGTGACCCGCCTAAATCTCATTAATTAGTCAATAAATGTAATTAAAATTACTAACATATACTACTAACCCTCTTTTGTTTTTTTTTTTGAAAGATTATTTTGCTACTCGTCAATTCTTTTGATTATTTAATTCTACTTTTTTTTAATGCTTTGTGATATATATATATATATATATATTTAGATTATTGTTTCGCCAAGTATAGTACCCTTTATTTGGCCGAATGGAGCATGTGTCGCAACGCAATTGTGATTCTCAAGTAAATATGATTATATTATGAGAGATAAAGAAAATACATATCTTTAAAAGTGTGATTATCGATTTATAAAGAATTACTTGATTTGTTTAATTCCCAATCAGAAAGATTTCTACATCATCTTCAGGCATACAACTCTAACTCTATTTCTCTTTCATATCATTTGGAGTAAAGTTAGATAAGCATCTTGCATCCAAAAAGAATGACGTTTATACACTTCGAGTATAAGGATAAGCCCATCCATTCCATTCTGCAATTAAAAAGCATGTCTCTAATTAAGAAATTATGCACATATTGTTAGTCAAGAAATTAAGTCCAGTTTGTAGTATGCTGATGAAATATTCAACCATTACTTTTCCTTATATCGATATACCGTAAAACGTTGCAAATATATAGAAAAAGTGTAAATATGTAAATCACAAAACTACACATTCAACGCACGCTCACCTATCTAGTAGTTTTTAAGTTTCTTAAATACATTGTCATGAAATTGAGAAACCCTCTTTCTTTCTTTTTTTTGGTTCAATGGGAGTTTATAGGAGGAAAGGGGAAAATTGAGGGCAACCAAGTTATCATCACTTCAAGTTATTATGGTTTTTAAATTTCTTAAAACCAATGTCATGAATTTATTGCAGCATCAAATCATCAAGCTTGTGTCGGCAATCGTTCATCACTTCAATCGAGTTGAGGGCAATCGTTCGTCACTTCAACAGGTGCATGGCTGGTGTAATAGTCAGAGTTATGTTTGCACTCCAAGGAATGCGATCCACAACCCATTCATCCATTCATTCCAAAAATAAACTCCAAAATGCCCAAAACTATTGGGCTCAAAGCCCAAATCAAGCTGATTCTAAAAATTAGTCAGCCCATAAACCTGTTCTCTATCAGTCTAAATCTTCCCACTTTTCCAAGTCCTTTGCCCATACATCAATCACTCAGCTTTTGTGTGTTGAAAAAAGTTGGATGTCATCAAATGAGCCAATCCCATTAATAAGCTTTGTAACCTTTATAATATTAGTTGAGTGGCTAAACATATAGTATTTATGTGTTAGTTAAGTGACAAAAAAAAAATGTATGTTTTATTAGTTAAGTGACTATTTTTTATATAACAAAAAAAAAAGGAGGAATTCAGTGAACAAAACATGGGATTTTTATATGCTTAGTGACATGCCGTGATTTGCTCCCAATGCATTAATTGCTTTCAGATGAAAAATGGGTATGATCCAAAACAAAAATTCACGAGAAAAAGGAATAAGTAAATCAAAGAAGATCATCCTAAATGACGTTTTAGAGCATCTCTCAAGTGGGATTGGCACCGATGAGCAAAATGTTGTAACAGATGAGCATGCAGCTCAAAGATGACATCTTGCTGTATTTAACTTTTTTTTTTTTTTGTGTCAGATATATCTCTTGAGGTAATTTGCAGCAGCATCACTAATGGAATCACTTGGATGATCAAGTATTTGGATGCAAATGCTGTGATTATTGACGTGATTTGCTCAATCATCTTAGGACTTTTTCTTGAAAATGAGACCGTTTAATTCTACGTCTCTTAGATTGTGGGTTCTTTTTGTCACGGGTCCAGTGCCTCACCACTGGCTTTTTATTTCTTGAATGAACTCAATTTTGGGGCATGAAGATCCCAGTAGGCAGTAGCATGCCTCAAGTTTTTTGCAAAAGGTATCTCTACAATTCCTAGCATCAAGGAATTGTTAAATCTTTTCTTCAATAACTTTTTTTTGCTTTTCCATAATTTTGTTATAGTAGTTACTTCACCTTCCTTTGTTCATTTTAATTCAATTTTGTGGCTGGCTGGTCGCCATCAGGGGGAAGGTGATTGACACAGATCCAATTTCCAAACACCGAAAAGTGCGATCCGGTTTCAAGATTGAGGAGTGGTTGGCCCAGTCGCGTAAATTGTATGATGGCAGATGGAAGAAGAAGAGGTCGAGGGCTTTAAATTACAGATAAGTGAGAGCAATTGTTTATCAATAGTTATACAATGATTGCAGAAGGAAAGGAGGACAGAAAAAAAAAATTTCATTTTTAGTATGGGGGATTAAGTTACGCTTGTCTTCAGGGTTGTTGGAGTTGGAGTTGGGCACAGTTTTAAATAATGCTGCTTGCTAATTAACTAGTAATCCTGATGAAGTATGTAATGGCTATATATATATATATATGGCATTTTACCTATTAAGTATTAATTGATGAAGTCATGAAAGATGCCAATTATCCAAGTGGTTGACTATTGCAATTCAGCCATGCCGGTGAAATACCACCAACATTGGCTGTCAACCAATATTTGGTGAACGGTATAAAAGATGTTTATACAACAAGATTAGAAAGAAAAAAGAAAGTAATTAACAGTCAAAAGAAACTGAAGATATTTGAGAATCGAATAGCACAGCCTTTTTTTTTTTTTTTGTCAGTATAGACATTATTATTATCTTTAGATTATGAATTTTGAGGTCAGATTTGTGTTATAAAGCGGTGGATTCGGAGACGGAAAACAGTCAAGAACCATTGCAAATTCAGATAATCATACGCTATTTTGATTTTGGGAAGCAATGAAGCAAGGTTGATTGTTGATCTGCATTCATTGTTCCATCCTCTCTTCTGAGCCTTCTCTCATCAAAACACATGCACTAATTGGTTGCATAATGTGTATTCTGCAACAACATTTTTATAGTGCCAGCAAAAAACGGTGTGCAAGCAATTTTGTGATCAACTTGTCTTCAAAGTCCAAGCCGTCACCAACAAGCATGACCATACATTGCCTCGTATATGCAGACAATAAATTGTGATGCATGAAAATCAAGAATTGTTTGGTGCGTAGTTACATTTCCTTAACCCAAGTGGAGCATGCTAGACATGTACAGAGTCATACTTTCTGGCCAACACCTTAAGAGCTTTCCAAATATGGACCCCTAATATGAGGGGAACAGACAAGGGACGCCGTGTTTCACTACGGAAGCTTTTAAGTTCCCTGTTACTACTGCTTCAACAATTTGGAACATGCAAACAAAAACCCTCTTGGCCATGCTTGTGAAACTATCTTGGGAGTTCGAGTACCGCAGCCACAGGGTTTGGCATGCATCGATATTCGACCACCATGTATATAATTAATCAAGAACAAAGCAATCATTATTAACACCGACAGCAGCGATGCACTTCAGTCCAATTCTTGTGTTTGGCAAAAATGTTCCATTTTGATCTGTTACTAAAAATTCTTTGCAACTCCTCCCCAAGAATCAATTTCATCTCCATATTCAGTGCAAATTCTTTGCAACAATACATAATCTCTCCCCCTCAAAACAAAATTATAATATCTCGATTATCGATTGACCTAACAAAGATCAATAATAATTAATTGAGTAAGCCATTGGAGGGGATAAATCACTGGTTGCAATCTGTGTTTAAAAGAGTAGTTTGAGTACAAAGCATGATTAGTTGTGCTGCTCTACTTTCTTTATTTCGTATGGTTTATTCCTTGACATTCCTACTTCTGGAGGACACCTTTTTTTCGCAGTACTACTGACTTTTCTTGCCTTCAATGGGAACCACGTACCTAGATATTCTTCATATTCTTTCCTCAATGCTAAGCAATATAATACCTGCGCCGCGCGACTTGTGTTGTGTAGGCGCTGCTAGTGGCCTTTGGCTTTGGCCTATGTGATATTTTTGGTGTCATTCACTAAACAAAGCATCCTGTGATGGTGATCTAACGACAAGTCGTCCAACAAAGAATAAATTCCATTCACCTTCTTATACTAAAGTTTCTTTACATATCTGTACTCCTTTTCCAAATTCCAATTGTCTTTCGCTATCATCATGCTGATTCCTTTTTTTAAAAAAAAAAAAAAATTTAAAGGCCTTTTTTTTTTTCCTGTGTTAGGTACTAGTAATACTGCCCACAGCTCTCACAATAAAACATGAACTAAAACAAAGTGAAGTTCGAATTTGAAGTAAATTAACGGATGCCACCGGGACATTCCTATGATTCTTTATCTTATTAATCACCGCCTCAAGGATGGATGCACGTACAATTCTTGGTTAGATTTTCGCTTTAATTTTAGTGTCTACTTTGCTTTCATATCTGGGTTTGCCGCCGGGAATGTTGCATCGTGGTGGATGGAAAATTATAAGATATAGGCTCAACAATTAATACATGATCATCCAACACATAAGTGGCATTAAATATCTGTCGAAGACAAATTAAACTAACTTGAAAGGTTCAAAAGCTACGGCTAGGCATGGCCACGGTTCCAGAACCAACGGTTCCAGAACCAACGGTTCTGGTTCCAGAACCGCCGGTTCTGGTTCTTCAAAGAGGTAGAACCAGAACC
Organism: Coffea eugenioides; assembly: GCF_003713205.1. Taxonomy (NCBI): domain Eukaryota; kingdom Viridiplantae; phylum Streptophyta; class Magnoliopsida; order Gentianales; family Rubiaceae; genus Coffea; species Coffea eugenioides. The sequence goes on from NC_040044.1 coordinate 2,076,744, forward strand.
GCACCATATAAGATGGTTCTGGTTCTGGTTCCAGAACCGGCGGTTCTGGTTCTTCAAAAAGGTAGAACCAGAACCGCATAGTTCTGATTTCGATTCCTTATGGTTCTGGTTCTGGTTCTGGTTCCGGTTCCGGTTCCGTATGGTTATATACAATTTTATTTAATTTCTTATCCTTACCAATTTTAATACGAATATAACAATATATTTAAAATTTTAAATAAAATGTAAAAAAATAAATACAAAATAAATATCATATTTTAATTTTATTATTATTCTACAAAGTACGAAATTGAGAGTAGTTTAGAGATGGAAGAGAGAAGATTGATTTTGGTGTAGTAGAAAATAAAATTTCAAGTCTTATTTATAGGACAAAATGAAATTAAAAATTTGGAACGTTGTATTGTAACGTTCCAAATTTGTAACGTTGTATTGAAAATTTGGACAAAATTACAACGTTGAATTGTAACGTTGTAAACTTGTAATTCACCCTAACCCCCAATTTGTCAAATTTAGCAGGCAGCCACCTTTCTTGTTTTTTTTCTATCCTTTGCTTTGTTTCTTTCTTCCATTGAGAGCCTGAGGACCTTTGTGCAAGTCAGGAGGAGCCCCCGAGAGCAAAAATTGAGAGCAAAAATTGTGGTGGCATCATGATGACCTTGGTCATCATGATGCCTCTACTTTTATTATTTTTTATATTAATTATTTTTAAATTTTTTAACGGTTCTGGAACTGGCGGTTCTGGTTCTGGTTCTATTTTTTAGAGAACCAGAACCGGAACCTTTATCCAAGGTTCTACTACGATTCTGGTTCCACGGTTCTGGTTCCGGTTCTGGTCCGGTTCCAAACGGTTCGGTTCCGGTCCGGTTCCCGGTTCCAAGTGGAACCATGGCCATGCCTAGCTACGGCTGGTGGGAAGGTAAAGTAACAGTTGTGGGGACAAGAACAGCTTTTGAAATAAAATTTGTTGCAGTTTAGGTAGCAAACACGGCTTGAATTCCTTAAAACAAGACTTATTCTACTGCTGATGATGTTGACTTATCCACTCCAATGCTATGAATATGATTTAGTCTTCTTCATTGACATTAACCCACAATAATAACATCGGTAGTCTCCAACAAAGACTGCATGTCCTTCAATCATACCACCAAAAATCCCTTCCTGAAAATCCATTGGAACTCGGGCTACTAGATATTGCTTCTTCTTTCCCTGATATAAAATGTACTTAATAAATTATGCTGTTCTCACCGAAATTCTTTAGCAAATTTAGCTTTGCTGCATGGAATCTAACGAGATTACTGAATGTGCCCTTACCGATCGAACAGCTAGCATCATAGTTTGATGACGGTCGGATTTTTGTGTAGTTGAACCTCGAGTTGTTTTCCCTCAATGAGTTTTTCACTTTCTTGTCCTAAATCTTGACATGGAATTAAATAGGCAAGGGTATAGGATTTTTTTTTTTTTTGGCCCCCTCCAACGCCATCTGATTAAGAAAGGAAAAATGACAAAGTGCAGCAGTAGTCTGTAGTCATGTAAAACAGATACTATATGTTATGTGGCCACTAATATCAAACCATTTTAAAAGCCAGTGAATAGTAGATATTACATAAGTGAAATGACAAACTGGAGCGACATGCATTTCGACATATGAGCTTTTCTTAACAATAAATGTATGTTCCCGTCAAAGCTGTAATAGAACTGTTATCCATCACCGTTAGAGCCGGTATCCTTCCTCTTTTCTTTTCTTTTCTTTTCTTTTAGCCTGTTGTTTCTTAAATGGAGTACAGACCGAACCCGTATACTAATATGTGTAAACAACATTATAAGTCCATATCACAAGATATATAGATCGTCAGTTAACTTCTGAGTAGCTTCCAAGAAGGCATGACAAAGGGTTGAGGTAATAAAATAAAAACAACTTTAACTCTGACGATTGAGCATCTTTTCATTTGATATCCCGGATTTCACACATCATGAAATTGCTACCTGTTAACCGAAATAAGACAATCAAAAGGATAATATACTAGGGATGTAATTGAGTCGAGTCCGAGTCAAGTTTTTGAGTGAATTGCTCGTGAACAGTTTGATTACAGCACTAGATAAAACTACTACAAGATTTATGTACATGCTGCTACCAGAACTCAAATTAGACAGATTGATGTACAATAGGATATATCAAGAGAAGGAATACAATTTATTTAGCCAAATTGCTTGTGCTGTTCTGAGCTGCAAAAAGATTATGCACTACTATGTTATATATTTCCGAATTACTTTAGTCATACATTTTTGCTTGTGCTTTAGTTTCAAACAAGTTTAAAGACCAAAGTAGGGGGATGGGATACAGTCAACAAATTAATCCGACGGTATTGAGGGGATATTAAACCATCATCATTTCAGATGCCGGGCTTTTGGTCCTGAGATGGGATGGACCAAAACTCTGAACAGCTGTACGGATGAAATTGGGGATTTATAAATTATAATCCGGAGAGTAAATGATTGGTGTGTATTAAATTTGGAAATGGGGCAGGGACGGTCAGTAGTATGACTGTCTCTGAACGGTTAATGGCCACGATCTGGCCTCAAAAATTTGTGCGGCTGAGATTACAAGTTGTAACTCGATTTCCACGTCATGTGTGGATCCCACAAAAATTTACTCTAAAGTTACGCGATGTGCAATAAAAGTTACACGATGTACAAAGGAAGTTACTCGCAGTTGAAAATGGCCAAAACCGTCCGGACGGTTGCAGGTGCCCCGAGTCCATTAAATTTATAGGGGAAATGAAATGATGGACAAGTACAACATTTGGTTTAAGTGCTCCCACAGACAGAAAAACAACGAAAGGAAAAGTGAAAAAGAGAGTCTACTAATTAAACAAAACAGGACGACTACTCGCTCTTTCACTTCTTTTGTAGATCGTATGGTTAGGACCTAACAGGCCCCCCTCATCCATCCATCCATCCATCCATCCATCCATCGATAACAAAATGTTAATAAATTTCCACTTAAATCACTCCCAACCCCCACTGTGCAATCCAGCAGATGGGCTCTAGCAACTACCAGACTACTTCCTTCTTTCATTCATATGAGAAAAGTTTTATATTGTACAAATAAATTTGTAGATAGATAGTCAATTAGTCATGGCGTTGGAATTGGCTGGAACCTAAAATAATGGAAACGCCTCTAGGAGCAAGTTCTGTGGTCATTTATGCATGCCCTTTTTCTTGTTCTTTTTTTTTTTTTTCTAAAAAATGGAGCTGCATTTGCACAATTCTTTTTTTTAGGTATCTTAAAATGGAATGGCATCCCATGGAAGCAGTCTAGAAATCTAACTAGTCAAGAGAGGAGGGCATTAATGATTAATCCCATGACCTACAGGTCAATGACAATAGTACATATGGGACTGGGAATTATGTCCAATTAATTGGATGGAAGGAGTCAAGAAATTCCATTTGTCGATGCAGAAGTGCATTGATCCGTTGACCTATAGTTCAGTAATAACAATAATTTTAATTCAAAAAAAATTATGTCGAATTAACTGGAAACATAATAGATTTATTGACGCCAAATTTGTTTTAGTCGTGGTTTAAATTTACATTGAAAACATTCATTCAGGGCATTATTCTCTTGATATGTTGTAGTACATGGTTTGTTCATTTAATACAATATGCTAATTACTTGGATCCGCAATTAATTAAGTGCTCATTCAATTATCGGTCAGCAGTTCAAACGACATACACTCAGTAGTAACTTTTTATCACACTTCACTACTCTTTCGGAAGCGACCAATGTTCCACAGAAAGCATTCTCTCCAACTATCCCAATTCCCTATTCCCAGGGGTAAAAGGTCAAAAGAATGGCAGCGGTGCCAAGAAAGCACGCAACTAATTGAAATTACAGTCTTTTAAATGCCTAAAAGTAGACGAAAAGTGCCTTTTCCTAGACAAGATTACAAGCTTTTAAAGGGTTGATGATTGATGATGCATCAATATGTAGTTTAGTAGCTATCATTACATTAGATAGTATGATTGATAAATTATCATTCGATCATCGCAACAATCGAGTAGTAGCTATTACTATAGTTACTAGTAACATTCATATCAAGAAACATGTACATATGTATATGTCAAAATCCAGACGTAATTCATTTGAATGGAGACATGAAAATGAAATAAGTTCTCTACCTGCTGGGAATCCGAAAGTTTGATGCCACGCCTGTTAGACTCACGCGGTCGTTTATTAGGCAAGATTAGTTGACATGGTAGACTAAAGTTTTGATTCTTCTGCCCTTCGACAAATTGCCACATTATTTTCATGGACCCTCCTCTGCTTTGTTGAAGAGGGGAGACCTCCATCCTGAAAATGATAGTCTAAGGCAATATTATTAATGCACAACAACAACTTTGCCAAAATAAATAAATGAAAAAAGTACCATTTCGGATAATAAGGAGATCAATCCACATATGTTGTTTGGATTGTCATTTTCATTTTTCAAAAATTTTTTTACGTTTTTTTGTGAACATATGTTTTATTCGTATTTTTACCTTGCATACATTAAATTGGCGCAATACATTTTTTTTATATATAAAAACTCTAGAAAATAGCAATCCAAATGGATTCAACGAAAAAAAACATGAAATTAGCTATTTTTGTAAATTCCCAAATAAATTTTTATTAAAATTCTATAAGAGCAAAAAATATATATATATATATATTTGTATAGTCAAGAGTCAACTCGAGCATCCATAGTTTTATAATGGCGTTGTGGTAGTGACCCAGGCTTCAGCAAGTCAAGTTTAAAACTAGACTTAGCTGGTCTTCCTCATGCATGTGCCTGTAGTACTACTCTTCCTTTACTCTGCTTCTCAATTCATCAAAGCTGTTCTTCTTTGACTACTCTGCATTTCACACTACTGTCAATAATCAAATCAAACATCAGTAGTAAATGATTTCATACATTAAACGGACGAGAAAATAAAGACCCAATCGAAAAATGCCAAAACTTTCACCCCCTCACCTCTTTCTCTAGCTTGTGACGACGCTTAATAAAAAAATTCAAACAATTATGCCTTTCATTTTCATGGCACTCCCATTTCTTCCTACCTTCACAAAAGTTGAACAACAGTCTTCTAATGCTGACATCTCGATACAAATAATGGATACCAACAAGAGAACTAGAAGAAATTGAAGATACATATCTATAAATAACCGATTAACAGCTCAGATAATAACATCTACTGAAAATAACACGTCCAAAATCTAGGTGGGTACCTTTTAGCCTCAGCCAGATACTCTGATGATCCATTTCTACCTCGAAATCATGACACGGAACCATCATAATGGTCTTCTACTTCTGAGTATCAAATATCACTCTCGTGAGTTGCTTTATCAACAAATTTCAGTGTCGAATAAAACAAAACAGAGACATTAAAGCCGGAGGCATCCATCAACTCCTAATCCACATTGGGTTCATGGCTAATTGGCCACGGACTAGTACTTTTGCAGCCCGGTGATCCCTCCACCACCAATAGCTTGCACGCTTATGCTAGAGTACTGTACAATAATATCCCAAACAGTTTCGTCCCATGTCTTAGAATTGGCCAGCCAGGGCGGTGAAATCATATCGATCTTCATCCAGAAATAGTACTTGGAAATAAAAATAAGAACAAGTCTCGCTTAAATTAAAAAGAAAAGGAGAAAGACTGCAATAAAAGATGCTTGCTAATTATAGAGAAACAGAGAAGTAACAAGAAGCTGCTATACTACTGTCTCTGTACATCCGAAACCATGGTCACTAGAATATTCATAAGGAAAATAAACTCAGACCATATTTTTCATCCAACATCTTTTCTACTGCTCGTGAAAATTGATCAGTGAAAACTTCTCAACTCACACTTGCACATCTGTAACTTTTCCTAACGTCTTTCTTCGCTCTCCGTTTTCAGCTAATTTCTGTTCCATAAGAAACTTCTGCCGCTGCTTAATAATACCGTCAATCATCCGATTGAAATCTTCGTCGCTCATATTGTCCACCGTGTCAAATGACGTCGCCTTTGGCCTTTCGGTCCTTCCTCGACCGACCTGAACCGTCTCCGATCGTCGGAGCTCTCCCTGCGGCTCCACCGCGATCTCTCTCTTCAGCTTCTCCGACTGCATCCTCTGAAACTTCTCAATCCGTTTTGCAGCCGTCTCTATCGCAGTCGTCACAGCGTCGCATTGCTCCGCCTTCTCCTCCGTCCACAATATGATCTGCTTCTCCTCCGCTTCACCTCCATCGCCGCCTCCTGCGCCTGCAATCACGTCCCTAGTCTCCGGCGTAGCAGGAATTTCTGGCGGAGGAATTTTAACGCCTCCCGAGCCTGCAACTTTTTGCTGTTGAGCATGAGCCTGGCTGTGACGGGCATATTCGTCGTAGAGATCATCGTCGCAGGAGTTCTCGCTACCGGCGCCGGTTCCTCGACAGAGGAAACAGAGCGCGACGATGATGACGTTGCCGATGAGAAAAACGACATGCGGATTAAACAGATAGTTTGCAACTTCGAACAAAATCCTCCCGGAGATTTTCAGCGCTCCGGGAAGACGGGTGGAGGACCAGGAAATCAACAGGAGCGCCACCAAAACTTCCAGAAACTGAAAAAGTTTCATAGTCCTCCGGAAACGGTTATACCTGGCCATCATCTTCGCCTTCTCAAATTTCACGTTGTCGAACACTTGCTCTTGAGAATCCATTTTTAAATCCTCCTCCAAACACGCTGATTAAATCTCGAGTGAGTGCGGGAAATGAAGAAAGTTACTCGGTAAATGGCAGTAGAAGTTAGAAAGAGTCGAGACTATTTGTGAGGGGGCGGTGGATTTAAGAAAGGAAGGAGAGAATTTGGAAAAGAGAAATGATCAGCGGGAGTTAATTTGGAAAAGGGGAGAAGGGAGAAAGGAAAAGGGAAGCGAGTAGAAGCAATATATGCAGAAGTGCATATAACTATAGAAACTGATACTATCATATGCATAGAAGCACAGAGGAGAGGAAAACACACACACACACACGCGCGCGCACAGTAGGAGAAAGATTGATAGGCAATTTGTTGGTGTAAATGAGACGGTATGGTAGGTTTTGGATGCTCGAATGAATTTTGTGTTTGGTTATGGAAGAAATGCTCTGATGATGGAAGGAAAGTTTACAGAGCAAGGCATGGTTTTATAGGCGCAGAGCGGGGAAGAGAATCGTCGGGGTCCATGGGGTAAGTGGAGCCAAGAGAAACTTGTTTTTTGTATTTCTTTTTCTTATTTTTTTTTTTCTCTTGTGGTTGTTTTTTGAAAAGTTCTACACTCACTGCTATTATGGTTTATGACTTTCTCGCTCTTTCTTTTCTTCTCTCATGCTATGATTTACGAATTGTGACTCTCCTTTCCATTTTCTTCACATATGGTTGTCTTCTTGGCTCTTTTTTAGAGCAACAAGGAGGCTTGGCTTACAATTCACTAGTTACTTTTCCGGGACATGAACAATAATTGTATGCTACTACTATCATATCTAATTACACGGGACGATGAAGAGGGTCAATTAACAATTATGCGGAGCGTGTTTGGACACTGAATTATTTAATACTTTTTACAATATGATACACATATTTGCTCGTAACCCTGTTTCATGCGGATAAAAGCTTTATATTTATTCATTATTGATTGATCGTAACCCTGTTTCATGCCGATAAAGCCTTACATTTACTCATTATTGGTGCAAATCAATACTTAGAACACCCTGCTATGCTATCGAGCATTTTTTTTCTCTCCAATTGAATGATTCATTGTCACTTGAGCAATCTTTTGAGAGAGGTTGATGTTTCTATTTGAAAAGTTCTTTAGTTAGGGAATTAGAGAGAAAAAGTTTTTTTTTTAAAAAAAAAAAAAGGGAAAAAGGACAGTGGTGGTTTTTGCTAATAAAACAGGGTGGTTGTACGGTGGGAGGAAGTGTGAAGTGACAATTTTGTTTGTAACATAACCGCGTGTGAGCCAAACCGGGGCAGAGTGTAAAGCCGCGAGACCAACTGACCAAGACCACGCCCACGCGTGGACTAGTAGTCTAGTACCGTACCTAAGTTAGTTTTTGGGTACAGCTTTGCTTTGTCAGTTTGTCTGAGGACGGGATGTTCTTCCTACAACCTCTAGGCTTTTTCGCTTTTAAATTATGCTGTTGGGTTTGTTATGTTTCTCAGAGCTCAGAAACCAGGAAAAGAATCAGGCCAAAGATTATTGAGATTTTTCTTCTTTTGCCTTTTGGGGAAATTTTGCTTCCTTCTTTCCACATTTGGTGCTTGAATTACTAAATTCTTATGCCCCTAGTGTACAGTAATCAGTAATGGTTGTCTGGCCTGGTGTGCAATAATGGTTTTGAAGATGTTGATGAACAGAGGACTTGGTATGCGGTGTGATGCTTGTATACCTACTACTGTAATCTTGTGAGTCCCATGCAATGCCCAAAAACGAACAGTGCGTGATCCCAAGCCACTACAAAAGAGGATACTTGTGCTGCGAACAATAACGATGCATTTGATAAAGCTGAATTCTGAATTCATTAAATTATTGAATTGTTAAGTATTAAATTAAATACATATGAGTGTATATCACATTCAATGACGAGTGAATTTCTTATCGCTTATTTTTTGGAACAAGTTTTGCTGTGTACTTAGATGCTCAATTTTTTGTTATCAAATGCGTCTGAACATATTAAAATCTGAATTCATTAATTTTAAGTGCTAAATTGAGTTATCAAACAGGATTTAAATTCTTCTCTTTAGTGTAAAAGAAAAAAAAGTAGCGGAGTAGTAAAAGATTGAAGTCGGTTCAAAAATCTCGTTACCTATTGTGATAGGATCCTGTAATTGGACATGACACAGACTCTCTATCTTAGCATATAGTAGAATTGATCTATGAATAATGGATATCACGGCTTGAGATTATGATTAGGTGCAAATTTTTTTTGTTGCCTTAAAAGACGTGCACAATTATATGGTATTCAACTTTGAGGGACTGAATTACTAGCTAGTAGTAGTAGTAGAAGTGGTTGGTGACTGAGCGAAACTTTCCTTGAAGGCACGGTTATGTTGCAATGAGCCTTCCATCTTCACATGCTTGCCAGTTGCCATCAGTGTTTCATACAAGTACGAATTGAGTACTACTTCTACTACTACTATTTTGCATTTTCTGAATTACTACATCTACTGCTACTACTTGTTTATTTAGCAACCAGAAACAAATCTGCATGCGACCAATTCCTGTGGGATGGTAGAGCTCACCAGCCATCAAAAACCTGTCCAGCAACAAAAACATTAGATGCCAAAAAATGCAGCAGGCTGGCTGGCTGATTTGACCTGTCTAAGACCGAGAGGAGGGTCTGTAATGGTTGAAAAATTTTAAGTAAGTTAAAATCGATTGTTTCTTCACGTCCCACTGTCGACTCGACGACGGTGCCCAGCACCTCACCCTTCCCGACGGGGGCCGCCAGTCCACTTCCTTCCTTCCTCCTACCCTCTCAGCTATTTCAATCATCATGGCCAAAAAGACAATATCATTAGAGGCTAATAATCTGATACCCTCTCAGCTATTTCAATCATCATTGCCACTTCCTTCCTTCCCCCCTTTTTTTTATATATTTTTGACAGGGAATGAAAAATGTAGCTGAACGAAATGTGGTAGAATATATATATATATATATGTTTAGCAAACTCTTTAACTGCCATACAATTAATTATACACTCAAGTAAAAGAATTAAATCTTTTTTTTTTTTTTGCATATGTCTTTCTTGAGATTGTCCAATGTGTTCATTCACATGATAAATTAGATAATGACTTGCGTGTAGTGAAAATACAACGACTGTTCAAAGCCCATATTTAATATCTTTTACAAAGGTAAGGAAACAAACGGGCAAGAATTGGAATTCGAACCCTGGAATAAAGACCAATTTTTGTGACATTAATATACCTGTTGAATCAGGTTCGGTAAATATTTGTAAAGAATTGGGGGGGTCGCATTAATTAAACATGGTATCTGTTTAAGGAAAATTATAGTACTAAAATCTCGGGTTTCTTGTCCGCTTTTTCTTCTTTCTTCCGCCATTCAAAATCATTGCGGTGAATATACTTTTGAAGCCAAAAAGAAAAAGTGAAACTTCACAAAGAAAAGGAGCAGTGAAACGAAAGAAAAGATCACTCCGATACAAATTCAGGTCATTGACGTGAAGATGAAGAGTCCAATTATGTGTTGCATCATGCATGGGAAAGTCATGAAATTTAGGTGAAAAGAAAGCTAAAAGTAGCCTAACACTAATGTACTTTGAGACCTTTCCTACAAGACAAGACAAAACAAACCCATGAACTCGAACTCGTGTGGATCTGGATCATCGACCTAAGGCTGCTCCCAAATCCCGACCATGATTTGAGATCATCACACATTTACTTCAACTTGCATTTGCCCTGAAATTTGAATACCCGGCCCCTTCATGTCACGCGTTACCTATCATCCCCATTGCTACCTCCACCTTTCTCCAATTCCCATTCATGACGTACATGACCCAAAGAAGAAAAGAATCATTATCTGGTCTGAGATGGATTCTGGCATTCATTTTTTCCTTTTTTAACTTGGCCTTGCCCACTTCACGTAGACTGCATAACAAGATTTATTACTGATTAACCTATAAGGTTTCCGGCCTCCCTTGCAAGAATTGGAAAAAAAAAAGGGAGAAAATTGGATTAGGTGATAAGATAAGAAAGACGGTACGTATGTAAAAGATCATAAATTTAAGATCTCGAACGACAAAAATACTATGTATGTGACCGAACTTAGAGGCTAATGATTTACATCAAGTAACATACTTGATGTAATCCATAACCAAGGCTCGAACGACAAAAAAACTTTCTTCTTCACGTGTATATGTCGAACTAATATACGAAGAACCCCCCCCCCCCCCCCCCAAATAAAAAAACAAACAAAAGAAAAAAAAACAACAGGAGAAGCTTTGATGAGTCAAAACTTGACAAGTGCCTAGCCCAGTATGTTGCTTTCTCCCTTCACCGACGGGCAAGCAAGGGAAGCATACACTGCTATTCCAAATTGACCATGGATATCTACTTTCGACGGAGGAAAATGACTGGAGGCACCCGTCAAACACGCCATTTCTATTGCATCTCTTCATGAATTTAAAGAAAACCTTGTCACGATTCCTAGTGCTCTTTGCGTTCATTCACGAGCTATATATATACCCTTTTTGGATTAATCAAAATTACTTTTGTTTTATCCAGCTACATAGTTCTTTTTTCCCCCCGGTAAGACTTATTGCCATTTTCCGATGATATTATTTTATGTACATTGGTACTGCTATAATATAGTCAATTTTTGTGTTTGTACAAAAGAATCCTAGATTAATCTTTTAGGGTTCTATGGAATATCGTTTAATGTGATTTTAAACCTAAAGGTCGATCTGTATTCTCTTTTGCATGCAAGAATTGTTTTTTTGATAAAAAAGAAGTCAATATTATTAATAAACTACATGAAAATCGTCCAACATGATTTTCTTAACAAAATAATCTATATTAATGGCAGAAAATATATTATTGACTATGTCACAGACATATTTGATCTGAAAAATCATTAGAATTAATAGAGTTACAAAATATAAAAGATTATACTGTAAATTACAAATCATCAAATCTGACCAATTGAACGAGTTGCTCCATAGAAATTTGTGCATATCTATTCTCTCAGATCTGCTATCCAACTGATTTAAGTTCAAAACTGATGTTGACATCTGACGAGAAGACCAAAAAATTCTAAATCTAACATATAGATCTAAAACAACTCTTAGATTTGAGAAAAAATAATAAAAACTAAACAAAACTCTCACTAGGATAACGTAGTAGAGAAGAAAACTCTCACTAAAATACACTAGGAGAGACTTTATTAAATAAAAAGTAAGAACAATAGGAGATGAAGGGAAACCTAAGTTTAAGGCCAAGATCTTGATTTAAGGCCAATGTCTCCCTCCTATGGAAGAAGAACAGTAGAGAAAAGGTTGAGGGTAAAGAGGAATGTATGACAAGAATTGTTTTAATTGGCTGCCATGTATATGTTTATACGTAAATTCATTCTTGTCCATTCAGGCATGGAAATGCAGGGGATAGCTTTTACAAGCCCAATTGGCAATTTTCTTTGATGACTGAAAAAGCAGAGAGACCAATACCTATTAAGAAACAATGAAGCTAGCTAGAATTAGAAGAGTTGGTTTTACTCCAATGCTTTTCTTTTTCATTCCGGGGAAATCTGTGCTTGGTCTTTTCATGGCAAATAGGTCTTGCAGAATTTAATTTAACACATTGCATGTATTGTAGCATCCCAAACAGTTCAATTCTGCAATTCATCCAATGCCGACATTATCCGTTTAGATTGCCCCCAAAAAAAAGTCACTAATTCTCATCAAGAATTGAGGAGACGTGGCACCACAAAAGATTATCGTTCTTCTCCTCATGTCATTATCTTTGAGTTTCGTGTTTAAGGAAAAGAAAAGGAGAATTTTATCCAACTAGAAAAGAAAAAAATGAAAGGTACTTCTGGATGAGCGTTGCTGAGGAACCATTAATTAGCTTCTCCAAATCCGTAGTTAAAAGCCTTTACAAAAGATTAAGTAGAACACGAGTCAAGGCTTTCGGCTCTTAATGATGAAAGAGTGATTGAAATTAGGTAAAGGCGATTTAATTTATCTGCCGAAGCTACGGATTTGCTTGGAAAGAATAACCCAATATAAAGGGGTCCCATCCCATCCAATAAGAGGATCATAATTCATGATAATATATCTCCAGGGTTTATTTGAAGAAGGACAGTTTGAAGCATGATGCCCATCCAAGGCAATCATGAACCTTTCCAAGCCACCATTTCTAATCCCTTTTAGGGTTAATCATGCTTCTTTGAATCATTTTGCTTCCCACTGAACTGATATCAAGCGTTGTGGTTTAGCCACTACATAACCCTGCTCATCCTTTGCTCTTATTAAATCAATCACCAGTGTGCAATAGAACCAGAAAGTGATAGCTATATGTACATGTCCTAAAAAAAAAAGGTAGTGTCAATCACGAATTGAATCTCAATTTAACCACTTTCCATTACTTTTTGCCCAAGTTTTGTACAGGCATGCCACTAGTCCTAGTTTATTGAGGCAAGAAATGTCACTAGTCCCAGTTTATTGAGGCAAGAAATTGCTAATAAGGAAAGATTTTTTTATCTTTATTTTTTCTGTGAAGAGGCTAATAAGGGCAATTATTATGGATTTGGTTAACAAACAGAGAATTAATATGCTTGTAGGGTTCTCTTTTGATCGTTAAATTAAACATCTGAGTAGCTCCTTAGAAAAAAAAAACATCTGAGTTTAGCAAGTGTTGACTGGAGATGGATAAAATGCTCTTATTGATTCAGAACATTTTTAACGATGAAAATTGTGGTGGCTAAGGCTTCCTTTCTTTGGTTGTAGTGGTTGAATTGAATGGAAGGGCGGAAAGGAACAGCTTTACCCCAAACGCCTCATAGTCAATTCACTGCCGTCACCTGTATCTAAATTGCAACATGAAAATCTATAGCACTATCCATCGTTCACATCACCCATTCGGCACATACAATAATGCAAGAAACTTTAGCGAATGGAACGAAATTACCTCAAATTTTGGACGAAAGTAACATCATCCAAATTGCCTCTAGAATACACTAACTATAAGAGATGGACAGATGTTTGCGTACTTAGTAGTACTGAAGGAGATCGAGGGCCTCTCTCTTGACAGCTCAACAGGCAAAGTTTAACGCAGTTGGGAAAAAGCAACACCTTGGGTTATCGGTTAGAGATTTAACTGTCGGATTGATGCAACACAACCAGCAATAAACTAAAGTATTAATCTGGTGTATTATGCACCCAGCTTTTGACTTCTTTCTCTTTTTTTTTCCCTGCTCTGATCAATAAATTGCATTTTTTTTTTTAAAGAGGGCAGGGCTGCCAATGAATTCTAGCAGCAATTAGACACTTTTAAGAGCAGTGCATGGAACCCATTCTGGTCTAACTTTCTTCTTCAGCGAATTGTAAAGTTTAACATGAAAGATGAAGAAAGAAAAGTCGGTGACCCATCATCCATCATATAATTAATACTCCAGTAAAAGCATAAGCATCATTGGGTAATTCATTCATTTTCCACAGCAACTTTTAGAGAGAACACATAATTAATTAACGTACGAGTTCAAATGTTGCTTTAATATCACACCAATTTTTCCAGTAGTAATAATTTACAATGCATTTCTTCCAGTGATTAGCGAGTAGTGATACTACAAAAATTATGAATTCTTAGAGAGTAAGGAACCACAGTATGTCACATTATACCCATGCCAATATTCTCTCTTTTTTTCGTTTGACGTGAAAGGCAGGCTTCCAAGGCAGCAATAATAAATATTCCATCCCACCAGAAGGTAATAATGCAGGACCAAACTTGTTCCTCAAAGTGCCACGATCCCTAGCAGCCTGCACAAAACTCTTTTGATTTGATGTTTTAGATTCCCCCTTCGGTCCCAATCAAATCAAATGAACCTCTTTTTGTTATGCTTCCTCTTTACAAATTACGACGGCCCAAAAATCAAACTCACTTTAACGTGGAGTGTGAATTGATCACACACCGGCAAAAGCAGGTGCGGGCATGACTTTGGATAAATGGTTGCAAGAAAATGCCAAAAAACGAGAACCAACCCGTTAAATACGGCAGTCCGAAGCCAATTATGCCTGGAGAACCATTACTGTTAAACAATGCTATGCTAGTGGCAAGTTTTAAGGGAAAACTGCTTAACAAACTATCATAGCTGCGTGTGTGGGAAATTTATGTTCAGATTCTTTTCTGCCATCCAATTAACATCTTTAATTCTTGGCAGGCGGCTATAAGGAGGGTAATCACGAGATGGCAAACGTAGTAGTACCAGACAATCCGACTTCAAGAGGATAAACAAAAATGGCAGGGACGAGTGGAAGAAACCTCGAGCTATGGAGTAAACATAAAGAGTCTTTTGATTCAGCAGACCCATGAATTTTTTCCTCGCTATCGGTTCATGGAACTGCGCTATGACATTGACGCTTCCCGTTTTGGAAAATTTACTTAAAACGCTACAACCGGTTGTACTAATCCAAGATTTATGAAGCTCATCCACTAGCTTTGAGGCACAGGATGTCAGTAGCCAGTCGAAAAGAATACAAATGACTATGGAACTCAAGATTTCCAAATGTTGGGAGATCCAAATATTTATCTTCTTCTTTCATCCCGGTAAGGTCCTTCACTTTCTTGATCCTTCAAGAAGCCTAAGAATGCAAGAAAGCCGAAAAAGAAGAATCCTCCAGACCAATTGCCTCCACCTCCACCGCCACCACCTCCACCATCACCATCATCACCGGGTGGAAATCCAGTCCCACCATCATCTAGTTCTGGAGATTTTTCCTTCCCTGGCATTCAGTACAACATCCACCATCTCAGAAATCCTTGATAGCAATCAGATTATCAGAGGCAAACTATATTTGTCATGCTTATGAAATCAAAAAAAAAAAATTTTATTGCTCTATAGGTTCTATATTTGCATGTTTAGTTTCTCAGAAATTTCACGCCGAGGAGAAATTCTGGTTCTTGGTAGCCTAATATATAAAGGCATGTCAATACAAGCAGCTGATTATGTTGCAAACACGGATATCTTGGACAGCCATAAAAAGGTTACCTTGAACAGGAGCGACAGTAATTGTCGATGATTGCCGTGTAACTGTTTGGGTCTGCCCTTCCGCGCATGTTGCATTCTTAGAAAAAGAAATAAAAACCAAATTATCAACTCATATATTGCTAATCATTTTGCTTACTGAAGTAATACAAACTGAAGGTAGACCCAGAAAATATACTGACACATCCTCAGACTTATGCATGATAACTTTTACTGATTATTGTCGCCTATCAACACCACTAATCTACCAACAGCCAACTCTCGGAAGTCATGCACTAGCCTGTAAGCCTAATTAACCCTACCTGAACGCAATGCCAGAGTTCCCTGGCCTAAATAGTGTGAGCTTTTTTTTTTTCTTTTTGGTTGGGAGAGTGGGGAGTGGAGAGAGAGACGAGCTAACATTGAACCTTTTTCTTTTCCTTTTATTTATTTTTTGGCTCATTGTACAGAAGGATTCGCGATGAGTAAATAATCAGTTAGATGAGACTCAGACAAATTCTCATTTCAAAAACATCACAGAGAAAGCAAAGATTCTTTTAAAAAAAAAAAAAAGATGAGGAAGTAAAGACTGTTGATGTTGAATATATGATTGTTAAACAACACCGGCATAGATTATCTCCAGATAACTTATAGGCAAAGTAAGATTACCAGGGCAGCAGAACATATTATGGAAGTTTGCTTTGTTCGAATAGCATGATTGATGGGTGTTCTCTTGTCAAGAGGCCGAAACCGTAAAGACATTGGTTTCAGTCCAACAGGACCACATCCAATATGCTTGATTTTCACTGGCCATCTATCCTCTGCTTTTACTGCACCAAAAAGGCCTCTAATATGAGAAAAGATGAAATGAAGAACAAAAGCATATATGGACCAAATGCAGATTTAATAAATCTATAAAACACATGAATAAGAACTCACAAAGACTTGGCACAAGGACAGTGTTAATCACCATAGAAGGGTATCATAAAAATGTCACCAGAAACACACTAGGGAGATTCCCTGAGATCTCATGTCATATGCTCATAAGTCTCCTGTGCAATTACCACAATATACAAGTGTGCAGAACTATGACCTAGCTCATTTACAAGATTAAACAACAATCTACTGCCTACAACCAAACACTGCCAAGGACACGAATCACATCCTCATCTACGTCTGCTCGCACACATAGTAATACAATCAACTACATTAAGCTAACCCATCAAAATTACAGAAGTGCATGTATTTGGCCTAGAAATTCACAAAGTATGCTTGGGGCACAATTTTAACTTGAAGTTCAGTAAACAATCTATGCTGTAAAGCTACACATGAATGCATTAATTTGGACATATGACGGATGAAACAAAGAAGCAAGTTTGTCAAATAATAGTAATTGACCAACTTCTCATGCAGGTTCTATATGCCTGACTACAAAATGTTTGCAGTTTCCACCACTTCTCAGAGTTCTAAACTTAGAGGAATCCACCAAGGCTCAACTAACTGTGCATAGTAAGAGAGCCCTTTTGTGCTCATAATGTTGTTTTTAAATTAACAAATGACCATTCTTCCATGTTTGAGGGTTTCAACCCTAAAACTTGATAGTCAAGATTCAACCCTACTGATTTACAACATTTTTTTGAATAAGCATAGATCCAAAATCCTTAATGCTTCTGTATGATCCTTATCCTTGTGAAAGATATTGTTTCCACTAAGATGTGCTCCCAGGAAGCAAAATTAAGACAACAGAAAGGTCCAAAGGCACCAGATGTTTGCAGGCAGAGTACAAGTGATATACACAAAGTTTCACAGTCTATGGATTTATGTATTTATGCTATTTTTGACTTTCCATCTAACATTCATACCACTACAAAGTACCCAGTACAAAATTCGTGTCCTTATGCTTAGAAACTCAGAAGAATCCCAGTTTCCTTCTCTCAATTATTATGGCATCAACATACAGCATTCAAATCTCAAATGTTGATTGCTGGCTAATAAAGTTGCTGATTTCCTCTCTTAAGGTTATGCAGTGACTGAATAAGTAGCCAAAGATGTAAGACAACACGTAAATTAAATAACTACGGAAAAGAGTATCAACGTCATTTTAAGAAAGAGTACGGAAGTTCATTTTAAGAAAGAGTGCCCCTCATTCTACCAGAAAAAATGTTTAACTAAACAAGGATATCCCCATGTACACACACGTCTTCACTCAAAATCCAAGAGCTGCACTCTATGAACCTAAGCACATAGCCCTATGAATTCCAGACTGTATAAGTGCAACACAACAAAAGCACTGATAAATCACAGGCAGCTCAGAAACAAAAGAATTGTCAACCATCTGTTTCACATGATAAAGACAAGATATCAATGTCATTAAATAGAACTTATACACACCTGTGGCTAAAGTAGATGTGCCGGCACTTGTGCATGCCATCAAAGACATTCTGTCAATAGATGATATGACCTGAAAGTATAGCCACAAGTAACTATGCTATCAACAATAGAAAAATTTTTCGAAAAAAGTAAATAGATGCCCAGTTTAATACATATTCATCCTATTTTCCAGGCATTCCTGTGACAACTCCATCCTGGATGAACGAAACTTAATTTTAATCTCCCAAAGTTCAATCAAGAAGAACATCTAAGAGGCCACCCATATTGGTACTTAGTTTGTGTAATTAAATTTCAATAGATTGTCAACATGATACACTTCCTATCTTGCAAAAATATCACATTTTTCACAATAAATGAAACTCAATCCAGGGAAAGGTCTTGGTTTAACCTAGCAGAACGAAAACATCAATTATTAAACTTGTTCGTGAAATTAAAAAAAAAATCTTGAATAGAGAAATAATAAGAAAAAGAGCACAATTTTTCCACATCCCAAATTAAAAGGGCGCTGATTTTCGTGTTGAATGATTAGCTGCTACAAAGTAGCAAAAAGAAATCTAATCCAGCAGAAGGAAAAAGTAAAAAAGAACCATTAATCATTCAATTGCTTTCCCAGCTCGAATTCTAACATATCCAAACTTATCCGAGCTATAATCGAGCTATTAAGGTTATCAACAAAGTCGACCCTCTGAATCAAAAAAAAAAAAAAAAACGGAATACTAAACGAAACCAATCCCAGCCCTCCAATATTCCCACTAGTTTAAATCTATAGGACCAACAATCAATATATAACAGAGAGAGGAAAGGGAGGGAATTGAAGAGAGACCTTACCCTGTTGTTGTTGTTGTTGTTGTTGTTGTTGTTGTAGAAGGCAACAGCTGAGACTAAACGTGAGAGCAGATTGAACGAGACTTTTGGGGCAAACAATCGAACAGATCCAAGAAAAGAAAAGAGGGGAAAGGGTTTGCGAAGCTGCAGACGAACTATCCACTTATCTTCTAAGATTATTGCTTTGAACCGCCATATTTTTCCATTCTATGGGCACGTTACGATTGGATGGCGCTTCCAAAGTATACTATTGGTTTTCTTTTCTTTTTTTTTTCCCCCTTAAAAGAGAGACTATTGCTTCTTCTTTTTTTCTTAAGCCCAAAAAAAATTTAATTGGACGGAAGGTTCTGGACCCTCGAGTACAAATATTTCAAGTTTTGTTCCGCCTATGAATTTAAGAAATTAGTAGTGTTACAATAAGGAGATTTTCACTAATCGAAAACGGAATAACCTTTCCTTTCTCCTTTTCTTTTCCTTTTTTTTCCCTGTTTGAGAAAACTTTGTTGGATTGTACTTGCTAATAAAAAGAAACAAAGTTTAATTGAAGAATCAATTAAAAAAAATGAAAAATCGTTCAAAACGTCTCTCACATTTTATAATATGACTTTTTTCGTCCCTCACTTTTAAAAGTGTAATTTTACGTCCCTTACAAATTCACATTGACCAAATTTGGTCCCTACCTAGGTTTCCGACTAATTTTTTGCCGGAATCTACCATGCGACTTGTATGTGATCATTTTTTAAGGGCAAAATTGTCAAATCAAATTTTTACATAATCTGATTCATAGTCCCTCACATTTCACAAAATGAATTTTTTCGTCTCTAACATTTTATAAAATAAATTGTTTTGTTTCTGACATTTCAAAAAACCCACGTATATGTATATTTGATTTTACCTAAACAGTATGAATAACATGTAATTTATCTCTATTGGATTTCAGCTAAACATGCTAATCGTAGTTATACATATACTATTCAATAGATATATATAGGGGTTTAAAACTAATAATTTTGTTTGAAACCCATGTATATATTTATATGATTTCACCATTTGAACCTATTCAATATTTGTAACCTTTCTCTTTTGGTAATAATTTATTTATTGAGTTGCATAATAAGATCATCTAATTAATGGGTTCTAACTCAAATTCTATAATTGTGCTAACAAATTTCAGTTTAAATCTGAAATTTCTACTCGACACTTTTAAGACCAACAGTTAAATTACTTGCCTTGTGATTGTTTTAAAATTTGAAAGTGCCAATCATTTATTTCTTTTTGTCATACTTTTCTTTTGTTTACTTTTTCAATCCAAATTTAATTTGATATAAACACTCGATAATATTTAGGATTAAATGTCTTCTTTATTTTCAAATTTCGAGTAAAAGAAAATGAATATAAGTGAAAAATTAACAAATTTTTTACACCTATGTATATATCTATTTGATTTCACTTGAGTAGTACGAATAGTATGTAATATATCTCTATTTGATTTCACATGCTATTAGTACTGTTCAGGTGAAATCAAATAGATATATACATGGATTTAAAAAAAATTATTCACACACATGATCAATAAAAGATGAAAAAATTCATTTTGAAAAATGTGAAAGATGAAAAAATTCATTTTGTGAAATGTAAGGGACAAAAAATTTTATTTTATGTAAGGGACAAAAAATTTTATTACTTAACCAAACTTTAATCTTTTAAATATTTTTCATAAAATAATTTTATATTAATAGTTATAATATTTGGGATTAGTTATGTTGAAAACATATACTTAAATGGTTAAAAGGAAAAATAGATGGGTAGTCAAAGTAAAAATAGTTTTTATAAGGGTAAATTCATAAAATGACAATAAATATTAAGTTGAATGTTAACACCAAACTCTTTCCTCAACCTTTATCTATCTTGTATATAAGAAAAGAGCAAGGTTTACTGTTTTCATTTCCTCTTGCCAAGTGACTTCTTTATTATTTGACAAGTGGCAAGCCAAATATTTCTTGCAAGTTGTTAAAGCCTTCTCTTTGCAACTTGTCCGGAGCATTCTCTTTCTTTTGGCACTGGACCATTTCTTTTCTTTCTATTTGTGCTTTCCTTTTCTTTTGCCATGTGGCAAAATCACATGTATTTCTCATTGGACCGTTGATTTTCTCATTAGACCATGTCTGGGACAAAAACAGCACTTGACCCCATTTATGAAGCGGAAAAGCCAAAAAATCGACTCCACTGAACAAAAACCCCATTTATCAAGTTCCTTCTCTTTTAAACCGTTTCCTTCTCATTGGACAGTCAAATATTTCTCATTGAACCCCTGTTCTTTCTTTTGCCGTTGAAGGCCTTTCTTTATTTCTCTGTACCAACGGCTGTTCTGAGCACAAATTCGGCGCGCCTATTCTGGGCAAATCCAACCAAAAAAATTGGGATTTTTACATGATTTGGGAGATGGGTTTTGTCAGTCCCTTCTTCAAGCCAGCAGTTCAACTGCTACTTCTGCAGACACTTGATTTCATGGTGCAGAGATTACGGGTCACTCACATGAGTTTGTACTTCAAAGGAGGAAAATTAAGAGCAGGTGAACTGCTCTTGCTTACCCTTGCCGTGTTTTCCTCTTTCTCTGATATCAAATTAACCCATTTCTATATTGATTTCATGTTGCAAAAATTGCTCACGTGATAATTGTACTTCAAAGGCGGGAAACTACTTGGAAAGGTTCCGTTTGGTGACGACGTTTTCGGTGGAAGTCGGCGAACTGCTCCTCCAACTCTGCCGGCTGCAGACCACTCCAAACTGCTTCCTTGAAGCGATGGACTTGAGATGACCACTCAGTCCCATTCATTCTTTAGCCTCTCTCTCATACATTGTGCATTCCCGAAGATTTGGTCAATGATATATCTGAAGAGATCCCCATCAAATTCAACTTTCCTGTTCTCTTCTCTTCTTCCATCTCCCTTTTGTTACGGGAGAATAGATGGTGAAAAAATCAGTTGAGTAATAGTGTTCTTGTGCTATAAACATTCTTTGATCTGATCTAATTTAATCAATTTTTCTTGCTTAGGTTTTTGTCCGAGAATAGAACTCCTCTTATTCTCCCTAATTTTTTTCCCTCATGTGTTGGAATCATGTACTCACGGGGTTTGTTTTCCCCCTCGGTTTTATTATCCATTTTTTCCCTTGTGCATATTTCTTCCTTATTTTAACCCTTCTTGCCATAACCGTTTTGTTCCCTTTTTTTTTTTTGCAGGAAATCTTCGTCGCCCTTTAAGGACAGGAATGGGTTTTACTTTTTCTCTCAGTTTTATTTCCTCTTTTTCTCCCCTTATGCATAATTGTTTCCTTACTTTCTTGCCATAACTGTTCTGTTTTTTCCTTTTTTTCAACAATAAAACTTCGTTGCACTTTAAGAAGGGAAATAAAAAATTTATTAATGTTTTGTCTCCTTGTCTTATTGCCTAGCTTGATCTGATTCATGCATCTTGAAGAGCAAACGTTCAGGAGGAGAAAAGGAAAGAATAGTTTGATGCCGTTGGCTTCGGGTATTTCTTCATTTTTCTGGTATTTTTTCTTTGGCCGAGATTGCCACAAGAAGAATAAGAAATGTTGCTTGAGTGCTCAAAATAAATAGATACTATAAGGAAAGCAAGAGAGGCAGAAAGAGGAGAGAAAATAGAAGACCTGAGCACGAGCGAAAATGAAAGCGAGGTAATTATTGAAATCAGGAAACTGAGAATAGTGCTAGAGTTGCTGCCAAATCTTAGACTTATATGAAGTCAGAGAAATTTGCTGCTCCAGCCCAACTGATTTGCCCAATTAGAGATGCCTCAAACTTCTTACTCAGAACCCAAGCTGTAAATCTTAAATTTTTCTTGTACCTTCGATTTAAATAGCCTCAGTCCCAAAAAAGATTGGGGCCTTTACTCTAAATTACCTGTAAATTTGCTATCTTGGGCATTTATGACTTATTTAATGTCACCTTAGCTTAATACCACCTATCTTTGCTAATTGGTATCCTCTGCTTTGCTGTCATAAACTTCCCAGCGAGCCCTGCAATGGAGTAAAAATTGTAGCATTCCAACTAAGCATTTTCTTCTGGGAGATAGATCTTGAAGATTAGCTTCAAGATATAAAGATGGGTTATTTAGTAGTGTACTACGTGGGATTGTGTATATTGTTGTCTTTGTTTAGTTATAGACGGTTCCTTTTTTTATTACAAATTGTTGATGTCATCAAATTAGGTGTGGAAAACTGGAAAGTTTTGCTTCGGTTGGATAGTTTGATGCAGTAGTTACGGGAAATAGGACAATTGAAATTTTAAAGTGTGAATTTTCACTTTATTGATTGGAGCAAGTTGAATTAGATATTTCTAAAATTCAGTTGATAATGCGAAAGTTTATGTTAAGCCGGCGGTGGAACCAAATCTAATGAGTTAGGATGTTGGAGTACTTGGTTTAAACTATTTAATCTTTTATTTGCCTAATTATTGCTATGCTGTGCAATGGTTTTTTATTATTCAGATAAATTTCTAAATCTTTTATCTGCCTAAATATTTTAACCCTGTGGAATGATTTTTTGTTATTTGATAAATTTCTCCAATGGGGAAGGTTAAGAACCTAGATACTTTCGATTTGGAAATTGGGCAGTTAATAGTTTCCATGTAGTGCTTTGCAGACATCGTGATTGTTATCTTCGATTGGTAATCCAAAAGTCGCTGCTTAGGCATTCTGAATTTTATTTTTGTGTATTTAATTTTCTCTTCACTTTTTTCTCCCCTTTTTACTAATCTAAATTTTACATGTTTTTTGGGTGATTGCAGGTGGAGAAAGTTGGGCTTTTTCCTCTTCCATAGTGCTGCAACACTCTAAGATATGGTATATTTTATGTCATTCACTATTTAAAAGGTTTACTCTCTTTTTTTAAAAATTTTTAATCAAGTTTCGGTTGTGATTTTCCTGGTCATTCATTATTTGAATGCTCTTTCACAAGCTTCGTTTTCCATTCATTAAGGAGAAAGTCTGTTTTCTTTATTTGCTTTGCATCTCTATTCCATTAAATGATGGATCTATTTTTGATAGTTCTGTGCGTACTTAGGTCCCAGGCTTTCAGCCACAAATGACGAAAAGCATTGTAAGTCATCAAGGATTTCCATTATTTTAGATTTTTTTCAAGTGCCTTTTCCTCGTGTCTTTGCATAAATCTTGCCCTTTCATTTTCTTTTGCTAGAGTATGAGTTTTTCATTCAAATTTTGCCAATTTGTTCTGAGGGATTGGCCTGTGTATTTAACAGGATGATATTTTGAGACTATACTGTAAATTATAGCAGAATTAGTGCTCCCTATATTTGTTATTACTTTAGTTGAGCGTCACCTTATTATTGCAGGAAAATCTTGCAATTTAGACTTTACCTTTAACCAAAATGGCTTTTCTTCCCTTCTTTCTTGCCATTCAAGAGGCTTTTTATTGTTAATGGAGCCTTTTTGTTCCCTTCTTCACACCTTTTGGCTGGTTTTCATGGTACAGTTTAGTTGTACCGGACAAAGTAAATCTCATGGTAAAACGTCTTATTTATATATTCTATGAATTTGAACTGTACAAGCTAACCAATTGCTTTCAACCCTATGGCAATTTTCACTAAATTACAAGGTACTAGAATAAATTGTTTTTATGTTTATAGGCAGTAAACATTTAGACCAGGCTTAACAAGTCTCAAATATTAGAATTTAACCACATGCTAGAATTAGTAATTAAATTGTCATATTGCTTAGCAACTTTAAATTAGGTATTTGTTAACTTCAAAATGGATCAAATTGCTACAAAGCTGTGGTTTCTTCCTTTTGTTTCATTTTGTGATTATTGACTAAAAATCTCTTATGGTTCTGTATCTATTTTGTTCTTTGTTTTTGCAATTTTTTTCCCTCTTAACTTTTCAACTCATACTTGCTTAGCTTAATTGAGGTGAACTGTCATTACTTACTTACAATTTAGATGCTCTGAATTATATTTTCTGCACAATTGGTTGGGTATTAGTTGTGTTATTGGACTTAGATGAATGATTATTCAGTCTGATGAGAATTTTGAACCTTTTCAAATGGGTAATTTATTTCTAATATAGAATAAGGATTTAGATACAACTGTGCCCAAGTTTAAAAATAAGAGTGGCAAGGAATTTTTCAATATTTGTTACATAATAGATTGGGCATTGGCTGGCTGTGCCTTGGTTTTTGGAATTGTACCTTCCAAAATTGGTTTGAATTTTGCTGAAGCTAATACATCTACCTTGCTGCCCACCAATGCACCTGGAAGTCCCTTGAAGAAGCAGCGTGATTATGAACTCTGAACTTCCCTGAAGCCTTTTGAATTGCTAATTTTGCTAATGTTGAAGCACTTTACAGCTGAATTACTAATCTTGCATCTTTTGACATAATATTGACATCCATTAAGAAATTGTTCTTTTGTGCACCTTAATGGATCTCAATATGTGATCTTTTGTAATTGCTGCCTATCATTGCACTTTATATTAAGCATTCAGCAAGTCATCTCCTATCTCTGTAAGACTAACTTGCACTTGAAGATATCAAGTTGTTTGTAACACTACTTGCTAATCTTTTGTCATATTCTCTTATCTTGTGCAATGCTAATGATTTTTTGGTTTTGTTTAGTCTTATATTGTTAGTTGCATGCTTGATTGGTAATTTATAATTTTAAGAATCCTATTTCACAAACATTACTGTTAATCTTACCTTATACGAAAATATATGACAATAGATTATAGGGGGCCTAGGCTGTGCTAAGCACAGCCGATAACCTCCTAGTATATATAGAAGTATAGATATAGATATGTATATGTATATATGAATAAAGTTAACATGGGCTAGGGAGTGTAGATTTCCTTTCTCTTCCAAAGTTGGGCCCAGTTTAACATTTCTTCTGGACAGGACTCAGGGCCACAGCCTTTGATTGGGCTTCTCAGCTGCAGGCGTGGTGATGTCCTCGCAATGTGCTGTTAGTTGATATACAAATTGATTCTAACTTAGGTGCATTTGATATAAAATTAAAATTTGAAAACTAAAATTTGGAATTTAAATTCATTA
Source organism: Coffea eugenioides (assembly GCF_003713205.1). Classification (NCBI taxonomy): domain Eukaryota; kingdom Viridiplantae; phylum Streptophyta; class Magnoliopsida; order Gentianales; family Rubiaceae; genus Coffea; species Coffea eugenioides. The sequence goes on from NC_040044.1 coordinate 2,102,785, forward strand.
TTGAATTGTTAAGTCTTAACTAATCTAATATGCTATATTTAAGTGCATAGCACATTGAGTTATTCCATCACTTACTTAATTAAATTAGATATTCAAGTTTTATTATCAGACGCGCATGAATTTGTTAAAATCTGAATCCATTAAATTTAATTGTTAAATTGCATTATCAAACAGGGCCTTATAAAATTGCTCCTTCAAAGAGTAGAACAAAAAAAAATCTAAGATTTGTATCTCTGGATTTGTATGCAAGACTTCGGCCTGCAATAGAGCACAAATAAAAAGAAACAAAAATTCTAAATTGTCTTGGGCAGATCGGAAGATGAGAAAGGAAGAATCAAATCGAATAGCTGGTTGAGTACGGTTTTAGCGCAATTTATTCTGCATGGTTTCATACGAGCAAAGCAAGTTCGAAAGATTGAAAATCAGAGAGCCTTGAAACAAGAATTTCTTACCATGACCACACACCTTGAATAAAAAATTATAAAAAGAAGGAAACAAAAATGTCATGATCATTCAAAGTAAGATCTGACCCGGAATATCATTGCGATACGAACCTGACCTAACTTTCATGTCCCGTGATTAATTGTGAATCATAATAATTAAATTCGATTTCTAGCTCTAAGATGGCTGGATGAAACTGAACAATCTTTGATGGTTTTCAATTTTATGGCTTAGAGGAAATGGAAAGCAGCTTTTGGGAATAAAACAAAATTTACTGTAATTTTAGATTCACATCATGATATTACCACACTAACATTCATTGGAACGGAGAATTCATACTAAACGGATTTTTTCAACAGGTGCTCAGCAAGTATTTTTTTCTTGATATGCATTAAACGTCGCATATCAATTTACACGCTAATAATTATTAGCTTTTCTTATATTTATAATAGTTCTTTCTTTAATTAATTTTAAATTTTTTTCAAAAGATTTGACATTCAAATTATATTTTAAAGAGTGCGTGTTGCTTTGACTTTTCCCGATCGCAATCGTTAGTTAATCATCACTATCGAGACAATTTTGTTAATTACTAATTAACAGAATCATCAGCGTCTCACATTGACCAAAAGGTCGAAGAAATGGACGAAAGGAAAGGAATATTCTTTTCAGAAGATCTTTTAGTAAAAAGAGTTGCGACACCACAACGTAACGCATCTAACCTGAGACCTTAGGCTTTCCGACATGTCAAACTGGGAGAACGAACATAAGTCCAGCCAGCCAGCTATATATATACTACTACAAGAAACTAAAGATTAGCTGTGTAATTAGTTTTATTTGTTTTACACTTGACTCATATTTTCAGAATTTCTTCTTTTTTTACAGATTTCTTTCTCATTAATCATATTTTTTTTCCATTAATGTACTACAGTACGATATTGACTGATGGATGTTAATGGCCCTCGATCATTTCTTCTTTTGTTTTTCCATGATTGTCAACATCTTTTGTGTCAGGACTCAGTAGTACTAATATACCATCCTTGAAACGTGGAATTAATGTTTGATTAAGCTCAAACGTGGGACACGTAACATGATCCAGTGGTCCTCCAAACTTGGCCTCAACAACTCACACGTAACCCCGCAGCCCACAGCTCAGACTTGCCAACAAATCAGATCCCTCACTCACTTCCCACTGTGGACTGGGACTCTACAAGAAGCAGTACCCCACCAATATTCAGACTCCTCTCTCCCACCGCAATCGTCCATAAACACACACAGAGGATCAACACGCCTTCTCTCGCATTTCATTCTTTCATCGTACTATAATATCTTTGGGCATTCACTGTATTGTCAGCTTTTCCCACCTCAACCTTTTGTGTTCTGTTGGAAATCAGAAGAATCTGAATTCTTGTCGGGTTGCTCTTGATTTTTCGGTTACTGAAGTTTTCCTCATTTTCGCGACCGGGATAGTGGTTGGTCTGTTATTTTAGTGATACACGTGATTTGGGTCTCGAGTCAAAATTTGATCTTTGGAAGATTTCTCTTTTTATGGCAATATACATGTGAGGTTGTTGGGATCTTTTTGGAAAAAAAAAGTTTTGCTTTTGTATCAAATAGGTATCTCAGAAAAGCTAGTGCTATACTGTCTACGTATTCTTAAGAGTTCCTCGTACTATATTATATTTGTTGAGTCACAATTTAATATTATATAGAACAAGAATCTTTAGTTGATAATCAGGGGGGTTTAGTATCTGGTTTGGGTTCTAGGAGCGGGATCGTTGCAATGGATTCCTGCTGTGCCACCATGAAAGCAAATGCCCATCCTTCGCAATTTAGAAGGGCTTTTGGCTATGGAGACAGTGGATTTCTGGGAAAGAAGATCAAGGGAAGTCTGAAAAGCAAGGCTTCAGGGACCAACTTTTGCAGGAGTTTGAAAAGTAGTAGTGTAAACAGGGCTAAAAAGATCAAGCCTGGGGTGGCTTTCTCCATCTTTACACAAGACATAGACCAAGAGATTATGGTTAGTGAACACCTCTTTGTGAAATTTGTGCTTTTGGCCTATATATGTGTGTGAGCGCGCTCGCGCGCGTATCTTTCTCCTTATTGCTGGCACAATGATGAATATTTAGAGTTGTTTTCTTTTATTTTTCATGTTGGATTCAGCAATTTGAAGCACCTGTATTTGATGAGAGTTCAACAGTAGATCCTAAAACTGTAGCTGCAATCGTTTTGGGTGGAGGTGCCGGAACTCGCCTGTTTCCCCTTACCAGCAAAAGGGCTAAACCGGCTGTAAGAACGGATCCCACTATCTTGGTTCCTACTGTTAATATCTATGGCTGTCACTGTTGGTTTATATTATTGTTTTTTTTTTGGCTGCAAAAGTTGGACAGAATTATAGAATTTTGTGGACTATAGAAGGGTTATCCAGTAAAGTGCATTAAGAATTTGTGAAGTTACAATATTATCATGATTCAAATTATGCAATATGGAGACACAGAACCAAGAAATTTTATTAAAATTCACTCACTATTAGTGAAACATTTGCTTCTGATGTGGAATTGTATTTCAGGTGCCAATTGGAGGTTGTTATAGGCTAATTGATGTGCCCATGAGCAACTGCATCAACAGTGGAATACGGAAAATTTTTATCTTGACCCAGTTTAACTCATTTTCCCTTAATCGGCACCTTGCTAGAACGTACAATTTCGGAAATGGTGTGAATTTTGGAGATGGGTTTGTGGAGGTAAGATCAATCGGGACCTTTTGGAAAGCACATTTTTCATCTTTAAGTAGAACTAGGATGGATAGGGGTTTATAGTTAGCCATTGTTTACTCTTTCGACAAATATACACTAGGGGCACCATTTTTTTTGTCCATGTGTTAAGGAATATATTTTAAGCACCCTGCAGTCGAATCTTTTTGAAATACAAATAAACAATTGCCTAACATGATGGCAAAGGCAACTTGTTGCTGTTCTAAGAGAAATTTTAACTGGAAAACAGGTTCTTGCTGCCACTCAGACATCAGGCGAAGCTGGAAAGAAGTGGTTTCAAGGAACTGCAGATGCTGTTCGGCAATTTACATGGGTATTTGAGGTGCGTGTTTAGAATTGTGCCTGTTACTGGGAAAATTCCGAGTGAAAAGCAATAAAGCTTGGCCTTGACTTGTTTTTGTAGGACGCCAAGAACAAAAATGTTGAACACATAGTAATATTGTCCGGAGACCATCTATACAGAATGAATTACATGGACTTTGTTCAGGTTTATTTTCATCTTTGGCTGTATGCTTTCTCTAGCACTTTCTATTTCTCAAAATTTAGACATTAAACAAAGTTATACTTGCAGAAGCATGTTGACACTAATGCAGATATTACTGTTTCATGTGTACCCATGGATGATAGGTTCGTAATCCATCTATCTTCCAAACTTCGTATTTAAACCATATCATCACCTCTCTCTGCCTCTTTCATTTGATAGAATAGACTACAGACGAACCCTTAAAGTGGGTAATGGATCAGGAACTTATGTTTTAATTCTTTTCATGGCAGTCGAGCCTCAGATTACGGGTTAATGAAGATTGATGGGACAGGGCGTATTATCCAATTTGCTGAGAAACCAAAAGGCGCTGATTTGAAAGCAATGGTATTTGAACTCGAATCCCTTATAGATACTTTTTGACATATCCGGCTTAAGTTGATATGCATATCACTTTGGTATTTTGACTGTTGTTGCTTGGTGATTTTAAGTTGCCCATCCTGAGCTACTCTTCTTTTCGGCTTGGATACAGCAAGTTGACACCTCGCTTCTTGGACTTTCTGCAAAAGAGGCTATGAAGTATCCATACATTGCATCAATGGGTGTTTATGTATTCAGAACAGATGTTCTGCTGAGCCTTCTGAGGTGGAAATATCCTTCCTGTAATGACTTTGGCTCTGAGATCATTCCCTCAGCTGTGAAGGATCATAATGTTCAGGTGAGAATAACACTTTACTGATTTTATAGACACAATCTTTGTTGCCCATGGCCTTAGGAATTTGGTTAAGTGTTGGTCAGGGAACTTTTTACTAACTTGGTTTGGTGATGAAATTTTATCATCAGGCGTATCTTTTTAGTGATTACTGGGAGGACATTGGGACTATAAGGTCGTTCTTTGACTCCAATTTGGCACTTACAGAGCAGGTCATTTTCCATTTTCTAAGAATATTCTTTAGTCTTACTGCATTTTTGTTCATCTAATTTACTATAGAACTTCATCATTGGGTTAAGTTGGAAGTTTCATAAAAAACTTGCAGCTTTGGTTGTCAGAAATCCAAAATTCTTATAATTCATGCCAATACACAATTGGGAAGAAGAATTTTGTTTAAGAGAAAAAGTTTGCAGATGGAAACATGAAGCCTCCAGCACAGTATGGTGGCTGCTTGCCCTTTATGAATTACTTCAACTATAATACAGAGCTTGGTTTATTACTCTGTCATTTGCAGTTTGCCTAATATGGTGGCTCCTAGCATATTATGAACCTGTTTGGCAATTGCATAAATCTTTAGTACTCTGTCAGTGGCAGTTTGTATCTTGGAATTAAAGTACAATTTTGATCTTAAGATTGGTTTTCAATGGTAAATATCTATCAGCTATTAGCTTCTGAAGGACTTAAAAAGTCCCCACGCTAATTATAATTTGTTTCTTTTGCAGCCTCCGAAATTTGACTTTAACGACCCAAAGACTCCTTTTTATACATCTCCTAGATTCTTGCCACCTACTAAAGTTGAAAAATGCAGGGTATGCTATTATGCTCGTCTATCTTCTTAGAGCTTGTTTCTTGCACATCTCACGAGTTTACTGGCCTTCTCAGATTGTGGATGCAATCATTTCACACGGTTGCTTTCTTCGGGAGTGCAGTGTCGAGCATTCTATAGTTGGCGTGAGATCACGCTTAGACTATGGTGTTGAATTGATGGTGGGTAGAAGTATCTTTAATTGTAAGAATTGCTTTTGGCCAACTTAAAGTTAAGGTTCTGTGTGAAAATAGTGTTTTGAAGATTTACCAGTTGGTTTTGAATGTCATGCTGAGTTTCTTATACCATCATCAGTACCAGTTTTTTTTTTTTTTTCTTTTTTCCTTCAGGCATCATCAGTACCGGTTTACCCGCCGCTAAAATGCTATGTCATGGTGTTTTGTTGTTTGTTACTTGAGTCTAATCAGTGCAGTGAAAGAGTTCAATAGATTATTAAATATTATCGGCAAAATCTTATGTTTTCTTTTGAGTGCCATGTGTACTTATGCCAGATGATTTTTTCGAATTTCAGGATACTATGATGATGGGTGCGGACTACTATCAAACTGAATCTGAAATTGCATCTTTATTAGCAGAGGGGAAGGTGCCCATTGGTGTTGGACAGAACACCAAAATTAGGTGAGATATTATCATAACTTGCAGACCGTCACTAACTTGCAACTTGTTTTAGTAAATAAATCCATAAACTGAACTCTGTTGTAGATCTCATGGCTTAAAATCCCATTCATTCATTCATTCATCGTCAATATAGTAATTTTTCCTCTAGGAGGCTTGGATGTGCCCTTTATCTATGTGCTGACAAATTTCTTTCATCCTTGTCACTTTGTGTATCAAGAAATTGTATAATAGACAAGAATACCAAGATAGGAAGAGACGTGGTCATTACAAATGCGGATGTAAGCCTTTCTTGCTTTCTATTTTCTGTGCTTTGCTGGGAATCCTTATACAGGAGCATCATGCTGCAGAGGATTTATAAGTTTTATCGGATGTTACAGGGTGTTGAAGAAGCCGACAGACCAGAAGAAGGTTTTTACATTAGATCTGGAATCATTGTCATTCTGAAGAATGCAACAATTAAAGATGGAACCGTCATATAATGGTGTCAAGATTATCAGTTTCTGCTACGATGAGGCCCCTGTATATGTAACTATGCTATGTTTTTGTTCAGACTCGTTTAAGGTCTAAGTTTTGGAATAAAATTTAATGATGGCGAGGACTATGCGAAGTGATGCTTCTAATCTGATTCTTAGTTTCTCAAGAATCATAATCCCCTGTGAATATAACTTTCACGGACGAAATGGTTCATCATTTGGTCTCTCTGTTTCATGAAAACTTTTCCCATCAAGTGACGAACAACAGAAAATCATTGCAGAAGCTTTTTTTTTTGTACCCCCAAAAAATCATGCCAGTTTACAAAACATTTTACATCCAACCAAACGGACGAGAGAAATCTTGAAGCGTTTTACATCCTACCCCGAAACAAACCGTGAGAATTCCTCCAAGTAAAATTTTACTTGGAGATTGATTTATCCCATTTTCTCAAGGTCCAAGATTGTCACCATCAAAGTTTCTAGCTTCCTTCCTTGGTAATGCATTACTGTTTCTAGAATACATTCTTCGGATTTTATTAAGCCTTCGTGATTGCTGGACGATGATGCTTGCTGTTGAAGAACTTTCACTCAAGATGACCTCGTAGCCATCGCGAAGAGGGTCCATTCCTTCAGTTAAAAATTGCCAGAATAAGCCACCTGCAGCCGCCCCTCCGCCACTGGCCGAGGAGTAAATGGTTGAATAGACAGTATTGAACAACAGGTCTCTCTGATTCATGTTGAAGCCGGGATCTTTTGATGATTTCCCGAATTCTGTAAATAGAAGGGGTTTTCGAAGAATCTTCTCTGCATCCTGAATGTGGCTTTGGAGCCAGTTGATCAAGAATGAAAGTTGAGCTTCTTCACTTTGGCCAGCTAACCTATCCATCCATCCACGAATATTCAAGAATTGTCATAGTACCATGTTTTAAAAGACTCGGATCAGTTATGAAGACAACAAAGATTGGGAGTGCCAGTTACCATGCATCCGGATACGAGTGAACCGTGGCAAAATCAATATCCTTAATTTGATTATTTGCTATGAAATCTGTTCCTGCTTGAAAATTTGGATTTAAGTGCTGCTTTTGAGCATTCGATGATCCGTAGAACCCTTCAAGCCCAGCTCCTAACAAGTGATTTCTGTCTATGGACTTCAGGAACCAACCCATTTCTGAGATCCAAGCCTGCGAACGAGTGCAAATCAAGTGAGTAATGAATCAACCTCCTTTAGCGCATGCCAATTCTATCGACCTCCTTTTGCATAAAACAAATGGGATAATATCAGAAACCTTCCCTGAGGTTTCTCTTAATATCACTTGGCACCTCTAAAGTTTTAAAAATATCATTTACCTCCCTTACTTTTGTTATTTGTGTAACAAAATTTTTAAAAACCCTAAACTACCCTATCACTTGCTAAATAAAAATGTTCCTAAACCACTTTGTTCACTTCAAGAAAACCATCACCTCAAAAGCAATCTCTTGTAGTATCACTACATCACAATTCTATACCCCATAAAAATATAAATTTGAAATACAAAAATGATATTTGAAAAGAAATACACTTGCATTAACTTAATTCTATATGCTCAAAATCGATTTCCTATAAATTTACATTTTTTTCCAACATCTTCTCAACCCTTTACTCAAACCATTAAACTATACCAATCATTATAAAAATCAACCCAAAATAAGCAAATAAATCATACTCCACTTTATCACAATCACAAAAAGTAAAAGATAAACAAAATTTAATTTATTATAATTTACAATAAAATATTGCATATTTATCCAAAAAATATGAGTAAGAGAGAATGATGGAGAAAAGTGAAAAAGAAGAATGTGACTTCTGTTTCTTTAATTTTTTAGCTTCATTTATTTGATATGTTGTGAATTATGTGTCAAGTGAGAGTTAATATAGTCATTTTATAATTACTAGGGGAGGTAAGTAATATTTCTAAAATCTCAGGGGTGCCAAATAATATTAAGAAAAACCTCAAGAGAGGTTTCTGATATTATCCCAAAACAAATTCCAGTAAGCGATTGAAACTTGAAAGTACAATTATAGTACGAAGTTAGCGCCCAAGTTTTTCTTATCTTTTGTCTTTTATTTCTCCCTTCCAAATTTTGTGTAGTTCCAAGGTGCAGCCCGTGACTCTTTATGGGGCCAGGTTTAGTGCCCGTGGCTTCTTTTTGTAGGACGCCTGGTCACAACTAACCAAGACATCTTCTGAGGCTAATGTAAATAAAACAGAAAGACAAAGTACTAGATCCACAATAAATTGTGACCAGTCATTTGGTTTGTTAGTCCACCACCAAGACTTTTGGTCGTGGTCATGGGTGGAAGGTTAAGGGTTTAAATGTTACCTTCCATCGATCACTATTTATGACTTATCATTTTAGTGACTTCCTTTGATGGTGCTTTCCATCGGTTAGCTTTCCCCTTCCTTAGAATAGGATCGAGTAAGTTATATAAATGTTATCGTTGTTGAGGAAAAAAAAAAAAAACCAGATCCATAGTAAATTGTGAGAGAGTGTGGACCTCATAAATAATTCACAAGGACGGTTATATATCCTCAATTATCTCATACTTTGATTAACACTGCTTGTAATTTCTTTGGGATGTGGGACATGATGATGAATTTCATTGCTGGGAAAAAAAATTCAAAATACAAACTGCTGCCCACACAAGCCTAGCTATCAATGTTGTCAAAGAGATATTATTGATCGAGTGATTAAAATTGAAATCCCAGAACTAGATTCATGTCTCTTTGTAGAATTAGCTATCAATGTAGAATTAGCTACTCTTCCTATTCTTTTGCCATGCAATGTACCCATGCCCATGCTAATGTGGTGAAATAAGACAATTATGTGTCTTCTGTTTTCCTGATAGACCAATAAAAGTGTATACTTTGAAGACGTTCAACTATACGTATGAAAAGAAATAAGAAAATGAGGAGGTATAGTTGAACATTCTGAACCTGTATAGTTTTGCCTGATGCATCTGTGGTGCACCTTGGTTCGTTCATAAGCTCCCAAGCCATTATTGTGGGATCATCCGTGTAAAATACTCCCGTGATGCTATTTTGTCTGGTTAGAACAGCCTGGCCAAACACGGGAACTCATGGCTGATAAATATGTTCTCGTTACCACAATCGTGAAAATAGTAATGCGGATAGAAATGCTAAAATCAAAAAATTTTGTTCTTTGCTACTTTGTCCGTCTTATCTATTATACTGACTAATTACGAAACACAAGAATTCTTAGGAAAAAAAAAAAATCTTTTCCAACGAATGTGAATAGAAGAAAACGATGACAATAAAATGTTTGGCTGCACCAACCTTGATGTGATCTTTATAGTAGCCTTTGACAACAGCATTTGTGAAGAAATCATCATCAGAATTCAGATTCTCGCCTTTACTTCTAGCCCAGTCTACATACTGCTTCTTTCCTCCAAAATTGTCATAATTGTTTACCAAGCTTAATATCAGCCTTATTCCGTACTTTCTTGCTTCAGAGATGACAAGGTCCAATCCCTTCAACAAATTCGAGCATGCGCTCTATATTATTGTCTTCTAGATGCTAAAGCAAGTTGGTTAATTAATAACAAAAAATGGACAAATAACAGAAACGGGGCTGGCCTGAAACATCTTTTCATTGTAATTGCCAGGAGAAAACTGCAAAGGGAAATCACCTCCATCATTAAAAGCCCAAGTTCTTGCAACAGTAAGGCCATGGCTAACAGCTTCTTCAAATGCAGTAGATACTTTGTTTTGCTTAGATGGGTCAGAGCCAAAGATCATCAACCAGTAGGCATTGAAACCATTTGCATAGAATGGACTGCCATCTTCTAGAAATTGTACGCCTTCAGTTCTGATAAATTCATCTTGTGCTGAAACTTCTGAAGAGGTTCGTCGGTTGTGGATCAAGAACAGAAAAATAAGAAAAAAGGGACCGAAGTGCTTCTTCATTCTTCTTTTCTGACAGTGACCAGCAATGGGAGATTTTATACACAGTAATGTAGTAAAACTAGTATGTTTCCTCAGGTGGAGGAAGGATGAACTTATAAACTAATAAAAGTGGAGACGACAATTACAAACAAACAAATGTTAACAGTTCTCTGCTGTGTTATATTGTTGTCCAACCTCGATGCTTTTAGCTTGGTATAACCCCGCCCGAATCTTGCTTTCCTTCCTTGGCAAAAGGTAACTCCCACGGGCGATTCTTGTACTGACTTGTTTCTGTTGTGAATATACCAGAATCAACATTTTGCTCGGCTATCGTAGTAAAATTCCTAAAACATCACCATTAAATCATCAATTATACGGAATCTGATACCTGTATACCCTGAATTTTTCTTTCCCTCTTTAATTCTAGTCATCCGCACAATCCCATTAAGCTAGCACAAAGGAATACATGTAATTTTGGATGGAAGCAAGTTGTTTGCAGAGCCTAGTATAGTGAACGACAACATGGATAATTTGATAGATATATATAGGTTCGTTAAAATTGACAGAGATAGGGTGTTTTTATTTATTGTCGACGTTCAACATTTTTCCATGTACAAGATGAAATTTTGAGGGGCGATATATAATCTATTTGGACACATATGGTATGGGATCCTCTTATTATGTGTATTCAGTATTTCTATAATTATATTTTATTGCTTGGATGATGAAACTTTAGGGATCTTCCGATGTTGATTCTTAAGACCAAGAAAGTTATATATATATATATATATATATATATATATATATATATATAAAGGGTTTCTTATTCACAAACGAGAAGTTATGAAATATATTTTAACCTATTAAAATTCATCTCCACAGTCCATCAATCTTACTACACATTAAAAAATAAAACATTATTCTAAAAAAAATATATGATTGTATCTATCATAAAAATATTTTTCAATTACCATTTTAATTTTTTTTTATTTCATATACATCACATCACAAGCAATGCTATAATATTATTATAAAATTTTTGCCCAAATAATCCTTTATCTATAGACATTCAAAGCTAATTTCAATTTAGAAGTAAATGTAGTTTGACGGTTGGATAACCGTTGCTATACAATTAACCATTCTGGAAATTTGCAGTGACCAAATTCGGATTTTTCCTTTTCTATTATTATTATTATTATCCCATGTTGGACGCTACGCGTTACATATAAGGCAAAATGCAAATGTTTTTGGGTTTTCCCTGTTCTCTTTTTTCTGATTACATTTCCTTAAAAAAATATTCTCAGTGCAACCAAGCACACCTTCTGACTAACACTACTATATTTTCATTGTGGAAATAGGGCGGGACGGTCATCAGTCCTGAGCAGTTCATGGCCATGATTTGGCCAAAAAATTTTCTATGATCCAGATAACAATGAAGTTTATAAAATTTTGTATTAAAATTACACGTTATGTAAATAAAATTACATCGTGTGTAATCAAAATTACGGCGTTGAAAATGGCCAAAACCGTTGGGGCGGTACAACCGTCCGTGCCCTTGTCCATTGTTAACAAGTTATTAGTGACACTGACAAGCTAGAACGCCGACTGGAGTAGTGTCAACTGCACTGGAATAGGACTGAACAGTAAAGCTTCTGCTCGCTTCACACTGGTGTACTGTTATGGCGGCCAATGCTGTTTTCTCTCAATTGCCCTCTATTGGATCAACAACGGACATTGCTATTTCTTCGCCTTCGTCTTCAGTGAATGGGAAAGGTCAGGCCCCGTCGTTTGGACTCTGTAAAGATCCTGTCTTTTTTATTTAAAATTTGTGGGTTCTTCTCTGTTTGTAGAATATTTGGTTGGTTTTTCCTTTTTGACTTGTCTTTGAATACATTCCAAGCAATGGGATGAGGAGGAGACTTATTGCTTCTGATTGTAAGTAATGGGGTTTAACGGTTTTTTTTTCATTTTTTTAAAGATTTTAAAAAAAAGGAAAGAAATCTTTTTTGCTCTTTAAGTGGGTCTGATGAATTTAGCATATTAGCGTTTGGAGTTTTGAGTACATTCCTGAAAGCGTAGATTATTTAGTCGATGCTTTTATCCTTTTATTTCAGAATTAGTAGAGTTTATCCCCTCTAATTCGAAATCTTTATGCTTTTGTAGTATGCATCTTAACGTTATTTTCCTGTAAAAATATTGTGGATAAATTCAATTAGCATGAATTTTTTCAGCTCAGTTAACTCATTAGGAAGCATCTATAAATCATGAGTCCTCTAGAGTCTCGAAGTCTGTTTTGTTTATATCCTGCTTTTGTATATTTGGACTTGGAAGCCTTCTATTTCTTTCCTCTTTTGTCATTTTTATTGTAGAGTGAAAATCTAGAAAGATTTATGAACTAATATGCTTGTTATTCTAAGCACCATCAGTTGGCCAATTCTCATTTCAAGCAGATTGTTCTTGTTGTAGTAGGCCTTTACAAATTTTTATAAAGATCATAACTAAATTGATTGCACGTCATACATTACATTATCTGAAATTGGATTTTCAAATGTTTAGAAACGCCCTAAAGTGAGTTGGATTGATGCTGCTAATCATGTCTTGGCAAAGATCTGTCTCACATTCAAAATTTGTCCAAATGATGGTCCAAAATTTTCGTACTTGTGTTCTTTTTGATATTCTGCTGTTCCAGCTAATTCAGGTCTGAAGGATTTTCTACACATTAATGATTTTGATAAAGCCACGATTTTGAATATTTTGGAACGGGCAAAAGAGATCAAGGCACTGATAAAATCAGGGGAGAGGACATATCTTCCATTTAAGGGTAAAACAATGGCTATGATTTTTGCCAAGCCATCCATGAGGACAAGAGTTTCATTTGAGACAGGGTTTAACTTGCTTGGTGGTCATACTATATACTTGGGACCAGATGATATCCAGATGGGTAAGCGGGAGGAAACCCGTGATGTTGCTCGTGTTCTGTCTCGCTATAATGATATCATTATGGCTCGTTTGTTTGCTCATCAGGTATGCTGGTGAGACACCTCTCCAAATTTTTTAGACTGTATGAGAATCTTCAATTTTCTCGACATGTAGAAATTTTAAAGAAATGAAAATCTTGCTCCACATATATGATAGGCATTTCGAATGACCCTTATGATCCTGCAGTAGTTGTTTTTTCTTTACATTGCTACTCCCATCTTCATCGAATGAAGTTACTTATTAAGCCAATTCTGTTGAAAATATGCAGACAGGAGATTGTGTGTCCTTTTTTAATGTAAGTGGTAGGTCTCAAACTCAGGGCCTCTCACTTGCATTTGATTTTCATCATCTTCCATAATATTTTGTCCATTTGTTGTGTGAATTTACTTTCTTTTTCTTCTTTTTGAGGATGCTAGTTCTGCTTAGTCTAAAATAATGTTTATCTTTTATGCCGACAGGAAAAGTTAAAAGTAAAAAGTCCAAACCAACTACATTCCCCCATATATAGGAGCTCCTGAAAGACAGTGCAAAATTTTGAATTGGGTGATGTAAAAGCTTCAGTTCACTTTTCTTTGCTGATTCACAGTATTTAGAAGGGCAATGTTGATTTCTGAATTCAATTATATACATTTACCTGAGGTTAATTACTCTGACTTCAGGACATTCTTGAACTGGCTAAGTATGCAACTGTTCCTGTTATCAATGGCCTGACAGATTATAACCATCCTTGTCAAATTATGGCTGATGCACTGACCATCATTGAGCACGTTGGTCAGCTGGAAAGGACTAAGGTGTGCCTCTTCTATATGCTCTTTTACCTGGGCACTTATTTGGTTGTCAAATTAAATTTCTCAATAATCACTCATTTTGTTGGATAATTGAATATTCCAGGTTGTTTATGTTGGAGATGGAAACAACGTTGTGCATTCTTGGCTGCTGTTGGCATCAATTGTTCCTTTTCATTTTGTCTGTGCCTGCCCTAAAGGTTTTGAACCGGATTAGGAGACAGTTAAGAAAGCACAACAGACTGGAGTCAGCAAGATTGAGATAAGTCACGATCCCAGAGAAGCTGTTATAGGAGCTGATGTTGTGTATTCAGACGTTTGGGCTAGTATGGGTCAAAAAGAAGAAGCTGCATATCGCTGTCAACTATTTCAAGGATTCCAGGTATATAATCATGGTTACTTACTGCATGACCTGTAAAGCTTGACAAGTGGACCACATTAGACCACAATATGAAGCCTTGCTACCATTTTAAGGCATCTTTTAAGACGTGATTGACTATGAGACTAGTCAAATTCCTAACTACCACCTGCAGGTATCCATTCTTCTTAGATAAATGAGTTCTATGTTTTTGGCTTTAGGAAAAACATAATTTGAGTACAGCCACATGGCAGAACTGAATAACTGGGAAAATATATTGCTAACTCAAAGCGTTACAAATTTTTGAACGCTATGGCTTGGATGGTGTTAACTTTTAAGTTCGCCAGGTAGCGGCTGAACTTTTCAGACGATACGATGCTAGGATGAGCTACTTAAGATGACAAATATGCGCTACTTGAGAGTGATGAGTGTCTTTTGCGACTATATCTCAAAAAACAGCCACAGAAGCTCTTACAAACGCATGTGCATGAGGACTATGCGGCAGAATTATTTATGTATTTATCAGCCAGATGAGAAGATGTTGATAAAACATATTAGCATAGTTAAATTAGTAATGTTGTTCGCCAGCATGTTTATATGATGGTCTTTCTGCAATGGCAGAGCTGCTGCCCAGCAGTCAGCGCGGTTGCCAAATCAACAGGGTCAATATCACATGATTTAAGTTTTGATTATTACAAACTAAACAAAAATGTGCACAAAGATTACATTAATTTTGTTTGTTTCTAGATTTAAAGTTGTTGAAATTGTTTCTTGTTCAAGTGGTATTTTTACTTTTCAAATATTGGTCATGGTACTAGTTTTATATATTTATGGGTGGCAATGTGAGAGTAGGTTGGAATTTTGCCAAATTTTAGTTGGTGCAAATGTTAGGCAAAATGAAGAGTTTTGAAAATTTACAAGCCTAATTTTGTGTGTGTGTTTTTTTTTCCCCTGTGGGGGAAAGAGGGGAGGGGGAGTCGGGGATGCGAGGCGTATCCTCAACACAATGTGGCTTTGTATCTCTGTAGCAACTTATACTTGCAGCAAACACAGAAAAGGTAATAAAGATTGGACAAATCAGAAAACTAGCAACATGGATATTTCCAGCATTCCGCTAAAGAAGGGATTGTGTTGTGTTACTTTCGATAATGGTTGTTTTACAGAAACATCTGTGAAATGGAAATAATCGGAAGAACACAAGAAGCATTTGAACACAAATATATACTTCATGCTTTTTCTGAAGTGTGCGAGTCCAATGCAATGTACTTATTTTTGACGCGATATCTACTTGCAGGTGGATGGGGAACTGATGAAAGTAGCTGGGCCTAAAGCTTATTTTATGCATTGTTTACCGGCAGAAAGAGGTGTAGAGGTCACGGATGGTGTTATGGAAGCTCCAAACTCCATTGTCTTCCCCCAAGCTGAGAACCGGATGCATGCGCAAAATGCCATCACGCTTCATCTGCTTGGAGTATGAATTTTCTTAGTCAAGGGACTTCAATTGATCCAATCATTTAGTTGACCCTTTTTCCTTGTTCTTTCTCGGTGCAATTGGAAAACTTAGCCATGTCTTCCTCGGTGGTCTGTGTTTTTCTTTTTTTTTCCCTTGTTAAACTCTTCTAAGAAAAGCTTAAATGTAGTGGGAATAATTAGGGTGGGCACGAGTCGAGTACCTGTCCTATCCACTATTTGGTTGACTCGACCCGCACCTTGCGAGTCAACTATTTTCTGACTCTTATTCGTTCCGCATGTCAGCGGATATTCTGTTATGAGATAGGGTCGGGTAAGCGGATACCCGGTCTGTCCCATTTATCATTTAATTTTTTTTTAAAAAATAATTTATACTAATTTAATTTTATAATTTACATATTCATCTACGATTTAATAAAGATTTTTTTCTCAAAAAAAGTCTCCCATCAAGAAACAAGAATGCAAAGAAAATACAAGATAAAGGAAAAAAATTAAAAGAATTCAAAATCAATAAAAGTTTAAAATAAGTAACACATTTTTTAAAATATATGTTCTACATTAATTAAACTCTTTTTTATAAAACATAAGATTATGACTTTTATAAACGAATCTTGTAAATAAATTATAATCTCTTATATTTGTAATCTCATATTTGTAATGCAATTTGTTCAATAAAATTACTTATTAACTTTAAATTATTATTTTATAATATGTATAAAAATTATATATATATATATATATATAGAGCAGATAAGGTATCCGCAAATTTTTAATTATGTGACCCTAATTCGCCGCGCATCTTAACAGATACCTAAAGTGTATTCCCTATGGGTTTTTGATACACTATTTTCTATTTCAAATGAAGTGTATTATATGATATCTTAACTCATAGAGCCATTTGTGCAAATTCAACATCCGAAATTCCGAGGTGATCAAAGCTTCAGGTTCATTGGGGGTGAGGCTTAGTTAAACAAAATAGTTATGTGGGCCTTTGAGGTTAAGCCGCGAGTCTTTTCTCTGCGACCGTTACAAACTTCTTCCATTGTGAATCCAATTGTCTCTACATTGTGAAATTACTAGAATTTGCATAAAATTGCCTATTACTAGAATATCGTAAATATATCTACATGGTGAGAGGAGATTATGGCAAATGAAACGAGGGCAGCTACAATTACAGTGCTGGCACCATCTCTCGAATCTTTGTTCACCTTTCTTCGGAGTTGAATTTGTTCCATGCAGCCTGCATCTCGAAGGACTAATAGATTAGATGAACAATCACACATTTATCAAACAAATTGATGGGAGAAAGGTCACAGAAAAAAAAATTTTAAATGAATCCGGCAAGACTTCGAAAAAGGTTAAGGTGACCGTATAAGAGGGTGATGCTAAGTCTCAGTGACGGAAAATGGCTACATGACACACCGCTTTGCAGACTAATTGTTTTTCTCCCTCAAGCAACAAGTCTCAAATTTGGAGTCAAGACTCAGCATAGAAGAAAAAACATGCACCTTGAGAAGATCAAAGACTTTTTCGCATATGTACTTTTGCTGGATGCTTGCCCCCCTTTGCTGTAACTTGTCAGGATGAACATAAAGAGTTGCCTTCCGGTAAGCTTTCTTCAGAGCATTAGTGGTTATAATCTCTGTCAGGGAAATTGACTGCCATCCACTGTTTGGCCCTAGAATCTGTATTCAGTGAGAGGATTATCAGCCAATGCCTAATACAATCAGCAATTAGAAGGGCAACAACTAACTCCACATGAGAAGAGGCAAATCATATTAAGAGTCAACTAGAGTTGAACACTTCTTGCATGCATTCACATCCACCAAGACACCGAGGGAAAATAGTGTCATTGTAAATCACGTATGTAGGATCACACAAGAACTTCAAGCATCACAGCAAGGAACGTACTAACTTAACATCAAAATGAGATCAATTGGAGTATTTTCGCAGCAGTTTTTAATCAATTTGATGCAATAGTGAAGTTTGACAACTTCCAAAATCGAGTTAATCAGAGTTTTGATTTTTTTTTTCCAATTTTGAAACTGGAACATCGCAAGACCAAAAATGAAGAAAACACTGATGCAACAAGGAAGCTGAAAACATACGTATTGGAGAGTTGACAGCAGTGCCCGCAAGTTCCCCTCCTTCCCACTGGCCCATCGCTTAATATCTGCATCAAGAGTTTCTGCTAGTCTCTGTATTTCAGGAATACAAACAAGCTGGTGAGACAAAATGCATAATCTTTTATAGGGGAGGTCAAATAGTAAGGGAGAATTATTACATTTCTCTCGGCTTGCTCTCTCTGAGCAAGAACATCTCGAAGGTTCTTCTCTGCAAGGGCTTTTGCCTGAAAAGCAGACATCAGAACATCATCATAAATAAGTAGGCCAAAGTGAATGTCCAGTATTCTAAAAAATTATGAATACAACAAATGCGTACCGCTCTTTCCATGATTCTCTGATGTCGCTCTAACCTTGCTTTACGTCTCTGAGCTGATTCATTATTGGTCCCATCAAAGCTCTCTAAATCCTGTCGGATATACATGTATCAACCACTGGAGATGCAAGTAGATATCACACTTTAAGAGAAATGACAATTTCATGAAAGACACTCACAGATGAAGAAAAGCTGTGTTTTAACCCATTAACTCTGGAAGCACCAGAAAACTTTCCAGAAGCATTTCTTTCTGCCTGCGTTCTCATCTCACTGGTAGTCTTCTGGGACAATGCTTTTTCAAGAGCACGCTCACGAGCCTCTGCAGTAGCTCTCTCTACTGCAGCACGTTCTGCCCTAAGCTTGGCATCAATGGAAGAAGCTTTACCTGTTGGCACCTTTGGCCCAGAAGACTTCTTCTCAAGCTTTTCCCGTGCTTCGGCCATTGCTCTTTGTCGAACTTCAGCAGTTGCTTTGTCCACAGCAGCTCTCTCTGCCCGTTCTCGGGCTTCAGCAAATGCCCTTTCACGAGCTTCACGAATTGCTCTTTCAACGGCTATTCTGTGTTTTTTCTGCTCTCTTTCCCTCTTGTTTACTTCAGTACTTTCAAGGCAATCCTTTGCTGCCTCTTCTTTTTGCACATTTTCTCTGATTTCCTTATCTTCCTTTGCAAAGGTTTTGCATCCATTCTCCTCATTATGTTCTGCACTTTGGCCTGTTTTCATCTCAGTATTAGTTTCCACATGTTCTTCCCATTTAAGCTCCACAGGGAATTCAGAATTTCCTGGTTCCTTTTGGCTCTTGATGCACTCTCTTTCTTCGAGATGTAATTCAATAGTATCTTTTTCATCATCTTTCTCATGAGCAATGCCATCCACATGGACACTTTCTGCATTTCCCCCAGATTCATGAACTAAACCACCACCATTTGCTGGATTGATGCCAGATTCAAATCCTCTGTCAATTTCTTCACTTTGTTTTTGCCCATACACTTTGTCAACCAACCCAGCACAACTTTCAGTTTTGATAGAATTTTCGGATTCATTGTCATTGTTGTGAATTTGTTTCTGCCCATTCATGTTGAAATCAAAATTTGATGAATCTTTAATTTCGGAAGGAGCATCATTTGCCTGTTCACCATCTACTGTGTCCTCTGTGGTGCAATTGGAAATGAAAACAGTTGTAATAGCTGTCTCTGCGTCCTTTGACAGTTCTGCCTCACAATTAACCTGTGTAAAACCAAAATCTGCTGTCTTTTCAAAAAAATCAACAACCTCAAAGACATCTCTTATCCCGCTCTCCATTGTATGCACTTCTTCACCCTTCAATGTGGATGCCTCTTCAATGTCCTGGGGTGCTTCCGCATCCTCTTCGAACTCATAAAAAGATTCTGGGATCCCCACTTTGCGAGCCTCCTCTTCATTGTTTCTTCTTTCCTGTTGATTATTTTGCTCACTGCAATTTTCTACTTCAGATCTGCATGCCTCCTGAATGTCATCTGGGTTGACACTCTGATCATTGTTGTATGCATCAAAATCCGTATCAAGACTCTCCTTGTAAGCAGCCTCCTGAAATAAATTTGCCCCAGGATTTTCCGCACTATCTACTGTTCGGTCCCAGGAGTCACCAACTTTTTGAACGGAGTTACCAACTTCTTGAACCTCTTCATTGACTTCTATCTTCTGGTGCACTGAGCTGTTATCAGCATCTTCATCCATACCATCCTCTTCTATACTTTGGCAACTCCCTGCAGATCTTCTATCCATTGCTTCCCATACATGCTCTTCCTCTGACATATTCTGGTTTTCCTCTCCATTAACAGATTGCGTTGATCTCTGCCCATCAGTTTCTTGCTTATAATAACCTTCCAACCTATCCTCAGAATCATCTTCCAGTCCCTTTCTGCTACATACACAGCAAGTGGCCCTCTTTAGCGCATGTTCATTACCAAACCATAGATGAAAATCTTCCGGCTCAAGGTCAACTTCTTCATCCACTTTGCAATCTTCTTGTCCGCACACATGAATATCCTCCAGTTTTTCCTCTCCTTCCTGATCAGAGGATCTTTTCTCTAGCTTCAAGAAGTCATTTTCTTGCAAAAGATTCCCCAACTTTTCAGGCTCAAAGTGTCCTTCACTTATTTTTTCGTTAAAATCCTCATGCTTCTCCTTGCATTTTTGCTCTTCAACTAAATTAGCTCGTCCGTTTTTAGTTACTTCATCTGCTTGGGAAAATATCTGGGTTTCACTTACTTTGTCTTTGTTAGCAAACAGAGATGACTCAGAACCGTCTACATTTTTTTTCAACTCCTCTGACCTTCCAAATGCATTTAACTTAGCCTCTGTATCCCCAGACTCAAGGATTCTGTTAACAGCATTTACTTTCTCACTAGCATTCAAGTCCACGGTCACCTTAACCAGCTTTGGCTCTTCGATGCTATGTTTTTCTTTATCCAAAGTTTGAATAGTGCTATTCCTCTTACCTACCAGCTCAGAGGCCAAAGCTGCCACTCTATGCTTTCCATTGCTAAGCAGTTGAGAAAACCACGTTGCCACCCCATTTTCCTCAGCTACTTCAACATTTTCACCATTTATTGCCACCACACCCTGTTGACCTGTAGAAGACTCCTCACAATCTTTGAAGGGTAAAGCAACTTCACCATTTCCAAATGCAAGGTACTGGTCACCTCCACAGGAATCTAGCATTTCATTATCTACACTTCTACATGCTTCATTCACATTTTTCTCTCTGACATTGTGTAGTTCCTGAACATGCTTCATTTCCCTTGCATCCTTAGTTTTTAACCTCCCCTTAGAATGCAGTTTAGAACCTTGGCCAGAATCTCTTTTTCGTTCCATTATTTCCTTCACAATTCTTATGCTTTCTTGGGCCTGCTCTATGGCTTTTTTTAAAGCAGCTGCAGGGGCAGCAGCAGCTGAATTTACGTCAAGTTCCTCATCAGAGAAAGGAGTTGAATAAGCACCAGTAACCTTTTCAGAAGCCTCGACTTTTGAAGAATTTGATCTGTTGGTGTGCCCCTTGCTATCAAACAGATTGGCTGAAGAACTACAAGGTGGAGGCACATTATAAGGATGTGACTTCATGCCAGGTTTCTCCATATTTGACAGTATATCGCTCGAATTGGATGCATCCTGATAACATTCGCCTTTATCTTTAACCAAACTTTCAGAAGCTTGTATCGTAGGGAGCTGCCATTTGGCTCTCCTCCCAGATTTTTCTTCAGATATGTCAACATTTGAGCTCCTATTATGATTAACTTCTAACTTAACTTGGGGCATTGCCTTATCCTTTTCTCCTTTTTGCTGACGATCACTGCAGTTCCTGTTATGATTAACATCGGATTTGACTGAAGGAATAGCCTTATCCTGTTCCGTCTTTTGCAGACAGTCACTGGAGCTCTGGTTACGACTAACTTGTGTTTTCAATGGGGGCATTGCTCTGTCCTGTTCTGTCTTTTGCAGACAGTCACTCAAGTCCTGGTTATGACTAACTTGTGCTTTCAATGGAGGCATCGCCTTATCCAATTCTGTCCTTCGCAGATGATCAAAGGAGCCCTGTTTATGATTGCATTCTGCTTTAACTTGAGATAATGCCTTATCCTGCTCTACCTTTTGTAAACGGGCAGTTTCATCAATAATGCATGTAAACCCAGGAACAGCATGGAGTTGAGCTATGTGTGTAGTGCCGCTGGAACCATCTTTTCTCTGTTGGCCAGTCTTATGATAAGACATATTAAACTGCTTTCCACCATCAACAAAATCCTCAGATGCTTCAGAAGAGTGGCTTTTATTCTTCTCAGAAGAATTAAAACGATCTGATCCTTTTAGAGGAGGACACGGGTCTGTTGAGATCCTAAAAAAGTCAAAAAGAAAACTTGACCTAGTAAGATAAGGTGACAAGAAAATTTTAGAAGAAAGCCTTGGAAGTAACCAGTACTTGTATGTGATCTGACAAACAGGTACATTGCTACAGATAATCACTGTAAACCTGCAACCCCAGCATCCATATAACATCACTAGATGCTTCAAACACATGCAATAAAAGCTGCTCCCTTCCTGCCTTTTGCCCTATCCCTCTAACAACACAGAGAAAATCACCCCAGAAATGCATTCATTGTACATAAAATATGCACTTTTAGTTTGTCGAGAAAAATGATAATCTGCTAAAAATCTTATTTCATAAGAAGGTTGTCAAACACCTGTCCCGTGTAAACCATAAGCTTTCTTTTATCAGCTGAACAACACCTCACATTAGCGAAAAACAAGATGTGTAATTAATTCTTCTAAACAACATCTCACATTAGCAAAAAACGACAAGATACGTAATTAATTCTTAAAGCAACAAGATATAGCAAAAACTATCAAAACCTCCAGCTACTGCAACAACCAAAATCCCAAGAATCAGGCTTGAAACAGCAAATTTAAACTTTTCATAATCGCATAAACCTGCCACATAATCAAACTGCACAGGAAAACCTTCTAATACCTCAACATCTGAAAGAAATAATAGCTTACAGGATATTATTGAGACACAATACCCATTTTGGCATGACCAGGCCAAATTTTCCCTATTCTACCAAATGTATAAAATATACATCATTCCAACAAGGTATCATTAGAAACACATTGACTAACAATATTCCAGTTCAATCTGCGAGCTGCAACAAAGGAAAATCTATTATAGCACTTTCCTTGAAACGAAAAGTCCACGACTAAAACACAAACAAAGACAGAGAGAAGTTAAACGAGAAAAGTTCCAGTTTTTAGCAGGAATGGAGAAGATAAGTATCAGTATAATCTTCAAGATTTAAATTTGCTATCAGCAGCCAGTAAGGTCAGCTAAAGAAACTCTATCATTCTCAACATTTCAACAGAAAACAAGAAAAAAGGAGGACATTTTTCACTTCTTCCTGGGAAGATAAGCTCTTCAACAAACTAAGCATTACCTCAAGAACCCAGAAGGGAAAGGACAAACAAAAATTCAACTCTAATATCCACAAAACAAAAAAGCGAAATATAAAAATTACCTAGCTTTAGCTTTATCGCGCTTGACTTTTTTAACCCCATTAAACAACTCTTCACAAGGCGGCACAGCCATAGCTACATCATCACCGCCAGCACCACCACCAAAGCCTCCAAAAATGGTCGAATAGTCCAGCTTGCTATCGGAGCTCCGAAACCCACCAGGGCCATGTCTTTTGTCCAGGTCCGACAGGTCAAGAACCGGAATAGAACTGCCACGTGTACCATTTCTGCCACCAAAAATTTCAGCGTAGTCTTCAGCAGCTACTTTTCTTGAGGCAAATCCCGCAACAGCTCCGAACCTGGGTTTAGAGCCACCCAGCAAAACGTCGTCGTAGGCGTCTTTACCGGAAAATGACAAGCCATTGCTGTTAGCACTACTGGCATTAGAAAGCTTTCTTCTGTGATGAAAAAAAGGCCCAGTCAAAGACTCCATCGAACAAAAATTTCTTCGAGCTTTAGCCTGGTTTTTTCTCTTCTGGTAAAAACGCGTTTTTCAAAGTTTCTCTGATTTATTATTATTATTATTATTATTATTTTCTTCCACTCTTCTTCTTCCTCGGTGGTCTGTGTTAAGCCTCTGCAGGGAAAACGCTGCCCTGCAGAGCCAGACAAAAGGCGGAAGAGAAAAAATGAGTGGGGTTAGAATAACAAAATGGAGAAATGATTTTAAGTGCTTGCTCGCTGTATTGGGGCTGTGCTGGCATTTGGCAAGCAGGGAGTGACCGGTTTTGCCGGTGGGGGAGGCAGTGTGGCCCCTATTTGAGACATAACGTCGCCGTAAGGGTATTTTGGAAATTCGGATCCCACCCCCTTTTGTAGGAATTGTGCATAGGGCTGCAAACGAGTCGAGTCGAATCGAGTTTTGGACTAATCGAGCCGAATCTCGACTAAATTTTACCAAACTCGAATCGAGCTCGAGCTCGACGAGCCAGCGTAATTTCGAAACTCGAGCTCGAAAAAAAAAATAATTATTTTATTTTTTAAAAAATAAATAAAATAATATTTTTTTCTTAAAAATAATAAAATATTAAGGATATATATGTAATTTTACTATTAAAATAAAAAATAAAAAATAAAAAAAATAATATATAATATACTCAAACTCGCGAGCCGGCTTAATATTTTGAGCTCGAGCTTGAATCGAGCCGCTCGATTCGTTTGCAGCCCTAATTGTGCAGGCATGAATGAACTATGAAAGAGGTTGAGAACCAATTTAGGACGGAATCATTTATTATTAGCTCTATTAGGCTAATTAATTAAACTAGTTTTGAACAAAGATTAAGGGTATTTGTTTTGACTTCAATTGTAAAATCATTAAAAAAGAAAAAAGAAAATTGATTTCATGTATGAACTAACTGCGTAAGAGGAAGTTGGACTGTAAGTTTGAATAATATCTAGTTCACAATAAAATACTATAAGAATCTTCATAATGAAAGCTTGATTTACTTTCTCCATTATTGCTCGTTTCTTTTTTTTTCCTCTCTTTTTGCACCCATTGTTCTGGAGAATATTTTGAGAAAATATAGTGATTGGTAGCTCTGTTTGGATTAGTTGTTTTTTAAAGTGTATTTCAAAAACTTTACTATAATTGTGTGTATGAAAAATTTTTACTGTAAATGTTTTTTGAATTGTTTTTAAAATATATTTTAGGATATTTTTATAATTTATAACTTTTTAAGGTATTTTTTAAAAAAACTTTTACACCACCCACCACCACCCCCTCCATCCTCCTCTCTTTTCTTTCCTCCCCCTCCTCCTCCCTCTTTCCTCTCCCTTCTCCCTCCTCTCCTCCTTTCCCCTAATCCCAAACCTCTCTCCTATTCACGGGTGGTGGTTGCGAATCTAACCACCACTTTAGCCGCGACCTTCTTGGTTGCTATCAAAAAGGTCGCGACCAAAAGCCATGAGTCGTGGCTTTTGGCCGTGACCAGAAAGTTGCGGTCAGTGGAGGAGATGGAGTATTGGGGGATGAGGTAAGGGAAGAGAGAAGGGAGGAAAGAGAAAGAGAGAGAGGAGGATGAAGAAAAGAATAGCAGAAGAAGAGAGAGAGAAGGGAGGGTCGTGGGTGTAGGGTGATGGCAATAAGGTGGTGGCAGTGGTGGTGGAGAGTGATGGATGGTGGTTGTGTATTTTTTTGTATATTTGGAGTTTTTTTTATATATATATTATGTGAATATAGTGTTTTTAGAGTTATTTTTATTTGTGTATTATTGTAATATTATATATGAAAATTTTGTTTTTCAAAATTTGAAGAATCCAAATAGAGCCCAAGTTATTCGAGCTCAATTTCAAGCTTGTCTTGTTTAAAACTTAGTAAAAAGTTAAATAGAAATATAAGTTTGACTTTAAGGAGGTAAAAAAAACACAATTTGAAGTAAATTTGAAAACTGGAGTAATTTTTGGGCTCGACCAAGGACAAAGAAGATTGGTATGTTTGGAATGTTGTGATTGCTAAGGTGTTTGAATAGTTGGTTCATGGCTGTGGCCCTGTGGGATGTTTAATGCGTCAGCGTTTTTACGTGTAGTTTGGGAGTGGGGCCTTTCGTAGAAGTCGCTTATAAGTTGTTGTATCGGATTGTCGTTTTAGACAGCGGGTCCCTTGGGCTTAACTGGGAGCTGCAGAGCTATGTTTGCATAGTTGAACCAAGTATCGACTCAATCGAGTACAAGGGTCAGGGTTCGCTAAGTATTGAACCAGATGATATCATAAATAAAAATTATTTAAAAATTAAAATATTGTATGCAAAAAATCTAAGAGCATGTTAATATTAATAAAGGTATATTCATATATATTTGAT
The DNA here is from genome assembly GCF_003713205.1 of Coffea eugenioides. Lineage (NCBI taxonomy): Eukaryota > Viridiplantae > Streptophyta > Magnoliopsida > Gentianales > Rubiaceae > Coffea > Coffea eugenioides. Next base: position 2,128,921 of record NC_040044.1, read on the forward strand.
GTTTCAAATATATTTAACAAGAAAATACAAAGAAATTAGAACGATCAAGTAGCAATTTATATTATTTAATGAACAGTAACAAGTTTAGAATTAAAATTATGGATTTGATTGAAAAATAACATCAAACTTTAGGACACCATTTATAAAGTATGAAATATTTGAAATATATTAATAATTTTTAACAATCTAGAAGTCAAAACATAATATTGAAAATGCTTTCACCTTTAAAAAAAAAAAAATTTTGACGCCAAACCGGTTTTCTTCCGATTCTTTCTATTTTTCCCGTCAAACCCGATTTTTTATTTGATTTGATTGAGTTTCTATCTATTTGATTTTTTAAGATAATTTGGATCGGACACTTGGTCGGTTTCCGGTTTGACCGCTCGATCTGGCTCGAGTTTAAAAACATAGCATCAAAGTTTACCTTTACTATTCTTAATTGTGAAATGCTTCTCATAAGATGCATTAGACGGAATTTAAATCCTCAACCTAATAATATATGAAGAGTTTTAAAGGGGTTCTTGTTATTTTTGGTCATCAGACCAAGGCCAATGACTTCAATTCTTTGTTCATTGGATATCTCATCTTCGTTTATAGCTTTTCATATATTTTGGCTGATTAATTTTGACTCATCTTCTCATGTTGTGATTGCGATTGCAAAGAGAGAAAAAAAATGAGGATCTTTCCCAAACGTGGTGATGGGCGAATCCTTCATTTTAAAATTCAAACAAGATGATCATTTGACATACACGTTACAATGGAATTGAATAATAGCGAGGTTAAGGATTTAAATTTTACTTTTCATCAATGATCACAATACGTGATTTCTCAAAAAATTCATACAGGTGCATAATAGATAAAGTGACGAAGTGATGATGACAAAAAAAAAATGATCATATATTTTACGCTTCTTTGGAGAATCACTAATGGGAGAAAGGTTAATATGCATGACAACATCCTATGACATAATAATTACAAACAAAAAAAGAAGTAATTATTACAACTTTTTGCTAAGGCTTTGATATAGTTGTCACTTTATGAGTTTCAAACTAAGGAATTATCATGTGTTGAATTTTGAAAAAGCTACACCGCTACTGGACACTGCCAAACTGTCATCCGCTCAGATATACTGTAGCATGCAAAAATAGCGAATTCAATTTAGTGCTCAAGTTTCAAAACTCGTAGTACAAAAATTTAACAAGGTAACTAGACAAATTATATATTACTCCGTTTACTAATGGCAACTTGAGCATATAAGATTGTCTATGTTTCACAATAATGATTATTTACATGTAAATCTTGAAGTGTGTGCAATACAAATTTCTGCAAAATGGTTGAGCGGCTAGATTAGCCTGAAATTAATTTAGAGTTATATCCTATTTATAGTTTCACCTAGAGTCTCTCTTTAATTTGTTTTCCTTAATGATATACGGTCTTGGAGCACAATTTTTGTAGGTCATTAAAACACATTATATATTTCGTAGGTAATTACACAATTTTGTAGCTCATGATTTTTTTCAAATGGATATAACATGTTCTAATATAAATGCAAGTATGGAACAAAAGCATATTTAAGAGCTTGGAGCAAGGCATTACACGTATTGAAGTTATAACCATACTCTCAATTATAGTAGCCATGCATTGACCTTTCAAACTAAATTCCCTGTATTCTCTCCAGATTTATTTTTTCCCCTTGAAAGTACCCTGCACAAGGTGTTGTGTGACCCCAAAATAATGACCTTGTCAAATCATGCACCTCATAGTTCTCAACTAGACTTGATTTCAAGTGGTGGATGGTGGGGTTTTATTCCTCCGGCACCATTTGTTTGTTTAGGGGCTGCATCTGCAGAGGATTTCACAGCACATTCAGATGGGCATTTCGCATTTTTCATCATATGCAAGACTGCCCTCTTCACTTTGCTTCCCAGTTATCCAGTACTGTGTATATATTTTACAGATGTAGTATCTTTATTTACGTATTTAGCACAAGGTACAGGATCCCTTTTGGGTAACATTTTCTCTCAATGTTTCTAATAGCGTAGATAGGTCGTTTTTCTTCATGAAATGAAATTCAGTAATTAACATTAGTCATTCAATTTTGGGAAAGTACAATGAAGGTGGCATTTGGTTTTGAACCATAATTAATAAAGCACCGACCAGATTCGTCTTTAAATAAAATATATTGAACTATCTGAATTATTAGTATTTCTTTATTTGTGTCAAAGCCCTCCCATTGACATTCACATCTACTAAAAAGAAGAAAATGATTCCGCCAGAGCAAGAATCGCCAGACAATAGAACTGCAACCAATAAAAAAGTACAGTCAGTATTTCCAAATCGCCCAAAACATGTTATTGTCCGGACACCTTCCAACATGGCAACACGATTAAATTTTGTTACCTTATCTAACTTGAGGGTATAGGAGAATTAATATTTCAAATTACTCAACCTTTTATCTGCCATAAACTGATGTATATTATTGGCCATAATAAACCTCTTAGCGAAACAGTTAAGTATATATATATATATATGTATAGTTATTTATAAGTTAGAAATTTTGTACTCGAAACCTCCTACTTACGGGTTACGGTCCTCCCCCTACGCCACCCTCCTCAGAAGCGGTTAAGTTGAAGCGGCATGAATTTGCACCACAGCTCATTGACAGTTTGACGCCAACCATGCTAACTTCCATGAAAATGGAAATGTATGGCTGGATGCGACCTTTCCAAGAAAAACCAAACTTGGAGGCAAGGGGAAGTAATCTTCTCTTGCACAATGTAGACATGGAAATAGACGACCTTAAACCCTCTTTTTTTTTGGGGTTTTGGACCTTTCTTTTGTGGGGTATTCCGTCTTCATCAATGGGATCCTAGTAATGATTTTTGGTTCTTGCACATATAGAATCATTCACAGCCACGTTACATGAACTAACCGTCTAATACTTTTGAGAGCTTAGGTTAGTTTATTAGGAATGAGATCCTGTAGGACCCGCATAAGCATGGCACCATCCTACAGGACCTACACTTGAAGGCATATACTAATTGACAACAAATTTTAAACCACAGACAGGGAAAAATCAAAAGTTGTCTCCTCAAGTGATGGCCCTCCATTGTTTAAAGCCACTTCTTTATCAAAAGGGTGTCTTTTCCTATGGTGGTATTATTATTTGAATTATTGGGATGTTAATTGGTAAAAGGGTGTTCCATTGATTGTCTTGTTGATCCTGTCATCATTGCATTCTAATTCCGTTTCAAAGTTGAAACGATTTAATAGAGTACTAATGCTCATTCAAGAAACAGAAGCTCTGCTTAGTGTTGATGGTGATATCAATAAATTTTGTTAATTCTATCACTTTTCCCTGTTCTCTTTCCACCCTTAACTATGAATTATTAGTCACAAAATTCAAATCCTGAACCTTAATTACTGTATGCATCAACAAAATAAATTTACTAATTGATGTGATTGATTCCCCAACTAGAACTTTTTAGGTCTCATTCTCAACCAAGATGTTTTTTCTTACATTCTATATGCATTGCATACAATCCACCAGCCCAAAGGCGGGTGGCCACCACCAATGCATTAAGACTTGGTGACCAATTTGCCACAATTAAATGTGACATTGTTTAAAAAATCCAGGCGGGTACGTAGTGCGGTTCAATCTCCTCCGAATTACCCCAGGTCCTCTTCAGACCCTCCCCTCCCCATAGTGTATGAAACTATTGTATCGAAAAAAAAAAGATATGCATTGCATACATCTCATGCAACAACAAAAATTAGGACGGGTAAAAAATTGAGAATTGAGGTAGATTTGCCGAATCAGTATTCACATTACCTTTATTTTATCATTGAAATAACTTTGCTTATTCTTCTGGGACAGAACAAATGTGACGAGACAGGTTTCTTGTGGAACAAAAATCTAATCGAACGAATTAGCGCGGAGACAAAAAGAAAAAGTAAGATTAAACTACTGTGATTGGAGAAGTAAACTTTTGAAGAATCTTTGTGAAAAGATTAAAGTAATCATGGAATGAGAGAAGTGAGAAAATATAAATCATTGGAAAAATTTGATATCCAAATTTGCTTTTCACTTTTGATTTGTTTTCTGAAAAGAAACGTAAGCCAATGACAATCTGCTAGATCCACTGACTTTGACAGCAGATCCGCCAAATCACTGGCTCAGTGGCCACCACCTAGTTGCCTCCCACCAAAAATGCCACATTTAAGTGGCTTGTTTCAAAAAAAAAATTCAGGCGGGTGTGCTGTGCACCCATCTGATCCGGTGGTGGTTCAGTCCTCTCCGGATTATCTCTGAACTTCCTTAGGTCCGCCCCGTTCTCCTTAGTGTAGGATAAATTAGGTTTATTGTCTCCGAAAAAAAAAAAAAAGACAGCAGATCCGCCAGACATCTTTAGTTGTAGATAGACAGATATCTGAACACCATTTTCTACCAATGCACACAAAGTAAAGAGGAGTGGAAATTAGTATAATCAAATCGAACATTTTAATATTTAAATTTATTTGATTATTTTAATAATTTTAAAATTTTGTTTAAATATAATTTGTTTATTTGTTGAATTGAGCTTGAATGACTTTCTTTTATTGAATTTGAATGTTATGAAACATAAAATATTATTCAACCTTGGCTTGATTAGTTAGCAAATCAAGATCAAATGAACTCTTACCAAATTGAGCTCCATTTAATTTGAGTATAGAATAATTTGACTCATTTTTTAACGGGAGACACTAAATGAACATTGGGCCATTGCAACTTTGAATGTGATCGGGCTTGAGATGAGCCTACTTTAGTCTTACCTCCACCAATAGTAGTTAAAGTTATGATCCATCTTTTGATGCGCATGACCGCATTTTGTCAGGGTTTATCCTGCTTGCTTTTACGGCTGAACATGAGGATAATGCAACGAAAATCTGTTTTAACAAATTTCAAAATGATGGCTCCTCCAGTTTGCCTATGTTTGGTATCGCTTCTTCAATTAGTATACTTTTTCATCGGATATTACCGAAGATTTTATTTTATCTGAACAAAAAAACTACCATATTTCCTATGTATTAAAGCAGCATTATCTTTTAGTACAATTACTCTAGTAATTTCTATCATCAACAAAAGAAAATATATATACTCATGTTTCGGACGCCAGTGTTGTTTTTTTTTTTATTTTTAAAGTGCTAGACATCATCTTCATGAATAACATAAAAAGCCATTAAGATAATGATAGCGCTGTAATTTGAAAATTAAAGAGAAATAAACATCAAGAAAATTTGAAAACAACAATAATTCTTCCCACCCGCTTATTCACTTCTCGTGTCTAATGCACATTAAAAAAAAAAAGAATAGCGTCTAATAAGGTGATTAGTATGACCAAATAAAAACCTATAATGATATGTTTCTTTCAAACACGATAGATTTAGTTAATTTTCATGCAGATAGATTAGTAATTCTGAGATCAAATGAAATATTACATATTACATATTAATTGTTGATGAGAGCTAAAAAATTTAACGCCACAACAACATAATGCAAGTCAATTAGGGAGAATTGAGTTGGGTGATCAGGTGGGAGGGATTATAAACAAGAGGTTTTAGGTTCAAATCCTCTTACTTATACAAAAAAAAAAAAAGGAGAAAAAGAAAGAAAAAGTCAATTAAAAACTGGCACTTGGTTCGGCCCATGTATATCTGGAGAAGTTTTGGACTAGAAGAAAAAGGCCGGAGCACATAGAGAAATGCGTAGTTCCAAAGGGTTCAATCTCAATGGCCCAAGAAGTCTAATATCCAGACCCTGTATGAACCACCCATATCCTGATCGGCTTCTGCACAAAATTATTGTAGTCTCCCATGTACTCGAACCCCTCTCTCTCTCTCCAATTAGAACCCTCACTAACCAAAAAATAAAATTGTAAAACCCCGGATGTCTTTTCCAATCTTGTCTTGAGGAAAAAGAAAAGAAAAGAAAAGAAATTAAATTAAACCTGAAGTACTTCTACTGAGGGCAACCAATACTCCTCCATTGCGTGCTTAGTGTGTGAAATCGTAATAACAATTCGAGGAAGTTTTTGATCGGGAAATCTAACTAAACATGTTTCGCAATCAATACGATACGGATGTGACGACATGGTCGCCGGCGGGGAGGCTATTTCAGGTGGAGTACGCGATGGAAGCGGTCAAACAAGGTTCGGCGGCGATAGGGCTGAGATCGAAGACTCATGTGGTTTTGGCTTCCGTTAACAAGGCCAATTCCGAGCTATCTTCTCACCAGAAGAAGATCTTCAAGGTCGATGACCACATCGGAGTAGCTATCGCCGGACTCACCGCCGACGGCCGCGTTCTCTCCCGTTACATGCGGTCTGAGTGTATCAATTATAGTTATTCTTACGAGTCTAAGTTACCTGTCGGACGCCTCGTTGTCCAGCTTGCTGACAAGGCGCAGGTTTTGTTTTGTTCTGTTTTTTTCCCTCTCTTCGTTCGATTTATTTGATTTTTTTAATTTTATGTTGTATCTGTTAGTACACCTAACTTTTTGTTATTCTGTTGGTTTGTATTTGTTCTATGGAATTTCAGTTTGTGAAGTTTTAGTGGACACTTAGGGACAGAGTTTTAGAAGGGAGCATTTAGTGGATTGAAGCTGGATAATGAAAAATTTTTGTTATTTGTGATTTTTAGGTTCAATCTGATCGGATAATTATGAGAAAATGGTTTATCAGAGCCAAATAGTGTCGCTTAGTTTCTTATGGATATTGGACATACGTTCAGTGAGGACCATGTCTCTGTGGTGCAACGAGTGCTAAATTGGGTGAGCGAATGCCTGAGTGGTGGTGGTGTTTCTGATCCAATTTATGGCTATTCGTATATCAGCTGTGCCATGGTTGAAATATAAGTTTAATTTTGTTGTCCTTTTAACATAATCCTAAAGTCACAACATTTATGTCTCACATGCTACATTGTTTGTTCAATACAAAGTAAATTGAGATTTTCTTAATCTGCTTGCTAGCACACACCTTTGAATAGCTTGATTGGAGTCCTAAATTCATCAATGACATGCTATATGATGTAACATGAATTATTACTGTCTTAAGAAAAGAAAGTAGAAATTATTAATGTGATATAGATTGGACTAAGTTAGCTTTTGTCTTGGTTCATCAAAGTTTACGGTAAATTAATTGGTGCTTCTTGTGTAAATAGTTTTCCTCCTTTAGAATTTTTTTGGGTAACATCGAGTGTGTTTGGATAGGAGATTATTTGAAATATTATTTAGAATAATTACTGTAGCACTTTTTGCCATATGATGTATGTGAGATAAAAATGTGATTAAGAAGATAAAAAAAAGGTGTGTTGGAAAATGTGTTTGCTTTGATAAACTTTTGTTATCAATTCCCATTGTTCTGTTTTTTTTTTTTGGTGGATGGTCTTTTCTTGGAAAAAGTTTGTAGATAGGTGGCATCTGATTACTGTCTATTCATGGACTGACCCTTATTTTTCTGTGAAATTGTTTAGATGGGTTATTAACATATGCATTGATTATACTGTTACCCAAACAAAAAAGAAAAAGGTAATATAGCTTACCTGTTAACAAGTTTACGCAATGACAATATAGCTCCTGAAGTTGCAAAATTCAGGCTTGAAGCTGTCTGAAGGTCCTGATTTGTGATATCATAGTGTAGTGACTGGCAGGCTATTTAGTGACAAATTACTCTGTGTTCATTTAAAAAGAAAAACAAAAGAAAAGAAAAGATGGTGCTTCTTTGGGGTTTTGTTCAATTTCAGAGCAGCTCACGGGAACTGAACCCGTGAAACCATTATGTCTAGGCTTTGAAAAAATAAAGGGGGGGGGGGGGGATTGCTGTTGTTACAATTTTTCTGGGGGAAATTGTTTTGCAAAACTACTGTCACTATGTAATGACCTTTGCTTGTTTGGGTTGAGGGGTTGCATGGTTTGTGCTCAGTCCAGCTTTGCATGTGTTGGAGATGTTCGAGTCAGTCTGATGTATGGAATGCCGTATTATTTTGTCATTCATGTTTTCTAGTTGCCTGCTCCATCTCTAACACCCCCCCCCCCCCCTCTTTTCCTCTCTCTGTATATTAATTTTTTTTGGCACACTTGATGATCAAACCTGACTCTTGATGGATTGACTTTTGAACCAGGGTATTACCTTATTGCTACTAGTGTGACAGAAACAAAGTTGGTCTAATGGCTTTCTTTGTAAAGGTTCTACTAGTGGATAATGTCAAGATTGTCTACATATAATAATAGTTTGCAAGTCACATTTGTACTTCTATCAGCAGTATGGAGCACCTTTGGAGTATTGTCTTGTGGAATCTTATTGTTGCTTCGGTCTATATAACTTGTGCTGCCCAGTATTCTGATCCAACAATGCGAAGTAATTTGGAATAAATCTTAAATTTTATGCTGGTTGCATGTAGAACTGTTATTCTTAAGATTCTGGTGCATTGCATGGTACATACACTGCCTGGTCTGTAGGTTCAAATATCCTGGCTGTTTACAGTTGTCTCCTCAGGAGCTGAGCTTGAGGAGCTATCCTCAAACTTTGCATGATTTTCATGTTGACCTTGTTATTTTATTCTTTTGAATTTGTTGATGTAGGTTTGCACGCAGCGCTCCTGGAAACGGCCTTATGGTGTTGGTCTGCTGGTAGGCGGTTTAGATGAATCTGGAGCTCACCTTTATTACAATTGCCCTAGCGGTAATTATTTTGAATACCAAGCATTTGCAATGGGGTCTCGATCACAAGCAGCAAAGACATACATGGAGCGGAAGTTTGAGACTTTCACGGAGTCCTCACGAGAGAATCTTATCAAAGATGCACTTTTTGCATTGAGGGAGACCTTGCAAGGAGAAAAGCTGACAAGCTCCATTTGCACGGTTGCTGTGGTAGGAGTAGACGAGTCATTCCACATATTGGACAAGGAAACTGTACAAGCACTCATCAATGAATTTGAGATAGCAGGCGAAGAGGCTCCTGCTAATGAGGCTGCTCCCCAGGATCAAGGTGGTGATGCTCAAGGGGGTGATGCTCAAGCAGGTGCCGCTGATCAGGGGCCTACTGATCAGGGGGTGGCTCCAATGGATATATGATGGTATTTGGGAGGATGAGAGTTACTCTTTGATGAATGATGGGATCTGCTCGAGCCGTAGACAAAAAAACATGTTCTTGTTGGATATTTGATTTTCATTATGCGGTCTTTTGGTGCTTCACTAATGCAAACATGTTAAACTTTCTTCTCTTAGACCCCAAGCTAAATTATTTTCCAGAATGAGTTTCTGCTTTCTGGTTGGACATTGCTGCATTATGTATTGCCTTTTAATATGTCGTCCTCTAAAGGGAGAGGAGCTTTAGTTATGTGTGACAAAAATTCTATTTTATTGTCATAGTTGTTTTCCTTTGAGGAAAAAATTGGAATAAATTAGATGTGTATGTATTAAAATGAAAAAAAATGACAGCAATAAAATAAAACAAAATAATTGACAAAATAAGATAAAAAGAATTCCATAGTTTTTTTTTTTTTTTTAACAAAAAAAAGAGTAAACAGCTAACTAGAAATAACTGAATGTGGAGTGCCATCCAGTGATGATTCATCTCTGGATACAATGATACAACGTTCTTACAATTCAAGTATTTACTTTACTCATGTTTATCAATTTTGTTTGTTACTTCTTGCTCGATACATACACAATACATTTCTTGTAGAGTCAGCACCTGGGCACTAGAGTTGGAGTCATGATTCATCTCAAAAGGTCAAAATTTATTTTTCAAAAAACATATCCATTTAAGAGTTCAAAAATTAAAGACATTTTTACAAAACTTGATTAAAAGAACTCAGAAATATAACAATTATTCCATTCTAAAGCTAACAATTCCAAAGGATTGTAGTATCTCAAAAGCGTCATATTTTGTATTAATACAATCACGTGCAATGCACGTGAGGCATTACTAGTGCGTAGAGAAGCGGAATGATCAGGTTTTGTTTAGCATCATCACCACATGCATCCAACAGTTAACAGGATGTTAAAGTCCAGAAAGATTGGTGAGATGTTCCAAATCAATCCTTGCAGGGCTAAGAAAATATTATTGTCTTTCGGACATCCGCTACCTACCATTTTATACATCTTGTCGGCATCCAAATCCAAGTTAAGCTTTCATTAGTCGGTAGCTTAAGCAAGTATGGTACTCCCAACTTTTGGAGTGCCATCCAGTCACAATTCAATAAATTGAGTTGAAACCAGTACAAACAAGAAACTATAGATTGCTTAAACAATGGCATTATGCGTAACATAGGATTAAAACTTTCTACAACTTTCCAATGAAAAGAGTGGTTGATAAATAAAAAAAAAAAAACATTAAGAGGGCCTTTCCTTAAACATGATGGCCAAGTAAAGAATCATCTAACAGCAATACCAATAATCTTCAACTCCGTTAGGAGTCTGAATTTGCCGAATCTGGGACTGGAAGTCCCTTCTTTTGCATCTGTTTGTACATCCACTGCCAATTTTCTCGTGTTACCTCACCCCCGAGAGAACGGATCACAGACCCACCACTACATGAGCCTATTTTGCAACATTCCTCCAGTGATAGTCCCTTCATCAGTCCGTACAAAAATCCGCCCGCAAAGAGGTCTCCAGCTCCGGTGGCATCAATTGCCTCTTTCTTCCCGGTTGCTGGTACTCGCACAACCTGAAGTTCATATGCATCTCAACCCATCAAACAGCGAGCAGGAAAATATTGAACGGCGAACTAAATCTTAACCCTCACCACAGAAATGAAACAGTCCAAATACACCACATATAATAATACTACATGTATATAGGCTCATCAAATCTTGGATTTTGTTTTGTTGGTTGTCTTGCAACCACCAAGTTCATTATTTGCAACTACCGCCAAAAATATAGTGAAGTAAACAACAAATATAGCATAGCAAACATATATTTGTATCCACAGATTGGCATCTTGTAACCAAAGTGGAAATTGTCATGTTCAACCAAGATTATGAAGTGGATAATGATTGACATGAAAAAAAAACTTGAAAAACTAGTCAGACCAAGGATTATTAGCCTTCTATAAGTGGCCAAGCTTATCCAAGTGAATAAGTAAATCACATACCTCTTTTCCATTCTTAGCTAGGCATCCACTTGAACCCAATGTCACCACAGCCCATTTGCAGTATTTTGACAAAAATTCAAGGGCTACCTCATAATTGGCATCCTCTTCACCCCTACAAGCACATCAAGGAGAAACACCATTGACCTCAAATTTCACCAACGATTGCAAGATTCCAATGTAGAGCTCTTCATAAATGTAAACTACATATTTAGTCTGAGGATCCAAAACAATGGATGAGAAATTTAAGCTACAATAACCTTAGTAGTTCAATTGCTTCATCCTCATTGGCGAAGCATAGATCTATGTTCCTTGACTCTAGTAACTGCAGAAGTGGTAACCTAAAATTCCGTACCATCTGCTCAACAGTAAGGTCAGCAGTGAAGTTAGGGGTTGTGGCACTCATACTTAAAGGTCGTGCTACACTACAGATCTCATTATAAACTGAGCGCTACACCACAGAGCTTAATATAAACTGATATTGGAGGTGGCTTAATATAAAATTTATTGCTGTCCGATAAGATATGACTTTCTTTCAGGTGTTTATTCCTGATAACAACCCTAAACAAAAAATGCATTGAACGGCAGGGGGGAAAAAACCCGAAAAGATACTCTGTTGGTACAAAAAGTGCTTCAAGTGAAGAAAAATAGTACCTCAAAACTGGCTAGATCCAAGGAAACAGAAAGACCTTCTTCCTTAGCCATTTGGATAGCTGCCTGAATGATGTCCAAATTAAATATGGCATATCTCACGACCAACCACTGTAAAATAGAATAACAGAATTAGGAGTTATTAAATGCACTTCATCAAACACTGCATTGCAACGGCTAATATTCAAAACAAAGTTTGTGGTACTATTAATCATTAGTTCAAAATGATGGAAATATGAGTTTGAAGAACATAGAATTAAAGCAATTGAGCAAGAACTCCAACTGCAGTCAACAAGCATTTTGATTGACAACTGACATAATTCTCATTATGACGTAGATGTGTATTACCTTGGAGCCTCTGAAATCTTCTTTTTTAAGTTCATTTGCCTGTCAAAAATTTAGGAAAATGAGGACCACAGGCAAATTCCTCCTCACCAAGCAAAAACCTCTATAAATGCCATATTACTAGTATCTAGACTGAAAACAGCAAGTACCTTAACTTTCACAGCATCAGAGAGGCATGGCCTCATTGTGCGATTGCCACGTTCATCAACCAAGCAAACACACTGCAGAATTAGCATACAAGATTTCAGCACTCTGGAATTTTTTAAGAAATTTTTATGCATTTAATTAAATGCACGATGTAGATGCAACAATAAACTCACCTGAGCTGTTGGACCACTCTTCAATCTCAATCTGGACAAATCAACTTTGTAAGAGCTCATATTAGTCCTAAACAATCTGCCTTCTTCATCATCACCACAAGCCCCAATTATTCCACAATTTACCCCGAAGCCAGCAGCAAGGCCTCTAATAGTGTTTGCAACACTGCCTCCAGCCATGGTTTTCGAAGAAGATGAATTGTCATGAGAGGAAAGAATATGGGTGTTTACCTCACTCAAGATACACTTCAGTTCCTCAGCAGTAACCTGTATACAGTAGAAAGGGAAAAGATAGAAGCTTTTACACAGCCGGACAATTATATTGAACAACTCTAAATAGTTCTCAAACAGCAGTGGGAACATCCAAGTTTGATGTTGAATCACTGGGTTTACATCCTAGAACAATGACAGGAAGAAAACCACAAACAAGGGAAGGTTGACACCCAACCACACAATACAACCATTGTACTTATATCACCAACTGACAACAATATATAATACAATGGACGAGTCACAAAGACAACCATCGTATCCCAACCACATCTAGTTGAGATCAAATATCTTCCAAGAAAGAACAATCAAAAGACTACAAAAGCAGCCCGTCTAATCACGAGATGCTGTGACCTCATGGTTTAGAAATAGACAACATGTTAAGCACAATGAATCCTAACAGTAAATGATTTTTTTTTTTGGCTTACGGAATGGTATACTCAGTAAAACAGGAATTACGTGCCTCCAATTCTCTCTCCCGAAATGTTCTACATCAGTGTCTGGTGAGGATTCTGCTTCTAGTCCATAGTTACCTTAATGACTAATAAACTTAAAAGCCAAGCACTCCTTGGAAACCAAAAGTCCCATCTAAAGAATTCACCTGAATTTCAGCTCCAGTGATCCAATTCAGCAATCTAAGTAAAATTCAATCTTTCACTTTAACTAAAAACAGAGACATTGTTTGGGCATGCATCAATTCAGTATTCAATTAAGTTTAGAAGTGTTTGAAAAGGAGTGAGTGAGAGAGAGAGAGAGAGTACAGGAAAGGAGCCACCAGGCTTGCCGGGGATTTGAGAAAGGAGGGACAAATCAACTTTAGCTACGTGGTCAACCAAGGCGGCTGGTTGTAGACCCAACACCAAAGGTGGAGGCCAAGTTGCACTGGTTTCTTTTCCAGTCTTGTCATAGTCCCTAGGCTGAAATTCAACACCCATCTCTTCCTCTTCCTAGATTTAGGTAATCAGTCGGCCGATGAATGGTCCAGATGAAGCTTCCCTTCCCTTTGGGCGCCTGCACTCCGGCAATGGGACGTTGGATCGCCCTCCAGCCTCCTTCCCAGCTTTCTATCTACTCTGACATCATGGTATTTATAGACAGGCCCGACTACTGAGAAGCGACCGAACAAAACAATTATCAGATGTTGTAGTGTGTAATTTTTTTTTTCCCTTTTCTCTTCAGTTCTAAATTTTTTGGACTAATTAAGGGTTACGTTTTTTTTTTTTTTTTTGTACTTTTATCTTTTCCATCTTATAACAGAATAAATAAAAACAAGAGGTCATGCACTATTGTTTCTTTTGTCTTTTCCCCTCAATTATAATGGGAAAATTTCAAATTTGGTACAAATTGAAGTAATAGTAGCCTATAGTAAGATGCATAGTTGTCAAAATCGCGATCCGGATCGTAGGATCGTACGATCCTACGATCCGGATAACCAAAATCGATCCGGATCGTATGCAGAGTCGCAAATCATATGAATCTTTGCAGGATCGCATAGAATCGTAGCAGGATCGGTAGGTACGATCCTACAATTTTTTTGTCAATTTGTGAAATACGAAGCTCCATTTTGCAAATAAATGAAAATATTTGTGGTATATTTGTAATTTATCAAAGAATTGCAACCTTTAATTACAATTAAGAGCTTTTGGTAGGATCTTACGATTCTACGATCCGATCCTACGATCCGATCCTGTGAAACTAAAATCGATCCTACGTAGGATCCCGATTTTACAAACCTTGGTAAGATGTACGCCCTTGAATAAGAATAAAATTTTTCACCTATAATTGCATATTTTCATTTTAGAAGTATCTCGACTTCAAAGATTATTCTGACATTTCTTTTAAATTTTTTTCATTACAAATGAAGTTCTTTTTATTACAGGTGAGATTCGAATCCTCAACCTACAATCCAAAGAAAGATTTAGTCATACTAGCCCATTCGTGTTATGTTATGTGGTTGTGCAGTACAGGACCTGATTTGGGCGAATTACCTAGAAGCCATGTACTTACTATAAAGTTAAACTTGGCAAAAGGATGTGGTGGAACATTTTTTTTATTTTAATATTTTACAAAAAAAAAAAAAAAACTTCACTTGATTTGCTGATTCTTTGTGAATGAGTAAAGCTTTTTATATGCTCGTACATAATTGTGTTTGTTCACCAAAATCCACTTTCAACCAAAAGTACCATTAGAAGTGAAATATAGTTTAATAATTTGGTGCCACATGCTAAGATTGGACTACTGGAAGCAGCATAATCAAGGCTTAAGGACTCCAATGATGGTGGGAATTGGGCAGTAGTGTACATGACCATTTTTATTTCTTGGTCGAGGAAAGTGGGCGGCAGGATCATATGGAATTAAACTACATTTGTTCGTTCGACTTGCATTTCCTGCGTAGAATAGCAGAATCTATCTCATTGATTTTCGTTTGAAGAGAAGATGATTTATACATGTTGTGGCTCATCAAGAACTATACATGAACTATTCTCTCGATGTTGTACATTTCTTTTTCTCGTGTAGCCTAGTAAAATTAGGACACTCTGGAAAAATGATCAAAGAAGCTTCACAAAGGGTTTTGTCTCTTGTTATTTGGTGGTTCTCCATATCTTATAGTATATATATAGGATAACATGCAGATATTCTTCATCCACCTTTCAACACTAACTCGGTTCTACATCTATTCTTGGTTGGTTAACTACTACAATGTCGAATAGGGCAGGGAGGTTTTAGTTATTCTCAAGATTTATCCTAATCCGGGTTAACCTTTTGTTTATGCTAGTTGTGGGGATTCAAATCAAGAGGAGATGATCAGCCCTGCACAAAACAACAGTACTAGCTAGAGATCACATGACCAGATTCTAACGTAATAGCCTCTAACGGAGGATATGGCCGAAAGAGCGGATGGATGGATGTAAAGCCACCAGCTGTATACTTCCATCAGCTACTGCAATTTTGTGTGGACCAAAGAAAGCAGCCCACAACTTTCTTGATTTCTTGGACTCATTTTGTCTTGGAACTTTATCCATAGGGAGGCAGGAGGGAGGAAGATGGAATAATTGAACAATAAATTTTTTTTTTTTTTTTTTGAAAAAAGTGCAGAGCCTGGGAGACCTCAATTATTTGAGATGTTGAAATATTTGTGGTCATTGTTCTTTGCCTGGAAGTATATTATACACTAGGAATTAAGAATAGCAGGACTTGAGATGCATCTTTCATCTAAAAGTTTTAATTAGCTTTAAACGAAAAAAAAGAAGAAAAGAAGTCAATAATAGGAAGACAGGGGGTCCAATCCACGCATACAAGTTCAATTGGCAAAGAATCCAGGAGAGCCAAACAAATAAAAAGATTCGAATCATGCATGCTTGGAATGATTGAGAGGACAAAGGACAAGCCCTTTTGTTTTTAATATAGTCCAGAAAGCAGCTGAATTTCCGGGATGGCTCATCTTCTTTGCCTCTTCCTGCTCCAGTCGGCCAACACTTTTCAAGATTCCACTTTTGTTATTCAAACTTTTGGATACGCAACAATTACAGGGAATATGTCAGTCCTTCCACATAATTATAATTTACTTCTGAAAGAAGAAGAATTACTAGTAGTTTATTAGTACTTGCTATTTGTTTCTCCAATCATGCTCAGGCTGATGCACATGGATTAGCCATTAGATCCTGCTACAGCTATAGCCTAGCAGGCCGGGTCATTTTAGCAGCATATGGAATAATTTTCAGGCAGCAATTTGAGGTCCACAAAAAGTATTCACTACAACCCCCCTTTTTTTGTCTTTTTAATTTTCTTTTGGCGTTAAGAATTAAGAAGAGATGAGTTTGAGCTGGAACTAATCAAACAGTTTGACATACAGCAAAAGAGATAGTAGTAATTTCGAAGTATAACTGATCCACACTGTCTGATAAACTTCTCCAGAACTTAAAAAGGATCAGATTGGTCGCTCAAGATTGGGACGTTAGCTCTACAGGATATTCAAGAATAAGGAAAACAAGAGAACGTTAGACGTTGCGTAAAATAAAGGGTATCAGCCAACAAAGGGCGGCTATTCGTGCATATTGCTCCGCAACATTGGTTTCTCTCCGGAGAGGAAAAAAGCATCTCCGGAGATAAAGATTAGCTAGCTGAGCCAGAAGTTCAGATGCAAGTGTCGTGATGCATGAATCTACCCTTAAAGAAGTCTGTAGTGTTATTCTGGAAGGAGGTGACCGACCATTTCCGGATTAGATATTTGCAGAGGATAGCTTCTACTGACCATGAAGCCTCGAGGGTCAAGCGAATAGGTGTAAACATAATATCAAACTAAAAAAAAGATCTTACTGGGTGCCCTTTTGTGGTTTATCTGGTAAGATGTTATCTGGAAGAACGAGTTCTGGTGGAGTTTCACGAATAACTCCTAGCATTGAATCATACTCCTCGTCACGGCGAGAATACTTCTTGCGAAGAACTTTCTCAAATTCAATCTCATCAAAGGATTTTGCATTTTCAGCAGCATGGACCTGTGCTAGGTTGCAGTAATTGGTTGCAGATTGGGATATAAAGGCTATCTCTTCATCACTGAGCTTTCTGAGGAACTTGGCCGGATTACCTCCCCAGACCTATGGCAAATTAGCAGATATCTCAGACAAAGCTGACAATGACTAAGACTTAAACGTCAATAGAACCATATTTAAAAAACAACAGCATCAACATTACTTTCAAAAGGAGGAAAAGAAAAAGTAAAACCATTGAGCTCTCCTTTTAAATTTTGGAAAGAACGGGAAAGATTAAAATAATTGCCTGTCCACTGGGGATCCTCATGTTTTGCCTCACAAGGGCACCCGCAGCAACCATGGCATGCTTCTCCAAGACTGCTCCATCAAGAAGCGCAGCTCCCATACCAACAAAAGCCTCATCCTCAACAGTACAGCCATGTAAAACAGCACTATGACCTGCGTGGATTCAATTTGAGTACCATACCAAAAGTTGGATAGGACTCTTGTGGGGAAAAATAGAAAGTTTCAATTTCTGACCATACATGAAAGCAGAATCATTAAACAGGATGCTCACCAATAGTTACATTATCTCCAATGATGGTAGGAAGCACTTTCCCGCTTAGATTGGATTTTGCCACATGAACAAGGGAGTTATCCTGTATATTAGTTCCAGACCCAACAGTGATGCCGTTAACATCTCCTGCAGATAAAAAGATGGATCCAGATGAAGGTTAGTGACAGATAACAGCATTCTCTTCCTATTTCTTGTCTCCTTTCTTTGGAAGTTAAGGGTGTAGAGGAAAATTCTTGAACCAATTTTGCATGTTAAATCTCAGATGAAAAGGGTGGTCATAAGTTCTCTTAAATGTTATCATCTTGTATTCTCAAACCCCGCTCCCCCCCCCCCCCTCCTTTTTTCTTTTCTTTGGAGTCGCATGGGCAGCAGAAGTATGTAATCCCACAGTGAGGGTAGCCCTATGTTCCTATCAAAACTTAAGCAGGCAGCAACATAATTTCTGAATGACAAATACCTTCAAGAACTAATCACCTCCACAAATTCAAAATGAAATTCCACAGGTCAGAGAGAGAGAGTAGGCAAAATGGTACAGTAGTGGGGTGAAGAGAAGTGAATGCAACTGGAAAGGAAAACAATCATTTACGCGCAAAAAAAGTACTGCCTGAATGGGCATTACTTTGGAAAATCTGGAAGTGGCGTAAAAGAATGACATACAAGAATGATCACGATGAATACAAAGGAGGGTGCTTAAAAACATATCTCTTTCTCTCTCTGGGCTTAGAAAATTGCATCCTAAAATTTCAGACAATGATGTGCACAGCTGCAGCAACCTTTTTTCCCTTCTTGAAGGTTATTAATCATTTTGATATCTTTTTATTTTCTTTTCACACAAAGACCCTTAAGGACATGAAAACAAGCGTAATGTATCTGATCTTTCAAGAATATGTAGATTTAGTTTCTCATGCAACAAGTAACAAATTATCGTTGCACTCTGATGGTATTAGAGCCCTAAAACTAAAAGAATACCAAAATCATTCAAAAGGAATATCATAAGCAAATACTATATACTTTAACAACTTTCTTAAGCATCTGACTGAAGATAAAATGCAGCAATATTTCAAAATTGAATCTCCTTGTACAACATCAGGCAAACTTCAGATGTCTGCTTTCTTTTTTCACAATTAATTTTTTTTTGGGCATGTCTGCTTTCTTCTTTTAACTGAAGGGCTATAAAATTTTGCTCTCATATTACTGAGCAGCAAAAAATTTAGTCATAACCAATTGAAAAAATTAAGAAAAACAAAAATCATGAAGAGGGACCATATGCCACATGCAGAAGTTATATTCGAACTCTTCTTTGGTGTCAAAGTAATAGCTATGAATAGTCATCAACCAAGCAACAAAATGACTGAAAAACTGCTGTTGAACATCCTCCAGGCATGTAACAGTCTGAATTGCTATGGATATAAACATAATTTCTGAGTGAAGCACTGACCTCTCAGAACACATCCATACCAAATAGATGACCCTCTTCCCACTTGAACATCCCCAATGATGGAGGCACTTGGGGCTACAAAGGCTTCCTTATCAACCAGAGGAGCTTTATCGAATATGTTCATCAATGTACGGTGTCTAGACACTAAAGAACAAACAAGCGAGTAAAAATGCAGAAAAAAGCAAAATGCAGCTCATAAGGGAATTCGGTAATTGACATTTAGGGATGGGATAGCCAATAACTAAAGCGAAAACTGGGCACAGAAGTGCATTGAATGAAATCTGAATCAACAGGCTTAAACTGTGCTTTGATTCAGAACGCTAGTAGGCAGGATGCATATAAGTTGCCCTACGAGGGGCCTTAAGGTTACATTCATCCTTAAAAAGTGCAATTATAGGGTCAGGAAGTATTGGCACAACAAAGAAAATAAGTAAGATGAAAAAGTATAGGTAGCAAAATCTGAAGCAACAAGCATTTATGTTCATCAAAGAAAAAACTAAAGGTCTAAAATCGATCCAAATGCAGAATGAAAATTTCCAGCACGAGTTCCTAACATGACCAGGTACTTGAAACTACTGCAAGAGTTTCAACTAAAACATTTCATACTAATTACATTTAGTATTGCACATTTCTATAACTTCTTTCCTCGCATTTCCTCGTTAAATGTCATCAGAGAAATGGTTTGAACTCAATATCCCACATATGCATATTATGACACACATAAACCATGAGGCCATCTAACTCATTTGAAGGGGTGATCCATAAAATAGAATCGATTCCTTCTTCTTTTTTCGTTTTTGTTTTTGGGTCACTCACCAGCAAAGAATTACATAATTCGCTCCCCACTAAACCGTCTCAGCAAGATCCTATTGCCGGTTAATTTGAGCAAGACTAAAACTTTACTGGAAAAAAATTGACAAATAGCTCAATTAGCCCAACAATCTGAAGATAAACGAAGAAAAGAAATTAAGATGAGCGTCAACATTTATCACCATTTGTACCAAAAGAAAGAAAAAAGAAAAAGCTCTGGACGCAAGTATGTTAAAGGTGAGGATGAGGTGGGCGCAACTTACATTGTTCTTGGAAATAATAATTTCCTTGGAGAAGGCAGCCAAGGCGATCGAGTGCTTGACCCGTCTCTCTGATCCAAAACCCAACTGTATACACTGCTCTTCCCAGCGTTCCCATGATGATGATGACTCAGGATTGATAATCGATCAGCTCCTCCAGGAGAGGTGTTTTATGGGGTTTTTCCAGCTAAGACTAAGGGTGAGTCAGGGTTTTAGCCGTTTGGATAGGCCTTGGAACTTGAAGGGCATCTTTGGTAATCGGCATGCATAGCAGACCTCTTGTTTATTTGATGGAGTCACATTTCTCCTCTAATTTGTTCTGTTAATTGCAAAATAGGCTCTTGCACTTTCATGTGCTACATTGCTGCCATTACATGATACGGTCTTTCTTTTTCCCTTTTTCTTGATGATCATTTCAATAAGGTAAGCACTCGAAGTACCTCTAATCTAAAGCATTCTGATCACACTTTGTTTTGATTGCTGCTTATTAATAGCTTATTGGGACGTGCTTAGCAATCCATTTTAGACTTTTGGAATTTTAGGCGAACCTTTTTACGAAAATCCCCTCAAAAAAAGAAGAAGAAAACTACTGTTTCCCATAATTGAGATTTTGGGGATATATTTCAAAATGGAATGCAACAAATTTACTTGAAGTGTAAGATGGATGCACATTGAACAATTTCACCGTTTAGGTCCAGTACTCCAGTCTGGTTGGTATTTGGAATTGAATACTCGGAGTTGGAGGCATGTAAATTTTGTTCTTACAGCCTTTGGAAGTGCCAAGAAAAACTGGAATTGTACCAAGGAAATGAAGAGATTTCAATAGTGTTTCACCTGGCTGAAGTGGTACAAACTTAAACACTCTGATATCATACAGACATGTTACCTTCACTTAATTATGCTACCTTCACTTGATGAACACATAATAAGAGAGTGAGATATGAAGCGTTGATTGAACTCCTTCAACGTATATTTCTACTGTTTTTGTATGAAAAACATAATCCGAATCACTTGCTTTTGTCAGTTGATCCATGTAAGATCAAGGTACATAAAAGCTTCGAATGGAAGAGGCGTATGGCGAAGGTAAATTCTCAGTCACACCAACAGCAAAGTGGCACAATGACTTTTCAAGGGTGTTCTAATATTTGTCTTGGATAGTTCAGCTCCTCATCGACTCCTGAGGCGGCTTGGAACAGTTGCCGCTACTGCGATATATGTCTTGCGGGTTTATTGCGTTGAAGGATTCTACACTGTTTATATCCTGAATTTGTTGACTAGATTTCTATCCCCTAAGGCTGGAAGCTTTAGATGGTGTTCCGTTGCCAGCTAATGTCTCCGATGAATTTAGGCCTTTTATTCGGTGTCTTCCTGGATTCAGATTCTGGTGAGAGTAGCTCCTCTTTCACAAATTCACAAGATCTAGGAAGAAGTTAACAAAGTTTAGCAGATAACATAATCTTGTAAAGGGGTCAGGGATGCAAAACCGACATGTCAAATACAGAAGTGCTGTTAGTTTCTTCTTTGCTGATCGATTGTTGAGTTACAGATTCTTTCCAGTTTGACCTGTACTGCTATTAATGGATAGTACTGTTGTTTAGAACCCGTTCAATCAACGTCAATTTTTCGGTTCTGTCTCGAGCTGTTTCAATTTTACTAATATTAATCAAACCTTCTGACATATATTCTACTTCTAAATGTGACAACTTGGCATTCATATTATTAGTTCAAGCGGTGACTTTTTGATCAGCATACTCTTCCTAGTATTCGTTAGCAGAACCTTCATTCTCAGTTCATCTAAACAAGTACAAGAAAAACGGAGTAAACCGTTGCATAAGAACATCTTATCAGACGGAGAAAGTGACTCGTTACCCTTTTCAACAGCGAAATGACCCCTCGGCCTAGGAAATTCTTAACACACTGAGGATTAAATATGCTTCTCATGATACTCATCAAATATTGCTAGTTTGTTCTTCGGACATGAAGAGGATTCTGTGGAGGTTTGGGAGAAAGTCTGCGTTCTATAGAGTCCTCTGTACAGCGTAGCAATACCAATGTCCAGGCTTTGAGCATTTCATTAGTCCTTGACTCGAGTTCAACAAGACATGCCAGATCGATTGTTAATGACAAAAGATTTTTATTGGTGCAACAAACTTCCAACAACTCAACACCAGAAGGCACAAGGTCATTATCAAATATCATCCCAATATCTGACTTTCTATCCATGACATCATAGTACAAATAATAGTGTATACCAAACTGCATAGTGGGTTAGAATCTTCAAACATCACTTGCTAATTGTTTCTTAAACATGGCCAGCTAAAGTGACAAAAAGTCTCCTCCTACCACCCCCCCAACCCTAGATAAAAGCCTTCAGAAGACTTGATCAAATATGTATCACTCAAGTTTCTCCAACAAATGAGTGGGAGAACTTTTGTCTTGATTTTGTTCTTCTGGGCACTACTCACCATTGTCACCCCTATGCTTGTCCGCTTGTCCGCTTCTGCCAAACCCCACGTTGAATTCAAGGCCAAGGGTAAGAAAACCAAGAGATGTTTGTTGCTCATGTAATTTTTACACCTTCAGATTTCATTTCCAAATTCTTGTTTTTCAGAAGCAATATTTGGTCACGGGAAGAAGTAATTTTTTGTTTTTCAGAAGCAGTACTCTATTGAGCTCAATGCCAATTTGCTATAAGTTTGACTTATATTGGGGTAGCAATTAGTGCAAGGCCCTGAACCAAGAGGAAAATGAAGCATGATAATTGGCTTTGGTTTACTTTCTTGTAGGGGAAACACGAGAGGAGATGTACACTAGGAGGTTTTTGGAGATGTTGCCTAGAAGAGCACTTGTTCCTACAATGCTGCACAAGGCTCCATTGGCACCAGAGCCACCAGCTTCCGCACCAGCACCAGAACCAGAACCAGAACCAGAACCATCATTAGTAGTCAATGGCCTAGAACATTTTGTAGATGGGGATAAATTGATACCCCATAAAGCACATGAGCTGCTGCTCAGATGAATTTGGTCCGGATTATTGAGCAAACCATCATGAGACAAGTGTTCATTTTTATTGAAAAGGTGGTTGGGCACGATTGTAAATAGAATGTTGGTAGGTTATTTTACCATAGAACTTTTTTTTTAGTATTCTTTTTCTCCCCCTTCCCTTGTGGTTATTCTCAACAATAAAAAGCACAGATAGAAAAGTATTTAAAATTACAGACTTCTATTAACAGGTTAATTTTGAGCACAAGGGCAATAAGAGTGGAAAATTGAGGAAGAAATGCAATGTGTTTATATATATGAAAGAAAGGAATATATACATATTACACATAGTTCAGTGTATATTACTTCCAAGATGTCATCATTTTCTTTAATCTTCTTCTTTCTTCTTTCTAACTTTTTTTTTTTTTTTTTATTCCCATCCATTAAGTTTTGCATTGGCGATGGATATGGTAAATATACCCTGTTCTTAAATTTTTTTTTTAAAAAAATCTAGATGGGCTCTAGTATTGGGCTGAAACAGTACTAACAACACCAATCTAGATTCTTTAAGCTGCATGGGCTGCATGTGTGGCGTCCACCGTGTAAACAATGAGAACGCGGTCCTCCTTGTCCAATTCGTGAAGTAAAAGTAAATTTTTCTGTTTGGTTGGCAGGAAAATTGTTTGGATACTGTTAGGAATCTGTTACAAATCACCCCAAAAGGCCCATCTTCTTTATCATGTTTGGATATTGTTAAAAATCTTGACAGGAAAAATCTGGGTGAACATCTATTCAAATGTTTGGTTTATAATAATTATGTAACATCAGATTGCCATAAACATTCCTGCAAGCGTAATGTGGAATTGTTATTGTGAACCCCTTGTTTACATAATGGATGAAACACACCGTGCTTTAGTTCAATGGGGACGTATTTGAGATTATAAATAAACTTCCATTAAAGGTTCCTTAACAAAGTTTTGCTGTTGACATCATTGCTGTCTCTGATTAAAGAAACACGTCAAGAGTGAAATTCAAGCATCCCTAATTGAACAACCACCGGACACAATCATCACAGGCTTGGGTTTAACGTATAATTATGCACCTGCCACTCGACAACAAACGTCAAACTCTTAGTTCACCACAACGGCAATGGCACAGTTATGATTGCGTGTTGTCAAAGCTAGGGGTGCACACAACTCAAGCCGCTTGTGAGTAGGTTGAGTCGGAGGTCGAACTCGAGTTCAAAGATATTTCGCTCATTAACTCGTGAATCTACTCGATTATATATATATATGTATATATGCAATGATACAGTTATAATTGCATATTGTCAAAGTTAGGAGTGCATACAACATGAACCGCTCGTGAGTCGTCCGAGTAAGAGGTTGAACTCGAGTTCAAAGATATTCCGCTAGTTTATTCGTGAACCAATAGTGAAATTACATATATATATTTAATATTTTATTATTTATTAAGAAAAATTACTATTTTATTCATGTTTTTTAAAAATAAAATAATTATTATTTTTTATTTTTTTAAGCTCGAACTCGAGTTTTACATTGAGAGTTCGTCGAATTCGAGTTCGAGTTTGATAAAATTAAGCAGAGAATCGATTTGATTAGGGCAAAGCTCTTCTCTTTTGCAACCCTAGTCAAAGCCTATTCTTTCAATGGTCGCATTAGTGTTGTATTTACTGCCATGTCAATTACATTGGCCGATAATCCCACAAAGAGTCAGAAGTTATTAGCAGCAATTCACAAGATTGAATTATAAAATGAGTTGCAAAGTGATATGGCAAAAGCATTGTAGAAAGTGGAAAACGACTCGCTTCATTACTACCTCATCATTCCCACAAAGGGGCAGAGAATGTACAACACTAATATGGATAACACTCCTCATATATTTGAAACATGAGCTAAAAATATGAAGTAAAACCAAATGTAGCAGAAGTATTTAACAAAGATCATTACAAGACATTCAACACAAAGGCTTTGACAAAGTTTATCAGCCAAGGCCATGACCATATTAGAAGACCGATGAACTTCTCAGACGAATCGATCAAGGTAATCCTCGACAGTGGTGTACTTGACGTCAGGATAAAGCTCTGAAGCCTCTACACCAAAAGATGGCTCAATTGTAAAGTTGGTACTATCACCGTTAACCAGAATTGAATGGCGGATTGATAATGCAACATTGAGTGGAGTTGGAGCCTCTGCCAAGAAATGGTCCATCAGAAATTTAAACGCTAATAATTCATACAATAAGGTTTGCTAAGAAGAATAAGGAAATTGAAATCAAACTTCTTATCACCTTGGATGTTCTTCAGGACTTGTTCCTCAGGAATATATTCCTTCTCCAAAGTTTTACCAATCTTCTTCTCCCATATGGCCACTAACTCATTAAATGATGCAATATTCTTAGGAGGCATAATGTAGACAACTTTGTTCAATGTTCTTGGATCATCAACAGTTTTGATGGTGAAGGTGCCAATGTCATGTTCTTCATTGTAAACCGCTGCAATTGAAACATTAGAAAAAACATATATATGAAGCACCAACACAATATTCACGTTCTTACAGGATAACTTGGGCAGAGGATAAGAACATGATCAGGTGAAGTAGGTGAAAAAGAATAGCCGAGTGATATTGTATGCCATACCTTTGGCATTTCCATCTCCCCAGATGACAACTTTATCTCGTGGTGGAGCAGTGGCTCCTGGCTGTACCAAGGTTGCAAGAAAATATCCAGCAAAAGCGTTAGATACGAGAGGGGTGTAAGGGATCCCTGCTGCCTCGGTAGCTCTACGAATCCGAGACTTAACTGCAAATGCAGACTTGCCAGGCTCAACTGCATTTTGGCGATCCACATCAATTCCAAACTCTGAAGGGTAGAATTTCTGAGAATTTCGCCATATCATGTGTCAGAATTTGGGGATGACAGTTGATAAACTTGCACAAATTATACTCTAGTAAAATTTCATTCCAATCTGCAATCTTTTCGTTGAATTCACAGATTGTCAAGATCACAATGGTTTCTCACGATGACTAAAACATCCTCAATGAACTTCTGCCCAGCAGATAGGCTAAAAATCAATTGACATTCAATTATGCAAATTGACCAAATTAATCATAGTTGCTTCTCCACTCTGAAAATGGGAAGTACTATATCCACGAGTCACATATTATCAAGTTCTACGAACGACACATAGAACCGTCAAATACATGAATTTCATGTGCATTATCAAAATTTAATATATTTCAACAACTAAAACCTTTGATTATCTAAATTGCAGCGCTACAAAATCTGCAGTGAGCATTCCTGAGGAAAATTGTGCTAGAGCTCAATAGCAGTTACTGTTGGATCCTTAATCCAACATTGGACTTATATGTGAATAATTATGTATTGCAAACTGTCAATTAAGGTTAAACCCAATTAAAGTGATCAAATATAGTTTGGGTTTAATGTATCTAATAGGATGTGGGCCCTTTTATGTGTAGAAACTTATGGGCTCCTATTTCAATGATGGGCTGAAATAGGGCTCCAAAGGTAACAGGAATGTTACCTATAAATAGGGTTATGGTCCCCAGGTCACAGGTATCGTTTTAGTTGTCGTATTCCCTAATACCACAAAATACCTCTTCCCTGATATCCCATCGTCAGGAAAGATACCAGAGAGAAACTAAAGGCCTCTCTCAAAGGATCGGTGAATACCTGTTGACCTGGAAGGCCACCCCAAATCTCTAGGGATTCAAGTATCAAGTTTATCAATATGGATTCAGGTACGCTTCCGCTATTTTATCGTTTATTTATTTCTTAATAATCGCCATATAGATCTTGGGTTCAATAGGTGATGGTTTTCACCAGTGGTTAAATTTAGATAACCACCCTAACAAGTGGTATCAGAGCCCATATGGTTGATTATTGGGAAATAATTTGGATTTAGAAATTCATAATTTTTGAGTTTTTGTTCATATAGAACTATGATTAATTTTGGCTTTGCTTGCACGGCTAACAAGTCTTTGTTCCGTGGTTCATTGTCAAGTTCAATAATTGTTTCATGATACGGCTTCATGTTTCGGATTTGATATTTATTTTGGAAGTCTCGGTTGCTGATGGTATGAATTGCTGTGATAAACAATTGTTGTTCTAATGGCACGCAGTGTGATTTCATCCATATTGATGTCTTTATGCTTTCGTACAATTACATCAGATAACTCATGAATTCGGTCAACACTTGAAGTTAGTGGGCTCCATGAATTCTTACATATGAATTGATATGATATTTAAGTGGGCTCCATGGTAATCAAACTTTAGCCACGGTTCATTGGTATTTTAGTGTGCCAACTTCCTTTGTAAACCAATTTGGTTTCTGGCTTCGGGAGGTCTTTCGTCTTTTTCCCTGGTTTTAAGAATTAAAATTGACATGAAATATCCTGAGTTTCAATTTTTGTCCATAGTATTAATTTAGTTAATACTTGAGTTGTTTGACCTGTTTCTTTGTTTAAGGATATATATGCCTATATTTATGTTAAGGATATTAGGGTTTCTTTAATTTAAGTGAACCCTAATAAAGCTAATAAGATATTTAAGCCCTACAAAGTCCATATGTTTGGCCCACTATATATATAATTTTATAAAGTATTTATGGACTTAAAAAAAAAAAATTGGGCTTGAATAATAAATTGGGTCAAATTATGGATATGGACCTTTGGTCCAATAAGTTTTGATTCAATTAATTGTTTGATCAGAGTTAACTAAAGTTGACTTTGATCAAAATTTTGATTAATTTGTATAATTTTAAATTTGAATATTGGTATGATTATATATATTTTGGAATGAATTAATTGAAATAATATGCCACCAAAGTGACCTCTATTATGAAAATTAATTTATTTTAGAATATAACTAGTTGAGTACTTGTAATTTTATGAATATTGATCGGCCCAAAGGAAGGTCCATATTTAATAAAATTACATGTGCACTTGTGGTAATAAATACGTGATAATTATTTGGATTTTACATGTGATTTATAAATTGGCCCAAAGGAAAATTTATTTTCGACATGTTATTATTATCAGTATTTATTACTGCACCAAGATATCACTCAGAAGTTAATATTTTTGTCCAAAGACGAAATATTAATGGAATATCGGTATCTTGAGATGGGACTGCCATTATTTGAATTTATTATTGTTTTGATTTATGTGAGCTTGTTTTAATTATGTTATGTTTTCTGTTCAGTTGCGAATGATCTTACAAATATTACTTCCAACATCAATAATATTCCTATGCTGAATGGCACAAACTTCAAGTCCTGGAAAGAAAATCTCTTGATAGTACTTGGAGTAATGGATCTCGACCTTGCGTTAAGGGATGATTCTCCCCCACCTCTTACAGATCAGAGTACCTCTGATGAAAAGAGAAATAATGAGAGGTGGGAGAGATCAAATCGCTTGTGTCTGATGATCATTAAAAAGGCCGTTCCAGAAGCATTCAGGGGAACAATGTCAGAAACGACTGTAACCGCTAAAGAGTTCCTTCAGAACATTGAAAAAAGGTTTGTCAAGAACGAAAAGGCTGAAGTTAGTACGCTCTTGACACGCCTGGTTTCAATGAAATATAGTGGTAAAGGCAATATCAGAGAGTATATCATGGAGATGTCTCATCTTGCTTCGAAATTAAATGCACTTAAGTTGAAACTCTCCGAAGAGTTACTAGTGCATTTGATTTTAATATCTCTTCCTACACAATTTAGCCAATTTAAGGTGAGTTACAATTGTCAAAAGGAGACTTGGTCTCTAAATGAACTCATCTCACACTGTGTAGAGGAAGAGGAAAGGTTGAAGCAAGAGCAGACAGAAAGTGCTCATCTGGTGTCAACCACTAATAATAAAAGTAAGGGACTTAAAAGAAAGAAGGAAAAAGGAGCTGCAGGTACAGCGCCACAAAAGAAACAACAAAAGAAATCAAATGATCAGGGAAAGAATAGTTGTTTCTTCTGTGGGGCTGAAGGGCATCAAAAGAAGCATTGCACCAACTATCACGCTTGGCGTGCTAAGAAAGGTATGCTTCTTAATTTGGTTTGTTCTGAGGTTAATTTAACTTCGGTACCTAGACACACATGGTGGTTAGATTCCGGTGCAACAACTCACATCAGTGTGTCTATGCAGGGTTGCCTGAATTGCCGAAAGCCCAATGATAGTGAAAGATATATCTACGTGGGCGATGGCAAAACAGTTCAAGTTGAGGCAATTGGAGTTTTTAGATTATTGTTAAAGACCGGATTTTATTTGGATCTCAATGAGACATTTGTTGTACCGTCATTTAGACGGAATTTAATTTCTATTTCTGCTTTGGACAAATTTGGTTATTTCTGTTCATTTGGAAATGGAAAATTTGAATTGTTTCATGATTCAAAATTGGTTGGCTCTGGTTCTTTAATGCACTACGATAATCTATATTTAATTGACACAATTGTCTCATTTAATGAATCTCTGCATTTGAGTACTAGAGGAGTTAAAAGAAAATTAGCCAATGAGAATTCAGCTGCATTATGGCACAAGAGATTAGGACATATCTCCAAACGGAGAATGGAAAGACTTGTGTCAAATGAAATTCTCGACCCCTTGAATTTTACAGATTTTAATGATTGTATTAACTGTATAAAGGGGAAACAAACCAATAAAAGGAGATTTGAAGCCAATAGGTCCTTAGACGTCTTAGAACTTATACATACAGATATTTGTGGACCATTTCCTACATCTGCTTGGAATGGTCAACAATATTTTATAACGTTCATAGACGATTTTTCAAGATATGGCTACATATATCTCATTTCTGAAAAGTCACAGTCACTGGACGTGTTCAAAAATTTTAAGGCCGAAGTTGAGAATCAACTCAACAAAAGAATTAAAAGCGTCAGATCTGACCGTGGTGGTGAGTACTATGGTAGATATGACGGTTCAGGTGAACAACGTCCAGGACCATTTGCTAAATACCTAGAGGAATGCGGTATCGTTCCACAGTACACTATGCCGGGTTCACCCACTATGAATGGTGTAGCTGAAAGACGAAATAGAACGCTTAAAGACATGGTAAGGAGTATGATATGTCATTCCACCTTACCAGAGTCACTCTGGGGAGAAGCACTTAAGACTGCAGCATATATTCTTAACAGAGTTCCAACTAAAGCAACTATCAAAACCCCTTATGAGCTTTGGACAGGGAAAAAGCCCAGTTTAAAGCATCTGCATGTTTGGGGGTGTCCAGCTGAGGCAAGGCCTTACAGGCCAAATGAAAAGAAACTGGATTCAAGAACGATTAGTTGTTATTTTATTGGATATTCTGAAAGATCCAGAGGTTACAAGTTTTATGATCCCACAGCCAAATCAATTTTTGAGACAGGAAATGCCCGGTTCTTTGAGGATGTCGAGTTTGGGGGAGAACATACAGTAAGGGACATTGTCTTTAAAGAGGAATATATTAATATTCCCACAGGTGTCATTACTCTTGCTCAGGACCCTATTCCTGAATTTGATCATGATACAACAAATCAAGACAATGTCGAAGAGCAAACTGTTATAGAAGAACAAACTCTTCCTCTTCAAGAACCAGTGCCATTAAGAAGATCCACTAGAGAAAGGAGAAGTGCAGTGCCAGATGATTACATTGTTTTTCTCCAAGAACATGAGGATGACTCTGGATTGATGGAAGATGATCCAATCAACTTCCGTCAAGCCATGGAAAGTTCAAATTCTCAAAAGTGGATCGATGCCATGAATGAGGAGATTAAATCCATGAAGGACAATGATGTTTGGGATCTTGTCCCATTGCCAGAAGGTGCGAAACCCATTGGTTGTAAATGGATATTTAAAATCAAAAGGGATTCGAAAGGCAATGTGGAAAGATTCAAAGCTCGTCTTGTCGCTAAGGGATTTACACAAAAAGAAGGTATCGACTATAAAGAAACCTTCTCTCCAGTCTCTTCAAAGGACTCCTTTAGAGTTATTATAGCATTAGTGGCACATTTTGATCTTGAGTTACATCAGATGGATGTAAAGACAGCGTTTCTCAATGGTAACATTGATGAGACGATTTATATGGTGCAACCAGAAAACTTTGTATCAGGAGATCCAAAGAATATGGTTTGCAAACTTAAAAAATCCATCTATGGGCTCAAACAAGCGTCTCGACAATGGTATTTCAAATTTCATCAGGTGATCATCTCATTTGGTTTTGAGATGAATTTAGTGGATGATTGTATATACCATAAGTTCTGTGGGAGCAAATATATTTTTCTGGTATTGTATGTTGATGACATTTTGCTTGCCAGCAACGATATTGGTCTATTGCATGAAACCAAGAAATTTCTAACTAAGAATTTTGAGATGAAAGATCTTGGTGATGCATCTTTTGTGTTAGGCATACAGATACACCGTGATCGCTCTCGGGGTATTTTAGGACTATCACAAAAGGGCTATATCGAAAAGGTCCTTAAAAGGTATGGCATGCAAAATTGTAAACCAGGTGACACCCCTGTGGCTAAAGGAGACAAATTTAGTCTTGAGCAGTGTCCCAAGAATGCTTTTGAGGAAAGAGAGATGCAAAAGATTCCTTATGCCTCAGCAGTAGGGAGTCTAATGTATGCTCAAGTATGTACGCGTCCGGATATTGCATACATTACTGGAATGTTGGGTAGATATTTGAGTAATCCTGGATTAGATCATTGGAAAGCAACCAAACGGGTCTTACGGTATCTACAGAAAACAAAAGACTACATGCTCACGTATCGGAAGTCAGATGAGTTGGAGATCATTGGGTATACTGATTCCGATTATGCTGGATGCAAAGATACTATGAAGTCAACGTCAGGCTATGTCTACTTGTTGGCTGGAGGTGCCATATCCTGGAAGAGTGCTAAACAGTCCCTCATAGCATCTTCCACTATGGCTGCAGAGTTTATAGCTTGTTATGAGGCATCCAATCAGGGAATTTGGCTGCGAAATTTCGTCACAGGATTACGTGTAGTGGATGGCATTGAAAGACCACTCAAATTATTCTGTGACAATAAGTCAGCAGTCTTATATTCCAATAACAATAGGAGCTCGACCAAATCTAAACATATAGATATCAAGTTCCTGACTGTTAAAGAAAGAGTGCAGAATGGACAGTTATCAATAGAGCACATCGGGACAAACTCCATGGTTGCGGATCCGCTTACTAAGGGATTGCCACCCAAAATGTTTCATGAGCATACTGCTCATATGGGTGTCGTGTTAAATGATGTATAGTTTTTGTGGGAGTTTGTTATTTTAAATGCTCTTATGATATTTTTCAGTTATTAAGGATTTAAGGATATTTTATGCATAAATAAAGTTTGGATTTATTTGCACTCTAATTTTGGTATGGTTTGATCTCATAAAATTTAAGGTGGACCAGTTGGAAATAGGCATGTTTTGGTCACATTACATGAAATTTTCATGCTACACATCCACATCATAATTCATGTCATTCAATTGCATTGATATATGTGACCATTGATGGGTCGAGTTACGAAATTGTAACAAAGGCCGCTTTGATCCTATATTGGTGTAATTGATGGACCGAATTGGTTGCAGATACATTGTGATAATGACAGTAAAGTTGAGCTCATACGGTTAATTGCAAAAT
This sequence comes from Coffea eugenioides, assembly GCF_003713205.1. Lineage (NCBI taxonomy): Eukaryota > Viridiplantae > Streptophyta > Magnoliopsida > Gentianales > Rubiaceae > Coffea > Coffea eugenioides. Next base: position 2,161,838 of record NC_040044.1, read on the forward strand.
ATAATTATAAGGTTACACATATAGTCCAAGTGGGAGATTGTTGGATCCTTAATCCAACATTGGACTTATATGTGAATAATTATGTATTGCAAACTGTCAATTAAGGTTAAACCCAATTAAAGTGATCAAATATAGTTTGGGTTTAATGTATCTAATAGGATGTGGGCCCTTTTATGTGTAGAAACTTATGGGCTCCTATTTCAATGATGGGCTGAAATAGGGCTCCAAAGGTAACAGGAATGTTACCTATAAATAGGGTTATGGTCCCCAGGTCACAGGTATCGTTTTAGTTGTCGTATTCCCTAATACCACAAAATACCTCTTCCCTGATATCCCATCGTCAGGAAAGATACCAGAGAGAAACTAAAGGCCTCTCTCAAAGGATCGGTGAATACCTGTTGACCTGGAAGGCCACCCCAAATCTCTAGGGATTCAAGTATCAAGTTTATCAATATGGATTCAGGTACGCTTCCGCTATTTTATCGTTTATTTATTTCTTAATAATCGCCATATAGATCTTGGGTTCAATAGGTGATGGTTTTCACCGGTGGTTAAATTTAGATAACCACCCTTACAGTTACAGCATACATGTAGCAGTGTAGTGAAAGCAATGACAGAATAATCCAAGAAAAACAATAAAAGTAATCAATACATTCTCCTATGAGAATCATTAGTAACAAGACCACATAAACAACACACCTTGACATTTCCAGCTTCTTTAATTGCGTCAATGATCTTCCCCTGATCATTCACCTGACCGAAACCAACAGTTGATATGACCACATCCACCTGCTTTATGGCTTTCACTAAACTTTCATGATCATACAAGTCACCCTGCTCCAAGGAAGAATTCCAATATCAAGGACAAAAATATACATCACCAGCTAAAAGGGGGAAAAAATACTAATAATAAAGGAATCCCAATTGACGATACTCTCTTGGAAAAAATTAACGCTGCTTACATGAACCAGAGAAGCACCGGAGTTCTTGAAGCCTTCGGCAAGTTTTCCCTTAACAGGATCAGAAACGGTAGATTCTCTAACCAGAACAAAGGTGGGATGCCCAGCCTTAATGCTTGCCTCAACTATAAACTTGCCAATGTATCCCGTTCCACCAATGACCAAAATCTTGCTTTTTTCTGCCATTCTTGAATATTCGGAGATATCTAAAAATGAAGGGGTTGTTGAGAGTTTTTTAACTGATGCAGCAGAGCAGTGAAAGAATGAAGTGTCGGGACGTTGGCACACTGAGGAACGCTATTTAAACAGTTTGAGTGGTTTGGGAGTTATTAGAAAGACCTTTACGTCACTAGAAGCAAAGGAATCGATTGAGTTGTATTTGGTCTATGATAACGGTTAGGTACATCTTCTAGGTGACCAGTGAAAATATCTGTAATGATCTTATTAGATACTCTTAGGATAAATGACATATAACTCTCTCGTGATTTTACATAATGTCATATGAATTTTTTAAAATTTTAAAATAACCACATAATTCACTTACATTCTATATAAAGTGAAAATCCGATGGAATATATGGACGTTAATGAAACTAAATACCCATTTATTGAGAAAAAAAATAGATAGGAATAAATTTGATAAGGGTTAATTTTTTTTATATAATAACGATAATATTTTTATAATCTAATATAGGAGGCTATGTATAAAGAGCTAATAAATATAAATACCTACTTAGATCAAAGGAGCGTCCTGATATTTAAAAAAAAAAAAAAAATTCGCATGTAGGATTCGAATTCATAACCTACGATCCAAGAAGGAACTACCCTCTTTGGTGTTTGAAAGGTGTAAAGAGTTGTGACGTGAATTGAGAGGAAAATCTTACCAAACACTGTTCAGTTTTCTCGCATTATAGTTTATCTCACAATGCGATGAAATTTCTAGATTCCTTCAAGGTGTCATCTCCCGAACGCTTGAAGAAGACAAAAGGGCGTTCGTTAAAACTGAAAAATAATGTCTAAAAATCTGAACACTAAAGACATTTAAATGCTAAAATATTTTTGGTAAATCCATTAAGTGATACATGTTTCATAATCAGTTGAACTTGAATATTGCACTGCGTGTATATTATTTAACTAGGTACTCGTACAAGTTAGTAAATGAGCCGGGTCGAATTGATTATTTTGCTTCGAGCTCGACTTATTAATCTAACAAGTGGGATATTTTATAATCATATCATTTCCTTGATGCTAGAAATGCGGCTTTCTTTGTTTGGTTTTGAGTCTAAAATTATGTCAAATACGACTTGGAAAGAAATCCCGAGTCTGATTTGAAAACAAGCTCGACTTTATTAACACATGAATTGAGCTTAAATGCGCTCGAACTTGAAAAAACTCAAATGAATTCCAATATACTATAGGAAATTGTGGCTCGACAAATTTAACCAATTTAATCAACTTACTAAACAAAAATAATTCCACAAAATATAAGAAGGTGTCCAAATACTTTTCATAAAACAATTTTTAAACAATCAAGACAAGTTTAATGTACGTAATCATTAAAAAAAAAATAGACATATTAGCTCCGCTGAATATATAAATGATCCTAAATGAGTTTAAATCAACTACACACGAGCCGGATTTATTAAATGAGCTTAATTTTATATGTTTGAACTATACTTGTTCACTTAAAGGAACAAGTAAAGCTCGAACTTATATAAGTTATGTCGAGCTACACTTGAGAATAGTTTGATTTTTTTAAGCTCTATAATAATATTATGTTCTTTTTTTTTGTTTGTAATTAATTAGTTTTTTTGAAATATTACTTTAAAAAGTGCGTGCTTGTGAGAGAAAAGGTGAGTGTTTATCTGTTAAAATGTGTATTTTAGCATACATATATAGATGGATTTGTTTTTCTTTTTGTGAGGGAGAGTGAGAAGAGTATGCGTGTACATTTATAACATTATTGTATGGATGCAAAATAATAACTCTGAGAGAATATTACTATACTAGCTTAAGAATTCAACAAAGTAGGCAATAAACATTTCATTCATAATTTTATATACAAATTAAATGGGTCTCATTATATTCAGAGGTTAAAGATTCTTGTTAACAATTAATTATTCATTCTAATACTTAATTATTTTATCAAATAACCAAAGTGTGACAAAAAAGGAAAAAGAAAGTTCTCATGCTTCTCGTCTTTTTTCATGGCAAATAATAATATATTGTGCTAACGGTAGAAGAAGAGCGCACTTCTTTTTTTCTCACGTATTTAATTTTTTGTTGTATATACCTGGAAACTTCATTTTTGAAGTATAGGCAGAAAGGTTTGATACTGTGGTATATAATAACTTGATGCGAAATAAGAACAAAGAAAGAAAATGGTGTGCAACGTGTGTGCTTGGAAAGTATAATTCCCAATGAATTTAAAGTAACAATTATATATTATTGCTCACCATAACCCTGCTCGACACCTCAACAGTTCAAGGATTTGAGAGACTCTTAGCAATTACAAGTGCTGATTGGGAAGCTAAAAAGCTCGATTAACCTTTTTTTTTTTTTTTTTTTTGAATGCTCGATTAACCAGCTCGAGCGCACAAACATCACAATCAAATTATTATTTTTAAAAAATTAAAATTTTAAAACATGACTAAATAATTGAGACGAGACATTACTTTGAAAAGTTTGCAGTAACTCTTTCTGTTTGCAAGATGCCATATCCCGATTTATGACCTCTAATAACTAGCCATGTTGCAACTTGAATGGAATGGGCGTCACCATTCACATGAAAGTGACTAAGACATTAAGCAGAGTTAGCGGCATATTGGTTCAAGGAATTACTGGTTTGACGTTGTTAGTGTAATTACACATGTTTACATCCTTGTAGCTGTGCTGTCTTAATTTTAAGCAAGATAAGATACTTTAGGCCATCACCAGGAACTTTCTATTTAGATTTTTTTTTTCCAAAAAAAAAAAAAATTCTAAATTCTAAAATACCCCATTGCAACTTTTATAATTACTTCCACTGAGAGTGCAACATTACACTACGGCCCCATCTGCAACAACCGACAGAATGTTCACAGCAGCAGCCATTAGACGCACGAAGAGGAAAGCTATGTCTTAGCTTGATGATTACATTACATTCATAGGGAATATGTACAGCGTTAAAAACTCACAATCCTCAGATCAAAGCACAAAATCACTTATATATACAAGGAAAAAAAGAAAAGAAAAGAAAAAGGATGACAAGCCTAACAATATCCCACACCTATTACTGATCAGTGCCTCAATTGTTTCATATTTGGGCACAGCATCTCATGAAAGATGATGATGGACAGCTAAATAATATTCAGCTGAAGGCCAGAGGAGGAGGCCTCATGCCCCAACTCCAGTTGGAGCTGGGGCGTTATTGGTCTTTGAGGAAGCCATAGTTGCTACATGGAACTGTGATGCATACTTGTAACGAGGCCCTTCTCCTGCAATCACCGGCGGCTCGTTTAGAAACGCCGAGTTGCTGCTAATCCACCTGCATAAAAATAATGAGTCAAGCACTAATTAAATCAGATTAACAAAATAAAGAAACAGATGTGTATACTTCGACTTACCAGCCGTGCTTTAGAATCAATTTCTCCAGATTTGATGCAGTTTCCGGGTCCAAGTCCTCTTCCTTTGCGTCCTGTGCTGGCAAAGAATCCGATCTTCCATTTCTCATTCTGGCATCCTCAAATACGTTTTCCTGCGTATATTTGGTAAGCATCAGCTACTCGATCCCGACTAATTTTGAAAAGAAAAAAGTATAGCAAGGAGACCTGACCTGACTGCGTGGGGATAACATGGAAATGTCTCTGAGATGTTCCTCCTCCTTTTGTTTTTTGGATTTCCAGAAGGCCTGAATTTCTTCTCTTGTTAATGAACTATTTCTCCGCAACTTCTCTGAAAAACAAAAAGAAAGAGACCATTTTTGTTAGATAAAAGGGAAAAACAAAAAAGGGGTTCTTACGGAAGAAACATTAAAAAGTTTACAAGAATGAATTGAAAGGTACAGATGGTAGGAGTCACGTACCAACTTTAGGATCTTGGACGGGAGAATCCCAACCTGCCATGAGAGAACCCATTTTCACAAACTATTCTTCTGCTGATAACTTTCAACTGAACTGCTTCAATTGATCAACTGATAAGAACTTCTGCTATAAGTATAGCTCAACCTGATAAAGATATCCTCTTGATTTATTTTACTATAATAATAGTAAAGACTACTATAGCATAGCATGTAGCTATATCCAATGTTTCTTGGTGGGCCAAACTAAGGTAATGGCCAGTCTTGATCTTATCCTCAGATACTAATTAAAAATATATATCCATTAAAATGATTAACAATACCACGGTGATACTGAGACCATTTCTCTCTCAGGACGAGCCCACAGATTGCGGAAGTCACGGGGCGGCGAGGAGACCGACAACTAACTTTGAAATAAGTCTTTTTTTAATCCCCTTGTTTAATTTAATTGAGTGAAAGGACATTATATCGAAGAAAATCCTATGATGGATAATGAATTTCCCAAAGTAAAAATAAGCAAGTGTATGATTAAAATCTGGTGCTAGCTTATTATAGAGACTATCGGTTATTGTGCATGCTTCTTCACTACCCTTTTTCCTTTTTTTTTGGTTGAAATAAACTAATAAATAAGTAATAGCCTTAGCTAGTACTGGGATTGTTCAGAAATATTCATAAATATATTTTTAATTATTTTTTTATTTTTCATACATTATATAACAAAAAATTGTATTATCCAAATGATTAGATTGGGAGCGTGGTGATGGGACTTAATTTTAACTTTTTTTTTCTCGCAAGACGTCAAGAAACACAAACATACACACGCAGCTAAATTAAACTTAGGGAGTCACCAAAGAACGGCCAAACAACAATTTAAAGGAACCTACAAAGCAATGCTATTCAGCCAATTGATAACTTAGGGTCCGTTTGGATTAGCTGTTTTTGGGGTTATTTTTCAAAAACAATACTGTAGCATTTCGTTTTTGAAATACAAGTCCGTTTGGATTAGTTGTTTTTTGAGTTATTTTTCAAAAACTATATGAAAAACTTTTACTATAGATATTTTTTCGATTATTTTTAGAGGTATTTTTAAAACATATTTTTGAGTATTTTTATAATTTATAATTTTTATAATTTTATATTTATATACATTTCTGCATTTATAATACATTTATAAATATTAATAAATATATATATTTATATAGAAATATATAAATGTATTATAAATGTATTATATCATATATAATACATAATATAAATATATTTATAAATGTATAAATGCATATTATTATAAATGTTAAATTATAAACGAATATTATATAAATGTATAAATTATAATTTATAATTTTTATATTTTTATATAAATACACATTTATACATTTATAATACATTTATAAATATTTATAATTAAATATATTTATGTAAAAATATATAAATATGTTATATTATATATAACACATAATATAAATGTATTTATAAATGTATAAGTGTATATTATTATAAATGTATAAATTATAAATGAATATTATATAAATGTATAAATTAATATATTATAAATATATATTAATATTATGTATAAATGTATTAATATAATTTATATAAATGTATAAATGTATTAAAATTATGCATAAATGTAAAATTAATATTATGTATATTAATATAAATGTATAAATGTATTATATTATATATAATACATAATATAAATGTATATTATAAATATTAAAATATTAAAATATACATAAATGTATATATTATGTATAAATGTACATTTATATATATTATATATTATATATTTATATAAATATATTATAAATATGTAAAAATATATTTTAAATAAAATAAAATATTTATAATATGAATAAATAAATATAGAAATATATAATATAGAAATTTTTAATATATATAATATACATTTGTATTAATTATAAATTTTATAATATTATAAATATGGTGTTTATATAATATTTCAATTTGTCATATGTATTGTATATTTCATTCTATAAATATTTATATAATATATAATATATAAATATCTAATATAAAATTTTCAATTTGTATAATATACATAATATTGTATATATATAGTATATTATACATAATATACATTTATACAAAATTAATATTATGTATATTATATATTATACATAACATTATTATACATTATTATACATAATAATGAAAGTACATTAATAATGTATATATTATAATATAATGTACATAATATATTATGTATAAATATTTATACATTTATGTATACAATATTACATTTATGTATATTATATTATGTATATTATATTATATTATGTATAATATACAATATTATGTATAATATAAATGTATATAATATTTATATAATATATAATATATAAATATGTAATTTTCAATTTGTATATTTCCATTTATATTAATATAATATATATACATATAATATACATAATTGAAATATACATATTAAATATGTATATTTGGAGTTGTTTTTCATATAATGTTTGGATATGGTGTTTTTGGAATTGTTTTTGAAATACACATTTACTGTAACATTTGGATTGTGAAAAACAGTTTTTCAAAAATAGAACCAAAAACAAGGAATCCAAACGGACCCTTAATTTTAACTACTTCTGAGGAAAAGCGTGCAATAGTAGTTTTTAGGTTAGGATGGGAAAAAAGAGGTTGGATAAAGTACTCCGGTTTTTGACTTTTTTTTTGGTGTAGGTTTGGAGTGACTATTTTGTACATATCACCGCCGGCTAAACTACGTGGCATCAAGGTGTCATGTCATGCCAATTCTAATCCCATCTTGGCTAATCCTGTGTGGCTGATCTCACCTTTAGGCTTCACCGGTTTATCTTGCTGAATTTTCGCGAATGGGCTATCCCAATGCCAAGTGAGTTTATTTTATATTGTTCTCGATTGATTATTGATTATTGAGTATTCTCATTTATTATTTTCTTATGATGTTATTGCTTATTTTTTAATTCAAATTATAGATTTTTTAATAATTAAAAAATCTGAAATTCATAATTAAGTAAAGAGTAGTTTTTGCTTATCCATTTTACAAAATCTAAAACAATCAAGAATAAGGCCTTTCAAATGTAGACAGGTCTTCGTGATTACCTTTTTTCCCCCTTTAAATAAATGGAATATCTTTGAATTTACCACTTTCTGTATATAATTCTTTTCAATTTATCAGTCAATTCAATCATCTCTCTTAACACTTTTTTTTTTTTTTTTTTTATAAGTGAGAGAATTAAATTCAAAACTTTTTACCTATAATCTCTTCCACGTTAATCCTCCACCTCACTGGAACTATTTGGACTGAGGCATCTTAGCGGCCTACACGGCTACAAGCCAATGAAGAGGAATCGTACTATGCAGTTGTCTCTGCCTGAAAAAAATTATGCATTTGTTTCTTTTTCAAGGTAATCTTTATCTTTTCCGAGCTCAGGAAAATTTGGATCCAAGGCTGTTGCTGTCCAGATTAAGACATCCTAGCCTCTTGCTAAATAAATATCCAAGTCTAACTTAAAAAAATAAATTAATTAATAAATTTCCCACATCAAATGCGCAGCCAAAGCCTTAAGAGGAATTCTCACGTTCCACTGTCTTCCACTAACGAGAGACGGAACTGTTATGACATCAAATACAAGCTCAGGCCCGGTAGGGTCACAAATAAGACGAATGAATTGAATTTTGATTTAATTGAGTAAAGTTTCAACTCAATTTTGTCAGAAGCTCGAGCTTAATAAATTTTCAATATAAAGTTCAAATTCGAATTCGATCTTAAATTCAAGTTGAGTCAAACTCAAGTTTGAGCATACTTGAACTTAAGAAAAAAAATAATTATTTTATTTTTAAAAAATAAAAAAATTTCCTTAATAAATAATAAATATTAGAGATGTATATGTAATTTTATAATATATATATATATATATTCAATTTGACTTGATCAATTTGATGTCAACTCGAACTCGATATTAAATTTTGATTGAACAACTCACGAGTGCTCGCAAACAATTTAATTCATTTACAACCCTACGTCCAGGCACCAATAATTAGTGGGTTACTGGCTGAAAATCCTAATGTAGAAGTCCTTAATAATGACAAGGAGCTATCCCATCTCCAAGCCCCCCACAGATGCCATCTTTTAGATGCTGTGGGACCGGAAAAAGGAAAAGATGAAAAGGAAAGGCATATTATTACCTCAGAAATATATATATATATATATATATACTAGTAAAAAAAGAGAAAAGATATCATAGTTTTAGAAGTGCATTATTCTTTTTTCGCTCGTCACTTTCAATGTAAATTTAGAGCTTGAAAAGATCTCATTTTTTTTATATTGATCCTTTGTATTCTTATAAGGCTTTATCGATAATGTGTTGAATTTAAATTCTAAATTTTATACATGTATCATGTATTTAAATTTGATTTTGTGTGCATAGTAGATATAAGATTAATTAATAAAAGGAAAAAAATTTAAGATGTCCCTAGCATTTTGTCAAAAAAAAATTTCGTCATTCATTTTTAAAATGTTAGTTTTACATTCCTTACAAATTCAAGTTAGCAAAATTTGATTCCAACTTTTAGTCTAAAATTACAACTTGACCCAAATGCAGTCATTTTTCTTATGTATAAAAAGATTAGATCTACTTTTTCTTGGGTAAAACTGAATATAGATAGAGTAAAATCTTACTTTTTTAGGAAAAAAATGAATACGATTCAAGTTAGATCATACCTTTTCAGCGATAGAAATGAATATCGATTGAATCACTTGTTTAACTACATATAGGATCTAACTTTTTTGCTACTAAAAAAATGATTATGTATGGATTACATAATGGATTCAGGGTAAAAACAGTAAAAAAAAAACCTAGATTTGGACCAAATCTTACCCATTTGACTTTATAACTAATGTAAAGTTACTATTTTGAAAATAAAAGATGAAAAATTCATTTGATGAATTACGAAGGACGTTTTGAATGATTTTCTCTCGATAAAAAAGAATCCTTATTTTAAAGCTCTAAAAATATGTTTTTTTTTTTCAACTTTTTACTCCAAGATAAATTTCCCCAGGCTCTTTTATCACCAAATACATCTAGACAAACAGCAACTATATAGTAATAAGAAGACCTCAAAAAGGAAGAGGAAAACATATAGAGACACCGATACTTGTATTTACACAGTAAGTGGTCTTAGTGGTGCGATTACACTGCTAAAATGTAACCCTGCATTTTGGTACATGCAACACATCCTAGTGGCTAGTGATCAAGGCGCTTAATTATTAATACTATTGTATTTCACACTGATGCTAGCTACTAACCACTACCATTCTTCTCACAGTCTCAACCCCCATGAAAATTGTTGGAGATTATTGTAGAAATTCTCTTAATGCGGGCATAATTATCAGATAGGATCCAACTTGGTCCACCTATAACCCCCCCCAACCCAAATAAGGTGCGACTTCTTGCGTTGTCAGGCCATAGGACCATTGCACCCTCTTGGAGGACCTTGCACCTGGTCCATAGCACTTGTACTCCCCGTAGAACACCGTCCTGGAGCCCAAGATTAGGCGTAGCTAGACGCTTGTTCATTTAATCAGCATGTATACCCTTCAGCGGATCAACCACATTAGTTTCCAATTAAGTATAGTAGGATTGATCGATTACCAGAAGGCCGCAGCCAAAATCTAATGCATGAGATATTGAAAACTTTCCAATATAGATTTTTTTTGTTTGGAAGAGCTGCCCCAGTCATCCCATCCCTGAGGCATAATCACGTTTGACATGTAACAAAGGGCGAATACGACCCTGGAGTAAGCACCCCACGGTCGTCCCAGTAGGGCACTTTTTGCCCCGCTAACTTTACAACCCACAAAGATGAAGCCTGTTTCCTGAGATGGTGATTGCCTACGTTGGGAAGTTATTGCCCCATTTCCTTGAGAAACTGAATGCAAATGACATTTCTGCATAACAAGATTTAGCCGTAGACATTAGACAAACGCTAAAAATCCAGTCCCTGATGCTCATTCCAGTCACGGTTAATTATTACATTTTCCGTGCACATATTTTCCAATCATCTTTTTACCTCACATATATCAAATCGTTACGGTAATTTTTCTTAAAAAATCCAGAAAAATGCAATCCAAACAAAGGTACTAGTGTCCCCTTCGATGTAGCAGGTTTGATGCCACTTAGTGTTAAGAAGGCTTTGTTTGGGGGCACAGCAATTTTTTCTTTGTAGGTTCCAGCGTTGACCAGTATATAAACATGGTGGGAATTATTGAACGGTTCAGCATCAATGGCATCTTGTATTCTGCGGTGATCTCCTTTTCCGGACTGGTCGACGTTCATAACAATGCTGGCCGTCGAAGTCCCATTACAGAGAAAGGATAAAAATGTTGAAAAGGAAGATGACAACAGTAGTGTAAACAAGAAGCACCGTTTTTATTCCTGAACGAAAGATCATGAATACGTGTTTGTTTGTACTAGCACTACTAGCTACGCAGGTGAATTATTTATAACTGATGAACTTTTCAAGGGCATTTTGCAGAAAAAGACTCCGGTTCATTGAACCAGGATCGACAATGTTCCATGTAGCCATTCCGTTTATATGATGCCAGAAATGGGAAATAGTCCTTCTTCTTTCAAAAGGACAAAAGGTTGATGTCATCACGTCATGTTTTGCTATATACAATTGAAGCAAGCAAGTTTGAGTACTTGTGGCTTGCAACCATACCATTGCGGGAAAATAAAGGTAGGTTCCCTTGACATTGAGTCAATAAACCAATTTTTTTTAAAAAATGATTCCGGTGGCCGCGGGTGGAATCGGAGAGTTCTTTCAGGAGTGAGAGAACAATGAACTGGCCAAGTTCATGGATCTGCAGCGACAGTGGCGATTGGATTGGGAACTCATCAATTCATGGATAGGACTATGCACATTTTCTGGGCTTGGGCTTTGTTTACCACGTGGCCACGTCTTGATCATAGGTCTCTCTCATTGACTCCTTGTTACTAATACTAAAATATTTTTCCAGTTCTACCATTTTTTTCCAAGAAACTTGTCGGTCTCCGCATTCTTTCTCAGCTTATACTACTGCTTTTCTTTCTTCTGTCTCAACAAGAGGGGAGATCAGCAGATATGGATCTTTTACCTACCTAGAGTCGTAATCTTCATCTGTTAACAATGGCGATTTCTTGTTTTTCATTTCGCATTTTCTGCAAGATATATAAGAAGTAAGCTAACTCTGTGAAGAAAACTCGGACAGGATGAAGTTACATTCTTCTTCTTACCTTTGCACAGCTCAAAAACCACTCGAGTTAGCTGGTACTTAGCACCCATAACTAGTTTGTGCATATTTCAAAGAAGATGGAAGCCAGGAGGCCCAGGACAGAAATTTGGACCGAGAAAGATCGACGGAACGCAACTTCTGTTTTTTCTTCTTTTTTGTGTTCAACTTGACAAGGGTAATAAAACTTGATCATCCTAAATATCCTTACAATTTTGCCAACTACACACTAGCTTGTAACTGTGTTAGAGTAAATGCTTCGACCCTTGAAAGTTGAAACTCTTCTCCGAAAGTTTTTTTTTTTTTTTTTCTTTTCTTTTGGTTCCTTTTGATTTTTGTCAAAAAAAAATATGAGGGGATTGAATGGTATTGATGAACGGCAAAAGAAACTAGTATGAAAGTCCTCTCCGGCACAAGCAGTTGATAGAGTAATCGACATTGGCTTTGAATTCGGATCACTTAGCACTTAATATTTAAAAGTAGTCACTCCACCACATATCAATTCTGTCTGAAATGTCGGCCTTAGCTGGGAAGGCTTCTGTAGAAGACGTGATGATGCACTTCTGGAAGTAGGGACTGCAATTTGGTACATGTCGTTGCTCGCTCAGAACTCCCCCTAATTGTGCTCTAAATTCTGCTATTGATAAAACACTTTTCAAGCTGTTTCCTCTTGGGACATAGCTCCTAACCTCATACAGCGTCGAAGATGCCCGTCAAATTCATGTCACCATCCTTTAAATTTTCTCGTCTGGAAGTCACTTGTCCGCACGTTCCAGTTCGACAATATCTTCAACAGCAGCAATCGGATGGCGGGGCGTAACGAACCACAAGAAAGATGAAGCGAGGAATCAAATAATTTTGGGGTTATCACTTTGGTTTTCTCCCCGTAGTGCACACCTTTTTCTTTTTTTTTTAAATAATTTATAAGTGAGAGGTTTTGAACCAAAAGTTCCTACTTGCAATTTCTCACGTCTTATCATCTTACTCAATCATTTGACTACTCGTGGTGCACTTTAACGAAGCCATGGTCATTTCTCTTCTTTTTTTTTTTTGATAGAATCACTCCGATCAGGATTGGAGTCTAAACATATTTCCGGAATCATAGACAGAGGGTTTCTTGCACATCCAAGACCTTTTGTTCGAAAATGCTCTATCCTTACCGACTGTTCTAATGAATGTTAGCACAATGCCATGGTCATTACCAGTAGGTGATATACACCGAGCTTTTCATTAATCACTTATGGCAAAATCTCTTTTCTTTTCCATTTTCTTGGGATCCTCTTCTTTTTGCTCCCCCACCCCCACAATAGATTTGGATAAATACAACTTGGCCCGGCTCCTTATTTTTTTGTTTCACGATCTCAACTTAATTTGATTAGTTTTACATTAAAATTCCTGTCTGTAGACTTCATTGATGGAAAATCATATGAACTACTCAAATGATGATGTGCTATCACAGTCCGTTGATCAATTAAATGGTCCAATTTTTAGTTGATGGTCCTCGCAACAGCTGGATTGATATCATATTAATTTCATTTCTCTACTGAATTTACAGTCATCATCAATTTACGAAGGACACACATATGATTATGAACACTCAATCAATAATATTTCTTTTTCCCTTTTAAATGAAGGACCATTTATTAATTTTCCCCTGTATAAAACCTACAGCCCTACAGGCATCGTTATCATCTAAACTTAAATGCAAAAGGGGTCGATTGAGATTGGAAGGCAGCAATAGTAAAATGGATGGAGAGATGCACGCACGTGCGCCTTCGACTCAAATTGACAGCGTATCTCACAGCACAAAGTCGCTTGTCCGGAGAGACCTGCCCGCAATTTGTTTGGTTAACTTAACGTTGTCCGGGACTTGAAAATATGCCCGAGTTTTCACTCTGTACGTACGGGAAGATGTATATATACACACACATATGTATCTAAAGCGAAGGGAAATTTTAACTACATGTTAGCTAGGCCTAGGCGTTTACTACTAAAAGTATATAGACTTGTAATTAAAGGGGCTGAAAAACAGAAAAGACATTTTCAATTGAGAGTACGTAGAAGATGGTGATCCCCGAAAAGGGCTATCTTATCTATCTTTTTTGCTTTTTATCAGCGGAAAAAAGAGTGAAAGTGGTTTGAAGCTCATTAGAGACGGAGGAGGTTATGAGGGCAAGAAGGAAAAACAAAAGAGAAACATTTTGATGCATGCACGAGAAGTATGTTTTTGGTTGCATTACCAGAAACGTAATTGCAAATTTTTTTGATAATGTCGATGCAATGAACCTTTCCTCAGCTCCTCCTACGTTGCCAAACACTTCAAACCTAAAACAAAAAACTTTTCCATATACAGGTAGGGCAGCAAGGTAAACAAACTTGGCCAATTCACAAGTGCTTTTCAGCTTCACTCCACTCAAAGACAATCGATCAACTCATGTTCCAAATTGGAGTTTGAAAGATATTTATTTCTAATAGAATAGAGTGTGTGATTGAATCATATCAAACAGTTTCAACATTGAGCAGGGAGTGCTAGTACTAACCATACTACCATTATGTGAACGCTGATCTAGAAAATTAACTATTACGTGAATATTACTGTAAGGTAATATCGATTTTACGTTTAAGTAGTGTCGAATTTATACTTTTAGATATCTCATTTCTTGTTCTTGGCTTTAAACACTAATAAGTAAATGTTGATTAAGAATTTGCTGAACGACAACAAGTGTATTTATAAGGAATTGAAATCTATAAGTAGGTAATTGAAATGTCAATTAAGCTACTTAATTCTCCAATCAAATTTTCTCATTGCCAATGATTTGTATTAAGTTGAAACAAAAAAAAAAAGTTATTTATATTGTGTTCTTCAATGTTTAAAACCCCTTCTAGCTCGATTAGATTACTACAAAGTGTGTGGATTAATTAAGCTATTGAGATCCACTAAAGCTTGGCACGGTGAAATCCCTTTGGTCCATAATCAACCACTCCAAATAATCAAGCAATATTGAATACGATCTACAGTGCTAAATGCAGGGGGCCCACGGTGCAGGTGGCGGGTGCAAATCCCGAAAGGACGAACTAATCAAGATGTATGGTACTGGGCCCCGATCCCCAGACCCAACCAATTCCACGTAGCCCATAAAACTCCCTCACCGAACCCACCCTCCAGCGTTAATTTAACGGACGTTCCTTGTAAAAAAGGCCGACCACCACCCCCGCACCCCACCCCAACCACAAACCCAACACAGCCCCCGCCAATCCCACGATTACATGAAGAGCACGTATCCGTCCCTCCATGCTCAAATGACCTTTAACAAGACGTTTTTGGTAGTGGTTCGCGGTGGTTCTTTTCGCCGTATGCTGTGGTGATGGTGGTTACTCTCAAGTCTAAAAAAAAAAATGTGATTTCTATAAAGTATAAACAACTCACATAATAAGCACACCCTTTCGAGAGAGTACTCGTTTGGCATTTGCCAATTTGTTGTTGGCTTTTGTTTTCTCCCAGAAATAGTCATACTTCAATATTTACTTTGAAGTACTATATAATATTCTCCTTTACGTATATTCTTTTTTGCAAACATCGGGGACGACGGGTATCGTAGAAATCAGAAGCTGGGTTGTGCTTTGTGTGTGGGAGACATCGAAACGTGAATGGGTTTTATCTTTAAGTAGAGTAAGCCCCCCTTGGCATCTGCGTTTTCTTATCTTTTTAATGTATAGTTTACTTTGTAAGGGTATGTGCTAATTATTATTGTCTGAATGTGAAAAAGTTGGATCTTTATCTCGTTCTGTCTCTGCATTGACTGAGTAAGATTTCTAATGTGACTGGTTTTGTTGGGCTGTTGAGAAAATTTTGGAGCAAAAGAAAGGATTTTGAAATGGCAATCACAACTGGGATGCGAAAATTTTGTGATTCCATTTGTTATTTGCACGGCATTATATCAACTACCCTTTTGATTCGCAAGTAATAAGGATTTTTATTTTAAAGTTTGAATAGTTCCTTTTCTTGATTTAAGTACACTGTTTCTTATCTTACAAGCACGCTTGCAGAAGTTGCTAGGTTTCTGAGTTTAATGAACACTACTGGTCACGGTGTTAACTGGAAAAAACTTGGAACTTGAGTGTTTCGCTTGGCTGTTTTTCGCAGGTTGAAGTGTGGAATGTGGTGTTTTGTGCAGGCCCTAAATTCTGTTCGTTGAAAATCTGAACTTTCAGACTCATCTTCAGGTAAAGAAAGGCTGAAAAAAGCTATCATCAAAAGAATCGTGGTTTTGTTTTTATTATTTCTGATTGGTGATGTCTTGCTGCTTTTGTTATAAATTTTGGGATGCGTGATTGACTTTTACTGATTTTGAATTGGATTTTGTGAAATTTGTTTGTGTGAAGAAAGATAAGAGTGTTTGGAGAATGTCGTTGAAGTCCATTTTTAGAGAGCTTAGGGGAATAAGCAGTGGCAGAGAGACTAAGTGGAGGAAGCAAGGGGAGAAGAAGTCTGTCCTAGGCTGCGGGAGATCACATATAGCTCCTGAAAGTCCACAACCATCCGTATTTGCAGTTGTTCAACAAAGTCGGTGGGCGAATTTGCCTATCGAGTTGCTTTTTGATATCATTCGCAGAGTTGAGTCCAGTGAGACCTCATGGCCTGCCAGAAGGGATGTGGTTGTTTGTGCTGCTGTTTGCCGGTCCTGGAGAGAAGTAACTAAGGAAGTTGTTAGGACTCCTGAGCAATGTGGCTTGCTCACCTTTCCCATGTCACTGAAGCAGGTAATCCGTCAGCATCAAAATTCTTTTATTTGTCTTTTGAGATCTGTCTGGTGTATTAGTTTCTAGCACATAGCAAGATTGAAGTACCATCCTGAATGTCCAAGGGCAAGGGTAACTAACAGTTCTTTTTTCTTCTGGGTGCTACCCTTTGTACTTCTATTAGCCTGGGCCAAGGGATTATCCAATCCAATGCTTTATCAGAAGAGAAAGAGGAACTTCGACATTTCGCTTGTATCTTGGATTGAGTCCTGGTAAATGATGCTATCCTCGCCTTAACAATTACTATTATTCTTCTTAATTTAAGGAACTTTATATGATTTGTCCTCCTTACTTTTTGCTTTATTGTGGAATTAACTGTCTTCCACATTTGAAGGATTTATCCATAACCCAATTTTTATTGGGCTTTATTTATTTTTCTTAGAACTGATAAATCAGATACTTACAGCATGCCTCCATCTATTTACTACATGAGCTGGTTATTTCGATGTTATAACAGCACTTTCAGGAAATGCTAGTAAACTGTTGTTAGCGGCTAAAAAGATTAGAAGAGCCACAAAGACTGATTTTGTGATATCCTATTCTGCTGATGATTATTCTCGAGCTAATGATTATTACGTTGGAAAGTTGAGGTTGGTTTTTTAAAATTTTCTTTTCTGGGTCATCCTTGATTTTTCTCATGCAACTAATTAGTTTCCTTTAATAGGTCCAATTTCCTTGGCACCAAGTTTATTGTGTACGACTCTTATCCTGCATGCAACTCTCCAGTCTCTTCAAGTGGCCAATCACATGTAAGGATCCCTTCAAAGAAGGTCCTGCCAAGGTTACCTCTTGGAAACTACAGTACAGCTTCTATATGCTATGAGCTGAATGTTCTTCGCACAAGAGGGCCAAGAAGAATGCATTGCACCATGCATTCAATTCCTGCATCTACACTTCAAGAAGGGGGTGCTACTCCAGCTCCAGAAGCATTTAGGAATTGCCTGGATGGAGAATCCTCTTCTTGTTCATTTGTAAAAGGGAGTACTCAAGAATCAACTTTCATTAAACTCCCTCTGCCCCCAGAATCAATTCAGAGCACTAAGAATCCACTGGTCTTGAGAAACAAGGCGCCTAGATGGCATGAGCAATTGCAATGCTGGTGCCTAAATTTCAAAGGGCGTGTTACTGTGGCCTCTGTCAAGAACTTTCAGCTGGTGGCAGCCATGAATCCATCCGAGATTATTCCAGTTGAAGAACAAGATAAGGTGATCCTACAATTTGGAAAGATTGGAAAGGATATCTTTACAATGGACTATCGATACCCCCTCTCTGCCTTCCAGGCCTTCGCAATCTGTTTAAGCAGCTTTGACACTAAACCAGCATGCGAGTAGTTGTACCATGTTGCTTTTTCCAAAGTTAGTTTTTGTGTGTAAATATACCAAAGGAAGCCTGTTTGAGCCTCGTCTTTAGATAGGACGATTATGTGTGAAAATCCAAACATTTATGTTCAGTTTTCAAATGTATCTGATCCTCGAAAGTGTAAGTTATCGTGATTTTATTTCCCAGAAGTCTGTAATGTTTTCAAAGTTATTGGAGTCTTACATTTTTAATGTTGCAAGTAGGATCTAACTTTAGATAAGATTGGCTAGTAGCTTTAACTGAGTCCTTTTGGGATTGGAGATTTATATGTAATTTTACTACCACAGAATATCCTTGTTTATAATGAATTCAACAACATAATGCAGGTAAAACCATATCATTCTGGAACCTATGACATCCTTACTACTATTTACTTTTGTTCGATTTAAAGAATGTCTTCACAGATACTATGAGGATTTTGTTCTGAATATGTGATGTATGCACATATATTTCATATGTATTAGCATGCTAGTATGGTGTTCAGGATATTGCTTGCTCAGAGAACATCAATGTTGTTCTCTTTACTCTTCTCCTTGCAGCCAACACGACAACCATGACGTCGAGGCTTCGCAGCATCCAAGTCAGAATCACTTGATTCCAGAAACAGGCCTCTGAGACATCTTCTTCTGACTGTAGGCTCATGAGTAAGTTTTTGGGAGGGGGTCATGTTGAATTCAGCCTTTCGTGTCTCAATGAGCTCTGGTTTTTGAGACGGCTTCTTTAATTCTGTTGGACAATGCGAGTGAATCAGGTGGACACCAGGATTTCCTTCCGTTATGGATGCGTTGAATAAAATTGAGTTGTTGATACCCTGTGCATTGCTGTTCACATATGCCTCTGATGCTTGATCTTCTTTGGCATTTGAGTTGTCAGATTGTCCATTGAAACTCTCCTCTCCATCAGTTGTTGCTTCGGTACTGTCATCAGGTTTGATCTTATAGCCTCTGCGAATGTGGATTGACCCTTCTTTCTTTGATGTGTCAAAGCCTACATGCATTGATGCTCCCCTATTTTCACCAGCAAGAGTGATTACACTGACTGGCCTGTCATCTATGGAGTGCTTGGAATCCCCAATAGCCATCTTATTAACAAGCTTTGAAATGTCGTCTCTGATCTCTTTGTGCAGGGACGTATGGTCTCCACTGGAGTTCCTTTGTTTCTGTTGACTGTCAGCCAACATGGTTTTGTTTCTTGGATGGGTGGTTGGTATTTTGTTTTCTTTACCATTAGAAGCAGATGTTGCTGTCATCTCCTTTCTGGCAATAGTCTTCTGTGCTTGTTCTGACTGAAATGGAATGGTAGATAGGTCTTTAGTCTGCACTGTCTGCCCCTGTTCCACCTTAAGGTCACTTCCTATATGCCTGGCTCTGTCATGTGCCTTGTCTTTAATGTCTTGCATGACTTCCTTCACCTCTTTGGGTTCCTCTGGTTTCATATCTTCAGAAAATGATTCAGGTTTACCATTGATAGTCGAAGAAGTTGATTTCTGTGTTACAACAGGTGTTTCTGGACCTTCAGTAGTAGTGAACACTTCTGCTGCTATTTTCCCTGATTCTTTTAAAGGCTGCTGTGTCATCTCATTGGGTTGAACACTGGTTTTAATTGGGGCTCGATCTTGAGAGTCATGAATGTTATCTGCAGGGACTGCTGTCTTTGGCTGAAATTCGAGAGGAAGTGATTCGGATACTGCTGATTTTGGTTCTTGTTTATCAGAGGGAGAAAACCCTTCAGTGGAACTGGCAGAAGATTGAGAGTTCTTCTTAGTTGGGCTTTGCTCTGTTTTCAGTGGAGAAGTGAGCTGGGTGGCAGCTGCTGTTGTAGGTTGCCGTTGAGCGGTTGTGCTAGATGGAGGAGGTGGAGATGTCTGGCCTGCCTGGATAGGGGCTAATGAAGGGGACCTGGGCTGTGTGGCTGTTTGGGGTGTTGATGGGAGCTGGGTTGATCTGCGAGATGGAGATGAGGGTAGAGATACAGCTTCTTGTTGAGGGGCTGCATGAGGTGGAGTCGAGGGCTGGGAAGGAGCTTGTGATGGAGTGTCTACACGAGAAAGAGACGCTGGCTGAGAAGGGACTCTGGGTTGAGTGATGGCAGGAGATGGTGATGAAGGCTGCGATTCAGTTCTGGATGTCTGAGATTGAGGAGGAGGGCCCTGTGCTGGGGCTACCGCTGGAGGCCTGTATGGTGGCCTTTCAGGTGCCTGTGGAGTGGGTGTCTGGGTAGGTCTTGTAGTTATCGTAGGCTGGGTAACTGTTGCTCTTTCAGCCGTTTGAGTAGTGGGAGCAGGGGTTGTGGTGGTGCTCGGCTGGGAAGGGATTTGGGTTTCAGCTGTTTGAGGCATTGCGGGGGGAGCGGCGGTAGAGATGGAGGGCTGGGGAGGGGCTTCGGTTGTTGCAGCTGTTTGTGGCGTGGTTGGGGGAGGGGTGATGGTGACGGAGGGCTGGGGAGGGGCTTCGGTTGTTGCAGCTGTTTGTGGCATGGTTGGGGGAGGGGTGGCAGTGACGGAGGGCTGGGGGGGGCTGGGGTTGCAGTTGTTTGTGGCATTGTTTGGGACGGGGTCGTAGCAGGAGTAGGTTGGGCAGGTGGCCTGGGGGAAAATGTTGGACGTGGGGGAGGTGCAGCTGATAACCAGGGAAGACGAAAGCGGAATGCTGGTCTTGGGTCTGCCATAGAGGTTTAAGGGAGTGACCTATGAAGTAAATAACTGAATTTTGAGGTCTAAGAGTTGGTTGCCTGGCATAAGGAGCGAAATGCAACATATATAGCTTCTCATATGATTCTTTGGAAAGTTTGTAAATACATTTGGTCTGCTTACTTGCCATTGTTTCCTTCTTTGCCTGCCTTGTCTGATTTCCTTCCTTAAACTGATTTTCCTTGGCAGATCAGCTAGCATCTTTTTCAGTAGGCCAATGAACTCACTCTTGGGAATTCATCACGGCATGTCTTTACAACTTTGTGGTGAGATCTTACGCTGTTTTATTTTCCTCTTCCTCTGGAGAGTAGATTAGCATATTCTTCTCTCGTTCTTGGCCAAACCCAACAGTTTGCGCCACATACATGTGAAACATGTGGGGAACTTTTTGTGTTGAGAACAACATTTTCTCTACTAATGCCAAGGTTTATTAATACTTGATTTATTAAAAAGAATAAAGAAATTTTTTATTTTTTTGGAAAAAAAAAAAGACATTGATCTATTCCTTTCTTGGAAAGAGTTTTAAGGAAATGGCATGTAATGCAAAGTCCATTTCATTGATCCATCAAACCTTATTATACTATGAGGAAAAAGCTTAAAAGATACAAAAAGAAAGGGAAATTTTGGACAAAAGAAACAATCAAACCAAAAGAGGAGACAGAAAACACAAGGGGTGACTTTTTACCTTTGGCAACAATAAGAAGCAAAGTAGCATGGGGCGTCAAAACAAAAATTGAACAAACGTAGCCTTCCTTAACATTTGTTGCTCAAGCAAAGAACAAAGAGGTATACCCCATGTAACGGCTTCATCATATTCTCAAATAGGACCAGCTTTGTTGCTCATGCAGATTGCTCCTGCACGACAAGGTATGTTCTATTTGTTGCTTGCCTTAGACTTGGCATGCCTGCACCAGCCACACCTATGATAAAACGTATGAAATTTGCACGTTCATCATCATTTGTATACACCCATCCACTGAAGTTTATAGAGCATCTTGCAATAAGTAGCAAGAATATTAATATATCCAGCAGCGTCAACAATTATCGCAACATTAAGGTCTCATGCATTCTCACTTCTTAGCATTCTATTAACTCTTTTTGTGGCAGAATCAACATGCTAGGTTTCCTACAAGCCATTAGATCTTACCAAGAAAAGCTATTAGGGCATTCACTTTTGAGGAGTACAACTGCAATGAAAAACAATCTCTTGCGACTTGGTTCCATCAGCTCTTATCTGACAGTTGAAGAGGGCACAAGGCCAGCGGAGGAGTCTTCACCCTTGCAACACAAAGGGTTGGAGAATGTAACAGTAGCAGAAGTACTAATGACAAAGGGAGGCGAAAAGGCTGGATCTTGGCTCAGCTGTCGCGCGGACGACACTGTATATGATGCTGTGAAGCAAGTCTGTGAAGCATCATTGCGCATAAATAATCTATTTCTTTACTCGTAATGGTAAATTAAGTGATTATTAACAGAGAAAAGCAATAATCTTGCAGATGGCACAAAATAATATTGGATCTTTGGTGGTTCTCAAACCAGGACAGCAACAACTCATCGCTGGCATTCTTACGGAGAGGGGTAATGGAATCTTTGCTGACTAGTATTACAAATTTCTTGCAAGTAATACATCTGCTAATGTGGAAGTAAATGGCAAACAGATTACTTGCGAAAGGTAGTTGTGCAGGATAGGTCATCTAAATACACAAGAGTCGGGGAGATCATGACTGATCAGGTGAATGCTTCCTTGTCCTCAATACTAAAATCTCCTAGATACCTTTAGCCATTTCTTTTCCATATGTGGTCTAAAATCTCCATCCTTTCAACAGGATAATTTAGTAACAGTGACGTCTGATACAAACATCCTCCACGCGATGCAACTCATGACCGGTAACTATTCTACTGATTGATTCAATTATATGCATGTGACACATCAAATGATACTAAAATATAATATCTCCTTAATGCTTGAAGAATGATTCAGAAAACAAAAATCATTCCATACTAGCAGCATTCGTGCATGCTTTTCCCAGACTGCAAAAAAATTTATGGATAACATTTTTTATGTGTTCCAGAAAACCACATACGACATGTCCCTGTCATAGATGGAAAGATCGCGGGAATGATATCCATTGTAGATGTTGTTCGAGCAGTGGTGGAGCAGCAAAGTGGAGATATGAAGCGGCTGAATGAATTCATTAGGGGTGAATACTATTAGCCATTGTATACAGGTGAAGCAAGCAGCAGGGACTCCTGAAATCAGCTGGGACTTCCAATGGCCAATTTTATCGTTGGTTTATCTCAATCGTGGACCAAAGATCAACAATGGCAGAGAAAATAAGAAGATAATCTTCATGTTTGTGTAATTTGATGGTCACTACAATGACCTGTAGTGATGATTTCTCGTCGTTTGCAAATCCCTTGACTGTTACAAATTACAATAGATGGCTTCCTACTCTCATATCTTCCTGAACCTTTCTTGATAGGAACGAGACTTGTACCACAGACGGCAAACATGCCTTTTCAAAGTATAACGTGTGAAAAAACTAGTCTGATGCCTTTTCAAAGATGTTATAATATTAAAAAAAAAAAACAGCAGAAAAAACTACAAAGTATACACCAATGATACAAGTGAGGTTAAGGACGCCTGCAGCACAATTCCAAACAGTAGCCGAGATAATGAACGGCAGGATTCTGCATTAAAATCATTTGGAGGACCATACCTTGGCATTACTTAGAATGCCAGATATAAAAGAACATGCTGGAGGAATTACAACGACAAAAGACATCTTGACTAGATTCCGAGAATCAGCAAAAGCGTTTAGCACTATCATAATTGACCACGTGCAAACTGCAAACAAAACATGAGTATCTGAAATTTTGCTAACTCTTTCTTTGCGTCTTGAGGCCTATGGTTGATGACATCATTGATATTTTGAGTGATTCAGGAACTGAAATTCCTTCAGCTTTCATCAACGCAAGCATCCTTTTAGCATCTTCAACAAATCCTCCATCATTGAGCCCCTGTATAATCCTCGTAAACCCTTCTTTCCCTAACTGATCCTTCTTAGCCTCCATGACTCCTAAAGCCTGAAGAGCCTTCTTCTCAATCCCAGCCCTCGAATACATCTCACAAAGGCTGATGTGAACATCAAAAGGAGGAGCCTCGCCCAGCTCGGCTATCTTATTCAATAATTGTTCGGCTTCATCAACCATTTGCAATTTACCTAACCAATCCACGAAAACAGAGTAAGTAGCAACCCCAGGCTCAAAGCCGTCCTTTTCCAGCTGCAACAGAAGATGCAAAGCTTTATCCAATAAATTCTTCCTCGCATAAGCAGCAATCATGCTAGCAGTGCACCTATCATCTGGCTTAAGTCCGAGTTTAATAATGTTTTCAAAATTTTGCCTCGCTTTATTAAGGTCACCAGTTTTTGCATATGCTTCAATAACCAATGTACAAGACTCCAAATTAGGCTGGATCCCAGCAAAATGCATACTGGAAGCAATTCTCTCAGCACCATTAACGTCACCAAGCAGAGAAAATGATTTAAGTAATGCCATATATATTTCCTCAGTTGGTTTGATATCCCATTTCTCCAGATCTCTCATTAATGACTCCCCTGACTTTGGTAGGCCAGCATTGATGTAGGACATGATCATTGAGTTGCATACCCTCATGTCTGGGTGTAATCCTTGATGCTTCAAGCTTTCAAATGCCTCTTCGGCACGGTCAAGGTTGCCTGCCTTACTGTACATGTGGACCAAAGTTGTTAATGTCAGAACGTCAGGTGAAATTCCATTTTCATTCATCTTCTTAAGAATTCTCTCAACATCTTCTGAGCGATTTTCACAAGCATGGGCATCAACCAGTTTTGAGTAGTCACGTATGTTTGCTTGGAAGGACTCTTCACCAAGTATAAGCTCTGCAATCTGAAGCAGTAATGTATCAGCAAACACCATATAACCAACCATGACAGCATAATAAAGAAGACGACTATGCCTCTGTTTTACTCCCACATCAAAGCACGAGTTTCATAAATCAGCTGAACAAAATAATGTCCCGATTTTGTAGCAGCACGACTTGTGATAAGACAAATTCAAACACCAACTCCATGTCAAGGAAATGCATTCTTTCATCTTATTATAATATTGGGCTGTGATATTTTCTGTCCTAAAGCACTAGAAGGTCATTTACAAGACTGCGAAAATGTGAGATAAAGTTTCCATCCTATGGTTAGGATTGAATTCCATATATTAGGGAACAGAAAGGATCAGGTAGCTCAGAAGAGTGTCTCCCTATGCAGAACTGCTCGTTCCCACAAAAGCTGTAAGAGACTTATATCCCCATATACCATGACTCCAATTAAACTATTGTGCTAAGTACCTAACCAACATGGCCCAAAGTTGAAAATCTAGTAAACTGAAGTTCATTTCCAGCTCAGAGAAAAGATTAAGAGGTCAATAAGGTTAGTGAAACATCATAGAATAATTAGTACCGTGCTGTCCCTATAGTCATATATAATGAACCAGGATGTTGGTCAAAATTCCCTTGATCTAGAGAAAAGATTAAGAGGTCAATAAGGTTAGTGAAACACCGTAGAATAATTAGTACCGTGCTGTCCCTATAGTCATATATAATGAACCAGGATGTTGGTCAAAATTATTTTGTAGGTATTATCCTTGAAGAAATTCTAGTTCATAACGGTCAGAATATGAAAAAGTCCTTAATAAGAAGACAAAGCAAGACTAAACTATGATGACAAATCAAGAACCTTGTAATGAATTGTTACACGTTGAAGGAAAAAAGTATGACCAAACCTTCAAGTATAAGCCTGTACTTCTTTCCTTCAATTTATCAAGCAAAGTAATCCAGTCAATCCTGCCAGGCTGAAGCAGCTCCACCCATTCAGCTAAAAGCTGAGATGGATCATCTTCGATTTGCAGAGAAAGAATTTTGTCCGTAAGAATTTTGCATTTCCCAGATATTGGCTGTGGTTCTTGAGGCAAAATAACTTCCTCAGTTCGATGAATTTTATCAGCCACTTCAGCCCACTTAGAATCTGATAAATCAAGACCATAAATCTTGTACTTCAACTTCCCATGTCTCTTGGGAAGTGTTACAACATTAGGCACCTCCTCATTCACACTATCATCTGAGCCAGCACCAAGAAAAACCCCGTCTTCCTCAGTAGCCCTGCTTTCTGATTTTACTTCTTCTTGACCTTCTTTAGCCTCCTCCTTTAACTTTTCCAAACCCTCGTAAAACTCAGTTTGCTCCATTTTCTCGCGAGCCCATTTGAACCTAAGCTCCCTAAGCATATCTCCTCTGATCCCAATTTCCCCTGCAAACCTACACATTTCTTTAACATCGTCAGACTGCAAAAATTTCTTCATCTTTTCCTTCTTCTGGGCTTTCTGCATATCTTCCAAAACCACTTGACTAACCTCCCAAACAGTTCTCCACAAATCTTCACTAAAATCTTCAGAAGGGGTGGCCGCAGCTGTCCCAGTCATTCCTTCAACACCACCTTTTTCCATTTCTGATACAACTTTCTCAACAATAATCAAAAGCATCGCATCGATTGTCTTCCTGTCACTTTCCGGATAAGCTTCAGAGAGCTTCCCCCGCATTATCCAAACAAACCTTGACAAGAACTCATTCGTAGCCTCATCTTCCTCTGATTCATCGTCTTTAGAAGAGGAATCCCTCAAAAGGGCTCCTTGAGAAGTGCTGATACATCTATTGAAAATCCAACTGGGCTGAACAAAGTTATCGACTTCAGCTCTTGTTGAATGATTTGATCGGTAGGCGAGGGAAGAAGAAGTACCGAAGTTGGTATTTCTGGAATTAAACAATGGTCGCGGTAAAGACGAAACTTTTCTGCGATTGAATTTTGATATGTTGTTGAATGTTTGCCTGCAAATGAGGTTCTTGAGATGCATCTCTAACCCTCCTCCCTCAGCTGTGGTGCGTTTGCTTTTGCTTTGGGAAGGATGACTTGGCTGAAAGGAGGTGAAGGGGTTTTAGGAGTCCAAAACCTTGGGTTACATTTTGGGAGCCTGCAAACCTTGGGCTCTCTTTTGGGTTACATTTTGCCACCGAAAGAACCTGCAAATCCAATAGAGTTTTGGATGGGTTGAGCCATTTCCCGGAGCGACGTTTCCTTCAAACCTATTTCACCACTTTTAGGACCCGTTTTACAAACAAACGAAAAATTTTAACAAAGAGAAAGAGACCAAAAGAAAATCAAAATAATGGTCGAAAATTTATTCTCTCTTTCCTTTTCATTTTCTTTGCTTTTAACTCCCTAGTTGACTGACGGTTGAGTTGAATAATCAAGATTAGAATTGACTGATTAATTTATAAATCTGATTTTTTCTTTTGTTAATGTTATGCAGAGAGGATGGGTTGGCATAATTGTTAGCGCAGTGCAACTACACTATGCAACACACGCCTCAAATTAGGCCAGCTTAACTCGACTTGATTTAGGCCGTGGATTGCTCTCTATGTGGAGTCCTTCTATTATATCTAGTTGTGCCTCTCTTTATAAGATTATTTCTATATTTTTCTTTTGATATAAGAGATTTACCATATCAACTTTTAATATAAATTTCAAAAATGTGTTCTGCATTCTTACTTGATTCGACCAAAATGGAGTATTTGAGCTTGACATAGCTTGTTTCAACTTAGTAGTTTTTTTTTAAAACTTAAATTAATTTATTTTCTCCTTTCCAAATTTTATTTTTGAAAAGATAGTCAAGTTTCATAGCATGAAACGAGAACCAAATTATTTTGGTACTCAAATTAAGCTAAGTGATAGGGCATAATTTGTGGTACATTTATAGGTATAAGTTGTTAGTTAATCATGTTATTTGAACTTTATCTTGAGTTGAAATTACTTAATTTTGCTCTTATATTGTTCTAATAGGTCAAAATCTCAATTGGAGAGAAAATGGCTAAAATGTGGTGCGGAGAAGTAATGGAAGAACAGGTTTGACAGGATTGACATGTTTCATATTTTTGGTGATAACTTGAGTTACACAAATTGGATTGAAATGATTCTTGATTCATCTTGAAACTAAGAGAATGCTCTCCAAATCTTATGAAGACATCAAAGTCTGGTTTTTACATTTTCATAGCCAAATATTCAAAATACTGGAGTATAGTTGCTCTGCGAAGTTCTTCTAACCAGTTAACAGTATTTTGGCCATATCTCAGCAACCAAACCTCCAAATGACTTGATTCTTTGGCGTTGGAAAGCTAATTCAAAGAGTTACAACTTTTATGTTTTAAGCAAGAGCTGATTCAACCTCAATGATAGAGACTTTTAGTCTTGAAGTGGATCTGCACGCGGATTTGAAACGATCTGTCCACTGTTCTTTAATAGATTGCGCCGATATTCATGCGGGAATTCTTCTGGTCAAGTCATCCAAAGGAACTCTAGCACCAGAGTTTAGGCCAGTGTTCATTGGAAAATGTGCAAAATTGTAGCTTTTTAGTTCCAATAAGCTCAATCCTACCCCGTTTTGGATACTATTTTAAGAAACTATAAATAGGAGCTATTTTGGACCTTTTTAGGGGTGGAAAACATTAGTCTAAATTAGTTTTAATATCTTTTCATAATTTATTCTTGAGAGATCAAGATCAAACTGAGGCGAATCAATAGAGTACGCTAGGAGAAGATTGGAGTAAGCAATTGAGAAATTTTCTTATTCTGTTTCTTATCTTTGTAGTAACTCTTTGAATTCGTAGTTTTAATTTCCAAATCATGTTGAACTAAATTGTCTCTAGGGTTAGTTTTATGAAGAAATTTGATTAATGTTTCTAGTTTAATCTCGTGCCTTCTTCTGTGATTTATCTATCCTGATTTAATTACATGTTTATGTTTAGCCACCATAGATATGCTCTTAGGGTTTGTATTGAATTGAGAAGGGAGATACAGCCGTGCACTAGATAGATAAACATGTTTAATCTAATCATGAGAGTAGGTTAAAATTTGTATGACGCACTTATATTACCAAAGTTTTTAAAGGGTTTAATTGAATACTTGCAATCTCGAGAGAGACATAGGATTTAATTAGGCATATTTTAGATGTATCAAGAGAAAATCTAAAATACAATTATGTGATGCATTCATGGTTTATTGAGAAATTAACTAAATAATTGACTCAAAATCTGAATTAAAACCTGAAATCCTAGACTCGCATCTATTGTTTTCTCACCACTACTCTATTTGAATTAATTATTTCTTTATTGTTTAGTTAGAAAAAACCATTCCTTGAATTCAGATTTTGTTATTTTAGAATAATTAAAGTAAAAATTTAACTTGTCCTTATGGTTCGACCCAAAAATACTCCAAATAAATTATTATTACGATCGACCCTGTGCACTTGTAGAAATTGTTGATCACTAAGCTCAATTATTGCTTGTCCGAATTTGATTTGTCTATTAATCAAACTAAACATGAACAATATTTTATATTTAGTAAAATTTCATATTGAATTAGTATTTAGCTCGATTAGTATAATATTTAAAATTTACGTATAAGAAGGTTTAAACTACTCGAGCTCACTTGAGTTCCATTGAATTAAAGGGTTAAATACCAAAAACCCCCCTGTGGTTTGACTAATGTTCACTTTACCTCAGTTCCCTATGGTTTGGGAACTTACAATTTAACTCCCTGTCGTTTCAACTAAAGTGAAAGTCTAACAGAAAACATCTATAATAACGGTATTTCTGTCAAACTTTCACTTTAAGTGAAACGACAGGGAATTAAATTGTAGATTTTCAAACCATAGGGAGATAAAGTGTACATTTGGCAAATCACTGGGGAGTTTTTGGCATTTTACCCATTCTCAAATGCACGAAACATTCTTCTAAGGGTTTGACTTATAGAGGGGCAATTTAGACATTTTCCTTTCAGACTTTAGTTTAAATGTTTTCCGTCAGACTTTTACTTTAGTTGAAACGATGGAAAATCAAATTGTAGATTTCCAAACCATAAGGAGGTAAAGTGAACATTAGTCAAACCACATGAGGGTTTTTGGTATTTAACCCTTGAATAAAATTCACTTTACTTTAGCTAATTAAGATACAAGTCAAATTTAAATCCAATTTCAAGCTCGTGCAAGTAAATAAACAAACTTGAGTATTCTATTCTAGTGTTGGACCTGATTAAGTGGACCAAGATTTCGATCGAAAAGTCAACAGAGTCTGGAACAAGTTTACATTTGCAATGCCACCATATATTTTTGTATGGTCTCGGACTCATTTGACAACACTTGTGGTGCGCTTATTTTATGCAATGCATGTGTTGGATTCTTTATTCTTCTAAGATTTACGGAGTAGAACATGTAGCATTCATGGAAGTACTCTACTGTCCCAATGGTCAAGCTCACAAAGAACGTTTAATCTACTTCACAATTCCATTCATTGCCTCAAACCCTCAAAAATGAGTTTAGGACTGGATCATGTGTCTCACGCATTCTTCTGAAGTAGAAAGCTACTACTCTTTTTTTTTTTTTTTTTAAACTTTGTCTTTGTGTGCCTCTAGCAAATATTCTTGTACATATACTGGATAGTCATGGTATATTTCGACAATTAAATTTAGAATCACATATTCTTGAAAAGAACAGTTTCTAGCAACTGGCCTAATTTTTCAAAATTTTCCTTCTCGTAGGACAAATTGGTTCACATGGTAATCAAAAGTTAGGCAGGAGACCGAAACAATTTAAGGGAGAAAAAACATCGGATCCCATAGGATTTATGGGAGATCAAAAGGGTGAATAAACGAAGCATAATTCTCGGCAATGCAAAATGCAAAAGAATCTTCACCTCTACTTGTTTGATTCTGTGCCAAGTACTTCAAGTTGAAGCAATGACCAAAGAATTGCGTGATCCATGGTCAGCACTTCAATTAAAGAGCTCATAAATGATAAAACTGGGTGATGAGCTATGTACAATTCAAGATTCCCATGCCAAGCAATTTTTCCTTGCAAGCTTTATGGAGATAGTTGATTGGAATTATATGCATTTGTCCTCAAAACTGTGACGACATTAGTGATGGTTACTGTGTGGTCTGTAATCAGACCGTTAAACACTCACTTTGTCCTTCTCCTTTAAAAGACTTGGAGTTTTTCTCATTTAATTATCGCGTAAAAAGAGTGATCGTGACAATGCTTGATTAAAACTTTTGTCACAGAGAGGTTTTTTTTTTTTTTTGCATTTTTTTTTTGTGTGGTGGGGTAAAAGACTGTGTGAAATGAAACTAGGTTGATGCCCTAAAGTTTTTGGAGTCCATTTAACTTCCCATCAAAGGAAATGGAAGAAGCAAAAACCGGAGAAACATAATTCTCAGTTCTTGATGGAGTACAAGTGAAGAGGGCTCAAGTTATATATATATGTTATATGTGCAACCACAAATATTGAACAGCACACACGTTTGACCCCAAGAGACAAGAGGCCTTTATGAGGGACATGAGAACTTTCACTCATCTCTAATTAACTAACGTTTTTATTTATTGTGCGATACTAAATTGACGTCCCATCTGCTAAAGGAAAGAATGTCTACCACCGCAAAGGTTGGTTCACAAACATCATCATATTTTTTCTATCTCCTTATCTTTTGGAACATTTCATCACCAAAATATCCCTTTAGCTTGTGTGTTGATTCAACCATTAGAGATCTTTGTTCCCAAATAAAAAATTCCCCTTTCTTTTCAGAGATTCTCTTGCAGTGTGGCATTCAAGCTTTTCTTGGCATATCTCACCATCAATGGACCACGTTTTCGGGGTAAGTTTGGACTTCTCCTGCACGTGAGAAAGTCGTCTTTTTGAGGTTTTTGCAATGCTACGCGTTCTTACGAGCATGGTATCATACAAGAAAAGAGGGACTTAATCCAACTAAAAGTGGATCAGCACCATATCACTAGAATTCTGACTTTTGAATAAAGGCTTCCCGCAAACATCCTCCAATTGTTGTAACTTATAACCAAACTTCCAATCATACGGAGGGGATCTTGGGGCCGAAGATCACACCAGTTCCTAAGGTAAAAAGGGAGAAAATCTAAAGGATTAAAGATGATAAGGATTCTTGATATAAGGGAGCAAACGCATTCTGCATTGCAGATTCCTATCTCAAATTTTCCTGAATATTACCTGTGCGAAAGAGAAGGGCCCTCCACCCTGCATGTGGGCAGGAACTCAAAACCGCAGGACCCAATTAGCAAGTGGTCTAAAAAGGGAATTCCACCCCTTCCTCCCTTTTTGGAGAATTTCCCATGTTCCCCTGCACAGTAAACGGCGACTATGGAGATCTCATTGTCTCTCAATCGCTTGATTTCATTTTCAGAAGTTCCTCATAATGGTCCTAGGCTCCTAGCGAGCTGGATGATAATCCACAAATAAAAAGTCTGGAGTTGGATGTCGACCTCTCTCATTATTGATAACACATATACATGTATCATGGCCCCTCGAGAGGAAAACAAGAAAAGTGGCTACAGAAAAGTCTTGAACATCTGCATATATAATGGTACATGTGGTCAGCAGTTGGGAATTCTAACTGCAGCCAACCCCTCTTCCCTAGAACAGAAAAAAACAGAACAATAATTTCTTTTGGTGTCGTTAAAGGGCTATCATTTATAAATGCAACGTCCTATCAGATTGGAGAGCAAGAATCCTGGTTTTCCAACAGAGAATTGCCTGTACGCTAAAGTCTGTTATCCACAATATTATGTTAAGATGTCTACATGAATCAATTGTCTTGAACTGAAAGTAGTCTTGAGGGGAACACCAAGTTACTAGGAAATACTTTGCTGTCTAACTGGTTATCTCTTTAATGGACTAGAGTCAAGATTTTAGTGAAGACATCAGTGCAGAAGAAGCTTTCCGCTGGTTACACTCAGGGCACATAATAGTCATTTTATGGTTCGGTTTACCACAGATATAGCTATCATGTGATTTGTGATATGCAACTAGCAAAGAGTCGGTTTCATTCGTTAAGCTAAGGTTGGATAAAGAGATTAGTGGCTCATAAATTGGCTGAGTCTACAGCTGATTCTGAGATGTGGTGGTGAGATCCACCTTCTTTTGTTGATTCTGTCGTATGTTTTATTTTATCCCAAAAGAAAAAAAAGTCGAACATGGCCACGTATGAGCCTGGTTGATATGAGAATTGACTTGTTCTTCTTATGGGCGTCTAGGCGGGATTAGGCTGCTGTCAAGATCATCAAGAATCCAATTGTGATTTAAAGGCGCTTGTGTTGTATTGTCAAAATACCACGCCTTTGAAAGCTGACGCTCGGAAAGAGAAATTTCAGAACTTTGAAAGTCGACTCGGAGGCTCCAGTCAAGAGAACCGAATTTCTAGCCAATAGCCTAGAAGATCACCACACACACACACACAACCCCTCCCCAAAAAAACAAAAAAAAATACAGCTTAATGAGGATTTGTCCACTCAAGATGCGATCACCTTCAGCTTCAAGGAGTAACTCTTCTACATCTCGATTTTGATCCATCAGTCTTAAGAAATCTAGCATCTATTAAATCGGTCCAATTGGCCCAAACGTTTCCACTAGAACAGTCGCTTCAATCATCAGCAATCACAATAAACAGGACCTGCAATGTGCCAGTGTACCATTTATTATCTCCCTGGTCGGCAAGCATATATGAGGCACCTGAGCTTAACTAAATCAGGATACCAAATCCAATCTGCTCACTTTTCTGATGCCCTTATATCTTTCTCAACAGAAGCCAAAGAATCTCAGGAAAGGATTAACATAACTTGCCAATTTTACTACTACAAGTTGTGCAATGACCACCCGCCATCTCCAGCACAAAGACGACGTGTATATGAGGTGATCTTGTTTATGGAATGTGGAAACACTTGCTTAACAGCAACGTAACAAAATTCTAATTGTCTTGTTGAATTTAGTTATTGAAGTACTGTGTCAATTCATGCAGTTAGAACTGAGGTCGCATCTTAGATTTAATGCCCTATTTGCTCGTGATCAACTTAGCATAGTACGGAATCATATTCCAGTTTAAGCAGAAGTGTAGCTAGACATTGGAGATCACAGTAAAACGAATCTAAGGTGGATCCTGATCAGATTGAGCAAGGGGGCAAAGGCAAAGAACTGGTACTTAAAAGCAGGATAGCACCGTCAGGTACACTGGACCTCCTGTGCCCATATTAGATTTCAAGAATCACAAAAAGCAAGCAAATGTAAGAGTAACAGTAGAGTGTCATTCATTGGTCCAGTCGTGCTAATTGTTAATTCTTTCACAGTTCTGTCTGAGACCAACGTCCAACGGTCGAAGGTTGCTAAAATAGCTCTACAACAGGACAAAGTATATGATATACAGGTAAAAATATCAGTAAGAAACTGAAATTTCGCTTCAAGTATTGAGGGTTTTGCTGAATTATAGGGGAGAAGCTAACATCCCATTTCTAGATATGATAAAAAAATAGGCAGATGACATCAACCTGCGGCTGTCCAACTTGTGTAAGGGCTGCAGACCTGTTACCTCAGCTGATCAGAGGAGAAAAACAAAAAACTCCATCAATGGAGCAAACTCTGGACTGAAGCTCTTGGAATGTTGCTCAAAACATGATAAAACACCATTTCCAAGTCCGAGTAACCAATACAAGCACCAATCACGGAGAAATTGAGGGAAAGATAAACCATATTTCAAAGAAGGAGCGGCTACGTGTAATATCCTTAATCTTTTCCTTCTTCTGCAACTGCAGGACAACAGCTCCTGCAAATACTAGCCAAACTTGAAAATTAAAATGCCAAGAAATTGTATTCTGGTTGAGTATTTAAGAAGATAACATATATGGATGGACAAGATAAGATAAGAGTTCCATTTATCTCGCCATCCCTTTGTGGATGCACTGTCTTTAGACATATGCTCACTGGTTAGAAGATGTAGACAAATATAAGGTGAAGTATTCTATCATTGACCAAAAAGAAAAACAAGATTGCCCTCCAATTCCAATATACTGCCATTGGTATAGAGAAGTGCTATCCAAGAAGTACCAAATTATGTCAGAACAAATAGAAGACGTTTACCATTTCTTTTTCCCGTACACGTTTTTTGTGACAATTTCATATGGTTTTACTATCAATATAAGTGATAGTTGTAAATAGATAAAATGTCCCATATCAATATGTCAAGGAATTCCAGCCAGCGTTCATTTGTCAATTGGTTTTTAGATGGAACAATCTAAACTTGACCACGTATAAGTATCATGAGGTTTGGAGATACATGTTCCATATAATACAAAAGAGATGGTATACCATAAATAATGCTTTAATAATAATCTATGTAATTTTACTTGCCGACCTGCAATCTCCCCTTTTTTTTTGGGGGGGTTTGGGGGAAGAAGAGGGAAAGGGCCCAAGTTTGATTCCCTTGTTGTCGACAATTCTATCGTAATTAGTAGGTTAGGAATTTGGGGATCTAATCCCCACAGCTGGGAGTGAGCTCCTCAGATAATCCACTTGCTGATGATATTATAAAAGACAAGAAAATGACTTTTCACGATTTGGAAAAAAAGCTTTGGCTTCCGATGCCCTTCATGTATTCTCCTCCACCTCTTTCGCCCTCTTGGCCCTGCGGCATGTTGTGGTTCCTAAGCACGCGAATCCCCATCTTGGTCTCTACCTCTCTCCATCTCCAATAGAAATTTGCCCAAAAAAAAAAAGAAAGAAAGAAAAGAAAAACCATTTATTCTCCAACTTGCTGCAACCCACCACCTTTGAGCTTTGCCTCCAGTTTATAAGGAGCTAGAATAGAACTTGCTTCTCCATAACATCCTCTCTTGACTTCCAAGTCTTTTTCCCTTGCCCCCTTTTTGGTTTCATCCCATAATAATCCCATTTCTTGCCTTTGTCTTTTGGAGTATTCCCTCGGAGAATTCCATCTATATATACTTGTAACCAAGTCTCCTACTCTCTTCAGTCTGCAATGGCATCCAGTTCCATGACATCTTCGCGCAGCTCTTCTCAGTCCTGGACTGCAAAGCAGAACAAGCAATTTGAGGAGGCCTTGGCTACCTATGACAAGGACACTCCTGATCGCTGGTATAACATCGCCAGGGCCGTGGGTGGAAAATCAGAAGAGGAAGTCAGGAGGCACTATGAGGTCCTTGTAAAGGACATCATGCAAATAGAATCAGACCAAGTTCCCTTGCCTAACTACAGGTCCATGGCAAGCAATGGCAGAGGATATGCTAACGAGCAGAGGTAATTCCTGATCACTGATGTTCTTGCCCCCCCTTGCACATTTTCCAGGTATTCTCCATGCAATCTGCATCGTAATGCATCTCAATTATGTGTTGTTGAATCTTTGAGCTCGCTCATTGCATTCACTTTCTTGAAAAAATCAAGCATGGTAATTAATTACAAGTTACAACTTCTCGCTGTGTGTGTTTTAAGCTTGAATTCTTTCCACATTAAGTTCAACCGCTTCTTTCATTTCATTGTTGAAGCATGACAAGTGCATTTAGATCAACATTAATTTAAAAAAAAAAAAACAGGATGATACGTTTCCATCATCTAAGCCAAATGGAATACTGTCAATACAAGCAATATGTCCCTAGATATCGACAATAAGACATGCATTGTTAAAATCTTTGGAGAGCTTTCCATCTCTGGTTGCTTTTTTGGCCAAGTGTTCCATTTCTGGTAAAGTTAAGAATTGTCTCCAAAGACTTTTCTATACCATCCGTTCAAATAAATAAATAAGCAAACAGATTACCCCTGCCAACCTGATTTCTTGATATTTTATTAACATCTACGTAATTGGTTCAGGTTTCCTACAAGAATCCACATGAAATTTAATCTTACTCGTTTTGGAGCACATGCACATGGTCCTACTCCACAAATTCGCCCACCTCACTATACGGAAAACATACATATAGTTTAATGCTAGTTTCTGGTCTCAGTAAGAATTCTCACGTGATTCCAAACAAAATTGAAGTTAAATCCTGACATCCCTTGATAAATTTTCAATAATCCCAAGACTTGCTCGAGAGGTACAGCATTTCTTGGACCAAGCACATAAGGCAGTTTCGTTCATCTGCTAGAAGGATCATGATCAATTTCGTGCTGACGATAATAAGCATGTTTAATTTGGTTTGCCATACATCGTATTCTTCTGTAACCGAAGATAACGACTTTCTTTTAGTTGTACGACATTTTTGAGACATTAACCTTTCCCGAGGAAATTTAAAATTTTATCTGAACAGTTAAATAATGTGGTGAATATGCTGTCTCTCCCTCCTAATAGTTTATTGGTGGTTTGACCTAGAGATAAGAAGATATCGCAGGATAAAGTGACAGATGAGGTCAATCTATTAATCTTGTGGGCCGAAAGTTTATACGCAATTAGAACTAGTATATGTACCGGGAAAATTAATTTTAAGCAAGTGCCAGCATCCATTCTTACTCTTTTATTGTCTGACCTCATTCTATCTAACTTTCTTTCTTCTAGTACCTAACGTGATATTATTGAAAAGTTGGATGATAGCGTGAGGAGTAAGAATGAGTATTATTCAATAATAAGACATTTAAGAACGACTACGATACATGCAATACATACATACATATACATATAGGTGACAGACATTTTTTATTTCACTAATTAAGCTGTTTCCTTGGACAGGCTTTTGAAGAATCTAAAGCTACAGTAGAGTTCAAAACTTAGAGCATATCAAGGCACAGTGCAGTCAGAAATGTGGTGTAAGAAAAAGCAGATGCTTCATTCAGAAATCCTGAATTTGTGTTGTGGTGTTTTTTGTCTTCTGTTCAGCTGTACTTACCAAGTGTTAACTATAAAATAGATAGGTCCCAGGTGTGCAAAACAGAACTGCCAATTGTGCAAAAGGCATCATGTGTATTACTATTATCCATCTACGTCTACGTTAATGCAGTCTTGTTCTTCTTCTTCTGTGTTGTATAACTATAACAACCTTTCTTGTCCGGTATTTGAAATTCTAACAGAACAATGATCAAAAAGCAAAGAAGAAAAAAAAAAAAAAAAACCCAATCAAAAGCAGAGTGCAGAATATACTGATCAAATGATAAGATGGGCTTCGACCGTCATCTTCACCAGAGGAAGAAGTCCTTTGGAGGATACGGTACAGTTGTAAACCATTAAAAGATGCGAAAAGGGCAGGAAAATTTAGGTTTACATAAAAAGAGAATCACGGAATTTGGTGCGCAAATTAGGCAGCAAGTAGACCTACGCCTACACTACGTTGGAATTGACTGAAGAAGCTCTTGGCAGTTGGCTCTTGCGTTCGATAAGAAGATGCTGTTTTGGCGGCGTTATTTTTGGTATATAACAAAAGCTTCAAAGGGAAAATAGGTATCCCAGGTGGAGATGCGGGATATCGATCCCCGTACCTCTCGCATGCTAAGCGAGCGCTCTACCATCTGAGCTACATCCCCGTTGGTGTCGGTCCGTCATACTTGTACCTCAAACGCGAACATAGATTTGCTGATATTCTCGTACGATGCTGAGGGTATAGGGAGAGGACTTTTCCGGCTCGTCCTGCGTGCGAGCGAGCGCGTTAGCTGCCTTTGCCTGATTCAGTGACAATTTTTGACTTCCTCTGAGGTTGTGCTGCGGCTCAGCAGCGTTGAACAAACCCAATACCATAAATACAAGAAAAAGGGTTATAAAAAAGATGAAATGAACATAAACAAATCACAAATCATTAAACATAAACAAATCACATGTTTTTTTTTAATCTTTTCTCATTTCCTTTATGAGTATTTTATTCAAAAAAAAAAAAACAAGCGTCCGATGCATGCATATAGATGTCAAATAAGTTGAAATTGTACAGGAAATCGTAGTAGTCAGAATTTTGATTTACGGAGTAGCGTACAACTAATAGGTAAAGAATTTTGACAAAAAAAAAAAAAGGTAAAGCAGTTGGCCTGTATTTGTATTTTTGTTTTTCCGGAATATAATTATTGACTAATTGCCAATAGTTGGCCATGTGAAATTGTCAATTAATTTACTACCATACATAAATATAATTGGCCACGTGAAATTGTCAATATACACTTGTTTACTGCTACAAGTCTACAACTAACGTTACAACGCCGCCCCATTTTCGGGCAAATGATAGTGGTCCAGACCTTCCTCTTTTTTTTTTTTTTTTTTTTTTATCATCAACATCACGATTGTTGTCATCATCAATTTCAGCATTCATAATCAGACGACCATCCAATTTGGACAAGCAAAACCCTCTTCGACCGCAGGCTGGCGCAAAAGCTCAAACCATCAAATTAATGACTTCCCATGTTCATCACACAACATCATCATCATCCGATGACAGCAAGCAAACCGCCATACATTCCTTCCTCCCCATATATCATAAACCGCAATTAAATCTATGGCTCCATTTGGCATCATTGACTCCTCAACCCTCGATCCTCTTCTTCACTTGCGCCGTCCATCGTGACACTGAGGTGCAAAAGTAGGAATATTCGAGTTCTCTGCAGTTACAGCAGGTGCAATCGCAGAGGATATTTGACCGTTTGGATCGATCGAGTTCAGCTCGAGCTCGAGCTCGAGCTCGATCTAATCTGAACCCACAACTTAGAATTCCAATGATGCACGGTGCACCACCACCCTTGACCCCGGGCCAAAAGGAGCCAAAGCTCCAATTCATGAATTGCAATGATGGCTGGTTGAAGTTCGTTGGTGGGGTCCAGGAAAATGCCATGCTATCCTATACAGGTTGTTTGTGGCCAATGCGGACTGAAGATCTAATTCAATGTGGGCCAGGTGGGTCATGCATGGTCACTCACGACTCACGAAGAAAAGACTCGTTGTACGAAAGATTAGTAGATAAGTTCGAGGGTTTCCACTTGCATGGGGAACTCAGTGAGTGTCAATTAATGGATGGGGGTGATGAGCAAAAGACAACTTGGTTTATGGAAGAATAATGCCTGGTCTTTTCGAGGAAGAAGATGCACGATCAGATGATAAAAAGGCGGATGAGGAGATTGAGACTTTGAATGGGTGGCGTACGTATGTGGCTGCTATATAGATATAAATTGCTTGTCAGATGAAGCCATGGGTAGGTTTTGGTTTGGTTTGGTGGGGAAGGGGAGGACTGAGGAGTTAGTATGATTGATGAATAAGGCAGTACTGGTTTGGCTTGCGTTTCTCAGCAAACATATATCCTCGTACTTCTCGAGGCTGCGTACACCTTGGCGATGAAGGAAGTAAAGTGGGAAAGGAAACATTTCAGTTCCATGACAAAATGTGATTCTCAGTATAATTATTCTCTAGGAGACTTTTTTTAAATGATTGGAGCTTTTCTTTTTCCGTTTTTCCCCTTTATTAAGCTCTAAACGCAAAACTTTTGCAGCTCTTGCTATTTTTCGGACTCCTGTAAATAGGACTACCACTTTTTAGCAAACGTAATACTAAAATAAATGTATCCAGATAGGATCCTCTATACCACTACTCGATGCCAAATTCAATACCAATCTCACTTATCACGTGTTGGTCGGAGAAATTTAAATGAACAACATATGACAAATTAAATGAATAGAACACTTGGCATAAATATAGAAGTGGCACTGAATTGTCACCGAAAAAGTGGCACTGAGGATCCCATGTGGTATGTATCAGTCACTTTTTGCTAACCTCTCGATCATTTGCCTTTTACTCAAAAACCATATTAGTATTTCGGAGATATTACATCCATTCTTTTGAAGACTTCCAAAATATAAATATATTTTTCCCGTTTGAGGGAGACTTCAACTGAGTAATAAATAAGGGGGGAGGAGACGGAGTTAAGTGAAACCCTCAGAATGAGACCGGGCCAAGAAATGAGTCCACAGTTGCCAATCACAACTCACTGACCCATTGTTGAGGCCGACTTCGAAATATTACAATAAGGAGTGGGCTTGTTTAGTTAAATGAAGTGCAGCCTTTCTCTAGGTTGTCCCCTCTTCGGCTCCATTTGACGTTACGGTGCTTTTGAGCAGGC
Organism: Coffea eugenioides; assembly: GCF_003713205.1. Classification (NCBI taxonomy): domain Eukaryota; kingdom Viridiplantae; phylum Streptophyta; class Magnoliopsida; order Gentianales; family Rubiaceae; genus Coffea; species Coffea eugenioides. The sequence continues at coordinate 2,203,005 of NC_040044.1, forward strand.
ATTTGATAATTAATTTCTCGTAACCTAAAGAAACTCAATTTTTGATGAATTAATAATAGCACTTTTGCTAGAAGTACTTGTATCAGAGACATTTCGCAATCCCAAACAAACGAAACGAACCTTAATCTTCTCTCGACAGATCCATGCAACTCTCAGTCAGCCAGCCGCAGCACTGATCTTCAATCATGGTGATGGTGCTTTCCGGGTCATGTTAGAGCTGGTTGGTAAAAAACAAGTCAGTCCTTTTCCCGAAATTGAACAATTTCTCTCATTCGAGGTTTTTGTTTTCATCTTTTCTCTCATTAAACTCTGAATTATCTCGGGACATCGGCAGTTATCACTAGCACACGCCTTGCCTTTTATCACTAGCACCAAGTTCATACAATCCGTATTAGATATGCAGAATTGCAAATATTTGTCACCTAAGAATTAAATCCCTTCAATTATCATTGTATCACGCCTCTGTTCTACGCCGGACGTACAAGCTCCAACTTGCAAGCACCAATATTATGCAATGACACGGTAATGGTTGTATCAAGCTTAGAGGTCAAAGAAATCGACATGCAATGCCCACAAAACATTTTCTTTTGTTGTTCACCTAAAATAGGTAAAGAACTGGCGTAAAAAGACTAGATCATATGGTAGCCGGCTTTTGCATCATATAATTATCAACCAAGGGATGGAATCATGGAAGCTAAAGACAGTCAACTCAAGTGCAAAAAGCAAAAGCATGTCTCAATGAAGTAGTGGAAGTTCAGGCGTTAACAGATTTATACCTTGCCTGATAGGCCTCTTGGAAAATAAAATCTGAATCGAGAACTGACAAGTGGAAAAAGCAACCATAATAATTAATAAAGAAAGAAGAAAAAAGAAAAAAAGGGACACTAATGAAGAACATATATAGGACTTGGTGGGGAGCTGGTCTTCGCTCCCCAACCTCTAGTACGTACAACAATTTAAGGACCATCGGACTGCAAAAGAAACACAAAAGATGCAAAGGAAATGGCACAAGAAATTAAGACCAAGTTCTTGGTAATAATATGCTAGCTAGAGAGAAACTTTAATAACTTGAACCCCCAAAAAAAAATATTAAAAATAATAAAAATAAGTAAGAGAAAGGCACCTCGATCGATCCCCAGAAAAGCATACATGAATCTTAACTAATGAAAGAAGAGAAACTCAGGAGCCCGTAATCCATCTCTCATCTCTACTACTCTCCCTATACAAAAACCCACACCCATTCTACATCACCTAATATACTCGAGATAAATCTAGGAATCCCACTACACTGCATTCCCCTTAAAACGTTTATTTATGATTCTTGAGGGTTCTTTTTGGCAGAATTCTTGTTGTTGTGCATCCAAACCTTAAAAACTTGTCTTTTCACTCCAACCTCACTGCAAAACCTTTGCACTTCAGTATCATCTTCCCTTGGAATCCTCCATCCGAGTTTCTCGGCAAATGCCAGCATCTTATCCTTCTGCTCCTGAGAAAACTTAGTCCGAAACCTCTTCTTTGCAAGAACAAATTGCGGGGGTGGAGGAACTGATGTTGACTGGTAGGCGTTGAAATTCAGCTCCTCACTTGAAGAATCTGTGGCTGCACTTGCACTCCCACCTCCAAAAGCCATCTTCACTGGCTGAACCATAGTAGTCCAGTGGTTAGCGTGCACGTTCATGGACTCCCCACGATGTTGGTTCATGGACGGAGAGGGCAGCGGCGGCGGAAGTGGGAGCTGGTGCACCACAATTGCACCGTCTCCACTGGATTCTTTGCGGTGGAAGTTGCGGTGGCAGTGACAAGCAGCGCACTTGAAGGCCTCGAGGGTTCCTTCTTCACCGCTGGGCATGAATTCTCCGCAACCATCTGTAACATTTCCGCCAATGCTAGCAGCGTGGTTCTTGAGGCATTCGCGGTATCTAGTACTACTAGTGCTATGACTTCTTCCAGCTGTGGGAGTTGGAGTTTTGGATTTAGATCCACCTGAACTCAGTGCAGCTGCAGTTGCACCGGGGCCTCGGGAAGATTTCTCTTGGTGAATCAGCTGGTCTTCGGGATGCTGAATATGATGGTTATGATGGGTGGCGGTGCTATGCTCTAGGTTTTCAAGTGGGTCATAACCTAAAGAACCTGATGGTATTCTCATTTCCTTATCCTCACCAGCTAGAGCCATTTATGTCTGTCGGAGGATAATAATATCAAACCCAAAGTAGATTGATGTTTGCCCCTCAAATAAAATCCTCCAACGATTAATCTACTACTAGCATTTTATGGGGTCAATTATTGACTACTATAATTGATTTTCAAAAGGGTTAACTAGAGTAGCTTAACTAAATCGTCCTCGTACAAAATCTAAGTGGTCACCCTAATCTTAGAGATTGTCAATAATATTCAGCTTTTGTGTCCTCATCTCAACTACCCATATCCCCAAATTTCAAACTGTTTGCTTGATCAGAATCAAGATCTAAAGTGACGAAGAAGGTAACAGAGGGAAGATGGGGGCCATCTGGATAGAAGAAACACCTAACTAGTTAAAAGAAAAACAAAAGAGAGAAGTCTCCAAGATATCTTGAAAAGGAGAGTGCAGAAACATGAATGGGGCCCTGACTACTCTACCTTAGAATAAGCCTGCCGCAGCTCCTCCACCACCACCACCACCACCACCTTAGGATTGTATCGAATGGGATTTCTGTTGTCCCAAAAAAAACATGGAGAGAAGCAGGGTTTAGGTTTTTTCTTTTCTTGGTGAGATAAAGTGAAAGAGAGAAAAGAGAGGAAGAAAAGAGGAGGATGAGGGTTAATTGGGGTAGAGGGAGAAAAGAGGGCGTGGGGGGAGTGTTTCAGTGGTTCCAACAGGCCAACTATGTATCCAACAAGAGACAGCTTGGTTGCTTGTGATGAAGCTAAGGGAGGAGATAAGTGGAAAACAACTGATGAGATTAACAACAACTGAGCATAAAAACAACCGACAGAGTCATGTTCGTCCTCTCCCACGCCCTGCCACTTGGTCCCATCCCTCCCCCGTCATTATTGCCCCTTTCTATATATTTCTTATCTTTGCCAGTTCTCTCACGTACTCGCCTCTCTTTTTTGTTTATGACACTCCCAATTGACGCTTACAGCCTTATGTAGCCTCATGATTCTTCATTAGATTTGATATGATGCTCTCCCTCACCATGTTTTCTCCCAATAATCCCAGGTTCTAGATTCCATTAGTCGTTAAAAATGGAGTCTTGATCCCGGTTTAACGAGTAACAAAACAGCATAGGCGAGTTGGCCCTGTTGGGTAAACGAATCAACTGTTAAAGTAAACGGTAAGGTGAAAAAGAAAGAGAAGGAGCTAGAAGGTAGGTCCACAGTGGCGCACTTGTCCTCTTGTGCCTTTTGAGTTGAAATTGAGTTGAGGCTTAGCCAAACTTAGCTGCTCAGTTCTCCCATCTATCTATCCATCCTATCTTCCGAAAGCCGAAAGGCAGAAGAGGCTAGCTATTGTATTGTATCCGTGTGTGTGTGTGTGACACTATGCTTCTCTGCAGCGTTCTGCCTGCGCACCTCTGCCAAGTCCATGCTTTCCCCAAGCAATGTCTTTACCTTTCCGTGATACAATCGATGCTTTCCCCTTCTCTTTCTTTTTCTCTCTCTATCCATGCTTGGACTACAGTGATCTGTGATATGCTTTGGTACTTGGTTGGGTTACTGCATACCGGCCCCTAGTGGTACAGTGCAGCAAACTGACCAATGGAAACCATTTATCTGGATGCCATGGAATCAGATAAATATTCTTTCATCTTCTTAGTATTGATTACTCTTTACTAGACGGGTTATAGTTTTTGAGCTTTCGTTGTCGCTGTGTACAGTTAATATTCTTTCATTAAGCCAAAAACCCTTTTTCCCCTCCTACTTCTATTGTTGGTTTCTTGTTTTACTTTTCTTTTCTCAAGGAGGAAGTTCACTGGCACTGTACTATTTACAGCAGCTAGGCCTGTTGATTTACTGCTGTAAAGAAGGAACAGGGACTGACTCCATTGCTAAATATCAAGCTAGCTAGTGAGTGCTTCAATAGCTGGAGATGGATGAGGAAAATAAGGTGAAAGCGAAAGGAAGTTCAGTAGCATTTTTTTTTCCCTAGTGTTTTGAGCGTCCTATGGCTGCCTAGATCTAGTAAACTCACGGGCAATATTAACCATTTATAGGCAGTATGGGGTGCAACTTTTGGGGAATAGATTTTATTAAATAAACTGAATTTTTAGCTCAGAGAATATTTGTGATAAGAAATTAACTGATCTATTACGGGTGGTGAGAGATGCGATATCAGTAGTAGTGTCACTCTCTGGATAACTTCCTTCATCACTAAAATGAAGATTACCAACTACCTACCTGTAGGCCAAATGTATTTGGATAGACCTGTTTTACCATAATTTTTTCAAACATGTGGTATAATTAATAACTAATAAGACATGCATTTTATTATAGGTATAATTTCATACACCTCTCCTAAGGTTTCTAAATAATTGCAGTCACTTCTCTTGAGGTTTGAAAAATTATACTTAACTCCTTTAATGTTATGAAAAGACTATAATAGTCTTGACAACTTTACAAATTCTAAGTGAAAAGTGGGTGTAAAGAAAAAAAATCTTCATTTTTTAATTTTTTTGGTTCAAAAATTCTAAGCTCATCTTACCTAATACATTATTATATTCAATTCCTAGGTCATTTAAATGGACTTTTTACTTAGTTTTATAGATAGCCGACTAGTAGGGATGTATCTGTTGAAAATAGTTTCTTCACAACTTACTTAGCATAGGAAAAAAAAATCTAAATATTAAAAAATGATGTTTTGAAACATGACTTAAATTTTGCTACAAAGAACTATCTCAAACCATCTTTTTACTTAGCAATTTGTTTGGATTGTAAGTTATTTGGGATTATTTGGAATATTTTTACTGTAGTACTTTTTGTGATGTGATGTATGTGAGATAAAAAGGTAATTGGGAAGATAAAAAGGTGTATTGAAAATTGTAATGATGATGTAAGCAAATAAAACTGGGTAAATAATGCTCAATCCAAACAAATATTTGATTTCTTTTGTCATTTAATTTGTTTTGTAAATCAAATAAAGGCAATATAAGATATTTATTAGACTTTTTGTACTGATAGTTTGGATAGTGTATTATTTGAAATATTATTTGGAATAATTACTGTAGCACTTTTTGTGATGTGATGTATGTGAGATTAAAAGGTGATTAGGAATATAAAAAGGTGGGTTGGGAAATGTGTTTATGATGCAAGCCAAATATTATTTGGGATAAAAGTACTATCCAAACAAATTTTTTATAGGACGTTTCCATAATTTTTCAAACCTAAAGGGAGGTGTGTGCAGTCATCACAAACTTCAGGAAACGTTTCTAAAATTATCCCTTTATTATATCACCATTTCTTATACATCAGCGAATTACTAAACTCACGCGAGCCATCCATCAGTGGGTTACAGATCATGCATGCTTAACCATTTGCCTTGCATACAAATTTTCTCAGAATTTCACCAAAAAAAAAAAAAACTGCGCATCAGGCCTTTTTTGTTTTTCCACATTGGTTTAGCGAAAGGTTCTCGATATGCTGACTTTTTTTGTTTATTCAATGCCATAGTAAGAACAAAAATATTTTATGTTACTGTGGTTGTTATATTATTTTATCTGCAGCAAGAAAACTTTAAGCTGTACAATAATAAACCGGAAAATGGAGTGCCCAGGAAAAATTTTGAAAATGGGGCGCTTGATAACTAGGCCTGTCAACGGGTCGGGTCTAGACCCGGATCCGGACCAGATCCGTGAAATTATTGCGGGTATGGGTAGGGATTTAATTCCGTTTTCCGGATCCGGATCCGTTTTGTCAAACAAAAAACGGGTCGGATACGGAATATAGTATTCCGACCCGTATTAGACCCGGATCCGGATATAAATGAATTAATAATTTAAAAAATATATATTTATCAATATAATTTGATTAGGGTGATGTATTTTAATAAAGTTAATTTGATTTCTTTTCTTATTTGGTTTTTTCTTTGCATTAGTTAGAAATTAGTTTACAAATATATTTTTTTCTCATTTTTATTAGAAATTATAAATTTTGGTAAATTTGTTCGGGTAGACCCGGATCCGGATCCGGGACCCGCCGGATCCGGATCCGGAACATAGGATAAAAGACCCGTCGGGTAAACGGGTCGGATCCGGATCCGGCATAGTAATTCGGGTCCGGGTCCGGAATAATGAATTCCGGCCCGGACCCGGCCCATTGACAGCCCTATTGATAACCAAGCATATTTATAAAATCCAACCCAGACCTCGGTCTAAAGAGGTGATTGGTTCAACATGTTGACCTTGGTCGATCAATCCTTGGTTTTGATGATTAACAAACCAAAATGTAGATTTGGTCTAATGTTTTTATGTGAGAAATTTGTTAGAATCAGGTTCAATGGTGTCAAGGAAAGAAAACCAACCAAATGAAGAAGCAAAATCAGGTCACTCATGTCGGACGGCCAAAAGGAAACTATCGGACGTCCGAAAGGATGAAGAACATCAAGAAGGAAACTCTGTCGGACGCTCGTGAGGAAGCATCGGACGTCCGGAAGGATCGGACGCACGCCTCGGACGCACATCGATCGCATCGGACGTCCGAGAAATTTCGCAAAGATTTGATGACTCTCTGCCTACGTTCGGACGCTGGGTTCGGACGTCCGACAGGTGGTTCGGACGTCTGACAGGCACCTGTCGGACGTCCGACAGGCCAACGGCTAGTTTTGACAGCATTTAATATTTGACCGTTAGAGAGCCTTTTGAAGCCATTTCTCACCTTCTATAAATACCCCAAAGCACAAGAAGACAAGAGACTTTTGCCAACACAAAATACAAGCTTACAAGTGAGATTTTTGAGTAGAAAGATTCTTTGTTGGTTGTATAAGGGGTTGGGGAAGTTGGGTTGTGAGGTTGCTCAAGTGAAGGTTACTCTCTTGGAGTAGTAAAACCTTGGTGAAGGTGAACCAATCACTTGGAGTGGTAAAACCTTGGTGAAGGTTGCCTCATTTGTATAAAATAGTTCTTAATTGGGTGAGTGATCTTTCAAGTGTAGGTTGTTGAGGGTTAACTAGAATAGTTGTAAAACTCCTTGGCTCAACCAAAGAGTATTTGGGGTGAGGAAGGAGTGAGCCTTCACTTGTACATCTTGGTTAGCATCGCCATCAATTGAAGAGGCTATTGGTTTGATATTTGGTTTGCATTTCTTATCTTTTCTCTTTAATTAAGTTTTCTTTATTGTGCTTAAATTTGATATATCTTTGTGCATCATTGTGAATTTGTTTGTACTCATTGGGTTGCACCGGGCTCTTACACAACAGATTTTCGGTTCAATCATGGATTGGGCAGTTCAACTGCGGATTGGATAGTAGTTATCTTATATAATATAACAATATATTTTAAATTACAAAAATACTAAAATTTTTAAGTTAATGGTTCGACAGACGATTTTTTTTGTTCATTAGTTGAACCATCGGATCATTAATTAGTAAATGAGTTATTACTTATCCAATCTAATTAGTGACTTAATCCGATCTTATGGCCGGTTCACCAATTTGAAAAGTTCGACCGTCGAGCCGAGTAGAGTTTTATGACTATGCAACCAAGCATTTCATGGAGTTGGGTTTACTCATTTAGGGAAGAAAAATTGGATGCAAGACATAAAATGGAAAAAAGGAAAAAGTGCTTGGTGTATTGATACATGACATTGTTTATGGAATGAGCCCAAAAGCACTTGGATATTCAATTAATCCTGGCGGGAGCTGGGAAATTCTGAAAGGATAATCATGCAAATAGTTCCTTATATATTGACTTGGTACTTTTTTTTGTCTCTTACATATAAAATAATGATTTTTTTGGTTGTATATCACATATTAGTTTTTTTATCTTTTATGTCCCTTTTATATGAAATGATGATTTTTCATCCCTCAAAAAATAAAAAACGCACGATTTTAGTCCCTCGACTCATTTCTACTTATCTTGCCAGAAAAAAAATCACATGCACCTCATGTCTCACAAATTTCAAGGCTAAAATCAAAAAATTATAAGGAAAAAGAGAAAAATCCCCTCACATATTTTGCTTTTTCGTTTTATTTTCCTAACTAAGAATATGATAACAGCCATGGTTGCCTTCGGCTACTATGTTAGTGGTGTTGTCGTCGGCCGCCACAATATTTTCGGTCACAAATTTTCACAAAAAAATCAACATTCCATTCAAATTTTTTTTTTTTTGCATGGAATCTAATTTCGATATTAGTTTTCACAAAAAAAGAACGTAGGTGAAAAGTTCAACTAGCCTCCACTATTTTTTCGATTTTTCATCCACTTTTGTTCTTTTTTTGTGTAAAAGGTAATATTGAAATCAGATTATACATGAAAAAAAAATGAGCGAGAAGTTGAATTTTGGTGAAATTTTTGTAATCAGAAATGGTAGCAGCCAACGGCGACATTGTCAGCATAACGGCTGAAGTCAACCATGGTGGTTGCTACATTCTTGGCTAGGAAAATATGATGAAGAAGAAAGAAATTTGAAGGACAATTTTCCCTTTTTCTTTTCAATTTTTCATTTTTTTTTCCTAAAATTTGTGAGGCATGAGTTACATGTGATTTTTTTTTATGAGTAGAAATAAGGCAAGGGACTAAAAATATGCATTTTTTATTTGTAAGGGATGAAAAATCAATCTTCTATACGTAAGGGACGTAAAAGGTACCAAACTAATATATTAAGAATGAAAAATCATCATTTCAGAAATGAGGGATATAAAAGCTATGGAGCCAATACACACTATTTGTGTGATTTTTCCAACTTTGAATTTGACACCTCCATCTAGCAATCTTTGAATGTGTAGGCAAAAGCTTGCCATGTCCCGACAAATATACCGGTCATCCTTTTTTGGGTACTTTGCATGTAAATTTACACTTTAAAATCTAATATTTGTCCATTAAACTGACTTATAACAACAGCAATAGGCAACTTAAATTCAAGAGCATGGAAGAGGGAGTATAAGTGAAAGATTTCGAGTTTGAGATCACACTTAAAAAAAAAATCTTAAAGTCATTAATTTGAAATAAAATGAAAAATCTTAAACCCTAGTTGATAATGATCATGTCATTATCAGTAGCACGTTACATCTTAATTAAATATAAACTGCAAAATTCCTCACGAATGCTAGCCCCATTAATGATTCTACAAGACAGAAGCACAAGGATCCAAAACATCAGGCGAACTAACAGATGTACTTTGGCCTCTAAAGGTGCCTTTTTGACTTGTCAAATGTCCATTTACTGCTAGCCAATATTCTTCACTTGTTTCGTATTGATCCAATGTTCAAACTAACAACTTAAAGGGCTAAGTGGGATAAGGTCCAAATATTAGGGGCCCAAGTGTAAATTTATTTTCTCTTAAAAGGATAGATGTCCGGCTTCTTATATTCTGAAGGATGCAGAGGACCAAAAAAAGTTTTTTTAGGAAACATAAAAAATCTACTTCACTGATCCAATCATTAGTGTTTTCATCACCGCCTTTAACCCAGTCACCATTGATTTCATCACCGCCTTTAAGGCTTTAACCGCCCTATACGTATATAAACAACCGAAATTTGAACCCAAGGGGTTGACAAGCGAAAATGAAAGAAGCCAATAGAATTGAGTTAGGAAATCTTTGTCCTGAAGTAGTAGACTCCATCTTCTCAAGAATCCCTCTCAAATCTCTGGCAAAATTGAAGTCAGTTTCCAAGACATGGTGCAATTTCATTGAACACTTCCGCCGTCGCAACCCTCCCACCACTGCCTCAGGCCTCACAATCGTCCTCAAAAACCTCAACCGAAACCTCCGCAATCCAGAGTTTCAAGAATCAACCTTCCTCAGAACCCAAGAAGGCCAACAGGGATTCTTTTCTACTCATGCGTGCATCAAAGGCAACTTTCCCGTCCGCTTGATCAATTCATGCAAAGGCTTACTCCTCTACGCCGCAAATGATGGTCTTTCTTGGGCTTACTACGTCTGCAGCCCTTTTCTTGATCAGTGTTTAGCCCTTCCTCGAGCCCACAGCATCACAAGACTCGCTTGTGCAAGCCTTGCTTTAGATGGATCATCCAAAGAAAACTTCAGGGTTCTCTGTTTTTTCTTGAAAGAAATTGATTTTGTTCGAGGCACAATTGGCTGCAAGATTTTCTCGTCAGCAACGTGGGATTGGAGAGAATTTCAAGCAACAATTTTGAACACCGACCTTATGCTGAAAAGGGATTTCGATGTAGCACATTTATTTGGCCCTAGCGTCTTCTGCAGGGGAAGATTGTATTGGATATGGAGTCTATGCATGCTGGTGTATGATAACGAGGCAGAGTTCTTCAAGCTCATCCCATTGCCATCAAAGGCCGAGGAGGGTAATTATGGGAGGCCATTAGACATGCTTTCTCAACTCTTGTGGGAATCAGATGGAAGCATATATTTTTGTTATCAAATGAACGAGAGGCTTTGCATATACAAATTCATTGGCGACGATGAAGTTATGGACCAAGAACATGGTCGTTACAGCAGCATGGAGGGCTGTTGCATGTGGCAGTTCAGTCATTTTGTGACGTTGAAGGAATTTCTATGGCAAGAATTTTATAGGACGGTCAATGGCGAGGTAAAGAAATTGAGGGCTAAATGCGGAATTAAGCCTTGCGGTTTCAATCAAGACTTGCAATTGCTGTATCTGCACGTTCCTCCTGGAACAATTGTAGCTTACAGCTTGGAGACTCGAGAATTGGAACAGGTTTGGGCTTGTGGTGAGTTTAAAGGGAACTATGCAATCGAGAAAATTCTTCCCTTTTTATTCAAATCTGTGAATTTGTTTGTGTGAGAGTGATCCTAGGTAACTACATCAGAAAGCATACATGTCTTTGGTAATTGGCATATTTTAGCATTCATGTCTTCAATTTGTAATTTTTAGATTTTTAGCAGTCACGTCTTGGGGGTTATTTGCTCAATTTGCCGAGGCTTTTAGGGTGCTAAAGGAACACTTTTTTTTAGTTTGTTACCTTGTGATCTTCAATATCTGTCTCCATTGTAAACCAAGAAACTTGTGTTCGAAATTTTTTTTTTTTTTTTTAAAAAAGGAGCTGCTTATTTTTTGAGCTTTCACATGTGAGAAATGTATGCCTTTTTTTTTTTTTGCACCTTTAATCTTCATGCTCATGCAAAATGGATCAAAATCACAAAAAAAATTAGTTAATTTAATTAAAATGTTTGTATATATGTTGAATAAGTAATGAAGTATTTTGCTTCTTTTCGATTAAAGTTTGGTTTTCGTTGAAAATCAAGATAAAAGAATCTTAATGACAAAATAATTCCAATAAACTCTAATTCGGACGGATAACCTATTTTGTACTATCTGATTGAGTTATGTGCACTGTGCAGTGCAATGATCATGTGAATTGACTGAATTATCTCTAGAAAATCACTAATTTACTTGGCTAGCAAAATAAATTAAATAAATTTACTTGCCCTTTTGGACCGGGAACTTAACTTGCCATTTTACATTAGCGTCTACCCATAGGTCTGCTTTCAGGATAGTATTTAACGGTTACAGAACTCTTAAATAAATTTGCCCTTATTGTTGTCCCGAGGAAAAAAAAATGGTAAAGACAGATGAAATCGTTCATAAAGATTACGCTTCATTATTGATTTTTTGGGGATAACTCAATCAATTCACATGATCACGGGAGCTGCATATGATTCAATTAGACACAAAGTGGGTTATCTTCCCCAATTGCAGTTGATTAGGAATGTTGTAAGAAAAATTAGGGGTGCATTGGTTCAATTGAACCTTCATGGGGAGGAAAGTGAGATATGAGGCAAGTTTGAGGAGATTTATTGGAATTAACCCTTCTTCTTCCTTTCTTTTTCTTTTTTTTAAAAAAAAAAAAATTGGAATTGTAAAGCAATTCTAAGGGTGGCTATGGCTCCATTTAGTCAATTTTCACCAATGCGCTGCTTTGCTTATGATTTACATATTTTTAGCCAACGACTTCGAGGCTCGTCCCTTGATTGTGCATATTTCTAAAAAAAAAAATTTATCTATTGTGACAAAGGCTCTGTTTGATAACATAAAAAAGTGTTGAATCTGAATTTTTTCAGATATTCAGATGTTTGAGTGTTTGATAAATGAAAATCCATTTACAGAAAATCCTAACTGAATACTTAATTCTGATAAGAATCAATAGAATTACTTCAATTACCTTATCTTATCTACCAAATCTACCCTTGTTTGTTAATTATGTTCAAAATTCTTATCTAATTAAATAATCTAATATTCTCTATCTAATGATTTTCTATTTCTTTTTTCTCCCTTTTGAATGATTTTCACATATTCTCCATACTCCTCATATAATATATTTCATCTTTTATATTAATTTGATTTAAAAATAAATATTGTCATTTTCATACCTAACATTTTTAACTAATTAAATCATAGGTTCTATTTCTTTTTTGGATGAAAAGATATAAGGGCAAATTTGTCAAATTTAACTTATTAAGCATTCAATTATAAATGTTTATCAAACAGTATAAATAGACTTAACATTAAAATTCAGACATTCATATATTTCTTTTCAGTGCTTAAAATTCAGCAAATTAATCGTTTCAGTATTCAGATTCAGTTTTATCAAACGGAACCAAAGTCGAGTTGACCATGAAATCGTCAAATATGTTGAAATTAAGAAAACAAACAATTTAATGTACATGACTAATTCCATTCAAGCTTGACTTGATCCCTCAATCTCCGAATGCTATTTAGTTTCAAATATGATTCTTGACACTTCAGAAGACAGATAAAGAGTATAATTGTTGCATTTTTCTGATAAATTGTAGATGCTTGCATTTCCTTGTTAGGTTCTTGTTATCCTTGCTTCCCCATTTTTTGGTCAAGAGAGACTCCAAGCTTTGCTCTTTAGTCAAAGGAAGAAGAAGAAGTCCCTTTGGGGACATCCGATAAAATCATGGTTCAAAGTGGCGGTCGCGGTCCGGACCGTTCTACATCGGTCTCGGTAATGGTCCCGACATATAGATTGCGGTTTCGATAAGACGCAAATTTTTGAAATACTTAATATTCTAAAATTGTAAAAAATATGATAAACAAAAATAATTAATAAAAATAATAAAAATTCGAGTTGACTCAGGATGACTCGGGGCGATTCGGTCGTTTCAATCTGTTTCAAAGACGTATCGGTCGAGTTTTCAGTCACTTGGTTGAATTTTCGGCGATTCATTATCTCGGAGTCATCTTGTCCGGATATTGGATCGAAAAACTCTGTTCCGATGACGACTCGGCCGAATCGTCTCGGTCTTGGCCGAGTTTTTGAACCATGTCATAAAAGCCGAACAATGCAGGGTTTAAAGATTACAGGCAAGAAAAGGTAAAAAACTGAGAGATTGACTGCATAAAGACAAGGATGACTTTTGAACCCAAAAAAAAAAAAACAAGAAGAAGATTGTATAAAGACGGTGTAGCATTCACGTTCCTATAGAGAAGATAGCAAGGGTCCTTTAGTTGGAGCTTCTGATAGCGAAAGGATGATCCCTCCTAGCTTGTGCTCTGCTACAACCTCACCCTTCCCCTTAAGTTTGCATGTTTCTCCCTTCCCTTCTTCTCTTGAATGATTTATCTTCTTGCTAACTGCTAAATCACAATTTTCCTCTTTTAATTCCATCTGCATTATTGTACGAATTTTGGCCCTTATCAGGTTCTCCTTAGCTAACCATCTCCGTATTTTGCCAGAAGTAGTCTTTGGAACACTTCCACTTTCAGCAAGAACGATCAGTCCAACTGCTACGCTCTCTTCTTCCATGATAGATTTCCTTATCCCTTCACATATGTTCCTCATAGCTCTTCGTTCTCTTTCAAAATTTTGAATCTCTGCAACAATAGCTAGAGTTCCTGAAACCATAAATGCTGCAATACAGCCTCCTCGGAGTATTTTCGGATGACTGTTGTAAGCTGCAGTTTCTATGTAATGAGGATGCAATTCTTGACCATTTGGGAGTTTAATGATGTCTGAAATTCGACCTGTCACGAATAAATACCTATCATCTCCAATGACAACTCCTCTATCTCCAGTTCGGACATAGCACCGCCCCACTCTCTTGCTGAGCATCCCATTGAATACCTCTCTACTCAGAGAAGGATGGCCAAGGTAGCCAGAGGCATTGCTCGGAGATGATATCCATATCTCACCTTCTGTTCCATCCTCGACAGGCTCTTGCGTTTCTTCATTGACAACTAGAATTTCAATATCTTCTTCCTCATCTTTGTCAAAAGAAATGAGCCTCGCACTAGGTAAGAGCTTATTGTGAGTTGGCAAATTGTTATTTCTGCCGATTCTCCATGCCGTAGAAACGAACGTGCAATTCTCTGCTAAGCCATAAGATGGAGAGATGGCTGATGGATTCAGCCCAAATCTCCTAAATACTTGAATGAATTCTTCAACAGCATCTTTGTATATTGGCTCATTGATGACAATTAAGTTCTTCATGCTTTCCAAGTTTATAGGAATTGTTCCCCGAGCAACCCCACCTCGCTTAAGAACAAGAGGTAATGTGAAAGATGGAACGGGAGTGCAAGTTGCCCTGAAAAAGGTAATCAACTCGAGCCATATTCGGGGCCTTTTTAAGAATGTAGCTGGCGATGTTAAGACACTGGTTGCTCCTGACACTACGGTAAGTAGCAAGAACATGAGGCCACAATCATGGTACTGAGGCAACCAAGAAACAATAACGCTATTGGGATGCAGATCATAAGCTTTCCTTGCTGCTCTAACATTGTGAGCAGCTGCACCCGCCGTTACAAGAACTGGTTTTGGAATTCCTGTGGCACCAGAAGTGTACTGAATCAGGTACACCTCTTCAGCTTTGCAACCGCTGTACGGTACTGAATTCGAGTTCCCGTCCAGTTTCTTGCCTTTAATAGCCTCAATTGAAATCCAGCTAAGCTTCTGCAACCACTCAGAGAGTTGTTTATTGGTCGAAGGTGAAGATTTATACTGCTTAACGCGCTCGATATAACAATGATTTGCAATGGCAGCTTTAGGCTTTGTCTGGGATATAACTCTGACGAGGTGGTGATAATTATCTTCAGCAAAAGACGGGTCTGGAGGGACAACAGGAACAGACAAAAGGCCAGCTCTTTGACACCCAAAAATGATCTCTACGAGTTCCAGTCCTGGAGCACACATCACAACCACAGTATCACCCCTTTGCAGCGGAAGTAACAGCTGGGAGGAAATGCAATCCGCTGAATTGTTCAGCTGCTGATAGGTGATGGCTGAGCAAGTGCTAGCCCCGGTGCCTGAAGAAGCTGAATCATCTTCGGCCCAAATGAAAGCTGGTTTGGACTTGAAAGCTGGCAATTTTCCCCATATTTGGAGGTAAAGATCAACCACTGGCTGATCAGGGAAACAAGGATCGTAGTTCTCGAAGTGCATTGTGCTAGTATATCTTAGTGGAGAATTTGATGAGGTGATGGTGAAATGAATTGCCATGGCTAAGCTGTTATATATACAGCGGTGATGGGGTGATGCAAAACAGAGATGAAAAAGGATTGAAAGCTCAGAAACTCGATCCCAAGCGAAGATTACAAATTACGAAGAAGAATTATCAGATATTCGGGAAGAATATCCACTTGGGGTGAATCAGCAGTGTCGTTTAACCTTTGTAAATTTGTTTTTAGCGGAACAGAACTCTGTGATGCCGCATGCCACATCTCGTCTGATTTATTTAGACATATATACATTCTGAGATTCCCAAGTCATCTAGAATTAGATGAGACGTAAATGGATCATTTGACATCTCAATTTCACTGTCCACATATTAGAAGATGGGTATCAGAACTATATATAAACCGTGAAATTTTGATTTGATCGTCCAAAATTTTGCAGCTGAGGCTTCCTAACAAAAATATCAAACTACAAAAGTGGCATATGCCATACGTTAATCCATATTCTACCATTTGATGGCGCTATGTTTATTTATTTCCTAAATTTCTAACAAAGCTCAAAACATTTTTAATTTTTTTTCAAAATTATACACATACATATGGGACGGGATTATACTTCCCCGCCCCATTTTATAAAGGGAAAAATGCCCCTCCCCCTCCACCTCTCGCCGCGTTTCACGAGCACCCGTCCCGATTGCCATTCCTATTCATGGGATGATATATATAATGAGAACGAGTCATGGGATCAACAAATTAGAGGCGGAATTGCGCACTATATGAGAACGAGTTGTGGGATGATGACTGTCTGTAGGGGTGGCAATTTTCGACACGACCTGAAAACACGACACGAACCTAACACGAAATTAATGGGTTTGGGTTGAGGTTTTGGGAATTCGGGTCAGAATCGGGTTGGACCCGAGGAACCCGAAAAGAAAACAGGTCGATTTCGGGTCAACCCGTGGTGACCTGATATGACCCGATATGACCCGTTTACGAATTAAAAATAATTTAATAAATATAAAAATAATTTTATCTAACTAACCTAAGTTATTCTTTTTTTCAAAGGCATTAATTACTTAATCATAAATGAATTTATTTAAGTTGTATGAAGTTGAAATAATTATATTTGGACAAATAATATATTATATTATTTTTTACTTTTATACTGTTTTAATTTATTTTATATTTTGTTTGGGATAAAACACTTTTACGGTGTTTAATTTATTTTAGATTTGGTTTGGAATTACTTATTTAAATTTTTATTACTTGATTATGTAATTAGTTTTGTGAGAAATTGATTTTATTAGAAATTACAGTGATAAATTAATAAATTAAAATTAAGTTTCGGGTCATTTCGGGTCGACCCGCCAACCCGTCAACCTGAAATTTTCGGGTTCGGGTCAGCATACCTGACCCGTCACGGGTTGGCGGGTCGGGTTCGGGTCAACAGATTTTCTGGCGGGTTGACCCGAACCCGACCCGCCAACCTGATTTGGACCCGAATTGCCACCCCTAACTGTCTGTGTTTGGTGAGGCTGCCGGATGCTTCACAATTTTGATTCTTAATTTGGTCTGTTAGTATTTGGTTTTATATACCACACTGTCATTCCTCCTTAGCAACCAGAGCCTGTTTAGGCATATCATGTAACTTTCAAAATTATAATGACTACAACATTCCTATTTTCCTAAAACTAATAAGAAGAGAAAGCCCAAAATCCACAAGTAAACATGGTTTAAGGATTGGGTTGGGTTAGGCTTCAAGGATCCACACGTACTTAATCAGCTTAAAATCTGTTGCAGATTATTTCAAAATCCTGAGTCTTTGCTAGCCAGATCTTGTGTTTGAGTCCAAACACTCTCCCACCACAGCACAAAGGGCTATTACTAACATTTGCATACTTTTCACTCTTTCTAAAATTCAATACATTTATCATAACTTTCAATCAACCTATGATATCATATATCATATCATATGTGATATTTTATTTGACTGCTCTAGTGTTTTACACCGTGTAAGCTCTGTGTCTTTTTGTCACGTGTACATATTTCACAATTTATTTAATCAACTTTTAAAATTTTAATTTCTTTTTGAATAATGATCAATCCCATCTTTTTTCCACCAACTTCCTTTGCTTTTAATTTTTGTAATTACTGTGTTTTACCCCATTAATTCGAGTAAGCAAAGTTGAATACATTGTTCATGAATATTTTTATCTGACATACATCACAACTCGTCGTAAAGAAGCGCTATAATATTATTATTTCTTTTATTTCTATGTTCTTTTATTTAAAAAAAATACACTCCAGTTGGTTTTTGGTTTTGCTTCCTTCATTTCTTGGAGATGACTAGTTGCACGATTCTTGTGTTAAATAATTTTTAGGCGTCTAAGGAAAAAATTGAAAGAAGCCCCCTAACCCCTGTTTGTATTAAAGGCCAATAAATCAAATCAAATCAAATCATGACTCATGATGCGTGAGATACAGACACGACGACGCATCACAACAAAAATAGCCACCCAGGCGCTCTCGAGTCTTGACTCACGGCCGGTATCTGAAATTACAAGTATATCCTTCATGTTTATCAGTTCAACCAAAAATTCCTTCACGCTTCTCCTCCTCCAACTCAACTGTACATGTATCTTTCAACTCTCCCCCACCCACCTGAAATTCAACTCCAGTGACAATTCCTCTACTCCTAATAATCCTACAGCTTTACAGCCACACACAAATATTTCTTGTTATTGCTTTCTAGGTTGACTTGTGTTGTTGAGTTCTTTGGTCGATAGTTGAAGAAGCACAAGAATGAGTTTCAGAGAAGAGAGTGACGATGGAAGAGGGGATATTAGGAAGCCATTTTTGCATACTGGGAGTTGGTACAGAATGGGTTCTCGCCAGTCTAGCATGATGGGGTCATCTCAGGCTATTAGGGACAGCTCAATTTCTGTTGTAGCTTGTGTCTTGATCGTTGCTTTGGGGCCTATCCAGTTCGGTTTCACTGTATTACTACTTTACTTACCATTTACCTTTCTCTACTTGTTTCAATCTGTCTTTCCTTTTATTGTTGTTGTACTTCTTTTTGCTGCCCAAGTGAAGAATCCTGTGGGTTGCCAACTGCGGATGTGGATTAGTACGTAACAATCTGATGTTAAGGAAACATAGATTAGAAAACGAAATGAGGTTTGATGAAAAGTTCAAATCTTGCACAAGGCTGGGGTTAACTTTTCTTTTGATTCGTTGGCATTGTTTTGTCCTATAATATTGTTTATCTGTCTGAATTACTTGCTTGACTAGTGAATGTTTATTACTATGATGAAGGCTGGTTATTCTTCGCCCACGCAAAATGCTATCACAAAGGATCTTGGCCTCACTGTGTCAGAGGTTAGAATGCGCAATACTTCTGCTGTGATACCATTTTGAGATTTTGAAAGAAATGTTACTGACTCCAACAATTTTGGGGGACAGTTCTCTCTTTTTGGTTCTTTATCGAATGTCGGAGCGATGGTTGGGGCAATATGTAGCGGTCAGATTGCGGATTACATTGGGCGAAAAGGGGTATAACTGTTGCTTTTGTAGCACTGTGTTGTTGTTTGTCGTGGTTGCTTTTGTTTCTTCTCTCTTCTTAGGAAGCGGAGGGAGGCAAGCTGCGCTTCGTTTCAGGAATAATCCTTATTTTCCTGTTAAATTGCAGTCTTTGATGATCGCTGCCATACCCAATATCATTGGTTGGCTTGCCATTTCATTTGCAAGGGTAAATCTTTCTTGTTTTTCTGGGTTTGCAACGACATTTGATTTCTTTGCTGATCCTGGAAGTTAAGTTAATCCTTTTTTATTTCTCTTACCATGTTTAGGATGCATCATTTTTGTATATGGGAAGGTTATTGGAAGGATTTGGCGTCGGAATAATCTCGTACACTGTAAAGACTGCACTTTTCAGCTTTAGCTCCTAATCTAAGCTGTCAGAAACTGAACCAGTCTTCACGCATATCTTGTTTCTTTTTTAGGTGCCTGTATACATCGCAGAGATAGCCCCTCAGAACATGAGAGGGGGATTGGGATCGGTGAACCAGGTTGGCTAAGTTTATCAAGGTCCTCTTAAACTATAGGTCTTGCGTGCACGGAGATGCTGTTGAGATAAATTAAGCCCTGTTGTTTTTGTCGATATAGCTTGCTGTCACAATTGGTATTATGCTGGCTTATCTGCTGGGACTTTTTTGCAGTTGGAGAGTGCTTGCTGTTCTGGGTAATCCTCTTGAGATCTTTTCATTGCTATATCAATTTATGCATATCCTTCCCGTGTGTTGCAGTTTTTACAGTTTACTGTTTTGGACATGAAAGCGTGTAACACTTTATCTTTTTATTCACCAGGACAAAGATATGTTGATTTTGTTGTACATTTTTACCTAATAATGCTCATTTTGACAAGGATATAACTTATCTGTTAGGCACTAATAACAGCAGGTGGCTAGAAGAGAAAGAAAACATATTTTCCAGAGAAACACCAGTTCTCAAATCTTTGACAGACTGCTAGCATTTGTTACTAAATTGCAACACAGAAACTAAGGCAATTCCTGCATACCTCCTCCTTTCTGCGATGACTGGTTAGCCAGAACTGAATGCTGAGAAAAAAGTGATTGTACTTATGGTCGTGAGAGACCTTATAACATTCTGGGCAGCAATAGTGATTATAATAAGGTGCTCAAATGTGATTTGCTTTATAAGAATGCTCCTATATATTTGAAGTTAAATCTCACCATGCATAAATCAACCAACAGATAATCTAGCTGTTGTCAGAAAGAACATGTTGTAAATTTGTGTAGTTAGAAACAAGAATTGGCCAATGACTACTGAAATCGGGGAATTCATTTCGGAAATTCGTTGTACTTCTATCGTGCTTTATTTAGTTTCTGATCTAGACAGATTATCTAGCAATCAAATGCAGTCAATTTGTGTTGTGATCTCTCTTTGGTTTTCACTCTCTGTATGTATATAGTGTTCCTAAAAGGGCTAGGGTGGTTTGTGTGCAAGTATTGATCAAGGAAAAAAAATTTAACGGGATGCTTTAGAATTCATAGAATGCATTGACCTTTTGCATGAGATGCACTGACAAGTGGCCATTTTCATGCGAATTAGCAAAACTATTCTCCACCTTTAACATCCGTTGTTGCTGTTGTCACTTTGGCAGTCCCTCAGGCAACTTACTGTTATTGTCTTTCAACAGGAATATTGCCTTGTCTAATATTGATACCTGGCCTATTTTTCATCCCGGAGTCCCCTCGATGGTTGGTGAGCATCATGGAATTACTTCTTCCCCCCTGATTTCTTGTTAAATGCACCACTAAAGCGATTAATGCAGAATTTGCACTACACAGGCAAAGATGGGAATGACTGATGATTTTGAAGTTTCTTTGCAAGTTCTTCGGGGTTTTGATGCAGATATTTCCCTTGAAGTAAATGAAATCAAGGTAAAATTTCGTGAATTATTCTTAAACTGGTGCTATGTTGCAATTTTTGTTTTAAGGGAGGGAAAAGGAGACAAACTGTTGTTAGGGGCAGCAGGGACCATGAGTATTTTTCATAAGTCCTATGTTGAAATCAGCATTAGTATTAGAATCTGTTGAAGGTAGTATTCTGAAGTTACTTTCTTTGTTATGCACATTATTAGTGTCTTTTGAGTAGTAGTTTTCCCCCTAATTTTTTTCAATTATTTGTAGCGATCTGTAGCATCAACAAGCAGAAGAACAACTATTCGTTTTGGCGATTTCAAACAGAAGAGATACTGGTTCCCTCTAATGGTATTTTAATTTTTCTGCTGACTTTTTTTCAATTTTCTCTTGTTTAGGCTTTACTGTAGATTTGCTGAATGGGAACGTTGTGTATGATATAGTGAACTTGTCTTATCAATTTTCTCTTTCCTTTTTTCGTGGCAGGTGGGAATTGGATTACTGATGCTGCAACAGCTAACTGGGGTTAATGGTGTTCTGTTTTATACCACTAGCATATTTGAATCAGCTGGTACTTGGTTATTTCTTTTCCCCAAACACTTTATATCTTGTGATTGAGGAAAATGACAGCAACGTTGACCCTTAACTGGAACTGCTAATCCAACTTGAACACTGCACCACTAGTAACTGATGTAAAATTTTTGAAAACCTTGTTGATGAAAAAGATAAATGATGCAGCACTATTTATTAGCCAATTGAAACTCCTATACATTCATGGTGTTTGTCCCTTAGATATTGGTGCAAAACTTCCAGAAGAAGTGCTTTGCACAGGAATTGATTCTCATATTTCAGTTATTGGTTTAAATAAGTGACAATAATTTGCTTAATTATCAAATGAATTGCTTTAATTTTATGACGCTATGTGAACAGGAATTTCATCGAGTAATATTGCAACATTCGCAGTGGGTGCTATCCAGGTAAGCTATAATAATCTGTATCAGAAATATAATGTCACTTATTAATTAGATCTCTGATTCGAACTCTCGCCGTTCTTCTTTGGAACTGTAAGAAAAATTAGTTGTCACTTGAGATGTTCCTTATAAAGTCATCTTGGATTTTCTTTCCTTTTTTTTTTTTAAATCGCCTGACTCCTATATAAGCATTCAATAATGTGCTAAAAAGGAAATACGTACATTGGTTAGGTTGTTGCAACTGCTGTTGCTACATGGTTGGTGGACAAAACTGGGCGTCGGCTTCTACTGATCGTGAGTTGTGGAAAATAATTGTGTATATGCTCTCTAACTTGTTGCTTAACCTAACAAAAGGGAAATTTTTTTTGCAGATTTCCTCTTCTGGGATGACTATTAGTCTCCTACTGGTTGCTGTTTCATTCTTCATCAAGGTCGTTTTTCTTAGGAATTTTCTTGTGCCGTCATAAAGAAAACAAGAATATGTGCATGGTCTGATTCATGTAATCATGTATTCTTTACATAGTTTCATTCTTTTCTCCCTATCTAACCACTATTTCAGGATCATGCATCAGACGATTCTTCCATCTACAGTATATTCAGTATCCTACCTGTAGTTGGTGTTGTGGTATGCCTTCTAAATTTCAAACAAGTTTATAATGATTCTTCATCAATTTCTATCAAGATCAATCTTTGATTTGACCACCTTGCTCTTCCAGTTGATGATAATTTCTTTTTCTCTTGGACTCGGGCCCATACCGTGGCTCATAATGTCTGAGGTACTGCTGTTTTATTTTATTTCTCTCTCACTTTAGATGATGGTCATGGAAATCTATCTTCTAGTTTGATTGTACGTGAGATATTGTAGTGTAAATAACAAAGTGGTAGCTCTAGTTGGACTAAGGTGTCGTGTAATTTGCCTTTTTTCCCCCCTAAATCTTCTTTTCTGTCAGAATACAGTATCTTTTTACTGCACTTGACCTTCAGATCTCCGTTTGATGTCTACTGTTCTGAGCTGTACAGAAGAGACACCTTTGAGGGATTCCTTTGTTCTACCTTTCTTTCTGTCTTTTCTTCAGTTTTCTATTGGAGTGTGGAATAGATTTTCATTCCTGCATCTGAACTTCAGAGACCTGTGGTTCTCTTCCCTTTCATATGCTGTTAAGTCTCTCCTTCAAAGAGTTGTTCCTATTTCAAAAACTGGCCAAGAGGCTGTGTTTTGCTACCTTGGGTAGCTTTGCCAGAGTCAGATGTCAGCTTCAGGGTTGCCTACTCATATCCTATTTTACTTCTTTTAGATGGATGCTCATCTACAGCTCTGAAACAAGAGAGTAACACTGAGCTGCGTATAGTTGGTGGCAGAAACATTATCCTGTGAAAAGCTTAGCCTGAAAAGAGCTCTTTGTATCAATTGGGTTTTGAGATGGGGCATCTATTTTGTTTCCTTGAAAATCCAAAGAGCAAGTAGAGAACATAAATTGGAAATACTTCTTGTTTTAGTGATTGACTTTTCAAGCACGAACCAAATTCTTAAGCAGGGAATTTATACCTGTCATTTGTTTCTAGTTCCAAACAGAAGAAAATAGCAGAGGGTAGAAGCCTACAATCCTCAATACGTTACGACTTCTATCATTTTGAATCAGAGAGTTAACTTCAGAGAAATATATTATGCATGATCTATATGATTCTGCCACCAACACAATTCAGTCTCATAGTGCTCTCCTGGGGAAAGAATCCTAGGAAGGTGGAAAATTAGAACTTAGCGATTGAATGGGGGCCTCCTATTCAGTGTTTAGAATAGGTTGGCTGTCTTTTGAGAGTCTATGATGTACTTCAGCAGATCTCCCGTGTAAACTTCAGTCCTCTATCTTAATACAAGCTATTCCTTTGCTCCAAAAAAAGAAAGAAAAAGAAAAAACATGCACGTGCACAATTCAACCTCATGAAAACCGTCTGACTGATTTTCTTCTGAAAAACATTGCAGATTCTTCCCGTCAAAATCAAAGGCCTTGCTGGAAGTGTAGCTACGCTAGGTAATTGGTTGGTTGGCTGGGCTATTACAATGACTACCCCTTTGCTGTTGTCTTGGAGTGATGGAGGTTAGTATTGTTCGCTCTATATGCGTGCATCTCTACGTATTCATATATGCTCATTCTCGGTACATGGTTGCATCCGAAAAAAAAAAAGCAGAAATTCGATCAGGGTTTATGAAAAACGCATTATATGTAATAATTTACGGTGAGTCCACACATGGTAAAGGTTGCACACGGCCAATATGGTAAACTATGCAGATAGTGAACGACATATTGCACTATTACTGATGCAAGATTGCTTATGTGACCGCATTAGGACAGAAATTGGTAATCAAGTGTGTCGTCTATGGTTATTTGAGTGAAACCCTGTGGAGTTTTCGACATAGTATCGTGATGAATCATTGTAACCTTCGTCCTTTAAATCTTTCTTGCTTATCCTCAGGAACTTTCACCTTTTTCACGATCATGTGCGCCTTCACGCTGGTGTTCGTGGCGCTCTGGGTTCCTGAGACAAAAGGAAAAACGCTAGAGGAGATACAGTTTTTATTCAGATGACAGCATTTCTTCTACCACTTTTTCCTCCTCCTCCTCCTCCTTTTTTGCTAAAATTTTTCCCTCTTTCCTCATTTCTTTTTGTTGTTGTTGTTGTTGTTGTCTTCTTATCCATATGGGGCGGTTCTTATGTTGTGTACTATGCCCTCTTTATAGTGTCAAATTTAGATCTACAGCAGTCACAAATAATGCTTGGCAAATTGCTTCTTCAAATTCATTGCTACTGCGGTGAGTCCTTTTTGCACATTGACTGGTTGCATTGTCATTTAGATGCTTGTACCTTCTCCAAAGGCATGCGTAGCCCTTATCATCTTTATGAGCCTGGAAACATCAGAACTTTCCGGCAGTGAGTTTTTTCTTTTTAATATCTCTAAAACGTGGAAATAATTTGCCTTGGCTATCTCTCTGTGAAAGCTAAATTTGAAGAAATATATAGTCGTGTACATGGTCCACGTCTTTATTATAAGAAGCGACGTGCCATATTCATTTATCGATTGATTATTGTAGCTGATTATAAATTATGATTTCGAAATAATTAGTTTTTTTTTCCATATTTCTATTTGCCTTTGCATTAACATTATATAATTTTTAATTGTCGAAAAAGTTGAAATTCGTGCTGTATTAAAAAGCGGTTTTTGCTGATTCTCGTTATTCTCTATAATTACTTTCCATAATCAAGCTTATGTAAAATCTAAAACAAGCAAAAACAAGGCCATAAAGCGGAAATGAGAAAGACGGGAGGAAAAAAAAAATCATTTCTGTCCAATTATTTTGGCACGGCCATTTTAAGCAATCATACGAGTACGGAAATCTCTGGCTGGGTAAGGATTTGTTTATACGTCGCAAAAATTTGGTTTGTTGCAAGACCTTTTCTTTGTTGTTTTTTTTTTTTTTGGGTACTTAAGAGGGATTGGTTTCTCATAGCATATTTAGTTGAATTGTAGCCTCATCTCTCTTAATAATATTGTAAGATATTTAATGCTTGCAAGCTTCAATACTCCACCGGATACTTGCAAGCTATCATCCAAGAATAAAAAGTCTTCAACCCTCCACCAGATACTTAAGAGGGATTGGTTTTCCATAGTATATTTACTGGAACTGTAGCCTCATCTCTTTTAATAATTTTGGAAAAAATAATAATATGCTTGCAGGTGTCAACTCTCCACAGGATACTTGCAACCTATCAATATAATATCATCCAAGAATAAGTTCTCTAAAAGAAAAATGCCATTGACTTGAACTCGTATTTTGTCATTCTTTTATGTAATTAGAGAACAATAAAATGAAGAATAGGGTAATACCTACAGAAAGGAGAGAGAGACTAAAAGATGGAAAAATTACAAGGATAATACTTCAAAGTCAACTACTCTGAGTTTTTTTTTTTTTTTTTTTTTGTCGATACGATAAATCTACAATTATTCTATGTTACGAAAAGAGGAGGGAAAGACCTGAAGAGGTCGAGGGAAAACCGGAGAGGACTCGCACTCGTCTGGAAGCCACTTGAAGTAGCTTGCCATATTTTGTGGCCAATGATGGGAGGCAGGGTTTGATCCCCTGACCTCACCCCACCAACTTTGGTGGTGGCTTAGCTCAGTCGTTCACAACTCTGAGTTGTCATATCATCCACAACTGAAGATTTGGACAGGCATTCAAGAGGAATTGGAAAAAAAAAAAGGAAAGATATTTTTGGTTTCCTAATCTCTTTTTTGACCTTTTTGGTAAAAAGTTTCCTAATCTACTGGTAATTGCTCCAAAAAGGTTTACTTATAGCTGGTAATTATAGTAGTTTTTAATTGACAAATTACAAGTCTCCACAGGAAAAATAAATATCAAGACCAAATATAAAACAAATCTGAACGAGTAGGTATCCCTCTTAGTACGGTGCTAATAATATGCTTCGTTTTCGTCCTTGAATAAAATACATTCTGCTACTATTAATTGCAATCCTTTCTCTTTTTTTCATAAAAAAAAAAAAATCAATACAACTATTACAATCCTTTCTAGTTAACAGAAAAGTCTGTTTTTTTAATGCACAATAAAATTCAATGCTCATGTCATTGATTTGCGCTTGAGGGAGAAAGAGAGAGACGTTTTAAAAGCAGGATGAGCCTCATGCCAGTCAAACACAAACACCTGAATTGTTGTGAAGTCATACTTCATCATCACAACTCTGAATTGTCCTCTCTTCTTATGGAGCGGAGCATCGCAAGAACTTTACTTTTAGTTTCATGGTCAAGCAAGGTGACAAATGTTGTACGGCATCTCAATCTCAATCTCAATGGAAAGAATTTGGATTGAAACTAGTAAATTTAGATCCACACCTTTCAAATTTACTTATGTCTAAAACTAGACCAAAATCCTAATAGATTTGAAGGAAATTAGTCACTCCTCCTACCCGCGCAGCGGGCATACCTAATAAGTATTCAATATATACGGTCTGGGGTATTCGTTAAAATGTATTTCAAGTGTTAGAATTTTAGAAATATAAGATTAATTAGAAAAAATATATAAATATAGGGGGTAACTAGGAAAAGTGTATAGATGTAAAAGAAAGTAGTAATTGTTAGTACATGTATGTATACATGGTAAGTTCGGTGAGACGCAAGTTGTGTTAATAAGCGATCATAACACACCCGATAGAAAAACTCTTGAATATAGAAAAACTCTTGAATATATGCATGTTTAATTTGTAAACATCAAAATAAGGTGATAGTAGATGGAATTCAAATATAATAAAATGAGTTGCATCCAACCACAAATTACAAATAACAAATATTACATTCAAGAATTTTGCATGTGCATGGGACAGTAGATGGAATTCAAATATAATAAAATAAATTGCATCCAACCACATTTAAATTACAAACAGTAACAAAAATTACATTCAAGAATTTTGCGCGTATACATGTGCATGTGCAGGCGGTAGGACTCGTCAAACAGAACCATCGAACCCGATCGTCAAATTCAGCATTGTGGCTTAAAAAGACGGCTATTACCATCGGAGGTAGCAAAGTTGGAAACGACGCTGATCTTTCCAGCTTTGTCCACAGGCTGTTTCCAGAACATGCCTGATTCCTTTCCCTCAATCAATCAAAATTCATGTGGTCCACAAAAATTGGCATTTCCTATTTGGAAAGTGCAAGGAACGCTAACGATAAAGCTCCTAGCATTTGAGCATTTCACCACCACTGGTGATCATCCAAAGGAATACCAACCAACCATTAACGACAGCATCCCACAATCTGGGATGTCCAATATTTTTGAAAAAGTCTGCGGTAAGTTGTTGGACAGAATGAACTCATCTGGCTTAGCAGCAGCAATAATCTGCATCGACCGTGCAAATTTCTTTTGGCAATTATATAATGATGGAGTATTGATGTATGAAGGCTACTTAGGCAATATTGTGTTGAAAATGAACCAAAAGTTTCTAATTTACTGCTTCATGGCGACTTTAAACTTGGCAAAGAAGCTGAATAGGAAAGGTTGCATGAGGCATCAAGAGCCTAAAATTATGTGAATCTATATATTAATCACAAACATGCATGGATGGAAGGGAAGAAGAAGGATTTAAATAATAATAATAATAATAATAAAAAGAACTAGCAGTAAATTATAGTACAACCCGACTAGCAAAGCAATTCAGGTGTCAACGGTACTACTACTATTGATTGATTCAACCAAAAATAAAAGCGGACGCAGGCCAGAAACTGCCCTATCATATTCAGCGCTCAGACCAAGAAATCACACGAGGAACAAAACGAACAAAAATTAAAGACCAACAACTGTCTCTGGTTGGCATGGCAGTACTCTGAATTTGCTAAGATCTACTGATTTCTTCCGCTGCTATTGAACAACTTTGACGGGGTACCTGTCGATGCAATCCTCCCAGGGACCATTTGGAGCCGGCTTTACATGCCTGAGTGCCTGCCACACCGCACTGTTACACTTGAACCCACTCCCAAATGCAATCTGCCAAATTCGTTGGCCCCTGCGTATTCTTCCCTTGGCCTCGGTGTATGCGAGCTCATACCAAATGGAGCTCGATGAAGTGTTCCCAAACCTGTGGAGAGTCATTCTGGATGCCTCCACGTGTTCTGGTAGCAACTGCAGATTCTTCTCCAGCTCATCAATCACAGCCCTTCCCCCAGCATGTATGCAGAAATGATCAAATGCCAGCTTGAAATCAGGGATGTAAGGCTTGATATTCTTCTGGAACAACTTCTTAAGCACCAAAGTGGCGAAAAACAGAAGCTGCTCGCTGATTGGCAGCACGAGAGGACCCAAAGTGGTAATATTGGTCTTAAGAGCCCCGCCAGCAATAGCCATGAGATCTTTGGACAAAGTAACCCCCGTCTTCCCAGCATCATCCTGCTCCTGATAAACACAACGGAAGGCCTTATCATCCGAACCCCGATGAGTCCTCACAACATGGACGAGCCTATACTTGGCCCTCCTCCTATCTACAGACTTGTTAGACAACAATACCGCGGCACCCCCAACCCGGAACAAACAGTTAGGTATCAACATAGCCTTCTTATTACCAAAATACCAATTCTGCGTAATATTCTCTGTACTTACTACCACAGCATACGTATTCCTATGCACTTGCAGCAAATCCTTAGCAAGGTCAACCGCGATAACTCCAGCACTGCACCCCATCCCACCCAAATTAAAGCTCCTAATATTACCCCTCAACTTGTACTTATTCACAATCATAGCCGAAAGCGAAGGCGTGGGATTAAACAAGCTGCAGTTGACAACAAGAATTCCTATGTCCTTGGCCTTAACATTAGTATTGGCAAACAAATTATCCAATGCCCCAAACATCACTTGCTCAGCTTCCTCCCTGGCAGCCTGCATAGACGGGCGGGGAGGAACGAAATGCATAGCTTCAGGGACATAAGTCTCATCCCCCAGCCCAGAACGCTCCAAGATCTTCCTCTGAAACTGGAGGGATGATTCATCAAAATCCCCAGTAAGCCTGGAATGCTCCATAAAACTCTCAAATGGAGCTTTAAGCTCATCGGGAGCTCGATAACAAAAATAATCGACCAAGTAAACCGGCCTTGGCCGGGTCATTATATAAACCGTTGACCCGAAAACCAAAATGGCCGAACAAGTGATTACAAAAACCAGATTATACTGCAAATGAAGCCATAATTGGCGAATATCATCTGGGTTCATTTGGGAAGCTTCAATTAATATGATAATCATCACGGGAACCAGACAAAGTGTCAACAAGTGAGAGATCAAGTAGTGGTAGCCCAATTTAACGTACTTCAGATTAACGCTTTGCAAGAAATCGGGTAGTCTCCTGCTTTGCTGGATCTGAACTCCCACCCTGGCACTGGTTCTGGCGGTTGGGTTGGTGTCGGCCGGAGCATTGCCGCCTGCTTCCATTGGCGGTGGGATTTTGACGGCCACTCCAAAGCTGGGACTACAAGAAGAATCAGTTGACCGAAAAAAAAAAATTATGGAGTGGTGATTTTGATGATTCCCTTTGGGAAAGATAAAGATGGTTATGGGAGGGAGGGAGGGGAGGGCAGAATGGGCAGAGCAGATGAATCGAGGATATGAATTGCTACAGTAGTACGTCGGATATATCCAAATCCAACAAAGCTTTCTGAGACCACGAGAAGAGCTTTGAAGGTGTTCGACTTATTGTAAATCTGAAGGAAAAAAAAAAAAGAGGGCTGCTGCTCTATCCTTCCTGCTTGGTGTAGCTGTGGGCCTGCCGCTGGATGCCGCTGACTCTGAGATTATACCGGTTCGGGTGTCCGAGTTGAGTTGGGTGGATACAGTAGTGGTCAAGCAAAATCGTTGAAAATATCTATCACATTTTCCACAATTTTGATACGGTTTGTCTAATGTGTCCATAGGACACTCAATAAAATATATTTCAAATATTATACTTTTGAAAATATAAGATCAATCAAGAAAAGTAAATAAATACAAAAGAAAATAAATAAGATTAAATAGAAAAAATATATAAATGAATGAAAGAATAAGTAATTATTAGTATACATATATATATATATATATAGTAGGTTAGGCGAACATTAGACGTGTTAACAAGTATTATTGTAAGAATTCTTAGAAAATTTCATTTTAAAATATTGATTTTATGTCCCTTATAAATTCAAATTAATAAAATCTGATTTCTATTTAAGCTTCCGACCACTTTTTAGCCTAAATCATCATATGACTCATATGCACTTATTTTTATGTACAAGAAAAATCATATTTCACTTTTTTAGTAGCAAAAATGAATATGGTTTTTGCTAGATTCCAATTTTTTAGGAGAAAAATAAATATGATTTAGATCAAATCCACTTTTTCAGGAGCAAAAGTGAATATTTGTTGAACTTCAAATGGAATTTAATCTTTCTATTTTTTTTTTAAAAAAAAATATCATGTACAGGTTATGTGATGAATTCAAGGTAACAAATAATCAAAATTTAAGTTGGGTTAAAATTTTATCAATATGATTTTATAAGGGATGTAAATTTGCTTTTTAAAAATAAATGATGAAAAATTTTATTTGACAAAATATGAGTGACATTTTGAACAGTTTTTTCACTTGGATATACACAGAGCCCAATTCTAGTATCCGGAGCATAAAAAATAGTTCTAACTTTTGTCAAGTTTTAAATTGTTTTTTGCAGCCATTTAAGGCACTTATTCGGTTACGTCTGTTTCTGTTTGATGTAGACGATAAGGAAAAATACTTATTACTTTTAAACGGGAAACGTGCAACGTGTGCTCCCTCCTATGGGCCGAAGGCAGTAAATGACCGAGTCAGAGATTATTTAACTACCTCTATTAATTGTGTCGTTACAAACGGAATGCAACTAGTACTATTGTATTTGTTGGGGTCTAATTACTTATTTTGTTTGTACTATACAATAGTCTAATGCTCATTATTCAATCTTTGAGCACGTGAGGGATGATCGAGTTGTGTGCATTGACTTTAGAGAATTGAAAAGATTGGTTTCTAATTGAGATTAATTACCTTTTGATATAGGGTTAATTACATTTACCTCCTCTAAGGTCTGGCCAAACTACCAGTCAAACCTTGAGGTTTAATCAAATAACAGTCTAATCCCTTGACTAAGCAAACGTTTATAAAAAACCCCTTTACTGCCCTAAGATGTTAGTTAAGGTTTGTAATTGATGATGAGATGCATCATCAATGCAGTTGAAAATGTACCTCATTTGATAACTCCAATAGTTCTCCTTTTTTTTTTTTTTTAAAGCACTACCCAAAGAGTGTTTGGATATATGATTATTTGAAATAATTAATGTTTGTACTTGTATTACAAACACATATTTTTTTAATAATCTTTCTATTTATTTGATCATATTTTTTATTTCACATATATTATATAAAAGGAAGTCAAGCTTATATGTATGTATTGGCAGTATATATACTCTATTACAATTGAATGCATGATATATGAGCAAAATTTAAATTCAAATGAGTTGTCATATCTTCAATGGTGATGGTGTTATTTAGTTTGGGATAGGTTAATATTTTCTCCGCTACTATAGCAATAATAATAGCCGGCGAAATTGCAAGAGCAAGTAATTACTCGCTGTGCCAATAGCTTTTTGGTTTGTTGGTCACCACCAAGACTTTAAAGTCTTGGTTTTGGATATGAGGTCAAGGGTTCGAATTTTGACTCCCATCAATCACTATTTGTGACTTCTTTCTCCTCATTCCCTAGATTAGAATAGACTATAGAGTAGATTATACAAGTATTATTATTGTTGAAAAAAAATAAAATAAAATGACCACCTCATACTTTCAACCGTACAACCCGGTGGGCCGTAGGTTTGTCTCCACATTAATTTAGCAGAGGTGGAGGACGTTGTCCTTTTCGTTTTTGTCTCCAATCCTTTTGTTCTTATTGCTGTCCACCACTTTCTAAATTTTATCTTCTTCTCCGTCAGTAGGTGTCCGTACATTAATGCAGATATCTGGAAAAATCTCATAAAATATTGCTGTATGCAAATGCAAATATTACCACGTCCATGCCATCATACGTTATCGTTTCCACGCACCAGTAGAATCAGTACTTGTACTTAATTCATTGACAAGATCCGCATTGCATTGCCTTGCCACCATCAACATCCGAAGTTGCCAGCGAGGTGGAAATTGACCATTTGCCTGCGTTTGTGACGACGAAGTTCCGCATATCATGTCAGAATCTGATTCCAGATCACGACCCGGCCAAAAATGTCTCCGAGGTTTTTGATGTTAGAAAAACTACTACGTATTTGCTGTATTTTCCAATCCCGTATAGAGATCCGAGAATTTAAAAAGTTTTAAATTCAATCTCATTAATGTGAATTTTTTTTTTTTCACAAAATGTAGTTTTGGAGGGTGAAATTTTTTTGGAAAATGGAATTACCAATCAATCAAGCAAAGAAATAACTTGTCCACATAAATCACTGTTGTCTGGAACTATTGAACTGAATATCCAATTCTGCTCCACCTAATGCAAGCTAGTCAGCTAAGCTAATTGTTGTTTGATTCGTTCGTGGATCCAAATTTAAAAAGACTGTCGAGAGTAAAACCGATAAACGTCTTCAACGTTATTATACTTCACAATTCACATTTGACTATCCTTTTGTTTTCTCCCAAAAGCAATAATTCACTGAAGAGGACAATCGTCTCAATTTTTGAGTTTAGAATTGCAATCGAAAAAAAAAATGCGCACGTTTAACCTGCCATTAATATATATTTCTGTAACGCAAATCAGATCGTGTTGGACGATTTTCAGCAATTTTATTAACAAAATTCTCTTTGTATATATATAAAAAAAATGCAATCCAACGTGATTGATTAAGAGCAATGATAATATTGTTAACAAAATTCCTTGTCCTCTGTAATTTTTATAAAAATAAAAAAATGGAGAATGGAGTTGAAGGGAAATTTTTGCTTAAAGGGTCAGAACAATAATTGGGTCAGATTTTAAAAAGTAGAATGGGCCTCGTACAATTGGGCTAGCTAATCTCTTATATTTAGGTCTGTAATGTCCAAATTGGGCCATTCTCAACCGCGGTTATGGGTAGCAATTCGGGTTCCGTTATTGGCCAACCCGAAACTGACCTTTTGATCTTTTGCACCATCCTTCCCTGCATTCTATTGCTGCTCTGCTAGTGAATGAAGAAAGCTCGACTCCCCAAAGATATGGAACCAAATCCCAACTCAAATTTCAAGGTAAATTACAAATACTGCTTTTAAATTCAAGGCAGTGGGATGTAATAGCATTGTTGTTTTGTTTTCTATATTGAAAGTGTTCTGTTTCATTATTGAAGTAGATTTGCTGAAATTTTTGAGATGTTCTTGTTACTTCTTGTCGCAGGTAATCTTGGGATCATCTTCTGTTGCCCGCAAAAAGATTTTGGCTGACATGGGATATCAATTTACTACAATGGTATGCCGTGCTGCTTAAGGGGTCCCTCCTTTTGTTAGAGTTCTTCAGCTTATGTTTGTGTAGATATTTTCAGTTTGATGGACGTGGTGGTTGTTTTTCTAGTCTGCAGATATAGATGAGAAAGCCATACGGAAAGAAAAGCCAGAGGAGTTGGTCATGGCTCTTGCTGAGGCAAAGGTACATTTTTTGAACTTTTGTTAGAGTTGCAAAAATTTGCTGGGTAAATTCATATGTCAATTTGTTAAGCATTGCAGATGAGGCCTTTCGTTCTTGAAATGGTAAAACTACTTTGTTTCCTTTTTGAGTGCTTAGTTATGGTGTTTCTGACTCTTTATGAGTGCAAAGAACTTAAGGTGCACTAAAAACTGTACTTTTTCTGCTTATGGTACTTGACTTGTACATTTCTTTTCCTACCCAACACTAAAAGTCATAGGCTTTTTATTGCTGTCTAATATAACTAGACTTTTTTTTTTTCGATTGAGGTGGTCTAAATTGCAATTGCATCTCAGGCAGATGCCATCATATCAAAATTTCAAACTATTCAAAATGAAGGGAAGGATGTCAAACCCACAATTCTAATTGCTGCAGACACAGTATGTGCGTTATTTTTGTCCGTTTTATTAGTGCTTCCCACTTCGATGATAGTAAGTGCAGCATGTCCCGTAACCTGTTACCACAATTTGTTCGAGGATACAACTGAGCCTATGTTTGTAGTTTTAGTCTCCGAAATTGCCTTGCTTTGTGAGATCTTTTTGAGTTAACATCTTTTTCTTTCCTGAATTTTCAACCAGAAGATAGATGCATGGGGCAGAGTCATATTTCTATTGCCGGTTTTTGGCCTGTCTCAATGCAGTAGGGATCTCATTTGGTTTTTCTATGCTTCATGAACTGCTTTGATAGGATCATATGGTTTAGGAACTTACTTTAGCTAATCAAACTTTTTATTAGGCAGAAGCCATCATACCAAAGCTCCAAATTGAAGAATACAACATGGATGCTGAGCCAGCGCTTCTAATTACATGTGACCAAGTATATCACATCTTCATGAACTTAACATTTTATGGTCATTATGTTTCTTGGATATTCTTGTTCTTTCTAATTTCTTTGATGTAAGATTTGTCTTTGTCTTCTTTTTATGCTTTAATTTCTAGTAAATTACTGTCAGTGTAACTTATCTACTTGCATATATGTGCCATTAATGTCAAAAATGGTTGACTGTGCTTCTTTCTGAGCTTCTTGACTCAAATTTGCTGATATATCATGGTGAGTTTTAGTTTTATTAATTGGTAATATGGTACACTTAAACTGAGAACTTCTTTTTTTGATGTATTATGGATTCCAAAAAACTTGTACATTTGACAACCTGTTGACTTAAAGGTGAAGCTTTTCCTTTAAAGTCTTAGCAGATAGAGGTTGGAAGTTCATAAAGCCCATTAAATGAGCATGGAATGGCAGTTATGGGCTCTATTTCATAGCAACTAAAAAGCAGTTTGAAACTGGGAAAGTCTCCACTATCCACTGAAACATCACGTTTTCTTGGTCATCTGTAAAACTTTACATGATTGAATGATGAGAGAGTTGCTTTCAAAGACTTAAGTAACGAGTTTGGTATCTAAATGGCATGTTCGATGTAGTCAGTCAACTTCTTTACGTTTCAAACAGGTTAGATTTTTTATCTAACTGAATTTCTATGTCTTATAAATGTTGCTGATACTCCGTATGGTTTGTATCTGAGATTCTAAACGGCAGTGCACAGTTCTGTTTTACTGCTTCATCAATTAAAAATAGTAATTTGCTTTCAACTGCAAGTTTATTTTGTTGTGAGCAACATATTAGCGAGAAACAAAAGGCAGGAGACTTTGATCAGTTTATCAAGATTATCTGTTTGTCCTGTTTCACTACTTATCAAATGGCTTCATGTGTTCATTTTGCCTAGAAATTGTATAATTATTTTGAAATGTTATTTTTTCGATTATGAATATCTTGTAGAAGATAAATGTGCTGTTTCCGTCAAAGCATGCAAGTCAAAGGTGTCTGAATTTTGTTATTCTTGTGTGTTCTTTAATCACCTGTATCTTGGCAAATGTGCTAGCAGTAAAGTATGTGGTAACTAGATGTTTGTAGTCCTCATGTTCTTTGTATCCTCGAGCAAATATGGATTTCAGGTGGTGGGACATGTTTTTTAGAACATTCAGGATTGTATGATTTCTTTGAGTAGTTTTTTGCTAAATGGAACTTTTGGGTTAGTCTTACCACTATATTGAAATGATTTGAAGGTGGTGGTATATGAAGGTAATATCAGGGAAAAGCCATCCAGCAAAGATGAAGCACGCCACTACATTAAAGGTAAACCTTCCTAATCTTGCAGATCCTTGCTGTAAATTCTTCAATTGTTTTGGCAGTCTTAAGTGGTAACATTGTAGGTTACTCTGGGGGATGTGCTGCTACTGTAAGTTCTGTTGTTATTACCAACCTCAAGTCAGGAATCAGAAAAGGAGAATGGGACAAAGTTGAGGTACTATTTTAATCAATTTTAGTTAATAATTCATTTTGAAGTCCAGTGGCAGATACTTTACATGACTTCAAGAAGATTTATACAGAAACATTTCAAATATACTTGATCTAATATGCATTGCCTTCTTGCAAAACTTATAGAGTACATTACTCACATCAAATGAAGTACATGCATTGGCTTTTTTAGCTGAGCTTTGTCAACCAGATAGACTTGCTACTGCTAGAATGGATTCTTCGTCAGCTTGTTTCTCTAGAAGAACTAGAATTCCATCACCTGTTAGGCTGTTACTCTTTTGTTGGAGAACACTCAGGACTGAACTTTTAGCTCAATATATGCATGTATTTCTATACAAAGCTTTTGGTTTGGAGCTTTTAGTGGTATGGAACTCTGTTATTTAGTGATTTTGAACTTAGTGAAACTGATGGATATTACATTCTCCTGAGGAGCCACTTTTGGTTGGTGTCAACTTTGATGAGCAGGGTGCCCTCTCTGATTTGTGGGGGTTGCTTACTTGTACTGTTGTTTTTCCAAATCCTTGTGATTTACCTTTATGAATGTCAACCATGTGATGAATGATGATCTCTTGCAGATACGTTTCCAGGACATACCAGATCAAGTGATAGACAGCTTGGTACATGACCTTTATCCAACTTCCTGCATATTTATCTGTTATTTGATGAGGATAATGATGTGCTTTGTTTGTTTTTGAAGATCGAGGAGGGAAATGTGCTGAATGTTGCTGGGGCACTAATCATCGAACATCCCCTTATATTGCCATACGTAAAAGAAGTGGTTGGTTTCTATTTGTCTGCAAGCTTTCTATGATTTTCATGAATTTTTAATTAAGATGGCATCAGATTAATTTCTACGAGCTTTTGACAGAAAGATATGGGAGTCAAAGTTGAATACAACCTGAAGGGTTATCTACCCAAATAGTGTCTTTTTTATTGGAAATTTAAAAAAAAAGGAGAAATATTGTTGGTTTTAATTTTTTTTAGAAGTATAGAATTTGACTCGGTTATCTAAGAAACGTTTATTTATTCTTCCTTTCAGCAAATTTCAAATTTCTCCGTCTCCCTTCTTCAACAAAACAACAACTTTTCCCTCTTTCTGCCTTTCTCGGTTTGCCCTATGTGCCCTTTTCCAACCGAGTTTGGTTCTTATTTTGCCGTTATATTGGCTGATTTGCCATCCAAAGGTGAAATTTTGGATACATTTCATAGGGTGATTATTTTTTCCCAAATTTTAAAATTGATTTGTCATTGTAGAAGGGGTACGTACAATAAGCAGTGTGTCTTGAGTTTGTGACTCTGACTGGCCATCATGTTCTGAGAAGATTAATTTTTGGGTTTGTCATTTGTTGTTTTCTCATCTTTTCTTATGATAAGATTAGTATTATGGTCCTCTTTTTTGTTATCTTGGATCTCTTTTGTTTCTGACAAAGGAAGTCAATTTCTCTATTAAAAGCGAGTAACAGTTTTTTTTTTTTTTTTTTAAAAAAATTCTGACAAGACAAGCAATATTTGGATAAATAACCTCCTCAATTGCCAGCTACTGCAACCCTCCCACAGAGAGAGAGAGAGAGAGAGAGAGAGAGATGGAAATGGCAAAGAACTTCTTGTGGTTGACCAATGGTA
Source organism: Coffea eugenioides (assembly GCF_003713205.1). Taxonomy (NCBI): domain Eukaryota; kingdom Viridiplantae; phylum Streptophyta; class Magnoliopsida; order Gentianales; family Rubiaceae; genus Coffea; species Coffea eugenioides. Next base: position 2,241,138 of record NC_040044.1, read on the forward strand.
TTTTGTTAATGTAAACTAGCTCTCAGCCTCTCACCATTGTAGCGTCATTATAAAATTTCTCCCGTAATAGAATTCGTTGTGTTTGTCTGTAATGGGCCTGCATAGATGATACGGCTTTCTTTCATTGCTTGGAGCATTACCAGAAACCTTTCCAGCTGTGTTTCTAGATGGTATCCTCACTTGTTCAGATTCTTCAGACTAGGATCATGTTGTCTTGCTGAGGAAATACCAAAAAAGATTAGGATCCCGTCTATTTAGGAGGTTCAAGTCCTTTGGTAAGGCAAACTCTGCTTTTGATGTCAATGCCTCCAAAGATCTGCATCTACATCACTTTTCTATCGTTTCTTGGGCACTTGTTTTTGGTTCTTTGCTAATCACCTCTGCTTTTGGCAGGTGGGGGCGACTGATAGCGTGATGGGACTCCCCAAAGCTCTTACAGAGAGATTGATAAAGGAGGTTCTGTAGAAGCCTTTTGAGTTTGCTGGAGGTTGGATCCCGCGTGTGCATTTTTTTTGTCAATGCTCTCATGATTTTATGAAGCTGCATTCTCGCCACCATGTCTCTTGTACTAAGTTTTTAACATCTTGCGATAGAATGAGAAAGGTTGTCATTTGCCTTTGAATTCGAGCATCATCACCTACAATATTTTTAGGGTTCAGAATCCCTTCCAAAGCTGAATTTTGTTGCGAGAAGGAAAAGATAAATGGGAATGCCTTATATTTCAGTAAGATGTTTAGAAATGCAGGCTTCTCGTTTCTTTTTTCACTCTGAGACTAAGTACGCTTAAGAATTCGTAAGAATTATTGACATTGATATCGTGCGTGCCTTTCTCCGATGTTCTGTGATTTTAGGGAACTGAAGAATAGAATTTCCCTCCATTGCTTCCCTTGTAGTCGTTTTCAAAGGGCGGGGATTGAGTTCTGAAAGGCTGCATGGGTCGCATTTCATCATGTTGAATGTTGCTGATAACCGTAATTAGTCTCGAAATAGGCAGCTATTGATGATATTTTAATCTAGTGGTTAAAATTGAGTTCAAATTGTCAGTAAAATAGGCTCTTGGCTGTCAACTCGCATGAGAAAGGTATTGAACGCTGATACTATTGCCAACATCTAATCCACAAAAATAACAAGGAAAGAAAAAGTTTAGAATGGCAAAATTGGGTTCTAGATTTATACCTGAAGGGTTATACATTTGACACAGAGATAAGCTATTACATTACTTTTTTTTTTTTTTTTTTCTGACGGAGGGGGGATCCGAGCCATCGGGTAAACAGGATCCGACTAATCCCCACCGGTCCGAGAGGAGAGGTCCCATCCCACTGAACACGTTAATCATGCGACTCGAACCCTTACGGGAGACTGGACAACGATTCTTAAGGAAGATGCCGTGTGATCATGGGACTCGAACCCTTGCGAGAGACTGGACAACGATTCTTAAGGAAGATGCCGTGACCAAACGAGCTGCCCATGAGGGGCAAAGCTATTACATTACTTGCACCATCTCTTTTATTGTATAGGTATAGGTAGACATTGGTTGCAAGCCCCCTTCCTGTGTTTATCACATCGCTCAGGATCTTGGATCGGGAGTCCAGTGATTACAGAAGGCATGTAATTCTAATTAGCATGAACGTAAGGAAAACATGAAGATGACACCTTTATGATTCTCAGAATTTCAGAGTTCAGACCAACCTCAACCATTATTTTTTCTTTTCTAAATCCATCATTATCATATCTCATTATCCCTATATTTTTAGGTATGTCTATAGTCGCTGATTTATATAAATACTTTGGCAATAAGTTATAATCTCAAGCGATATGGGTAACATTGGAGGGAATGATATATGTACATGTGTATATAACTTTTAGAATTTTAGCAAATAAAGTTTTGACAAGAGCATATCTGGTCCTAAATGCATCCAATTTAAAGCAAAATTAAGACATTTGAATAGTATTTTCAACTACTTATAGAATTTTATCATGTCTAATCATATGTCCATTAAATTAAATTAAAAAAATAAAAACTAAAATAATAGCTAATTTAAACAACAAAAATTGAAGACTAATAACTTACGTGCTAACTAATAAAAAAAATTATTTTAAACTACAAAATTGAAGCTAATTGGAGCACCCAATTCGTGGATCTAAAACTCATTTTTATTCTCTATCCCCACTATTCCCAAGCAAAATACTCTAATGCGTAACTTTTGTGTATAGTTTAACAAATTTTTTTTCTTTCTCTTTTTGGTTTTTCATTAATTAGTTACTAACGTGCCATGACGTAAATTATTCTTAATGTTCAAGGTTAATTGCTAATCTTCTTCTTTTTAGGAAGTTTAATTTAACAAACATATGATTGCACGTGACTGATTTCGTTAGTAACTCGCAAAATCTATCAATTGTCCTAAATCTTATTCAAATTGATAACATTAAGGACCAGATTTATTTTTAAAACTAATTTAAGGACTAATATCATACTAGATACCAAACATTAGAGCCTGTATTTATTTTTGCTGAAACTTTAAAGACTAAAATCACATAGGTGCAACCAAACTTGCTTTTTTTTTTATTAGCATAATATATCCAAAATTGCATTGAGAACCAAGATTATAGGTGATCAATTAGAGTAGGTGGTTAGCGTTTTGAAGATTGTAGGAAGGCATATATAGCTGCTGATCAATCATAATCACCAATTCGTCATGCATGGAAGATTACGTGAATCGCAGCGCTGGTAATTTCAGAGCCGTAAATGGTTGCCGAGTCATTTACATCTTCCATTTTCTCCAGTTACACATCATACATGCAGCTTGATTATGTCAGTAATCTTCATATGATTAGGTCTTTAACTCATTTTCTCAGACATAAATACTTGATTATCAGGATTTGATCTTGTTTCTTATTTCATAGATGCGATGGAAGAAGAAAGATATAACACAGAAATTTGCAGCTAAACTTGAATTCTTTTGACATCAGCACAATAGGGGAAAGCTTTAAGTCACTTTTCAATGACTCTTCTATATGCAAAAGAACATAAAAATAAGGTACAATGATTTGATGGAAGACAAACTGATAAAGGACAAAGTCACAAGGTATCCTAATTGTCATTTCATTATTGCATTTGTTCAAGAGACGAAAGTAACCGACTTTGGATCCTTTGTCCTTGCTTTATTGCAGCTTCAGATACTTCATCCTGGAAAAGGAAGACATATCATCAGTCACCTGTATATTTGAGAGATATGTAGCTTCGAGGCTAGAAATTAGCTCCGTAGCGAATATTAGAAGTTCAAAAGATGTAGCACTATCTATGCAATCAGATACTGCAGATCATGGAAGGGATGTCGAAATCAGCACCGTCTGATAAATATGCAACATGGAAACGAGTAGTCGCTCATAAGATGATTAGTTACCTTTGTTCCTCGTGCATATATTGATATTCCTTATTGCTATTTCCATTGGAACTGTAATTGGGAAGAGGCACTTTCCCTGACTCGATATGATTTATGTCTTGCACAAGCATTTCATAGTGCCTCTTCACTTCTTCCACGGTCTTCCCACCCACAGCCTTGGCCAAATTGTGGAATCGGTCTGGAGTATCCTTGTCATAGGTGGCCAATGCATTCTCAAACAGCTTGTTTTGCTTAGCGGTCCATGTCGAGTTTGAGGCCATTGTTCAAGAAGAGTTAATTGGAGGTGATGGAAATTGTGAACGAGGAGGAAACTACTATTGCTTATTCTTATGTGAATGAGCTTAGAATGGTCACTCTATTTATAGCAGTGGAGGATAGATACAGCCAGGGCTGGTGGGCTCCGATGAGTTGCTTTTCGGGCTGCTATATGATGTCTTCTGGCAAATCAGGAGAATTTGTTATGATCCATGTGATTAACTGCACTTGCCAAACATTGGCTTTGCTTAGAACAATTAAAACCAAGAAAAACATGAGTCCAGACAGGCTTCTCTTTAATCAAGAAAAAGTTGCTCTTTTTCCTACTTTCACCTCATCATATCTGTTTAGTAGAGTAAAATGCATCTCGACAAGGTGGGTCCAAGTGAAAACAAGGGCCAATCCTGCGGCTGTTTGTACTAAAGCTCACGGGCACAATGTGGCCCAGGTTTCATTTTCCATGTTTTTAGAGAGTGAGATCAAGCTGTGCATCTTCTTTGTTTGGCAACTAAAGTACCTTTCTATGCTGGACGGTTTCCATTCTAGTAGATTTTGAAACGTATTATGGCTGTACTTCTTTACCATAATCCGAATGCTTGACAAGGATCCAAATTCCTAATGTACTTTAGCTGGCCGGATTAGTGCGTGGAACAGTTGTTGTTCATGCATTCAACCAGTTAAATGATTTTCCCTTTTTTAGCTCATCACTGAGCAGCCATATCACTTAAATTCTGCATTTTAAATCTTTTGTGGTCAAAAACCTACGGTCGAATATATCTTTCCATAACAAAAATATGTCCAGTATAAAGGTTGAGATAGAAGTCTGAATCAATGCGTGCATAACGTTCAAAAGATTGTGTTGATTGTACAAAGAAACGATGATCTTTACCAAATAATTTTCTTTTAACGGTGCTTGCTAGAGTATTTTATTATCCTCTGACTGTTATACATACAGATCCTGGTCCTTAAACCACCATTCAGCCATTCATGCGTGAGAGATCCTACACTTTATTTCTGTAATTTGTTATTATTATTTTTCCCCAAGATCAACTACATGGTGCAGGTCTTTTGGTTTGAAGAAGGAAAAAACTAAAAAATTGTAGCCAAAGTCAGAACTGTCTTGCAAGAAATGAACTTGTCACTGTGGTGAAAATCTGGCAGTAATCAAACATTAGAATAAGCTTATGTCCATGACTAATCTACAAGCATTCACTATCATCAAGTTCGTCTCCTTAAACCTACGACTGAAGATTAGACTCAGATATGAAGTTGTAACAAATTATTATTTTCAGTTTCTTTTTTCTCTATGAGATCGTCTTTCTCACCCCAATTTGCAATAGGAGCAGAAACATTATCTAGCACTGACCATTTTCCTTGAGTTCAAGAATGACGACTTGAGAAACGTAAAGGATTTGTTCTGATGATTAATTTTGCAGCAGCTAAGGCAACAGGAAAAGGAAACACTCGATGATTCTGCATGTGTTGCTGGATTTAATCCTAAGCACTTAAGCATACCATCCTGCCCTCTTGTTCACTGTAAGCCATTGAAAACACTGCTGAACGAGATTAGGAAGATTTATCCTGTCAAGTGCCAACTTGTTACTGAGCTCAAAAACAGTAATTTTTGGTCCACCAATCCCTGTAATTAACTAAAATTTTCAAATTCACCAGAAACTGGTCCATGGAGGTACATTGTAATCCTGCTTCTAGATGGAATCCTTATCATCCACGTGGATGTCCAGTAAAATTTCATCTTTGTGGATGTTAGACCTTTATCTCCCATAAGCTTTATGAACAATTTTCCGTTGCCATGGCCCTAGACTGCAAGTTGGTCTAGACCTTTGATTCCATATTGATTCTTTTGTGACTAAGACTCCATGGATTCAGCAATGTTACATGATGATAATTGTTGACTTTTGAAAAAGAAATTCTACAAAGAAGGCATGGCTTATTCATTTGATCCTGAGAACGTCGATAAACTCCATGAGGAGATAACTGGTTGTAGAAGGAAGTCGTGATGGAATATAAGTAATAACAACTGATACTCAATCAGGGAATGGCCTTTACATACATTGCTGGAGGCTAAAATAATTTGCAGTGCCATTATTTTCACACTATTTAGGAGTTCAGAGACTCAAAGTGCTACACATACCTACAGGCTTGAACGATCCCAAGCTAATGTTGTAATTGGTTGCTCTCCCATCAGAACTTTGACCTCTAATTTGGGATCCAATTATGAATCTTTAGACTGTTAGTACTTGTATCAGATATCGGGTTTCAACATCAGTAGAAGTATTGTCCTGCCCAAGTTTTTTAAGCACTTGACCAAGATATGGTTTGTATTCTAGTAGCAATGCATATCTGATGAAAGTGAGTTCCAACAACATTAGTGGAACAATTCTTAAAGGTGATAGTCAAGAGATACACCAGGGTACTGATATCTGATTCCTTATCATCCTTGATCATATGCAGCAGAAAGTCCTTTGCAGATACCAATCCTTTCACTTTCAAAATCTTTCAGAAAACTTTGCCTACTTTCTTCGTGGTTCCTGACTCTCCGCTTACAAGTTGAAGGATAGATGGATACCCTCAGTCCCAATGGTCCAAGATGTAAACTTTTGATTCCTTTGGAGATTCTTCAGACTGATTCGAAGATTAAGTGTGTTGCCTACCAATCTTGTCCTTACTCATTCATATAGGTTTTACAAGATCATGTTCAGAGTTGCAAAAGTGAAAATTCCTCATTAGTTCAGGGAAAGGACCTTGATCTTTTGGGGGGCCCAAGTTAAAAAATTATAGCTTTTGATGACCAACAAATCATATTCGAACTTTTCTTGATATTAGATGTAATTAGCCAATTCTTTTCAGAGCAGTTCATGCTGAAATACCAGAGAATAGTTACAAAAGCATGTTGGCATATGAAAGGATGTCAAAGCTGATCCCCACCTACTCATCCACTTAGGCTGCCTCGACCAAAACCAAACTTGCCCACAATTTTTGCAGTATTCAAACTTCGTACTTGATAGTTCGTTTAAGCAAAGAAGGGGTTAAATAACAAACGAATGAATATTCCTAGTTTTTCTCAAATTTAAGAGGATCATGCAAGTTGAACTACTTACACATCTCCGCTTTGCTTAGCACTGAATCTGTTGAGGATAATATCAGAAGGATTATCTGATGGAACTGTCAGCTAGGAAGGTGATAAAAAGTGCAGAATTTTCCAGCCCGGAATGAATAGAGAGAACCTAACATCCCATGCAACAGGGATAGATCCGGGAATTGTCTAGAAGGGACCCAAAAAAAATGAAGGTTGATTTGACAAGCAGATACTGTACGAAGATTCAGCAGGGCCTCCTTCAAGGGTAAGATAAGGATTCTTGCCTCTTTATGCTATCTGTGATACTGAGATTCATCACATAAAACAAGGAGGTAAATAGAAATTTTCTACCCACCTTTTATTTCTCAGCTGAAATACTTCGAATGCGGAAAGGCAGTTCTGAAATGTCCTTATACTATGACGTAGCCTATGAACCATATCCAAGCAAAATATTTCTGCGATCAGGTGATTTTAAGGTTGCTTGCAGAGATAAATAATCTATAGCTCACAAAAAGAGTGAATAAGAGTGGCATTGCCATTTTTATCTTCCTGCAGCTATCACAGAAGAGTTTGGTTAATGCAGAAAGAAGACAATAAATTCATTATGTTCAGAAAAGCACGTGGATGGCTTTCTCTTTTCAGTGGAAGACCTGCGAATTTGTGGAAGTCTTTCATGTCAGTTCAGAGTTCAAAAGTTTGTCCCCTTGCCGAAGTAGAAGGTCAAATTGCTGCTTTGGCAATCTACTTTTGGAACCATTTGAAATCAGCTGATCGTCAGGATAAAAGCCTAACAGACTAGTGTTAAGGTCTTGTTAAACTGGCTACCAATGTAGTCACATATGAAGCTATTTACACATACTTTCCATCACTAGAACGAGACTTCAGCATTTAGGTCCCAAACTAAACCCTGCATGCAGCTCCTTATTTTCCTAGATTGCCTTGGACTGATCAACTGATCATAATGCTGAACAATATGAACAACCCTACTAGCATCGAGTCTAGGGGAGCAAATTAGGAGAGACAAAGCTAATCTCATTAAAACTGCTCATTTTATTTTCAAAGTGGAAGTCAATTGTAGACGAATATTAAATAGTTTTAAAGAGAAAAAAAGATGGTAATTTCCTAAAAAGTGCTCATGTTGTTCTCGAACTGGAACCATAACTGAGAATATTTATATATATATATATATATATAATTAGCTTTATATAATATACATATAATGATCAAGCCCATTATTCTGTAACATTTGCTTTTTCATAAGAGAAAGGATGAAGTCTTGGAAATAACAGAACCTGCCTGATAAAAGGGAACCATGCTTCTTCGAAAACCCCGAGAACAATGAACAGAAGCCCATGACAAGCGTAAGCCCAGCATCCTACTGAAAACATATTTTACTTTTTCTAAAAACGCTCTGTCCAAATCCATTTGGTTTTTTCAGTTTCTTTCTTGTACACCATATAACAAAATACGTTTGGGCCCTCTTACCCGATCCCGAACGATTGGTTTCAAGTATACCTGACAATTGGGCGGGTTGGGCAGATTTTGGACGGGTTGATGTTGGGTTTTCATTTAAATGGGTTACACCCAACCCGCCCAATTTTAGAGTGGGTTAATTTTGGGTTGGGTCATATTGGGTTATCTCAAACCCATAACCCAAATATGATCCAATATATTAATTAATAGATTTTGATACATAAACTCTCTCAAATACATTTTTACATACAAAAAAAAAAAAATTCACACACATAGATACACATAATTTTACACACTAAAACACTGATAGACACAAAAATATACTCATTTCTTAAGCTCTTTTGAAATATATTATTTTTACACATATAAACACATTACAATACACACTAATATATTTTTACAAATACACACACATACTAACTATTTAAACTACTTGGATGAACTCACTATTTTTTATACAAGTAAGGATTTTCAAACTGAGTATAGCTTTGGTCCAAACTAAGAGATATTTTAAAACTCAAATTCTTATTTATTATTGCATGAGACACATGTCAATCAACTAAATAATGTAACGAGTGTAACGGACAAAATTATAACAAAGAATCTCTTGCCAAATAATTAGCTTTCAAGAAACCATATCTTTATAATTTCAACATTTAGCATACAAATCTTTCGTGAAGGGATTAACAAAAATTTGGCTATTAGTTCAATATTTAATCGCTCCATAAACGAATTTTTACAACACTTGTCTCAGAAATGTTTATTGATATATATTTGCCATAGGGACGACTCTCGGTCAACTAGTCATAGGCTGATGATTCTTGCTCTACAATAGCAGAGGTCAAATTACGTTTAAATGATAATTGCTAACCCCTTTACTAAACCATCAAAAAGTCCAACCAAAATACAGGGAACTTACTCAAAAAATTAACACTTTTTTTTTTTTTTGCCCCGGGGGGTTTTTTTTGGGGGTGGTGGTAACAGTTTTGTACACAAGAATGTCTTTTTCCATGTGGCAACAGGATGGGTTATACTTGCATAGAAAACATACAAAGAGAGAAAAATTGGATAATGGGTGCCCAATACAAATACCCAAACCGTCTAAAATATATATGGATTTTTATTACCCAACCCAAAATTTACCCAATACCCAACTTACCCAACCCAACCTCTCAAATTAGTGGGTGGGTTGGATGGGTTGTTGGGTTTTGGGTATAATTGCCAACTCTAGTTTCAAGCGTAGCAAAGTGGGTATCAGTTTTTTAGCATGGTACGTGAGGACTCGGGGTACCTTTGAGCCCATTGAAGCATTAGGATTATGATACATCTACAACTGAATCAAACCCATGCATTCTTAGTCTAGCGATCAAGATTGAGACCGAAAAAGTTAAAAAAAATTCGGAGTTCAAATTACACTACTATGTGTATGTTTCTTTTCCCATAATTTGTAACTTATAGAAATTGTTGTAACAAGTAGCGGTACGTAGTCGCAACAAACTAATCAAATTAATAAGAACTCTGCAATGGAATTTCAGTTATGGATTCTGATTTCACTTTTGCAAATTAATTTATAGCCCAATAAAGAGTCAACATTAAATTGAGTCATATTACAAACCTTTAGCAAATTAATTTATTGAGCAATGAAGAGTCAACCTTAAATCGAGTCATGTTAGAGCGAGGGATCAAAGTTTCAACGTACACGTCGGCAATAGGCACTTGGGGTTGACTCACGCGGAAGTATGCAACTGTTGTAGCCAATTTGGTAACAATAATCAATGTGGACGTTGAATTATACCTTCGAATCGGACAACAGAAATTTCCCTGCCCAAGAGGGAAAACATCAATTTCAAGTGAAAAAGGAATTCAATTATTGAATAGTCTTTGGTAATAATTCTGCACGCTGATAATTGATTGGAGTAGTGCATGATTAGGAGAAGACCAAGTCAACTGACGCGAACCCTAGTCATCCCTGATGAAAACTATAATCCAATCTTTAATCAAGTGTATGATTGTCCATCCAATGACATTGAAATTTATTAGGTTCATTGTATTCGTTGATTTTAAGTCTATATGCATTTGTGCGTTTGTTTGATGTATTTTTTCTGTCATTACTGTAGACTTATTAAATAAAATGATCTTTTCTGTAAAAAAAAGACGTAACCCCGAATTTTTTTTAGTGTTTTTAAGTCCATCAGCCGCCTCCTTGTTCTTAGTCCTTGGTTCTAACTGGAATAAATCAAACTGAATAGTACTTCTAAAACTGCGAATATGGAATTTATTACGTTACTTTTGCTTCTAATCTTTGCTAATATTGGTCCGCGCCTGTTTAGTTACCATGAAGACGTCACTTAATTCAACCAGATATTCTTTTCAGATTGTGATTCTGACCAATGACTTTTGGTTAGTAATTGTAGTTTGACCTGTATTATTATCCCTACCAAGCTATTTATATTCACATATTTCATTGTTCCAAGATGTTTTAGACGGGCTTGCAGAATTAATTTAGTCATGTAATTACAAACTCATGGAAGAATCACGATTTGATTAGTCACAGAACAGATAGAAATGATGTAGTAGCGGGGTAATTAATAATATGCACATCAAGCAAAATAAAAATTTGGTCAAATGATTATATAATTTTGGTTGTAACATCCTATGCTGTTATTTTTTTTTTTTTTTGTCGACACAGGGGTGTCCGGGTCAATCTTTACGGGGCCCGACTAATCCTCTGCGGCCCGGACCCAGCGCCCCAACCCGGTCCGAACACGTTAAGTGCGCGGAGGAATCCAGCGGAGCGGAGACTCGAACTTGTGAGCTCAAGATTCACTGGTGAAAGGCGCTGCCGCTGGACCATTCACGCGGGGGCTTGTAACATCCTATGCTGTTATTGCAAATTTTATTTCCTCCTTGTTCACACCACAATAGATGTCTTGGACCAGTTGATGGGTCTACTTGCTCGAATGAAGAAAGTTCATGCTCTTCCATCTCTAATGAGTTAAAAGAGAAAAGAAAAATCAAACCTCATACGTCTCAACTCAGTCTTATCTTCATCTTTTGGCCTATTAAGTACCCTTTATGTTTCCCGGAAACTAATGGTGATGGTTGACTTAACATTATTGAATCCAAAGTCTCTAGTTTAGATTCCAGAAAACGACAAAACTTCCACGCGAAATTACAAAACACCAAGAGAAGCGCGCGAACTGGGGGCTGGAGAGACACGGATACCGTTATTCCTCGAGTCTTCTTCCACTTCCCAATATAATCATAATCCCCGTTCCCCAGTTCCCACAACTCAGAATTCTTAAACCTCAACCTGTTCAACTCAGCAGTCATCCAGACTTCAGAGTGCACAGGATAGTATTGCAGCATTAATGGAGCTCTGGTCTGGATAGAGCTGAAAGGGACGTGTGTTGAAATTGAAATGAACGGTTGTGGCGGTTGTGGAATGCCCTCTTGCCATTAATAACACCTTACTACCATACCAGAACTACCACTACTTATTAACTTCCTCCTGCCATTATTACCCTCAGAGTCAGAGACAGGGACACACAGCAGTCATACACGGTCCGATACTCGGACAGTTACGACCCCTCATGGGCTCGTTCATTTGATTTATGGTCCAAAACAAAAGCCTTTCTGCTGTGTTGAAAGTTGAAACTGAAGAATCAAAGGCAAAGCTGGTGATCCGCCAAACTACCAAGTTCCTACACTGGGTAAACAAATTTATCATACTAGTTTCTTATGCTCCATTTTGCTGTCACTGTCGCAAGCTTATTCATTTAATGATCAGGGCAGACCAACATTTGCTGTGGAAATAAGGTGGAAGCTCCATTCTATTGCTTTACCGGTCCCAAAGTGGAAACAGAGCTCAAGACTGCATTTTTTCTTCTTGAGGGAGCTCAAATTTATGGTAGAACTCACCGGCTGAATCGGGTTATGGACTTTGAATCAAGATTACGTGTTTATTCTTGAAGGTGCTGGATTACTATAACATAGACCTTAGCAAGTGCCTAATCAGCGTAAAAGGTTGTGCTTGTGCATGTTCAAATCAAAATTGCACTTTTCACCTTGAGGCAGCTGGATTGTATCATTGACATGCTACAGACCTTAGCAAGTTCATTTTTGGTTCCAAGGGTCATGGACGGTCAATTCAAGGTTGCATTGTTTTCCCTCTTGTTTTTCAACTTTATGCAGACGGAGCAGGTTCTAGCAAGCTCCGGCTCGGAAAGATGGGCTTTGCTGGAGCTCAGGGCATCCCTTGGTATTAGAGCTCGATACTGGCCCAAAAAGGTCGAGCCTTGCTTAAACTGGACAGGGATTGAATGCCAAGATGGGAGAGTGACAGGAATAAGCTTATCTGGGATAAGGAGAACTCGGGTTGGAAAGCGAAATCCACGGTTTGCTATTTATCCTTTAAGCAATTTGACCTCATTATCTTCCTTCAATGCTTCAGGGTTTCTACTTCCTGGGCCAATTCCAGAATGGTTAGGCCAAAGACTAGCTACATTACAGGTGCTTGATCTCAGGTCTTGTTCAATTTATGGATCAATTCCTGACTCATTGGGAAGTTTGTTTAGGCTTAATTCTTTGCATTTGTCTGAAAATACGATTACTGGGACAATTCCAGCTGCATTGGGGAAGCTGAATTCCTTGTCAGTTCTTGATCTTTCAAAAAATTTATTAACAGGGCCAATTCCTAGCGCTATTTCAGCTCTTAGGAACCTTAGTAGTCTTGATTTGTCTTCAAACTTCCTTTCTGGGGCGATTCCTACTGAGATTGGTTCACTTTCTAGTCTTAAGTTCTTGAGGTTACACGACAATAGTTTCAGCTCTTCTGTTCCTGCTCAGCTGGGTAATCTTTCTGCCTTGGTGGAGCTTGATCTTGGTTACAATTTTTTGTCGGGGCCATTGCCTGAGGATTTAGGACGGATAAGTAGTTTACAGAAGTTGTTAATTGGGAATAATGAGCTAGAAGGTGCTCTGCCAGCTAGAGTACTTTTGGATCAAAAATTTGTGGAATTTGTAGTTCTCAGGAACAACAAATTTGATGGTAAATTTCCTGATGTCTTGCGGTCAGTGCCGCATTTACTGTTTCTAGATATCTCTGAGAATAACTTCACAGGTGAATTGCCAAACCTTACTGCTTTCTCTGATAATGCCGGCACCAAGTTCAATTTCTCAAACAATTTGTTCTACGGAAATGTGCCCTTTGAAACTGGCGGAAATGTCTCACTTGATCTATCGAATAACTTCTTGAAAGGATTGGCTCCTACTACTACGAAAAGCAGTGTCAATATCAGCACCAATTGCTTTCAGAGCCTGCCAGATCAGAGGAGTATAATGGACTGCCAAAAATTTTATGCCAAGAGAGGCCTTCATTTTGATGGCAACAATGTTCCCGAGTCACCAGAACCTCCAATTTCGGAACATTCAAAGAAGAAAAACAAACTCACCTTTATATTGGTGGGAACTTTTGGTGGACTTGGCTGCATTTTGATTTTAGGGGTAGCATTAGCATATGTGCTAAAAGTATGTAACAAACGAAGTGGAAATGGAAGAGGAACAGCGGAAGTCAGGCATGTTTCAGTAAAGGATAGTAGGCCACCTCCTCAGATTCCTTTGTGCTTCTCAGGTCTTGGAGAAGAATTTACATACGAGCAAGTGCTCCATGCCACAAATAACTTCAGCGAAACAAACCTCATCAAGCATGGTCACTCTGGAGACATATTCCGTGGAACATTAGAGGGTGGAAACCTAGTAGCCATAAAGAGAGTTGATTTACAAGTTCTCAAGAAAGGGAGATGTACTTCAGAATTGGATCTTTTTGACAAGATAAATCACCCAAGGCTAGTCCAACTTATTGGTCATTGCTTAGAGCTTGAAAATGAAAAGATCTTGGTTTACAAATATATGCCAAATGGAGACTTGTCCAATTCCTTTTACAGGGTTAACCATTTGGATGATGATTGTTTACAATCTTTGGATTGGATCACACGATTAAAAATTGCAATAGGAGCTGCTGAGGCTTTATCTTACTTGCACCATGAGTGTAATCCTCCACTTGTCCACAGGTACCACACATTTCTTTCTTTCTGGCTGTAATGTATCATTCCTACTTTCTACTATAGAGAGCTTTTATATATCTTAATGACATTCGGGACTGATTCAAAGTATGGCTAGATTTAAAGGCAACTGATGCATATCCAAATGTTTCAGAAGAAATCCTGCTTGACTACCTCGTCATCTTATTCATACTATTATTTTGTGTTTGAAGAGATATTCAAGCAAGCAGCATCCTTCTTGATGATCAATATGAAGTACGACTTGGAAGTTTAAGTGACGTTTGCGCTCAAGGAGTGGAGAACAGTCAGCAAAGGATTTCAAGAATGTTCTGGATGGCACAGTAAGTACTTCTACCATTTACATTATCACAACTCGTGTCTGCATTTGACAATAGCTTTTCATGATTAATTTTATAAAACAAAATTTATGTCAGAGTGCATGCAAAGTGGACTTGTCATATTCCCAGTTAATTGGGTGATTAGGTTCGTTACTGGAAGGTTCCTGTGCTCTACTATCAGGGACTGAAACAGTTTTCTGGTTATCTGCATTGTGTTCTAAACTAAAACATGCTTGAGAATCACAAGCAAGCTTAAAGTAGCTAGAAAAGATAATTTACAACGATGTCATGTCAAGTTCTTTAGGTGTGTATTCATGCGAAATTTCAATAGCAAAGATGATAAGGTCCCATGCTTTTGTATAGTTTCCACTTCCTGATGTAAGCGATCTCTTAGTTTCATCTTTTTATGTTAGAAACATTAACCTTTTTAATTTTGTCAACGTGCAGGACTCCTGATAAAGGACCTTCAGGTACACTAAACTCCCGTACATACTCATGAGTAGAAATAGCTGAGGATTAATCACTTGTTTTGCATCAGCAACTAGGCAATGTTTGAGGTCGGTCTCCTACTTGGTCAAGGACGAAAATCCTGCACATAGCTTGAATCCCCTTTGACTTATCCATTATTGGCCTATCACATTATATCATGTTGGGGAGACCTTATGATTAATTGAAATGGGTTTTTTCAAACCATGTTGTTGACTCATGCATGATTTTGGGTTCCATAGAATTGTTTCATTCTGGCAATAACCTGTAGAGTCCTGTTGGCTTCTACTTCTAGGGACTTCTAAATATCTGAACCACAGAGTTTAATGGGTTTTCCAAACATATTATGTAATGCAATTGGCAATTGCTTAAATGCTATGCTCTTGGCAAATCAACAGGACCATCTGCAAGTTGTGCTTATGATGTATATTGCTTTGGAAAGCTCTTACTTGGGCTTGTCTCGGGTAAGCTGGACATCTGCAATTTTGAAGACGAGGGCTCTACAAATGAGTGGTTGGAAAACAATCTATCTTACATCAGTATACACGAAAAGGAACAGGTGGGTAAGATTATTGATCAGTCTCTTATCATAGATGATGATCTACTTGAAGAAGTGTGGGCTGTGGCGATAGTGGCCAAGTCATGCCTAAATCCCAAGCCTTCCAGACGTCCCCTGATGAGACACATCCTCAGAGCACTGGAAAATCCTTTCAAGGTTGTCAGGGAAGAAAATTTCAGCTCTGGAAGGCTAAGAACAACATCATCCAGAAGTTATTGGACCACTGCATTCTTCGGTAGTTGGCATCACAGCTCGTCTGAGAGTGCCAGTTTTCCAGGCCAAACAAGAAGAGAAGGTGCCAGTGATCTAAAACAGACAGGGAGAGCGGGGTCTCATGGAAGTGGCATGAATGAATACTCATCTTCACACAAAAGGTCCTCGAGCGAGATTTTCCCTGAGCCAGTGGATATTCAAGATCTAGAGAAGCAGGATGAAAACTAGGCAAGCTCTGAGTGATGTTGCCAGTAAATCTTTTCCCATCCTGGTATCGAGCAGTCCGTGTAACTTTGTGTGCGTCGAAAGGCTTTAGGCTTGAAAGTTGCCTCCTCCTGAAGGTCATTGATTTAGAGCCTTCTACAACTTTGATTCATTTGGGGATCCTCCAAGAAAATGACGATGAGCCTTTGGATCCAAATAAAAAAAGAGGTTTGAAGCAAGCTATGATTCTTGCTCTTGTCCTGCATGAAATGTAATGTAAATAGCCATTCAATGTAATTACGAGCATTAGTTTTTCACGATCTCATGCAAATTCAGAGGCATCCAGCTAAAGTATTTTGTTGTTAGTACAATCGGATTGAGATATCCATCTCCACCAATAAAACCGTTTTCTGATGCTAGGAGACGAAATATCACATATAGAAACGGCAAAAGATTCTTGAAGTTATGTACGTATATACATGGAGCATAACGTGAGAACTTGATAACGAATGGTGGGCAGAAAACAAAATAGGGAGTTGTGTGGCCTCGGGACTTCCCGTTTGTTCGAATTTCACAATGGCAATGGCAATGAGTATCAAAAGTTCCTCAATGGTAATAGGTTTTGCCTATTCCTCCTTTTCACTTGTTTGGAAGTTATGTTGCAAACGGGATCTATTAAATTTCTTTTTATTACTATAATGGATTTCCTTCTTGGCTTCTTCAATTGTTTTTCTTGCTTCATAATGGGATCGGCTGATCTCTGGAGCCAAACCACCAAATGCCAGCCAATGACCACAGCCCGTGACATCACGAAACATATATAGTCTCCAAAACCTCACTAGTTTAGCCAAATACTTCAAATCATCTCCACCAATTTTAGCAAAAGCAAAATTTCAATTGAAATTTAACAAACTATTTTTTTCAAGTTTGTACGAATCTGAAAACCCACCACCAATTGCTACTCAGAAAAAAAAAGAAATTCACCATGAATACCCAATACCAGCGAAATCAAGTAGAAAGGAGAAGAAACAAGGGGCAGAGCCGATGGTTGACTTGGGTCCCATCTCTAACTTGGATCATATGGTTGACCTATGTTGGAGAGAGAGAGTTTTGTGCAATGGAGGCTAAGAATATTTTTTTTTCTTTCATTTTTGTGTCTTGGTGGGTAATCAAGGCGAAAATGCCCAATTCACCCTGGAATGGCCACTGAAGACTTTTTGGCCTTCCATTACCATAGATTCATTACCATTGTAGGGTTCCAAACATTATCAATGACAATCATTGATGGTCATACCCATTGCCTTCCCCCTAAACCCTCCAACCAAACGGGTGGTAAAATGGGCTGGCAAGTTGTCCGCCGTCCAGAGCATCCTTCTTTTCTCTCAACACGCAAAAAGCGCCTTCAGATCTCTCTTCTTGTCACCGTCCATCAAATCCAGTATTGGGGCTCAGAAAGTCCGCCTTTCTTCTGTGTTCTTCTTCATCTCAGAGAAGCGCCTTCATTTGCCGGTTAGTTATCTTTAGATCGGTCTTAATTCTCGTTGTATATTGGCTTAGCTGATAATTTCTTGGATGTTTCCTGTATGGTTCTTGTAGATCTTTGAACGTAGTGAATGGTATCTCTTGCAGAGGAAACGCCAAACTTTCCTCTGGGTAGTATTTTTTTGCTTCAATTTTGTATAAAGATTACTTTCTTTCGAAGCCCAAAGAGCTTACGTCAATTTTTACAAACCTAAACCCCGAGGAAACTCCAAAAGTCGGTATCCTTTGAGGTCCCACAGGAGACTTATAACTACCAACCCAAACCCTCCCAACGCCGATGTGAGATACATCTCAGGGAATGACACCCCAAACCTCCACAACGGGGGAGCCTGCTTACTTAAGTCGGTGATTGTTGTCTTGTAAAACTATTCATAATCTTTTCGGATTTCTTCTTTCTTAGGCGAATTCAGAAGTAGTACTGAATTTTGGTGATTTTTGTCTTGTAAAGATTTATCTTGGAATCTTTTTTTTTTCCCCACGAGAATCCACTTGTGCTTTTGTTTTCAGGGATAGAGTACTCAATTTAGTGATTTGTGTATTGTAAAGGGCGAATGAAATGTTCCAAAGCATGGAGCAGAAACTGAATAACAAATGCCAATTACTAGCTATTTAAATCTACTTCTGTACACAAGTGGCACGTGATGCGATATCAAGGCCACCACTATAGCGACTTTTTACTGTATCAACATCTTTGAGTAACCTATGAATCCTTCTTTTTGAGTGGGAATCTGGAGTTTCCCTAGAGCCTGCTTGAGCATCTCCCATGAGGTCCACAGCAGGCACACTCCTCATTGATGCTTCTCTATCGGACTCTCCAGTTTTGATGATTTAGAATTTACATATTTGTTTGGCATATAATTAAGTGACTGGCACCAATTTGAAAAAGAAACCTTTGAACTAAAATTCTATACTTCACTTTTCCTCAAGAACTTAGGGCTCGAGACTTCTGCACCAGGCAGCATGCAGCATGTATTTCCTGTAGCATCAGTGTATGTAATCTATCCTGTTGATATTGCTAGATCACTACACATCGCATCAAGAGCTTTCTCTAGACCATTTACGCGTCTCTCCAGAGAATTCATCCCATTTTGTGAATGGTCAATAAAATTCTGAAATCCACAATAGTATAAAACTAATTTCAACTAATGTTTCAGTTTTGTGTCGAGAATTCACAGCTACATATGCTAGAAGCAGAAAGACGCAATCCTATTTCACGACAGTGAGATAATGCATAAAACTGGTTTCAGCACTAATTTTTCAGTTTCATATTGAAAATCACTGCTACATATGCTAGAGGCAGAAAGATGCAAGCCTATTTCATCACTGTGAGACAACACATAAACATCTTCTAGATGTACGGAAGAAAATCATAACAATTTTTTAATCTTTATCAGCATGAAGCATGACAAACCTTTGAAACCAACAAATGAAAAAGCAATTCGATTTCAACATACTTTTTCTTGGCAGAAATGCATCACGAATTTGAAAAATACGTAAATGTAGCAAACAGTTAGTCCAGCTACAACACATCAAGAAAAACAGAGCAAAAACATAATAGAATGGAGAATTTTAAATTTGAAACTAAAGAAAAATGTTAAAATCATTGAAACTCACATAATTACATCTCTAAAATTTTGCATAAACAAGGCAAAAAAAAACCTAGCATCAGTTTCACATCATCAGCACCAACCAATCTCTAATCGCCACATGGGCGGACGATCATGCTGACTTGGCAGGGGGCCATTTACTGTTATACTATATGTTTAATAACTACTCAAAGCTTAACTAAGGGGGTGGGGGTTTTGGGGTGGGGGGAAGGGGGAAGGGGATTATGTTCTAAATTTGACAGATATTTCATTTGCAACTCTAGCTCTGTTTTGATGATTCACCAGTCTCAGCTTTTCTTTTCCCCTCAGCACGTGTTTTCTTCTCGTGAGAAGTGACATAACTGCTATAGGTTAGCGCAATCTCGCAAACGACATATCTTGGACGGCACCATGCGATTGCTGTAAAAATAAAGCTTATTAGACAATAATAATTCTGACAATTTCTTTCAAAGATTAAGTCAAAATATATTACCTCATCAAAGAGAAAAATATTGGACGATCGAAGAACTCGTAAATAGCAATAAATAGGTCGAGGAAGAGATAATACAATTTTGCTCCAATGACTTCATTCTTTCTTATCTGTTCCTAATAGTCGAAACTTTAGAGATGAAATTTAATCCTAAACTAAGATTAGAAGGTTTTTGGTAATTGATAGGGTGTTAATTGTTAGTAATTTTATTGTTACTTTTCCTTTGTCCTTGCCAAATATTGTTTTAATTGTTGATATATACTCATTTTTGGTATTTGGACCTATCTACAGGAAGTGGAACTGAGAAATGCTAAAAAGGGAATTTTATTGAGAAAAATCCTTCACACCTTAGAGCCTCCAGCAGATATACAAGTCGGGCCCATATGGTGCTACCAAAAACTCCATTTTCGGTTGCTGATGGAGAGCTCTTATTATCGGTAGTTGGCTTGTACGTGTAGGAGTCCTCCTACCAAAAGGAAACAAGAAGAGTGGAATTGGCAGGAGCTTTCCTCTTGTACTTGGACTTCCAATTTATTCGGCGGGGACCACGGATAAGAAGCATAAGTCATCTTTTGGACTTTAAAATGAGAAACAAACGTATAGAGGGTGGCTGTTGTTCCTAATTCGGTGGGGACCACGGAGAAAAGTTAGGCAATTGTTTTAGAATAGGGAACTTCATTCTTTTGGTTTGGTCCAACTCTTTCGTTTATTTATTTTGCCCTGTTCCCATTTCTTCGGGGGGATAGTTTTAGCTTAGCTTTTAGCGTAGTTTAGTTTTGTTTCTTTCTTGGCTCTTTTGATGGCCTGGACCTCAGTGAAATTACTTGAAGATTTTCTCATGAGGCGTGGCTAAGTTTGTCTAGTCAAGAACAACGAAGGATTTGGTTCTACTAAATTTGTGAGATCGAATTAGTTTTTATTTATTTTCATTATTCACTGGTATTTGTCTATCTTCTGCTTTATGTTCATATGGTTGTTTTATTATTCGATTATCCAGGGCCCGGATTCTAGATTAATTCAATAACCTGAAGCCAATTAGGGTAGTTAAATCCGTAATTGTTTAATTATTCTAAACTAGTGGCAATTGGCATGATTGGGTTTGTGTCAGGGAGATAGACAGGCTAACTTAAAGAGACCCTCGTAGCGTGTTGATTGGTTAGAATTAGGCTCTTCTAATTATTCATACAATTAGGGAATTGAACTTCTATGGTCGTACCTAGGGTTATTTCCTGATTAGAGAAATAGTCAACGGTCGTACCTTGGCTATCGACAAATTGAGGAAGAGTTGGTTGTTTATCGCGTGTATGACAACTATAACTAATTTATCAGATAGTAACTGGAATAATCCTTGCATCTGTGATCGAATTAAGTGAACCATCTCCGAAGTTGTCTCTTGGCTAGAGTTCGTCCATTATTATTTTTATTGTGATAATTAGTTATTTGAGTTGTAGTTATTTTATTTTATTTTAATTTATTCCAAGTAATTTAGTTACTATCATTTTCAAAAACCCCCCATATCTAGACTCTAAAAGAAATAAATTATCCCCAGTCCCTGTGGATTCGACCCTACTCACCGCTGTATACAAAATCTGTATTTTTCTCGAGTAGGTATTTATTATTGTACAGGTTTGACACCCTGTCAGTAATTAACCTTAAAATATATTACCTTGCTACGGCCTCTTGCAGTTCTCACGACATTGGTGTGGTCTACAAAATTAACATGAAAACAGCTGTTTCGTGCAAAGTGGAGGACACCCCAACTATCGTCACTGTACCTTCGTGTTCCTTGGGTAAGATGAAACTGATAGACATAAAAATACTCGCTTTTCTCGTCATTGATTCTTTCAGCCCAATTCCTAAACACTAACCCCCTTTCCTTATACGTGTTTATAAATGATTTCTTATAATTGTCATATTACTCTAGATTGAATGCTTTGCTGTGAAAATGATCATACGTCATAACTACTGTAGGAAATAGTTAGTGATGAATCCCACATTAAAAGTGTGTGAAGAATGAAAAAGATTTATAATCAAGTGCACGCCTATTCAAATAAATTTGGATGGTGAAAAATTTTGGAGGGAAACTTCAAAATTGCACATATATTTGTCATGTTGACTGTTGAATTAGAGTATAAATTTAATGGTCAAAAGATTGGCACTTGAAAATTGCCGCAAATCCGGTAGTAGAATAGTAGAAGCAAATTTCCTTAAACAAAGTGAATCTTCACGCCAAAGTCATTTTCTGTACTTGTAGTTATTACAATTTCCTAACAACTACAAGTCAAAATCTATCAATATGCGATAGGAAGAGAGGATGAGCTACCGCCTTCACAACATCATCATGACTAAAATAAAAAAAAACAAGCATATGTTAGTGAAATTTGAAGGTAAATCTCAACTCAAAACCAGAATTGATGATTGCTACTTATTCTTTGTTAACAGCCTTTCAAATACCACATTGTTACATACTATCATATTATTCTTACAATAGGACTAAGTTATTACAAAATAACATAAATCAAGAAGTAACTAGAACCGTAAAATACAGGTTAGAAACAAAATAGGGTAATTAACAGGGATATGAACCATCTGTGCTTATGCTGGCAAATCACATATAAACTTCATTACACAATTGACAGTGATTCAAGTAATGAATCAGAAAAAAGGACAAAACAAAAAAAAGGAAAAAATCAGCAATTTGCAAGAAAATATACTGACTATCTATTTGATAACTCGTAAAAGAAAGACTTGTCAGAATAACAGCTAGAAAAGGAAAGAAAAGTCTAGAGTGGTAAAAAATTATCAGAATAATCAGTTGTACCATGAAAATTTGATTTTCTCAGCTACATGCTTAAGAGTCATTCCGCCCGTCCGAAAAGACGCAAACAAGCTTTTTACAACTATCCAATTGTTAGTCGTGCAATCAATTCTTGTTTCATCAAGTTTCGTCAGTGCACAGATAATTTTAGCCTTCTTTCCAGTATAAAATATACCTGCAATTGCTAATTTGTTCTTCACGAGGCTGAGGCCCACCAATGAATTCCCTGAAAACGTATATCAATGAATTTATGCCATTTAAACAAGTTGTAAACCAATGGAAAAGTTAAATATTACTTACTGTATAATGCATAAAATAGTGCCAGTTGGACTTTCTATTCTTGACCTTTTGTATTCAGAAAGAAGCGTAAACAAGTTTCCATTCAAAGGCTCGACGACGAGCCAAAATTCCTGTGATTTCTTTGAACCAAAAATCAAATATCTCAGCATTGTTCATGGTTAGTATCCCGGAGAATGGTGAATGTCGTTCCATATCTTCCCTGTCCTTCATTTGACAAATGAGCGCTTCACAGGGTCCACCATCTTCAATGTTCCGGTCCAAACTCTAACTTTTGGTCCTTCTTCTTCGTCAAATTTAAACCAATATTCTAGGCCACCAATACTCTAATCTTTCTTGATTATCATTCTTTCACAATTCTAAAAAAATAAAATATTATCATTATTCACATTTTTTACAGTTTTGGGTTTAAATAATTAATTTTAGTATTCCACATTGAAAAACTGGAATGGAATGAATTTTAGTTTCTTGATAAAATGAATGAACAAAATTCTACAAAATCCACCTCTTAATATATACTGATCCTTCAATATCATGAATCGCAAACATCATTTTGATTAGTGAAAGTTCCTTTGTTTTATTTTATGCTTTCCCTTTTTTTGGTAGTTGTCAAACAAGACAAGTGTCACGGGTTGCTTGTTTTCCTATAAGCCAACACATCGTGCGGCACTAGCAAACGTTCAAGACTTAAACTATGAACGGTTGGCTAGTTCTACCTAAATACAAAGTATGCGGAAGTTATGTAGAAGCATAAGAGTAGTAGGCAAAGATAGAAGTATGTGTGACAAATGACAGCTTATATTACACTCAAAACTCTTATACAAGACTACAAATGGAAAGGGTTTGACCTATTTATAGACAAGCCAAAAACATTACACATCTCTAAAGGATTTTACAAAGTGTACACCTAAACATGATCTCTAAAAATATTCTATACAAAGTGTGTGTACATTTGGACTCTAGAAACATTTACACAAATCGCATCTTATCCACAAGATTCTAGACCATTCCACATGGCTCTTGGATAGTTTAGAACGTTCCACAAGCTTCTAGTATATGCTACATAATTCTAACAACTTGTGACACAATTTTCATGCCTTAGTTAAGCCTACAAGATTTGGCACTTAGTTGGAGAAATAAGGTGTGGGACTACTAACGGTCCCAACTTTTCTACCAAGACTATTATGTACAGTGCTGCAAAACTTAGTCAACTGGGCATGGTCGCGCGCGGGTTGGGTGCAATCTATGTCACAAGGAACTTGGCATAAAATGCACTCTAGCAACTAATGAAATGATATTTCACAATTTCCAAACCAACTAACCAAAAATCTAATCGAATGAACACAATCACACAAATATGATCAAAGGAAACTAACGAAACTTCAAAAGACCCATATGAAAAATTTACATCATTCATTCTTTTTCATCTAACCAACAAGCATTACATGGATGTCAAGCAAAATTTATGGACATCAAGTAATAACTTGCATAAGCCAACAAAGAAGCACTAATTTAAAGCCATAAAAGATCCTAATACTAACCGAAGGTATTTTTTTTTCCTTGGGTTAGTATTTAACATGGATCAGTACCTCCTCCTTCCAAAGTCTGTTTTGATTGAGGCTGGGAAGGTTAGCATTCGGGAGAAAGCCGACATCTTCACCGAACATTCTCACTTTCCAAAAATGGCGCCAAATGTAATTTTTGAGTTTCAACCAGTAATATTATAGTGTACAAACTATGAGACTTTTTTTTAAAAAAAAAAAATAGATTGTGAAGCTTGCAGGTTTTGTTTGGATGGTGATAAGATGTCTCATTATCCCAAAAAAAAGGAAGAAGAATAAGTATCGCCGTCGGTGGTGAAAGTAGCGGAGAAGGACGGCTGTTCCGCCTGAGCCGTAGTTTGTCTTCTACTACTAGTAAGTTTGCTCTCCTTTTCTTAATCAAATCCCATACTACTAGTATATTTTAGGGTTTAGGGAAATGTGCGTTTAAGACATACTCCAATAATTTAGGATTTTTAAAATGTTATTTGCACTCCAATAATTTATTGTCTAGCCCACATCTACATGAGGCTCAATTGGAACTAAACTAGGCTACAAGCCGGAGCACATCAAGGTGTTAAAAGTAATTTTATTTTTTGAAGCTTAAAATTTTTTCCTTGTTTCAAAAAATAGAAAATTGTAATCAAAACTTGGATTTCTAATTTGTCTGAAAGCTAAAAAATTTGATTCAAGTTCAAACCTAACAATTATGCTTGTTTGAAAGGTGAGTTTTTTGGATATTTGTATAAAATTGTACTGTAGATCACTGTAGAAGTTGTAGAAAAACTTTTGTAGAAGTTTGGGTGTTTGTAAGATGAAATTTTTTTTTCCTTTTCATTTTATTTCTTTCTTTTTCTTTTTTCTTTTATTTCTTTCTTTCTTTTTCTTTTCCTTCCTCCCTTTCCCGCTTCTTCTCCCTCCCTTTTCCTCCCCCTGTTCCCTCTCCCGAAACTTCCATGGCAGCAACTAACAGGTGATTCTTTTTTTTTCTTGCTTTTTTTCTCTTCCCCTCTCCCTCCCCCGCCATCCCTCTTCTCCCTCTCCCTTCCCCTTCCTTCCCTCCCTCCCCTTCCCTGCCATCCCTCTTCTCCCTCTCCTCTTCCCCTTCTTTCCCCCGCCACCCCTCCCCTCCCCCTGCCTGCTGGTAGTTGCATGCCTCCTGCAATCAGCGAATCAAAAGACACATCTTTTTTTGATTTAACCATCAATTGCCCCACAGATTCCATAACTGATTTGTGTTGGGTTAATATTCACTGCAATTTTTGTCCGTGGTTCCAAGGAGCATGTGGACTCAAACAAGTCTAGCAAAATCACAGAAATAGTTAGGCTTCAACCCGTTCTCAAGAAATGGAAGAATTCTCGGGTGGCTCTAGTGCCGTGGTGCCCAAAGGGTATCTAGCAGTATACGTGGGAGAAGGGCTCAAGAGATTTGTGATCCCAATGGAGGATCTTCGCCCCCGCCCCCCTCCCCTCCCCCCCTGCCCATGCCATGCAGCTTGAAAACACAATGCAATTTGATTTAACCATCAATTGCCCCACAGATTCCATAACTGATTTGTGTTGGGTTAATATTCACTGCAATTTTTGTCCGTGGTTCCAAGGAGCATGTGGACTCAAACAAGTCTAGCAAAATCACAGAAATAGTTAGGCTTCAACCCGTTCTCAAGAAATGGAAGAATTCTCGGGTGGCTCTAGTGCCGTGGTGCCCAAAGGGTATCTAGCAGTATACGTGGGAGAAGGGCTCAAGAGATTTGTGATCCCAATGGAGGATCTGGGTCACCAAGCTTTTGGGATTCTACTGACAGAAGCTGAAGAAGAGTTTGAGTTCCAACAAGGAGTTCTAAAGATCCCTTGCCAAGTTGCTGTCTTTGAGAAGATCCTGAAGATGATGAACAAGAGGAGGGATGCGCCGAATGCATTTCACTTGCACGATTTCAGGCAGAGGCGAAGAGGGGAAGGGGAGAGAGAAAGAAAAAAAAAAGAAAAAGAGCACCAACAGATAGGTCAAAGGGGAGGGGAGAGGAGCAAAGAGGGTGAGGGAGAGAGAAAAAAAAAAGAGGAAGGCCAGAATTGGCTGCCGGAATAGTGACTGGCGCCGGCAGCGGTGGTGGAGGTGGTGGCCAGCAACGAAGGACGTGGTGAGTTGGGTGGGGGAGGAAAAAGAAGAAAAGTTGAAGAGAAAGTTTTTTGTGTATTTTTTAAGTGTGTAGGTTAAAAATTTTGATAAGTTTTTTGGAATTTCTGTAGCAAAAGTTGTTAAAAAACTAATTTTATACAAACTTGATAAAAAATCAAGGTTCCAAATAGGCCTAATGTTTTAAAAAAAAGGGTTCGAACTTGACAACGTTCAAATATTAGGACCTCAACTCTGGCTCGAGCTTATAGAATCTAAGTTCAAACTTATGAAAATTCAGCTAGTTAAAGCTCAAATCGACTTTTATATTTTTTTGTAAATTTAAATATCCAATTTTGGCAAAAATATGTTGAAATGCACAAAAAAAGAATTTAACGAGCTCAATACTATCCAATATAGGTCCAATCTGACTTTGACCTCAAATTCTATGTTCATGTAAGTTTCGAACTGAAACCCAAGCTTCAGATTCAATTTGTTTGTAGCCCAACGAATGGAACCCAAATGCATCCTCGTTTAGTTGCTTGATGTATCAAACAGAGACAACATATGTACAAGTCGGACTCCAGCTCCTATAAAGAGCCCCTTGTAGGAATTCAACTATAGCAGGTGGTAAACTGGAAAATAAATTATCACTAATGAAACCGATTAAATTTCTTGAGTACATTAACATTGCGCGGGCAAGAAACTTTAGCCTTGAAAAACTTAAAGAGCATCTCTTTTCTAATTTAATTTAATCAAAAATTAAATAAGAATACATTGATGATATAAAAGAAAAAATATAGTGGAAAGAGTAGAATCCTAATTTTAGTATATAATTCTATTCTAAATGCTATTACGCAAATTATTGCATAATTGTGAATGTAGGCTCCAATAGATTATGATTAAGAATCATGATTAGATTAAAAAGGAAAAAGAAAAAGTGATTACCAATATGAAGAAATTTGCTTCAAGAATGATATGTGAAGATCGAATGAGGAGATACATTGACCAGGTAATCCTCAGCTATAGTCACAATAAACAGAATTATTTACCTTTACGAGGCACTAAAACAGTTTTCTCTACATTTCGCTTTCATTGGTTTGTTATTTCACAACCTCGGTCTTGGTCATGCCCATCGATTTTCAGAAGTTATAAAATGCAGTGTTTCCCATGACCTTTGCTAATACGGAATCCATATCTTGTCAGGTTGAAGACATTGAAGGTATCATACATTGTGAGGAATCATGTCACCCTACCTTTCATAGATGATCAGGTAGTTTCCACACACACCGTCTGTCAGAGTAATTGGTGAAATAAAATGCATGCCTATAAATTAATCGGCAGCTCTCACTTTAGTATTTAATTGTTCGTTTAAAACATAGCATGCGACCTCTCACAGATTTTTGGGCTTTGCCAAAGCTCTGAACGACGTCCTTGATGGCATGGCAAAGAAGGGTTTACCAATTCCTCCTGCCTGCCAAAATTAAGGATGGTAGCCACGAGGATCTTCCTTCTACTATTTTAGGAACACTTTTAAAATCACACCTTTGCTTCTACGGCACTTTTGTCACGTCTTTGTACATGTCTTTAAGTTCTTTTTGATCAATAATGTCTTCAAAAAAAAAAAAAAAGTAAACCACAACTGTGTTTTGCATTTCCAAAATAGAGCTACCTTGCAGGAACAATTAATCAAAGAAAGATCAAGGGGAGAAGAGTCGAACTCAGCAAGATCACCACATCTGTCCATCTTCTGGAAAGCATTGTAGCCATTACTTAAACAGGTTACGTGAAAATCAAAATATTCATCCACACCTCGAATAAACATAAATATAACCAGAACTTACTTCATGGACCCAAAAAAAAAAAAAAAAGTGGGTAACAAGGAGGTGCAGATTCTTGCATATCTAGAAATTCACACAACAGATAATGGTTCCCTACTCCACCCTCGTTGATCCCTGCAAATGGATTTCATTCACAAACCCACTAAGAAGACAGAGAAAAGCAAAGGTTCATTACAGTTCCTGATGTAAAATCAAACGTCGTTAGAGATCACATGCTTGACTACAGGGCACCAGAGGCATGATTGAACATTTAGGATGTTGAATTGAAATGACATAAGATCAGACACTAAGGACACAATTTTAGTTTGAGATTCCGAGCCTTTGCAGATAAAAGTGTTAGCATTTTGCAATATGTATATTCGAGTAAAGAGAGCAATCGGGGACCCAGCCCAGAATTTGAGCACAGATCAGAAGCATCAGAAACAGTAGTATCACTACAATCCCCATCATCTTGCAGTCCAATTGAATTATACCGGGAGACAAAATAGCTTGTGTCATTCATACTTTCAGGTTGTGGTACAAAGGCAGCCTATGAAAACAATCACTGGCAGATAGTAAATAATATAGGAAAAGTGGTGACAGTAACCAAGCAATTTAAAGGAATGTCCTAAATACTAGATTAATAAACAGCATTCTGAGAGTTGTTATTCTTAAATTCAAGATAATCCTTTTTCTCCTCAAGTCATTTGTGCAAACAAAAGCTGATAATGACCACATTCTGCAGGAAAAACCGCTAAAAAAATACAAGCTCATAATTAACCACTCCAAACATGAAAACTCAACACATAAAGGAACAAGAGCAAAAGATATTTCCACTGCTGACCTTTTGTAAAGCAAGATTGTCCCAGTCAGCTGCCGTGAACAAAGGATGTGCTTTGACCTGTGCAAGGATCAAGGAAATGTTAGATTATCTTTGGAATGCACGACAACTTATTTTCTCAGTGATCAGAACAAATAGATAATTCTCTTATTTGACAACAAATTATGCAAGGTCAATTAAACCTCTGATGCTCCCTTTGCTCCAAGCTGCAGATCTGGGTCATGGTCAAGAAACCTACAAGATTGATTTGACATTAGTCATGTGGAACAGGTAGTCTAGTAATTGACAGAGAACAGAAGCGAGGCAAAAAGAAAAGGCAAACTATTGCGAGATGCTACAAGGAGACAAAGGTAATTTTAATTTATAATTGCTTTGATCTTGCTTCTCCAAAAAAGCCATAAGAGAGGGTATAGTTGGTACGTTGAAGTGCTTCTTTCAAGAGTTATAGCGTATATCTGTGCACCTTAATCTTCAAAAATTGGAAAGAGAAAAGTCGATACAAAGAAGTCAGCTAGGAGCATTAACAGCCAAAGTCATCAGAGTAAATTTTCCTTGGCCTAAACTACATGTAATTGAGAAGTTCCCTCTTTTTATTCAAGAAACTCAACATTTGAGAAGAGAGGCTAACTCACTGACTTCGATAGCATCTGAGCCCTGTTCTTTAAGTGTTAAATCCATGAACTTAAAATGATAATTTTCCTGTAACACTTTCAGCAATCATGGAAAAGGTAACAAAGAAGAAAAACCAACTAGAAAATCGAAAATTCAAAATTGTTAGTTGTTTGTTTAGGCCATATTAGCTCGCTGTTCGTGCAATAGAAAAATTAAACTAGATAATTACCTCGAAACTTATGACCAAGTCATTACATACTTCTAAACAATGACTACTAACTGACTTGCATTATATTCCAGTCAAAGAAGCTTTTTACCATTGCAGACACAGGCAGTTGGAACTAACCTAACTGCAGCATAAAACAATATAGGAACCACGAACCAAAATGTTCGAGATAATGCCTAGTTGCTCATTCTGAGACACAGGAAAAGACTTCTATAAAATACTGCACGTTACAAATACACTATGTCACCACATATAACAATTTTTTTACAAACTAACCTGTCAATCAAGTCTTGGGCTTCATGGGACATCTCAATACGAACAGAAGGCCAAGGAATAATCATGTTCAGTATAATCATGTCAAAAATTATCTGTCCAGCCAAGAAGATGGGCAGCTGGAGGGAGTAAGAACAAAGATAGTACTAACTCTCATTGCACAAAGTAAAACTATTTAATGTTTGCTCATACAGGGATTAATAAAGAATTTATAAGAAGACTTATGTCACACGTGCATGGAAAACATTCTGCAGACAATAAAAAGCAATATACGCTGAGTCTATGATGCTTTTTCCTCATCTTAATGATGCATGAAAAACCAAAAACTTAATTGGTCCATTTTGTCTACTTTTGTAATCACTTGCTCCGACGTCGAAAAACATTAAGAGCCTACTCAAATCAATATAATGGACACTGCCTCTGGAAGTTCAGTGGTAAATGGTGGAAATCCTATAAGGAGTTCAAATGTTATAATTGCAATAGACCGCCAGTCTGCCGCAAAACCTGCAGATAGTTCATGAAGTCCTGTTATTGCTTGTTCATCCTGCAATACCTCCAATCACAATAGAAACGGAAGACAGAGCCGCACAATGTGGTTGATTGCTTTTGTTCATGAAGTCTGCTAGTAGGACTGTTTGTGTGAGATTGCAATTCCCTGCAATGATACTTCCACGGCATCAGAGTACCCACGCACTGTTCTTCTTGGGTTCAAATCCCACTTTCTGAAGGTTTTGCGGCCACTCATTTTCTTTCACTAATATCAGCGGGCACTCTGTTTAATAATTTTACTAAAGTATTTTGTTATTAGTACAATCGGATTGAGATATCCATCTCCACCAATAAAACCGTTTTTCTGATGCTAGGAGACGAAAGTATTTGTAATAGAAAAATCGCTTATTAATGGGGTGCTTTAGTTCGATGGAATGCAACTAGCTAAAATTCCTACCTTTCTTACACGACTAAATACAGGAGAGGCTCATATGCCTTGAACCCTTTCTTTATAAAAAAAAAAAAAAAATCACTTATTTACAACCTTGCCATATACACCACAATTTGCAGGAAAGAAAATTACATGATCTTTAACTTAAAACAGAATTCTATCGTCCCTAGATTAATTGCCATGAAAAGACAATTCAAGCATCAAAAGTCATAAAGCCCCATAAGCCAAGTCAACCTAATCCAGAGTGAAGAATGCTTTCACGCAGAGAGGATATCAAATTCATGGGGCATGAAATCTTCACTCGGTCTGTAGTATTTGTCTGGCGAATAGAGACCCAAATTTGTCACTTGACTTGTATAGAGGCAAGCAAATCTCTCCACCTGATACAGATCCTCAACTGAATTCAGGGGAAAAAGAAAAGAACGAAAAAAAAAGAGGGGATACTTCCTTGCAAAAAAATAATAAAAAAGAGAGGAAAAACTCATGAATACTTCTGGTCACCTGATGCGCAAAGCGAGAATTTTGATAGCCAGTTTTCATCAGTTGTCCCCAGGCTTTATGGAACTGAAAAGATTTCAAAAACGTATATGAAATAAGCTTCACAGAAATGTCATGCTGAACATGGATTTTCAGAGAATGATTTGGTCATGATTTTTCTTGAACTGACAATCTTCAGCAAAATATGCCAGCGTCATTCTCTATTCCCAAACGCAAGTCCAAGTTTGTAAGGCCAAGCAAGATACATAAAACACTTGAACTGCTTACCTTTTGGTGACATTCCCGTTGGGCCTGTTGGTGACTTAGCCTCACTTGCTCTCTCAGAGACTGGAGTAAAATTATTCAGTCAGAAACTCGTCTGTCGACACTTTGGACGACAATGATACTTTCCAGCACAGAGAATAAATAGCAACACTCACAAATATGTAAATATAAAAAGATTACAAACCACTGTAAGCAAAACAAGCTACGCATTTACATGTAAAGCATATAAAAGGAAACAGCAAAAATGTCTTGGATCATTTATTTGCCCAAACAGTAATGTTATTGTTGTTTAATATTATTATTCTCATTAAAGTCAGTAATGTATAGACATTGTTGGTTGAAAAGTCATCTTTGACAATTTCATGCCTCAATAGGTGTATAAACTACCTGTAGTTTTTCAATCTCAGATGACATCTCTTCCTTGTTAATATCCACGTGTTCAAACCTGAATCATACGAACATTTAAGCGTGAAATTGTTAAATATGCTGAATATCAAAATAAGATAAATTCCCTGAAACCATTCTCCAAAAATCTTCACGTATATGATTTGGACCCAACAAAACTTGGGTGACTTCAGGACAACGAAAATGTTCAAGGGTAAAAAGAAAGCAAGGGGTACAACCGTCCTCCTCACTCACTTTTTCTTACTTTTATCCACATTTTGGGGCCCGAAGAAAGGAAGGTAGTGGTTTACTACACATAACTGACAGAGAAGAGAGCACTTACATGAGAGACCACTTCAAATGATGTATCTTATCTTCAATGTGGTCACGCTCACTCCTCAACGACTGAAGTTGCTGCAGAGAACAATTAATCACTTGAGGAAGAACATAAGGATAATAACATGAATTTCAAACATAATGTAAGTGCGTTCTGGTTATTGTCGACACCATTGTAATCTCAATGAGTATGAATTTGCTCAAGCACTCAATCCTATTCGCTTTTCCTAGTTATTTAGAGAGAAGCACGTTTTAGCATGCCTCTCATATTCTTCATGTAGAAAAATGTAAAGAAAAGAAAAACTAAAAGTTATTCCACATGAAACTATGATTTGGTGAACATACAAATTATCATCAGCCACATACCTGCTCTCTGCAAAAGACAATAAAATACAACCCGCACGCGTACATGTGCACGCACACACCGAGAGAAGATAGAAAAGGAGAAATAATCAACAACAATCATTAATTTCTACTTCCTTGAAATATCTAATAAGCGTTTCCATGAAAACTATTCTACTAAACAGTTCAGTAGTACTATCCTTCTTCTGAAAGCATAAATTGTCACTACATTATTTTCTAATTACATAATATGAAGACAATGCCACTTTTTGAATCTACTTCACTTAGCCATGAAGGAAAATAAAAATCATTTTCTTTTCTTGTGAAAATAGAAGAGGTAGTTTATTTGTCCGGCTCATTCACTTAATGAGTTGTCTTGACGGAGTTGCAAAATTACCAGAATATTCAACTAAAATCAACCAAAATCAATTTCTCATAACAAAGTATTTAATTTTGCAACAATTACAAACAATGATAACCGTATTCGCTTTTAAAAGTCTATTATCTGCGTATAATAAGATTGAAGAGGTTAGTTGCATCTACACCTTGCGTGTATCCCTTATTTCCCAGAGAAGTTCGACCTCCCTCTCAAGCTCAGGAACAACAAGCATTGTTCTCCACCCTGTTCAAAAGACATATCTTCAACTTCATTCTGGCTTTCGAAACGAAACAAAACAAAACAGGTGAGACACAGCACTCATTAGATATGGTGATATCTCTATGCTATTCATTTCAGCAGCTCACCACTAATTATAGTAACTTTTGTTGGACCAAAGTTGTGAGTGGAGAAAACAAAGTCTATAACTTATAAGAACAACACTATTAGGAATTCGAGCATTAGGTTTACCATTTTAATATTTAAGTTAATTTGCTGCCCAGCTGACGTCTAGCAGATTACATATATAGGTAGAACCAAATAGATGATACCTCATATTAACAACATTCTGTGAACAAGTACATGATTCACATTTGAGATTAAAAAAAAAAAAAAAGAAAGCGTAAAAACTTCTACTAGATCATACACCAGATTATGATCAAATGTCGTTGGGATGCATATGCTCTTTGAACAGATTCAAGTATGGTAGCTTCCTTCCTCCAGTTAACCAAAGGGAAAAATCAAAAAGGAAAAAAAGATTTCCATCAACAACAAAGACGTGCAAATGAAAGGAATTTTAGAAAATTTAAAGCAAAAATTTTGGGAGGCTTGATAATGACTAACATTTTTTGTTGCCAAACAGTTAATTATAAGCATGGTGTCCTCATCTCGTAGACAATAAACTTGACTGAGTGCGTGCTAATATTACAACGAGGTATGCAGGAAACATTTATGATGTTTCAGAAAAAACTAAGAATCCTTTTTATTTGAGAAAATAAAGTTCTTTTTGAAATTTTATTCGCACTCAACTTTAAGCAAATTATAGGATAGGAACACATGAGAAAATGGTAGAAGGTATACCAAGAACTTTTTTACTGCGTAGGATATCTCCATAAATGTGATCCCCAACATAGAGTACCTAAAAACAGACCATTAGTAACAGATTTTACACCATAAAAGTCAATAAAAATTTACACAATATAAGCATCAGCATAATGTATCTTTGAATTATTACTTCCTTTCCTTATCAGAACAAAAATTATAAGCATGATCATTAAAAATACTACAATTTATTTCTCAACACTCTGCCATAAAGGAGCCTGCATGCAATTATGTATGTACCAATGCAATGATTGTACAAGTAATCAATTCTAGCTTACTCGCAGCAATTTGCACTAACAGAAGCAACACCGCTTTGTAAATGCCTGAAAAGTATAAGAGAAGTGAAGGAAAAAATTTTGATAAATCCAATACCTGCGAGCTTGATTCAATAGATAACAATTTATGCAGATGGCCGACATTTCCTCCCTGGAAAGAAAATAACGAACTCAACTATCATAATGAAGAAGATTGCAAATTCGGAAACGAATACTAAAAGAAAATGATATATGTTCACTTTTTTGCATAGAGGCTATTTTTTTACTACATCTCAAGCTCAATATTTACCTGGAAAACTTTGCATTTCTTGTTCAGACCGTTTGATGGCAGTCTTAATAAAGTATTTCCTACCTAGGAAGTGTAGACGAGAGTCAATAATGGATCTCAAAACATGTAAGAGATTGGGAATAACATATAATCAGGGAACATATATCTACCTGATGTAGTTAGTGAGGTACATCAAAGAACAGAATGGCTGGAGATGTCGTATTATAAAGATCAACAAGATATCAGACTGACCTGAGCCATAGGCGTTCCATTATCAGTATTGAGAAGCATCCCAGACTCTGGAACAACCTCAAATAGATTGGCACGAACTTCATCATGGAAAAAACCAGGCTTGGCACTGCAGGTTAGTTTCCTTTAA
Source organism: Coffea eugenioides (assembly GCF_003713205.1). Taxonomy (NCBI): domain Eukaryota; kingdom Viridiplantae; phylum Streptophyta; class Magnoliopsida; order Gentianales; family Rubiaceae; genus Coffea; species Coffea eugenioides. Next base: position 2,276,551 of record NC_040044.1, read on the forward strand.
TCCTTCAGTATGGGAAAACTGATCATAAAAAAAAATAAATAAAAAAAAAACCTAATAGTGCGAGTATCAATCAACTTCAGAAACATAACTACGTCCAGCTAACAACTCCATACACTGAACGTTATTTCCCCCATCTATATCTAGGATACCAATACTGCCAACATCCCCAATATGGGCAACTGTAGTGTCACTTTTTCAGCTTATGAAAAAGCTGAAAAGAGCAGAAGAACAATGGATCAAAATTAAAACCTCTTATCACAGTCCTAAGTCACCAAAAATAGGACTCCCAAAAGTTTAAAAAAGAATTATTGAAGATGACCCGATTAAACCCACAAATACACATTACTACAAGCACCATTAAGAATACAAGATTACGGTGTTAGTGGAATTGACCAGGCACAAGCCAAAGAACGTTTCAATTTGGAAAGTGGAAAGTTACCAAAGGAAGCCACTTTTGCATCCAACCACTTAACCAAACCTTTACTCTAGGCAGATCTTGTAGTAAGTGTTCGAGAAATTAAGCCAAAGTAAGTCATCCACAACGGCCATTGGCCAAGTATTTATTCTTTTTTTTTTTTGTAGGGTGAAATCTCATAAGAGCCATATCACAGAAGTTCAATTGAACTTACGGCATCAGAAAATTCTTATGTGTCCACATGCATATCCTTTGGTTCAGCAAGACAAGAATAGCTTACTCACTTAAAATTGAAAATACAACTTCACACCAAGTCAGAAATAAAAACAAAAGGACTCGACTGAAAAGTTTAAGATTCAAAGAAATGATATGACCAGTGCAAGTAAGAAGTGTGAAGTAGTTACAAGAATAGCAGCATCAAGAAAACAGATAAAACACTATTCTGCTTGGCCTACTGCTTATTAGTGGATATACTACAGCTAAGAGGAAAAAACTGACCTGCCAGTAATGACCACATCAAAGTACCTCAGCCAATCAAAACTCAAAGGTGAGCAGCCATCTACACTTCTGGGTCCACAAAGGAAGTTCATGACAATGTTGGTGTAGTCCCATAGGCTGCATTAAAAACAACTTTACGATTTTGCTATCTTATCCTTCAAATTAATGAAAGACCTAGCTGCCAATGAATTATCTAATTCTTTATCTCCATCAATGCTCAAAGTTTGACCACATGACTGGCATCAATTTACTGAAAAATCTAGGAAATTCCTGTAGAAGCTAATAATTCTCAGCCAAGAAAGAACCATCAAAATTCACATTTGCAAGAGTACATCAGTCTAGTATGTATGGCTGTTATCCACAGAATTCATTTCCTTCTTTTCTTCTAAGGAATATATTAAGGGAGAACACGATTTTGCTGAAAAAGTTGCGAGTGCATATCATTTTTTCACCAGTACAAGACCATCAATAGAATTTGGAAGTGCCTAAGTGCATAAATGAGTAGGATTTTGAATCATGCTTTAAACATAGCATCACCACTCACCCACTCAAAACAAGGAAAGATGTTAAGGTGGAAAACGCACAGAGAACCTGAATCAACTTGTAAGCTTTCGCTCCGCTTCAAATTTTTTCTTTTATTCTTTTTCCCCAAAGTGCTCCTCCCTTCAATTTTTGATTTGCTAGTCTTTACCAAGTCATTTGCCATGCTATTTATTAGCATTAGTGAATCCTACTGAACATTTAATCCTTCTACAAAGTCAAAGTTAAATTTGTCAAAAACCAGATCTTTCTGATAAAGTACGTTCTTCCCAAGAGTTGAACTCATCCTTAACAGTATGAACAAAGACCTATAGCCCACATCACCCATAAGAGAAAGATCCAAGGAGATTAGTTTGATTACACTATGAATTTGGTGCAGTAGATTTTTCATGTTTGGTGAGTTGCATGATTTGCTTGAGATGGAGAGAATGAAGGAGGGGCATGCATTTGTTCATTTGCAAAGAGCATCAGAGAATTGAGTTTTAATATGGTTCAGCAACGTGGCAAGTTGGTTTTTCATCTTTGGTCAGAATCAGATGAAAATTTGCTTTCAACTTCTATTATCCCCCACCCAGGAGAAAGTGATATATTTCCAAAAAGATTTATGGGCTTATGTATTGAACTTAGAAGTTTGTCTTTACAAGAACACATTTAAAGAACAAGAATAAAACATCCCCCTCAAGAAATAGCTAATTGGAAGTAATAGAAAGGTTTAGTAAACTAACAAGTCAGACTAAATCAGAAACCTTGGTTATTGCATCAATAACTTCATTTTTGACATATTTACCATATCAACCAAGCATATTATTGGAATATATTCTAATTCTTTATTCTGGGTATAGAACATATTCATGCTAATTCTCTGAAGCTAAAAGCTACCTATGGAAAGGGTATATGGGGCAAGTTAAAATGTCATCACCTGTTTGTCACCAAAAAAGTTGCACGTCCAGACTCTCTAAGCATTTTGAGCATGGGAACAATTGCAGTATCCTCATTAATATACCTGATAAGTAGCACAAAATACAGATAAATATCACTTACAGATGAAAGAAAATATTATAACTACTAGACACTGTAAAGTTATGTCCAAACATTTTAAAACCAGCATACAATGCTATCTTTTACATTAAAAAGTAAAAAAATTATATGTTCACATATGATATCAATGAAAGAACCATTCTGAATACCTTTTCGGATCTTCAGCAACCATCTGCTTCAAAGTCCCATCACGATGGCACAGGTCCACTGCAGCTCTAACATCCTTGTACATTTGAGAGTAGCTGTAATCATATAGGAATTTAGAAAACTCAGAAAGCGAGGAGAAAAATGACAACTGTATAACTAGCTAAAATTCTTATCATTTGATGATATGCAGATGCGTAGCACGAGTTCATTTTCAAGAAACAATCTAATAGAATCAGTAAGTTAGATATGACGATGAGCTTTGCTATGCTGCATTTTTGACTGGGTTTCGTGCTATTAATGCTGGTTTTGAATTGGATGTACTTAAATTGTCCGTATATACAGTTGTTGTACACTGCTAAGCAACCTGATCTGCATGAGGTTGAGAATTAAATATCAAGCAGTACAAGGAAAACGTTATCTATGATCTCAAATACTTTCCAAAAATGATTTCCTAATGCATAGGCAGCTCAAATGTCTTTACGTACTAATAATTCAGAAACCACTAATTATCCTTCCCAAAAGGTGTCTGTGTTTATGAATACCAAAACATGTATTACACAAGGAACAAAGTTACCAATATCAATATCCCCAGAACCAACATAGTCACAGCACAAGGTCTTAAACTAATTGAAGTTAGAAGCAGAGAGTGAATTTCTGACATAACATCAAAATATCTGAAAGCTATGGTAAGTCTCTTACTCTACCCTGCCCAGAAGTTTTCCAGGATTGTTATCCTTGAAGTCCACAAGCTGAGCAAAGAGATAGGCTTCGGCCAGTGAAAAAAGAGTATCAATGAGAGCATAATCTGGCTCATCAAATGAGTCCCGTATCAAAGTACTTCCATAGGTAGCAACTTTATCTTCCTTTGACATCTCCCTAAATCCATGGTAAGCTACTTTGACATACTTGTGTCTATCCATCTGAGATATAACAAATAAAGAGGGTTGTTAGTGTTATACTTGCCCTATGTGGCGCACATAAACTTAACTGCGACCAAAACCTTTTTTAACAGCCTTGAATACAAACCTTCAAAATATTGCCTCTCTTTTTGTCAAGAACTAAACCTCTGACCATGTACTTCCAATCAAAGGTCCATTCCAACAACTACAAAGAACCCAAATTAGTTAAAAGGCTATATTTCTTGCTTCAGAGTCAAAGCATTAAAAGGTCCATTCTTTTATTTGTCTAGGCATTTTTCCTTAACAAACGCATTCACTAAAGGCATTGTTTAAAAGACGCATTCAGTGAATACATTGTTTCGAATTCTCACTATTTGCGAACTCTTTTTGAAAAGTGCCACTATTTCAGAATTTACTCCTTATAAAAGATTTAGTATTACCCAAGGCAAATCAGGTTAGAGACCCTTTCTCATAATCAAGTACAAGCTCAAGTTTGTGTACGAACCTCCGAAGGGTACCCTAGATCATAAACTAGCTTTCTGACTGTGCCTCCATAAGCCAGAGATTCAAAAGTCTCGGGCTTGTATTGTGCCAAAGTGTAATCCATGTCAAATCCGACAGCAACAATATTCTTCATGTTTAAAGATCTATTGCAGAAGATTTGTTTTCCTATGTCAATTTTATGCCCTCCTTCAGGAGACGACCATATATGAGGGTCCTGACCACCAAATCTGCCAGTGGTTCTCTCAAAGTCTGAAGTTTTGCCATCTAAGTCAGTCCCATCCATTGTACTGCCAGTATGCATCTGTTTACTTCCTGCTATATTTCACAAAGAAACTATATACAGTAAAGATCATGTTACATGAAGTCAAGCCTGCTTATCAAACAGAATTTGAAAGTGCATGATAATAGCCATTGACTAGTAGAAAAGGGAAGGAAAACAAGGCACAGAGAAAGTAAAAATGGACTAAGCAAGTAACTTAACCTTGTCAGTTTTACTTACAAACTTAAAACAACCAAAATTCGCAAGTGTGATGGCCTACAAAAGGCAACATAAATATACTGACCCACTTCAGTGAATTTCATGAAAGCATTATAGCCTCAAATTTGAACTTTACACCAAGAGGGAAAGAAGAAAGGATAAGATTCTGTCCCACAGCCAAAATTTTAGCAGCTTACCTTCAGATATAATTGTAAATGAACAACGAGGCACGGAGTTAGGTTCCAACTTGTAAGCCTATACTCCAAGATATGCTCCAGGGGACACCTATATTTAACAAATCTTTCACTCTTAGACAATCCACTAACTGAATTCACGCTATCACATGTCATGACTAATCCCAGGCAAAAGAAAATTCATAAGCACCAAATTTCCCCGAATGTAAATAGCAAACCAAACCATGCAGGCCAGAGTGATAAAAAGATAAACCTGGAGACCCCGAAAAGGCCAACTCTAGGACAAATCAATAACAAGATAACTTTTTAGTGAACAGCATTGATCATAAACATTTCATCCCTATTCATTTCTTTCTACTTATGACCCAACATGTTTTATAGCTGGGACAACTTTTATCCCACGAACAGCAATTTCAAGTAAAAAACTCATTAAACCCAAATAAGCCTGTAATATCTATTTCCTAATAAGTTTAAAACTACAGCCAAGGAAAGGAGGCACACCATCAAGCACTGATATTTTAATCCCCGTTAAAATGAAAGAAAAAGAAAAGTCGAAACAAAATTTGGTTGAAATTGTTAGGACAGATTTTTAAAGAATTATTTAAATAAAGAAACAACATGCATGCACAATTGATTGATAAACTTGAATCCTAGAAAATTTAGAACGGGACTCAGAAAATCAGAACGATTGAAATTTCAAGGAACGGAGGACGGACTAAAAAATAGTAGTGAATTATTGAAATAAGAAAAAAGCAACAACTTTAACAAAAACTAGAAGAAAGACAATATACATCAGAAATATAACAGCATAACAAGCATGCATGTTGACATGAAACATGGCATCCAAAAACGATACCATTAAAGAAACAAGCATTCCCCTCTTCAAGAACAAAAACTTTGACAATTCAAGAACTGCCAATCAATGAACAATAATGATGATGGCCAGGGTCTAAAGTTAACAGCTAATAAGGAGTGCTAAAAAGAAGGCAAAGAGGTGCAATCCAATGATTGAAAAAAAAAAAAGAGGAGGACATAGTAAAAAAGAAAGCACAAACCTTTAGGACGGAGGAATTTGGCTGCGTCAGAAGAACGACGAGAAATACAAGTTGAAGCGAGAATTCCGGAATGGAAATGGAGAAATGTAGAGAAAGAAGGATAAGAAGAGGAGGAGGAAGAAAAGAGTAGTAGGTCGGGAGGAGGAGAGAAAAGGGAAGAAAGGCAGTGGGAGACGGAAACAGGAAGAGGACGCTTGGGAATTCGCATCTTCAACTTAAATAGACATTTGGATTTTGGTGATGCCGATGATGCAATTTTGGGAAGGCCAGCAGATTTACTAAAAGATGAGGAATCGGATACCAATACAGATACGGATACGGTTACGAATACCGACACGGATTCCACCGCTCCCTTAACTATACTGATCCCTGAACCACCAATCCTCTCCTTCTCTTTTGCGATAAAGCCACGCCTTCTTCCCAGCGATATTGCTGCTTGTGCTGATGTAGTAATTGGATTTGCTAATACTTGAGGCATTTAAAGCTGATTAAATCCTGTTTTGCATGGTTTTTCCAGCTTACGGAAAGGAAACAGAATTGAGAATCCAATCCCCCCTTTCCCACCGGATCAGCAAATACTTTAATGCACCGGAACTCACACGTGGATGGTTAGTCCAGTGTCAGGTGGCGGCGGCGGGTGACGCCTCGGTTGCGGTAATTTTTTACGGCGGAGTGGTTGTGAGAGTGATTTTAACAGTTTTTCTTTTCTTTTTTTTTCCCCCCTGTTTGATTGTGTGTACTATGTAGTGGACAGTGGTGTTGTACCATAACCGGGAGCTGGGGTTGGAACTTGCACAACAAATCCCAGAGAGAATGGAACGGCGGAAGGAGAAATTCAACGGGCTGGATTGGGTTACATTTGGGTGGGGCAATCGACGTGGACTTTCGATGGGTCCCATGCCTTGAATATTTTGGCACATTTTTATTTTTCCTTCGTGCATTGTGTTGTTAACGTTATCTAGAATAATTTATAGGGATAATTTCAGAAACCTCCCCTGAGGTTTCTGACATTTACACTCACCTCCCCTATGGTTTGAACAATTACACTAACCTCCCCTGAGGTTACTAATCCTTTACAAATTCAGTCCAAATGATTAAAATATTGTTTTAGAAAATGAAATTAGAATTTTGTATCTGATTTGCTCTTTGTGCTACATGTCCAATGAATGACAAAGTATTACAAATTAATTAATAATTAATAAACTTTAAGGAGCGTAGTTTATAGGCAAATATGTATTACTTATTTAAAGTACCAGCTCTTTACAGGTATTTTACTTTCAAACATTTACTTTATTACAAATATTTATTCTCAAATACAGATTTCTATTTACTCTCAAATATTTAATTTTTGTTAAATAAAAAACCTACCTGTTTTTCTTCCGTAGAAATATTAATATAACACTTTTTCAATTTTAGTTATAAATATTTATGTATTTAGCATAAATTAAATGATTCAGGATAAAATACTCATAAAGAGCTAATACTTTACTCATGTAATGGATGAAAACCATAAAAAATTAATACTTAATGGGCCATTTCTTTTTTTTAAAAATATTTAATTTATATTAAATAGATAACCTACTGATTTTCTTTTTGCGAGAATATTACTGTAACACTTTTTACTTTTTAATTACAAACGTTAATATATTTATCATAAATTAAATATTTGAAAATAAAATATCTGTAAAGGGCTGGTACTTTAAATAGGTTATATGCATTTGCCTATCAACTACACTCCTTACTTAAATCAATAAACTACACTCCTTATATTATTTAAAGTACCCGCCCTTTACAGATATTTTATTTTTAAATATTTAATTTATGATAAATATATTAACATTTGTGATTAAAAATTAAAAAGTGTTACAGTAATATTCTCGCAAAAAGAAAATTAGTAGGTTATCTATTTAATATAAATTAAATATTTTTTTAAAAAAGAAATGGCCCATAAAGTATTAATTTTTTATGATTTTCATCCATTACATGAGTAAAGTATTAGCTCTTTATGAGTATTTTATCCTGAATCATTTAATTTATGCTAAATACATAAATATTTATAACTAAAATTGAAAAAGCGTTATATTAATATTTCTACGAAAGAAAAACTGGTAGGTTTTTTGTTTAACAAAAATTAAATATTTGAGAGTAAATACAAATCTGTATTTGAGAATAAATATTTGTAATAAAGTAAATGTTTGAAAATAAAATACCCGTAAAGAGCTGATACTTTAAATAAGTAATACGCATTTGCCTATAAACTACGTTCCTTAAAATTTATTAATTATTAATTAATTTGTAATACTTTGTCATTCATTGGACATGTAGCACAAAGTGCAAATCAGGTACAAAATTCTAATTTCACTCTCTAAAACAATATTTTAATCATTTGGACTGAATTTGTAAAGGATTAGTAATCTCAGGGGAGGTTAGTGTAATTGTTCAAACCACGGAGGAGGTGAGTGTAAATGTTAGAAACCTCAGGGGAGGTTTCTGAAATTATCCCTAATTTATATAGCGGAGAATTTTGGTCTCGGTATATTTCTTACACCGGTAAAATAAGATGAATTTTGGCTTTCTAAAGAGTCTTCTTGGGTCTCGATAATCTATTGTAGAATCTATCATATTTTATAGGGAAATGAGCCTTTTTTTTATTACAATGATATTATTTTTATAATCTAATATATCATATTCTATAAGGAGGGGAGTCTCATGATAACATTTCTATAACATAATATATTCTATTTTATAGGGAGGGAGAGTCTAAAAGGGCTATGTAAGGGAAGAAAAGCTTTACGATAATATTTATATAATCTAATGTATCCTATTTTGCAAGGAGAGAAATCTAAAAAATCTATATAAGGAATTAGCAAATATACAAATTTGACTAGATCAAAAGAATAAGGTTTGAACCCTAACTTACAGTTCAAAATTTAGTGGTTAAAAAACTATTATGAGAAGAAAATGTCCATGTCTGGTGTCTATCCATATGGCTAATTCTTTAAATATTATCCAAAAAAATAAAAAATCGCATAAATGCTTTTTAGATAAAGCCATGTTCTAAATATATGCCTGTGGTGCTGGCAGGCAAAAAAAAATTTTTTTAAATTTAGAGCGCTATTGTGCACGACAGCATCTTGAAATTTTTTAATACCAAACTAACTAACCTCAAATGTCGCTCCATGCCATTCAGGAGACGACTGTCAATTGATGAATTCGAGGGATGCTCATTCGAATTGCTACGTGCTTTTTATGACTCGTCGAGAATCTCTAGCCTGTCTTCTCATGTTATAATAAGGAGTATATTGTTTAAGGTGCCTCTCGAAAACCACTATTTTATCACATTTGATTTTAAAAATAAATTATCGACACCAAAATTATAAGCTCCAGAATAGACTATTAATTGGTCCCAATAGTTAACATTGCAAATTTTCTCAAGATTTTAGTGTGAGGTTTTTTTCTTAGGTAAAACACTAAGACCTTAATTGATTATCCCGTTCATTCCATTTCTCTCATATTAGTAGTTTGACATCAAGAAATGAATAAAAAATAAATCAACTTCATATAATGAATATAATTGGATGGATTGAAGACCAATTCCGATTTCCTCACGAAAAGCTAAAACGGGAAAATAAAAAGAAAATTATTTTTTTTGGCAAATTTCTACCAATAATGCTCATTTCAAAAAATATCACATTTTTTTGTGTTTTGTGGGAACCTCTTCCTGGTCGCTACATGTCTAAAATGCGGTGACCATGAAACATTATTTGCTTTTTCTTTTTTTTTTGTTATGTATCAAACTACTGTAAAAAAATTTTTACTGGAATTTGTTAGAATATTTTACAACCTTTTTCCGAAATTTTTTCGCTTTTACATGTAATTTGTTAAGTCACTTGCTACTAGGGACTTGATATCAATTCAATATCTATAAATAGAGATATGATCATACTACAGACATTAATTAATGAATAGCATTTATTTCAATATTTATGGATATTATTTATAAGACTTTAATAATTAATGTCTAATTATAACTGTCCAATTATAATGTCCAATTTTTTAAAACAATTGTTTTCTCTTCCGTCTGAATTTCTATTTCATTTATCAACAAAGGCGCGTGAAGGGAGGAAGATAAATGCAAATTCAATTTTATATTCTCCTAAACACCATTTATAAATATGTCTTTCCCTTGTTCCCGTCCAAAGTCAATTCATGTCAAAATTGTCAATATAGAATGGATTCCATGGAAATGTTCAACCCTATTTGGTTTGGATTACTCTTGCCCCACCCATTTATCAATAATCCTCTTTCAACCTAGCTAACATAGTCCCCATAAAAAAGAAATATTCAACATGGCAGCACGTAATTTTAAAAAAAAAATCCAAGATGCTGTTGTGTTGAAAAAAAAAATCAGTGCGGCAAAGCATATATTTAGCTAGTGCCATAGGTTTCTTTTACAACAATCGTAGAGCTATCAAGCAAGACATGATTTCTTTTGCAAATCAACTACCCGTTGCAGTACAGTATTCGGATTATGTAACTTCTTTTGAAGATAAAAAACGCACAAAGATACTGTGTTTGGTATTTGGTGGCAGTTGTTAGGTATTATGCAAAAACTTTCAAACCGGGGGTTCTATTATATGCAAGGTTTTTTGATTGATTGAAAAAGCAAATTAAGGGGGGTCGATCTATAAATTTTGATATTTATCTATTTTTTTATTTTTATCTAATTTTTTCCGAGATTTTCTTGTATTTTCATCTGCCTCTATTAATTTCATTTTTATGTTTTTGTTTTGAATGCATTAGAAAATCTTTTTTATTTGTTAGCTCAACACTTTGATTGTCTTGTCTAATGCCTTTGTTTGAATTTGTTTTCATTCTGATAGCTAAAAAGAAAAATTCATTTGCAGTTTGAACAGAAAGAAAGCAAAGAGATGAAAAGGAAAGAGCACCCAAAGGAGAATGCTAGTGAAACAGTATCCGAAAACGCAAATGAAGAATTTGTAAAAATCTCCATTATCCCGAAACCAAACCAGAGACACAAATGAAATATTTGTAAAAATCTTTAAGTACTTTCACTTTTGCAGGCTCGGACTACCTTAAATGGTCATAGGAGACTTTATTGTAGGATGATAGTTGATTATTATTAGTTCTCATAATTGATGATTTCTTATGATTTGTTAAATCATTATCGAAGAATCTGTAAAAAGTTAAGTACTTTCACCTGTGCAGGCTCGGACTACCTAAAATGGTCATGGGAGACTTTATTGTAGGATGATGACTTGGATTATTACTGATTCTCATAGTTGATGATTTCTTAGTATCTGAATCAAACTAAAGACATAGACGTTGGTAATCAAGAATTCTGTCCTTTCCTTTTGTTGGCTGGATTGAAGATTCTTCTTGAGTCTTGATAATGATCTCTTATTCTCTTTGGAGGTTTGTGATGCCTAGTGAAAGAGCTAACGTCATGCATATGTCTAGTGAAAACTTCAAAAGAAAAAGTTAACATGAGAAAAAAATATGAAAACTCGTACTAGATTAGGGGTAAAAGTATACTTAACGAATGTTTAATAGATATTGTGCACTTAATCTGTCTAATTTAATTATCTAAAAAAGTGTACTTAATTTCTTACCCTTTCTTATATTTTTGACTTTTTTCTAATTAAAATTTTATTTCTCTAAAAAACTAACATAAAATGTTCGTCCTTTTTTTTTTATTGAGCCAACATTAAATGTCGGTCTTAATTGATGTTAAATTGAGCACCAGTTAAATAAATTCTTTTAGTTATCATTCTTGGTATTCAATATCTAATTTTAATGTGTAAGTGATGGGGATGCAAGTTGCAAAATTCACGGTTTATTTGTAATGGTAATCTTTGCTTGGCTAGAGCAAGAAAACGATCAAAGTAACGCTTTCTCTATGTCACATGCTAAAAATGAACTTTTATCTATACAGTAGTAAAATTGTAACACATAGCTTGTTTGTAATTTTCTTGGAAAGCAGTCAATTATTTATTTTTCTTTTTAGTTTTTACGAAAGCAATAGATAGTCAACCACTTTGTCCAGAAGTGTTGAAAAATAATTTGAAGGGTAAACTTTATGGAGAAATCAAACTTGTTTTTTTTTTTTTTACTTCGTAAGGATTTGGAAAAAAAAAATCGATTCAGTAAATTGGTTTCCTTCGATTTTTTTGGATTTGCATTTCGTTTTATATTTCAGAAGAGAACCCGAAGACAATAATATAGGCCACAAAGCTAACAAGATAACTGGTACAGTCGATTGGTTCTTTTGATTATCTACAATAGTGCTTAGTTCATTTATTCAAATAGTATAATAGAAAGCTTATTGATCTAATTTCAATATTATAAAGGGAAAATGACCTGTTTCATTCTTCACATTTCGCAAATATATTCTTTTCATCTCTCACTTTTAAAATGAAGCAAATTTGTCCCTGACATTTAAAAATTAAAGTTATTACATCCCTGAACCTAATTTTCAATTTGAATCGAACCATTCAATAACCCAGTAATAAATTTCGGAAGTAGAATTGATAGATCATTCGGTCAATTTCATCATATTCACATGACATTTATTCAACCAAAAAAATAAAAATTATAACATAAAAGGTCATTCTTTGTCTTGGAATAGTAGAGTTTTTTATTGGATAAATCTTTTCATATACCGTTAGTATATTCGCTTGTGAATCTAAATGTGTGTCATAAATATAAAATTTGGTGTTTAAATTTAAATTGAAATGATATGATGGTACATAAAACTGTCAGTGTATACAATGATAATTTAGAAAAGATTAATCTTTCTTTTTTATGTTATAATTTTTTATTTTTGGGTTCATTAAATTTTACATGAATATCAAGTTGAGTTAGCCAAGTGATCTACCAATTACACCCCCAAAATTTGTAATCAGGTTGATTGGTGGTTTGATTCAGATTGAAATTTGGGTTCAGGGATGTAAGAACTTCAGATTTTAAATGTCAAGGACGAAATTGTTTCGTTTTAAAAGTAAGGGACGAAAAGAATATTTTTGTGAAATGTGAAGGATGAAACCGATCATTTTACCTATTATAAAATGTGGAGAACATATAGACATTAAAAAATTACTAATAGAATAAGCAGCATATGCACAGATGGAACGTGTAACAGAAATTCTGCATCAGATGCTCATCTGGATTCCTGCTTCTGTGCTTCGCAGCATGGGAATATCCGAACATGGGAGCAAGTAGCAACTGCAAAGTTATGCCTTCACTTTGTATAATTTTTTGTTGCCTTTCTTTTTTTTTTTTGGGTCCAATATTTAGAAAACTAGAAGAAGAAAGAGCAAAAGTAGTCTTCTACCAGAACATAAAACTTCAAGCTTTTAATGGCATTTTATAGCACGTTTTTATTTCTGGTACTAAAATGAACCCTTTATGCAGACCATATCAGGCGCGGGCTATGAGTTGAAAAATTCGTAAAACAAGGGGTATTAGTTACAAAAACTTTTCAAAATTATAAACCATGATTTTTTTAACCAACTAGGAAATTTTCCATAATAGGTTAGATTAGGTTATAGAAATTCTATCGTTGCGACAAAAAAAAAATTCCTATACGAGTGGTCGCACGGTACTGAGGGACAGAATTTCTGAACTTCAACTCTTTATGCTACTATTAAATTTTTAGATGGCATTCCACACCAACAAATCAGAGTGGCGCAGCGGAAGCGTGGTGGGCCCATAACCCACAGGTCCCAGGATCGAAACCTGGCTCTGATATGAAGAGTAGCTTCCGATTTTCCACTTGTTGGATACGTTTTCTTTTTCTCTATTTTATATTAGTTTTTATTATGCATAATAAAAACGACGTTGATCACCGGGGGATGTAGCTCAAATGGTAGAGCGCTCGCTTTGCATGCGAGAGGCACGGGGTTCGATCCCCCGCATCTCCATTTCCAACTCCTCCTTTTTCTTTTTCCCAGCGCTTTCTGTCTTTAAACGTCAGTTATTCTCCTTTTTCTTTTTCTCAGAGCTTTTTCCTTTTTAAAGGTCAGTTATTTTCTTTTTCCAGCGCTTTTTCTTTTTAAACGTCAGTTATTTCGTTGGATGGAGCCAATTTCAACCAACGGCCAAAATGCCACCGCCAGCACCACCAACTCATTCTCCAGTTATCCCTAGCACCACCCTCGCCGCCCCATTCCTTCCAAAATCACCCGCGCCAGTCTCACCACTTCACCTCTCCCCCACCCCGTCCCCTCATGAAACCATCGCAGTCTCACGCCGACGCGCAGCCTCTTTGCTCTCAATTTTAACTGTCCCTCCTCTACTTCTTTCAGTGCATGACCCACCCACAGCTTCCGCATTCTCCCTCGGCATCTGTAAGCTACCTGCTATTCCTGAATCTCCTCCACTCTTTTGCTTTTTTCATTGTCAATTCTTTTGTCAAAGTGATTATGAATTTCGTGGGTAGGTATTGATTATGAATTTCTCCCTACTACAATTAATGAATGTCTCAGCAGGACCGAAGAATTGGCTGAAAGAACAAAAGAAGAAGTCGTCCAAATTCCTGTTAGCTCCGGTTGATGCTTCTCGGAACATCCTCCGCTCTGCCTATCTTCTAATGAGTACATATTCCTCTCCCTTTTTCGCTGTTTCTACAATTATTCCTTCTGTTTTATTTACTAATATGCCAGTCTAATTGGATTTTTGTTTGTTTTTGTTGTGGGGTTAGCTAAGGGTGAAACGGAGTATGAGGAGAATGACTTGGAAGAAGTTAAAAAGTTGGTGACATCTGCTACTAGAGATTGTGTGGCTGAACAAAGGAATTCATTTGTGGCTTTCCAAGCTAAGACTGGAGTAGAGGTTAATTTCTCTTATTTACTGATTTACGTATTGATATCTTTTGCAGTAGTTACCTTCTTAATTTTTTGAATTTAAGTATAAATTACTACTTGAAATTGGATAAGCATTATCCTCCTCTTTTAAATAGTACTATAGCATTTGACAAATTGTAGAAGCTTGGTTGGGTAAATGTGGAGTATCCACCTTAGAAAATCGAGGCAAAAATAGAATATGAGAATGGCAATGAATAGGTCTATATTTTGCATATTAAATCAGATGCTAACTGGAGCTGTCTAAACCTCAGGTCTGCACCTTCCGGTTAATTGTGAAAAATGCATCTTCTTTGCTTGATGATAAAGATCCCACAAAGTTAGAAGCTGAATCCAAGCTCACTGATCTGATAAGGTACCAAATTCATAGTATTTTTTGTCAAATTTTGCTGAAAATTTACATGTTACAATCTGTTCACATTTTGACATGGTCATGGATGACTTGTGAAGGTCATTAGTTTATGTTTCTTCAATTTAGGTTGGTCAGCTGAAAATCTCTTTTCATAGCTGGCTAATTGAGCCTCAGACTTGTGCATAGCATTGAATTCACAATTTAGTTGTCCAAAATTTCAGTTCTTTATATCTCCTACCTGTTTGACGACTAGTGGAGACATTTCTGCAATTACAAGGTGATGGGGATTAGGGTCTGTCCAAATGAGATGAATCGTGCATCTTACAGTTAGTCATATTTAGACTGCTAGAAATGAATGCAACCTAATGAAACCATATCTTCTCAGAATCCCTCCAGCTAAATTTGTCAATGATATTTTCTTTGCTTAACAACTGTAGATCGTTTACTTCTCTCAGTGATATGACCAATGAAATAGATGGTCAAGCTGCTTCAAACAGGTATTGTAATATGAACTTTATGAATTTCCAGCATTTTAAAACTTGTGTCTTGACCAATGCTTTCTGCTTCACCCATTTCTGCAGGCAAAGAGTTGCAAATGCTCTTATGGATGCATTATATTCCCTTGACAACTTTGAGCAGGGAATCAAAGATTGCCTTGAAATTTAATGTTCAGATACTGGATTCTGAAAAGAAAAAAGAGCAAGAAAGATTTTAACGGTGAATCGCTTATTAAATATATTGCAAAGAGGAGGTCCAAGAATGTCATCGTTGAAAGTTGGGGCTGTTTTTTATTAGTTCAATTTCGTGTTTCTTTATTTACATCATGGTTGAAAGTTGGGACTGTTTTTTATTAGTTCAATTTTGTCTTTCTTTATTTATGTTCTCATTTTGTGACAATATGTATATTATTCCAGCCAAAATCTTAGTGCAAACTGAAATGGTTCAAAAACATAGACTGGCTTATGCCCCTTAGCTTATGAGCATCTGACAGGTAATTTAGTAAATGCATTGCTTCATTAACGTATTTACTTTGGAATACCTACTTATACCTACTAACCTCTTAACAGCTAATGTGTGTAAAAATGTGTTATTATTTGATGTTATCTGACCAAACAAATTATACTGAATAGAAACTGACTTCAAATGTTACAAATATGGTTTTTCTTTTTTATTTTTTCATCATACACCTGCACACAAGTTGACTGCTTTCATTTTTCTTTGCTGTTGAGAAAGAATTTAAGATGGTCAGGTTGGCAGAGAACGTAATCTGACATGTTATAGAAGTCCAACCAATAATAAAGATGCCATGTGGTTTCCTAAGTGATCTTTGCTATGTTGTCAAGAACTCCGCAGGTAATTTATACATTCAAAGAATGCAATCGGACTGGTTGTGTTGTCATCGTCTCCTTTACCTCAGCCTCCCAAAGGAACAGATAATTGATTGGAAATTACCATAATTTGTAGAACTATATCATTATTTTGTCACTGGAATGCAGTTTGCACTGCTATACTCCTGGGAACAGTAAAAAACGATTGCGCTTGAACCTGTATCTATATACTGAAAGTTAGGCTAGTATAAATCTTAATAGTTGGACTTGGTTCATTGAATAGTTGGACTTGGTTCATTGAATAGTTTAATTGGGTAAGCCAGAGGCTTGGACCAAATATAGCCGACAGCATGGTGTTCCATCATCTGGGTGAGTTTGAAGAGATCTGGGCAAGGCTCGCAATTTGTTGAACAAGTTTAATGGATCATGCAACAGGCCGAAGTGTGCATCTGGATCACCAATTTGAGAGAGCTTAACATCAGAGAAACCAAGAGATGGCAGCAATTGTTCCGGCCAATCACAATAGAAACGGAAGACAGAGCCGCACAACGTGGTTGATTGCTTGTTCATGAAGTCTGCTAGTAGGACTGTTTGCGTGAGATTGCAATTCTCTGCAATGATCTTCAGTACTTCAACGGCGTCAGAGTGTGTTAGATAGTACAGAATACCTTCTAATACCCACACTGTATTCTTCCTGGGTTCAAATCCCACTTTCTGAAGCTTTTGTAGCCAGTCATTTTCACTAATATCAGCTGGCACTCTGTTTAATGATTTTGCTGTCAATAATGGATTCTGATTTTCAGTTGTTGAATCTGCTGCTGCTTGTAGTATAGTGGTTTTTGTTTGCAGGACCTCAGGGAAATCAACCTCAAAAATACTGCTTTCTTTCAAGCAACTCAAGCGATAGGCCCTTGTATCCATACCTGCAGGGTAAGCAGAAAATTTTGACTGGCTTAGAAAGTATCAAGAGAAGCGCCTGATACAGGGACGATGCCATTTAATCTTTCCTCTAACTGCACGTGATTTGCAAAAGTTTAATCTGGGCAGATATTGTACTTATTGGAGAAAAGAGTTGCTGGAAAATATGTAACATTTGGCAAAATAAACATTGTTTTTTATTTGAGTAACATTGTGAAAGGTTTGGTTCTGTAGGAACTGGACTCTGAATCCCTTGTCTGAAGCATTACGAGTTCTTAATTTAATAGGTACCGCATACTGTAAGACTATCTTGCATTTCCCCTTCCCCTGAAAAGCAAATCAAATGAATTAACCATGATTATTAACGTGCTCGCTGGGATCCTCTGTATCTAACCAAACCAATAGATCGTCTATGAAATATGCATTTGCTATCCATCAATTCGCTTAAATGAATTTGATGCTTCAACTCAATTGTTACTAACTAGCTTTGGCTGTAATGCTTCGCATCTTCCATAGGTGCAAGAAGAAACAAGTTGATTTTTTTTTTTTTATTCCCATCTGACACTAAAAGTGAAAGTGCAAATGCAGCAGGTTAGTGAAGGGGTTCACCTGCACCAAGGAGGACAATCTGCGCTGCTCCACCACCAAAGGAATTGAGAGCTGCTTCAATTTTTGAATCAAACCAGAGGGTCCTAACAGCAAGAATAACTCCAGATACTTCTCTGGCATTGTTGAGGCGATCTTTCTTGATCTTTTCATGAGCAGTCCTCAAGCTTGTCTCTCCGGCTAGCAATTCAGCTAGTGGATCATGGACGGCATGCTTCCACAACGCTCTTCCAGCTGCAGTCTGACACGCTGATTGACGGGTGGCATCCCAGTCATTTTGTATCGCTCTGTGGATTTCTTGAATGGCGTCAGTGTACGACAAGTCAGGTAGTTCCAGTTGTGGCCAGGACTGGACGTCATTTGATCGGCCGATCTCTTGATCGGCCATTTTTCTTTGCAATGCTGAGCTTTAGGGACTAATAGAGGAGAGCGAATGAAGAGATAGGCCATGAAATATATAGCACATTAGTGCAAGAGGAATGCTTAGGTAGAAGGAATTTGATTCTAAGGGATAAGGAAAGAGAGCCACACACAACCGACGTCGAGAAAAAGCTCAATCGTATCCAGCGTCTTTGCCTAAAAGAAAAGGAAGGTAACGAAAGAGTCCACGACTACCCACCTTTTCATATGCCCATGTTGTTTCTCCTCCCTTTTTTTTTTTTTTTTTTAAACTCCAAAGCCCTCCTCTTCCTCTCCCTCTCTGTGTAAACTGTCCTTCTACCAAGTTGCAAAAAGGTAGCAGAAATTGGTTCCCACCAACAATGACTTCTTCTCAAAATTGGGTGGTTCCAGAACTCAAAAAAAGTAATCTGTCCCTCTAGGTTCTCGTTTGTCCTTTAGTCTAGCATGGTTGCAATCAACCATCTTTCCAATATTGTTGTTAGTCGTACGTCGACTTTGGTGCACCGAGATAAATGGTTTTTTGTGGTTAAAATTAAAAAACATTTTGCATTTAGTTGCCCGTAGTTTCCTATATATCTCACTGTATAGTGCCTTTTATCATGTGGTAGCCAGCTCCTAAATCCAAACAGATTTGATATGTAACAGAAGGGAAGGAGATGCGAGAAGGAGAAACGAAACGGCAGTCCCAGAATCCCAGGAGATGCTTCATTGCTGAATTCTGAGGTTTTGGACCATTGGGGTTGCTAGGTGTGCGTTCAAGTTAGTTTACTGATAATCTGATGCGATAACGTGGTGGAAGTTTGGACTCTTCCTGGGACTTGGGATCATCTGGAGCTAGTTGAAAACGATGTACCAACAAATAAAAGGGAATTATACTTCTCTTTCCCTTTCGGTTTTTTCATTTTTGGCCTCAAATTAGAATACTTGTGGTTGAGAAGTTAGCATCCTGGAATCCAGTATGCTCCAAAATTGTTTGGGAATTTTTCCCTTTCTTCTAGTCCTTTCTTTTTTCCTTTTTCTTTTTTTTTTTATGTCAAATTGGGACGGTTGAGTTGAGGCCTGAGGGACGTTTGCTTGCTTTCAATTTGAAAACATATAACACATTCTTTGGGAAACCCAAAAACAAAAGGTGCGGTGCACATCAAGCCAATTCCACACAAGTGCAAAGAAGAGAAATCCATAGAATTTCCATACATTAATTGCTGTTACATAAGCCCAAAGAAATTCTCTCTCTAAGAGGCAGCCACCATCCCTTTAGCATTCCTCAATTTCTTAGAAATATCTTGAAAATTTTTATTTTTCTTAATTTCCATTCAAGGCCTTGTTTGTATTGTTATTTTTAGAATTTTTTGTAAGAAAATATGCTGTATGAATTTGGTGTATTTGAGATAAAAAAAAAAGGGTTAATTCCACTTTGTCCCCCCAAACTTTGGACGATTATCCACTTAAGTCCCTAAACTTCAAAATGGGACACTTAAGTCCCTAAACTTATAAATACCTCCCACTTAAGGAAAATTGTTAACAAATCCTGAATGCCGTGGGTGGTCAAAGTGTCCCATTTTATAAGGGTTTAGGGTTTTAAGTGTCCCATTTTATAAGTTCTGGGACTTAAGTGGGAGGTATTTATAAGTTTAGGGACTTAAGTGTCCCATTTTGAAGTTTAGGGACTTAAGTGGATAATCGTCCAAAGTTTGGGGGGACAAAGTGGAATTAACCCTAAAAAGAAAATAATTGATAAAATGTGTTCATCGAAAACGTAAATTTTTTTTTTTTTTTAAAAATGACATGTTTCATCCCTTCACCATTTCGCAAAAATATTTTTTTCGTCCCTCACTTTTAAAATGAAGCAAATCGCCCTAACATTTAAAATTAAACCTAATTATATCCCTGAACCTAATTTTCAATATGAATCAAACCATTCAAATAACCCAGTAATAAATTTCAAAAAATGAAATTGATAGAATCATTCGATCAATTTCATCATATTCACATGACATTTATTAATCCAAAAAAATATAAATTATAACATAAAAGGCCATTCTTTGTCTTGGAATAGTAGAGTTTTTTTTTGGTAAATTTTTTCATACACCGTTAGTATATCCGTTTGCGAATCTAGATGTGTATCATAAATATAAAATTTGATGTTTAAATTGAAATTGAAATGATATGGCAGTACATAAAACCGTCAGTGTATACAATGATATGGCAGTACATCAAAACCGTCAGTGTATACAATGATAATGGAGGAAAGATTAATCTTTCTTTTTTATGTTATAATTTTTTATTTTTTATTTTTGGGTTCATTAAATTTTACATAAATATCATGTTGAATTAACCAAGTGATCTACCAATTACACCCCTAAAATTTCTAATTAAGTTGATTGGTGGTTTGATTCAGATTGAAATTTGGGTTCAGGGATGTAAGAACTTCAGTTTTTAAATGTCAATAACGAAATTGCTTCGTTTTAAAAGTGAGGGACGAAAAGAATATTTTTGTGAAATGTAAATGATGAAACCGATCATTTTCCCTTTTTTTTTTGCTGCAAAAAACCACAATCCATGCATGTGGATCATGGATGGTATAGGCTGGTGGCTTTTTGAAGCAGGCCTTAGCCTAAACCTGCTGGCCCCAACAAAATAAAAGCGTTTGGCAGTGTTGTGTGTGGGCCTCTGAGGCCATGGCCCATGGCTGCAAGTGAAAAGCATGCCCGTTCCGACACTCCCAATTGGCCCAATAGTGCTCATTAGATTCCGTGGGGCATATTTCGCAACCACCACGATCCTCTGCATTTACACGACAAGTAGTCTACTTTTTATATAAGAACAAAATATATAAAAATTAAAGTTGAAAGAGTGATAGCACAATTAAACACAATTAAATAGCACAATTAAACACGCAGTGGAAAAAATCGAATCCGGACAGTTAGTTGATGACAAATGCCCTCAACTTCTTGGAGACTCAAAAGCCAAATAATACACAAATTTGAGTCACAAAAATTAGCCACCAGGGGCTGGAAATCAAACAAACACTAGACTACTAGCTTGTTTGGATTACTATTTTTTTTTCTTCAAAAAAGTTTTATATTTTTCGTAAACATATTTTTTAATTATTTTTTTCTCATATACATCAAATTCCTAAGACATCTTTTTTTTATATAAAAATTCAAAAAATAACAATCCAAACAGACTCTAAGAATAGCAGAATAATAATAATAATAGTGGCAGTAGTTTAGACAATTAAAAATCGTATGGATTAGGATTTTGACCCTTGTAAAACTTCGGGCATTTCGCACAAGTATTTGCAATATCCAACATTAATTCCTATAATTCATAAGACTATAACTTTGATCGATCTGGTTGTTTAAGAACCTAGAGAGTGATGATTTGGCTGTCATTGTAATTTCTTGGCTTACATCCAATTAAGCGAGATACATTAAACTCACCAAGTGATCTATAATCTTTGTGAAAACTTTACAATAGTAGGTTGATGGTGCATAACTTCGATCGATCTGGTTGTTTAAGAAGCTAGAGAGTGATGATTTGGCTGTCATTGTAATTCCTTAGCTTACATCCAATTAAGCGAGATACATTGAACTCACCAAGTGATCTTATAATAGATACTTTCTTTGTGAAAACTTTAGATTAGTAGGTTGATGGTGTATAATTTTTGCATGAGCATGTAAATATAACAAAATAGTGGTCATTATTACTGCATCTCCCTTCTTTTTTTTTTTTGTTCAACTGTAAATATATGAAACTACCATTAATATTATCCCTTGTTTGATTCATTTTTATACATGAAATTAATCATCCGATGGAAATAATCTAATAGATAAATTAATCCGTGGTTTTATATATTAGCAATTTGATGGGATAAGTAAATGTCATGACATTTAATATTTGTTGAATTTCAGTAACATAAAAGAAATTACCAATATGAAATATCAAATGAATAACCCAAGAAATTATAGGTAGGATAATCTCAATAATCTCTATATAATTATATGTGTTTGGATTGCATATTATTTACATCTTATTTATACGAATTAATTTACTTATATTATCAACATATTTTTTCAAACATCTTTTAAACTTATATATATCATGTCAAAAAAATAATATAATATTTTTTTAAAAAATTATTTCAAATAATCTCCTATCCGACATAAACTGAAAGCCATCGTTAGCCATTTTATCCAAGAACCAGATGTGCCCGACAAACATCCGAGGACGAAATCTTAAAACTGCACATTACGGAAGCAGTCAATTCGGATTGTGATCAAACCGAGGCAACTTAAAACACCTCACTGCTGATTAAAAAGCAAAATAAAAGTACTACTACTACTACTACTACTACTACACTTGTAAACCAAGCACAACAGCATCGGAAGGAGAAAGAGAGGGAGAAAAAACCAGCTTGCCTATTGGTCTTCCATTTTCCAAGAAAACATCAAATTTAAGGCAGCAAGCTGGTGAAGTTGTTTTCTATTGCGGGGAGAGAAGAAGACGAGTGGGTTTTCTACTATCCTTAGTAGGAGGATATGGCACAGGACGATGTTAATTGCTGTGAGTCGAAGTTTTTTCTGTTCTTAGCAATAATTGTGGGATTGGTGCTATTTGCTGGGCTCATGGCTGGTCTCACCCTTGGCCTTATGTCACTGGGACTCGTCGACCTCGAAGTTCTTAGTAAATCTGGACGCCCCCAAGATCGTATCCACGCCTGTCTGTGTTTCTTCTATTCCTCTGCATCCTAGTGTCTGTGTGAACTAAATGGTGATGATGTTGTCGCTTTTACGGTTTTACAGCTGGATTAACACGAGATCCTTGATTTCAATTAAGGGCTTTTTTTATCAAAAAAATTAATAAAGATTAGAGCTTGCCCTTTTCTTTAATTGTTGTCGGTACTGTATATGTTTGTCTGTTGTGCGTGCTTACAAATAGTACTGGTGTCTCAGAATTTTGATTTCCTGAAGCATCAGGGTAGTATTATGGTAATGGAATGTGATGAAGTTAAACACTACTAGCTATAAACTTTTGAAAGAATTCATTGTTGTGCTTACATAAGTTTATGTTGATACTTTTGTTCCAGAGCAAAAAAATATTGAAACCTAGACCGGACTTGTGCTTAAATAAATTTAGGGGCAAATTGATCTATCAAAATAGTATTGGATTTGCTATGCTGTGTTTTGCATGATGATTGATTCACGATAAGGTCAAGGTATATGACGTGTATGTGTGGTTAGTATCCCTATTGAAATCATCTGTTTTGGCAGCTAAAATACTTCCAGTGGTAAAAAATCAACACCTATTGCTTTGTACTCTCTTGATCGGCAACTCTTTAGCTATGGAGGTTTGTAGAAGTTTTATTTGTTTGCTGACATTTTGTTCTCAAAGATCCGATACTGACCACTCTTGTTCTTTTTTCCTCCCACAGTCTCTTCCTATTTTGTTGGACAAGCTTGTACCTCCATGGGCAGCAAT
The DNA here is from genome assembly GCF_003713205.1 of Coffea eugenioides. Classification (NCBI taxonomy): domain Eukaryota; kingdom Viridiplantae; phylum Streptophyta; class Magnoliopsida; order Gentianales; family Rubiaceae; genus Coffea; species Coffea eugenioides. Next base: position 2,300,288 of record NC_040044.1, read on the forward strand.
TCTAATATCTGTAACACTCATCCTCATGTTTGGAGAGGTTTTTTTCCTTATCAACAGAACTCTAGATCCTTGGTTCTTGACCATTTATGCTTGTGCGGGGATTATGTGATCTTTCTCATGCAAGTGTTATTTGTTGCAGATACTTCCTCAAGCAATCTGCACTCGTTATGGATTGACTGTTGGGGCAACAGTGGCACCCTTTGTCCATCTTCTTCTGTGGATATTCTTCCCTGTTGCTTATCCAATCAGTAAGGTACTCTTATCGTACCTCTAAACAGCTATTTCATTAGAGAAGAAATGTCATCTTTTTGTATGTGGAAACAAATTAAAAACCTAATAAGTTAGTCATTTCATCAAATGGCTATGATATCAGGTAACCGTGTTATTATTGCTCCGATTTAAATTTAATATCTTTTATCAATTTGATTCTAGGTACTGGACCGGATGTTGGGGAAAGGGCATGCTGCCCTTTTACGCAGAGCAGAGCTTAAAACATTTGTGGATTTTCATGAAAAAGAGGTATCCAATCAAAATTTCAAGTTTGCCAAGTTCATTGGATCCATATGTTTACATTGACAGATGCATGTTATTGCGTCTATACGTGTCTGTTTGTCAAATGTATCATGTGACACAGTAGTCTCTGAATACTTTCTGATTTGAAGAGTTTTATGTTTTTTTTTAAAAGAAAAACTTGGTTATTCTTCGGATTGATTCTCACCTACAATACCAATGTTCATATTCTCCCAAAAGGCTGGAAAAGGTGGTGATTTGACACATGATGAGACAACAATAATTGCTGGGGCGCTTGAATTGACTCAGAAGACCGCAAGAGATGCCATGACCCCCATATCAAAGGCATTTTCTCTTGATCTGGATGGAACACTCAATTTGTGCGTTTATTTCTTGCTTGTAAATTTGATTATTCTGTTTTTGAAGTGATGTTTGTTGTCTAATCTCTTCCTTTCCATGTGCAGGGAGACACTTAATGCTATAATGACTATGGGCCATAGTAGAGTTCCTGTTTATTACAGAGATCCGACTAATATTATTGGTCTTATATTGGTAATTATCTTTCTTAATGTCGGTGGTCTTATATTGGTAATTATTTTTCTTAATGTGGGTGGTCTCGTTAATGGATTGTTGATAATGCACATTTTCATGGGTGGCTTAGGCCTGTTACTGATGATTATCTTTTTTGCACTTGGTTGTATACCTAATATTTAGTATGCCAAGATTTATGAGCGAATTTCTGTATAATATATTCTTTAATTTCTACTATGTGCAGGTAAAAAATCTTTTAGCTGTTGACCCAGAAGATTCAGTTCCTTTGAGGAAAATGACAATCAGAAAAATTCCTCGGTAAGGATGACCTCAATCTCTCTTTGGCAGGCCCAATAAATCCCTGGTACTCCTGAATAGATTTTATGTGGCTGGTTAGAATGAGACATTTTTTAGGTCATGCAGTTACACTGTTATAGTTAGGTCTCGACTCTGTAATCGTAGCTGCACATTTTCTGCAACAACACAAGATTGCAAAAGAAGCAGTTCTTGGTGTTAAACACCTTTAAGTAATTGAAGGCTTTCCTAGTTTCTATGCTAGTAAGGAGTTGGTGATATACATTTATTAGAGATCACCTTTGACAATTCTGATAGTGAAAGTCTTGGATACTGACCTTTGTAAATGTCAGTTAGGTCAAATCTGATTAATCTCCAGGAATAGCTCTAATCTTGATATATGGGTTTGATTCAGGTTCTAATTTGATTGCAATGACTTCTACTTCACTTGTTGTGGAGGTCAGATAGACTCTACCTGACAATTGACCAAGGGAAGAACTTAATTCCTAGTGTTTCTATCTCTCTTTATGCACTTGATCTTTTGACAAGCATTGCATGACTTGTTCTCTTAACACAAGTATGATAAATTCTTAATTGCTTATTTCTCCTATAGCATCACCTCTCTTGCTGTCTATATCATATTCCCTTGTTGTTGTATGATATTTTGTTGGGGATGCCTTCTTTTTCATGCCAGTTAACATTTTAATTACTTGCATGCCTTTGTCATACTAATTTTTTCTTGGTTCTTTCTTGAGCATTAGTTGTATAAGATTCTGTGTAACTAAAAATTTATTGGTGCTTCCTCAGGGTTGCAGAAAACATGCCTCTATATGATATATTGAATGAGTTTCAGCAGGGCCACAGCCACATTGCCGTTGTGTATGAAGATCTCAACAAGACAAAAGAGACGCCAAAGAAAACTAAAGGTTGAAACTTTGAGGCAGCTTCTTGCAACTTGTGGCAACATGTGATTTCCCCCCCTTATGTTAAACTCTCACTTAAGTCCAAACTGTCAATGCTCTTTTTGCTTATGTTTTTTAAGCTTCCTTACTAGTGAAACCAAGTCAATCCTAACTTTTCACTTTTGTAGATTTTTGTTTTCCTTAGCCTCGTCTATTTTGATCAATTTTATGCTTTAGTGCTGTCTTTACGAATATGCTGTTTCCTGAGCGAACTATTTTTGAGAATATGACAGCTTGCTTGGCAAGTAATGGAATTTGATGTGTGAACCCAATTGCAGATCCTGACACTGCTGCAGTTAAATCTGACTCAGTTGATGCTTCCTTGAGCAAGGGAGGTGCAGATCAAGCGAAGAAGAAAAGTCCTCCTCCTACTCCTGCTTTTAAGAAGAGACACAGGGGTTGTTCATTTTGCATTTTGGATTTGGAAAATACTCCAATCCCTGAGTTCCCACCCAATCATGCGGTGCTAGGTGTAATTACCATGGAAGATGTCATCGAGGAGCTTCTTCAGGTACTTGAGATATCATATTTTTCTTTCTAGTCATTTTTTAACTTGAACTAGTGGCCATAGGTCTTTGTTGCTTACAAGGGCATGAAGAATTGATGGCTCTTTTTTGTCTTCACTCTTCAGAACAATTCTTTTTAAAGTACATTTGGGCCTTTCAGTGGTTATGCACCCTTTATGGGTATTTAAAAGCTTAATGAATTGACCGCTTGTTAGCTGCTTCTAATACCTTGCGTACAAATCTTCATCACTGCATATACCTTTTTTGCAGGAGGAGATATTGGATGAAACTGACGAGTATGTAAACATTCACAACAGGTAAGCACATATTTCCATTTGTTGGTTTATCACAGGCTTCATAGGTAAATCCTTGGGTAAATTGAATAAGATCATGCCAACTCCCACAAGATTTAGTCTTGGTTGTCTATGCCAAAAAGCCTTGCAGCCTCTGTCAAAACACTGGACCCTGCATCCTGCGAGAGGGTTAGGAGGATAATTTCTTCACAATGCCAGCGAAGAGGGGCCATTCATCCAGGAATTAAAATGCTTTAGTGTTAAACACAAGTAAAGCTCTTAGAAGGAAGTTGAGAACATAAACAAAACATATTAACTAAATGCTTTCTGTTGCAGGATTAAGATTAATATGAATGCGTCGCAGGAAAAGCTTCCCGAATTAAATGCTATAGAGTCTTCTCGTTCACATACTGCCTCAGAGGTTCCTGGTCCTCACAGCGATCAGCCGGTCTATGCCAGAACTTCACGATAACAGGCCCTCCAGTTACCACACTGTACCACTGTTAAAGTGTTCAAGAGAGCTTCGTTTAGCCGTCCTCATTGTTCACTGTACAATCGTTAGGCTTTGCGTCTGATACTCCAAGGGATCAATTGTATCATATTGTTGTAACTTACAAACAAATGTTATACTTCTACTTCTGAAAAAAGCAATATATTTCATCATAGAAGTTTGATCAAATTTGGACATAAGAAGAGTGCGAGCTGTGTATTCCACCGCCCAGTTTACTTTTTCCCATATGTTGTGGAAAATTACATATCTAGATAATGAATTAAGTCCTTTAGGTTGTGATAAGGATTTTCTTCTGTTATTGGTGAGTTAAAGATTTGTGGTTCGTCTTGGACTGTTTGTGTGTAGATACTGATATAGTACAACTAGATATGGCCATGGTTTCAGAATCGTCGGTTTTAGTTTAAAACTGACAAATTCGATTTTTTAGAAAGGTGAAACCAATCTGTCTTGTAGGAATGGTTACAGTTACTGTTCTTGAATTTTCGATTTCGATTTAAAAACTGATGATTTTGATTTCTGTTTCAGTTGTCGTTATAAAATTGATTTTAAGAAAATATGACAATGAATGTAAATAAAAAAAAGAACTTTATTGTTTTATTATGTGCAAAGAAAAAGAAAAATTGATGTATATTTTATGAAAAAAATATTAGATTGGTCTTGAATTTATATTAGTCATGGAATATAGACTTACTAATAGAATGGGATAATGGATGGTTGGTTTAGGATTGGAATTACTGGTATTAGATGTTGACTATTGATATTGAATTCTAAATTGATCAAATATTTTCTTAGTCTCACTTTGAGAGTCTTTTTTCTTTTTTGCACACAATTTGAGAAAAATTAGTTGGCTTTATTGGAAAAGTAAATCTATTATATTATTTTTCTAAAACACCCTCACGTTAATATTAATAATATAACCAATCAAGATACTTTTACATTAATTATAACAATAATTTTGATAGAAAGTTGTATTATTCAAGGCATGAATTAAAACAATTATTGAATAAGGTGGGTTAATATTTAGTGATAACAAAGTATATTAAATAACAGCATTTTAGAGAAGTTAAAAATTAATTATATTTTTTAATTGAAAAGTAAACTATAATTTAAAATAGATGAAAAAAAATGGAACGGAGGAAGTAAATTTAGGTAGCAAATATTGTTCTATACGATTTGAACAAGTTTTAAATTGTCTGTTCTAATTCAAAATTTTGGTAAACCTAAATTAAATCTTTAGTTACGATTATAGTTTCGATTCCGGTTTCCAAAATTTGGTTTTGATTTCGATACAACAAATTATAGATACTAGTTCAAATCCTAACAGTGGCCACCCTAAGTACAACTTCATCCGATCATCCATCACATATTATGGAACAACTCTCCCAAATCAATCTTAGTATGAGTTTAATTTTCCAGACAATCGAAAGAGAAAAACCATGACTGGAAGGCTAATTAAAATTGTTTTGATTAAATATTTAAGTGCAGGCCAATGGCCATTGACCATCTTTCCTCCTGCTGTCCAGAAACTCGCAAAGACAGCCCCCGATAACATTGGCAATTGCCAACACGATGTAATCTCGAAATTTATATGTTCTAGTATAAGAACATGGATGGATTTACTGCTAAATTTCTTCCTTCTTTATTAACCATCTCCATAGATAATAGAAATAAGTAATACTATTATTAATGCTACTCCTAGATCCTAATTACGATACAACCCCGGGCATCTTGGGGGTTAATCTTAAGTTGCTTGCTTTGCATCACCAGATCGTTAGAATCTTAAATTAGATTCCCACTGCTAAAACTTGACCTGGGTTTCCTCTCGTTTCTTTGAATCCACTTCTTGATCTTCCTTTCCTTCTACACTTCTTTTTACAGTTAAAACTTCACTGTCTTCCACCTCTTAACCGTCCAGAAGTGCGCATTTCCATCGTTCTTGGGCTCCCAGATACTTTTCCCTAGTTTATTTTACATTGGTTTAGATGATTGCTGGGGTTGCAGGTACTGATGTTAAAGACACAAAACATTTATGGCAATAGCAAAGTTTGGTCGGCTGGCAAAACGGTCTTATAAATCATATGGGTTCTGTGTGAAGTTAACTGCAGTAGTAATCTTGGGTCTTTGTTTTGTATTTGTTTGGTCTGTTTTTTCACCCTCCAAATTTTCTGTGACTTCCCAAAGAGAGACTTTTGATGATTTTGCTGAACCCGTATCTGCAAATGGAAGAGTTACTGATTCTGGGGTTCATTTCAACAAGAACGAACTCAAGAATGGTAAAGAAAGTAGCTCAGAAAAGAAAGGTCAAATCTTGGAAGAAAAAGACAAGAAAAGGGTTAAAGGTTCTCCACCGTTGAAATCTGGGAATATGCATAAAGATCAGAAAAATGTACCAAAAGGGAAGAAACAAGGGGATAAAAGTCCGAGGCATACCAAACAGGCTGGTGAGCAGAAAATTCCAGAAAAGGAGAGATCTGAGAGCGATGATTTGCAGGAAGAAAAGCAAGATGAGGATGTGAATGGCAGTGAAGAAGACACAGAAAATGGTGAGGCAAATTTAAATGAGGGGGAAGGGGTCCAAGGGGATACTGATTTAGCTAATGCTTTGGATTTGGACGAGGAAGGAGTGGAGAAAGTCGAAGATGATAGCGGAGATTCAACAAATTCGAAGAAGAATAAGAAAAAAAAATTGGGGCCATTATTCGATCCCAAAGCACATTATTCTTGGAAATTATGTAGTACAAGAAGCAAGCATAACTACATTCCTTGTATTGACATTGAAAGTAGCAGTGGAAAACTGCAGAGCTATAGGCATCATGAGAGAAGCTGCCCCAAAACATCTGTTTTGTGTCTTGTCCCCCTTCCCCTTGACGGTTATGGGACTCCAGTAAAATGGCCTGAGAGTAAAGTAAAGGTACGCAACCTCAGATTCTGATTGGCGGAAATTGTTTTGAGTTCTCTATTCTTCTGACTTGTAGTAAAACTGGCAGATATTGTACAAGAATGTAGCACATCCAAAACTGTCTGCATTTGTCAAGTCACAGAATTGGGTAGTTGAAGCTGGAGAATATCTGGCTTTCCCGCAAAATCAGTCAGCACTGAAGGGTGGAATTCAACATTATTTGGAATCCATTGAAGAGGTGAGTTTTTGGGCTTGGCTGTTACAACTGCTGGTATGTTTACGGTTTTCAGAAAGGTCTATTGATTTCTAATGCATCAGCGGTTTTTGCCCAAGTCTTGAAACAAGCTATTAAACTGGCCTTCTCATGCTGAGGGAAACTCTTCTTATTCTTATATGAATATGTCATACAGCTACATATCTGATGATCAATCTGAGATGATTATGACAAGGGTAAATAATGATTTATTAAAATTTAAATGTACCAATAATTTTGGAAAATGTGTTATCCAAATAATAATATCATTCAGCAAGTGCTCATTCTGAATTGTGTTTGGTGTACATGTCTTCTTGTGTTGTGTGTCATTTTGCAATACCTAAGTCTTTAACATAGTACCGAGTACATTTTGAAAGCCAAGATTCCAACTCAATTGTTATGCAACATCTTTTTAGTATGCTATGTTAGTTTTCATCACCTCTAATTAAGTACTTTCTTTTAGCACAACATTAACTAAGTGCTTGATATGAAATTGAATTTGGCGGGACTGTGTAGATGGTGCCAGACATTGAATGGGGAAATAATATTCGTGTAGTGCTGGATGTTGGATGCACAGATTCAAGCTTTGTGGCTTCTCTACTTGAGAAGAATGTGTTGGCACTTACTCTAGGTTTGAAAGATGACTTAGTGGACCTAGCACAGCTTGCCCTTGAGCGTGGTTTTCCAGCAGTAGTTAGCCCATTGGCAACACGGCGTCTTCCCTTTCCTAGTGGTGTTTTTGATGCACTTCATTGCAGCGAATGCAGCATATCATGGCATTCTAATGGTCTGTGTCCTCTTATCTTTGTTCTGTTCCTAGTTTCACCTGAGTTTCATTAGAAATTATAGTTGATATGTCAGAGGGTTTTATTTTCAGGGGGCAGGCTTCTTCTGGAGATGAATAGGATTTTGAGGCCTGGAGGATACTTCATCTTGTCAAGCAAACATGACAGCATTGAAATTGAAGAAGGTTCTCCCTTTTGGCTTTGAGAAAAAATTCTTTTTCTTTAAAGCAGCAGTTTGTTTCATCAGCTATATTTAAGCAGCTGTTCCTCTCAAAAATTTTTGTTCTCTTCTTCTTTAGCTGTTCTTGCTTGTGTCATCAGAGCGTTCGGATTGTTATACTTTTGTCTTCTTCATCTCCAGTTGCAATCTGCAAATTCTCGGAATAGCTCAAGTAGAACCTTAAAAATCCTCGTTCAAAAGTATTTATTCAACCAGTTTGTTCGGACAATGCATATAGTCATCGTTTTATGAACACCCAACTCTGGTCTCTGTCTTAGAATACGTAAGTAGTTCCTTTGAGTGGTGAAGTCCATGTAAAACTCCTGAGATTTAGTTAGAATATTATGATATGAAGTAAAACCTTTGTACAGAATAATGTATGGCTGTAAAAGGCAAAATGGTAGACTCCTTAAGAAGTTTAGCCAGTTCCTGACTGAATTTTGCGGAGTTTTGAAGAGGTAAAACTAGTTCCTCTGTGTGATCCCTTGCCTTTATGTTATATTCTTGCTCCATTCAATAACCAAAATTGTTTTTCTTCATGAAATAACATCTTATTGATGTCATTTATCCCTTTCTCTAGCCATGTCCAAACTTACAGCCTCTATTTGTTGGAATATCCTGGCTGATAAAAGTGATGAAGTCAGTGACATTGATGTTAAGATATATCAAAAGCCAGAATCAAATGACATATATGAATTGAGAAGGAAAAAGGTTCCACCTCTATGCAAGGAAAATGAGAATCCAGATACTGCCTGGTAAGTTGGTTTTCACTCTTTATAGGATCCATATCTCATTTTCAAGTTCTAAGCGGGGATGGTCTTTTGTCTTGTAAAGAACTCACTTTTCTGTGTATCATTTACATCTGGCGTGTAGCACTGTCACCATCCTTAGATTTGGTTATTTTTTCTTTCTTTGAGGTGTGGTTACTTGCTTCCCTCATGTTATCAGGTTGCCAGAAGATGCAAAGACGGTAATGCTGGTGAAACACATGCACTCTTCAGCATAACAGCCTCTCTATGTTTTGATGTCCCTGTCACTTTTCTTTTTATTCTTATGTTGCAAGTAGTTGAAACAAGAATTGTGAAGGAACCTTATTATATGGTTTTAAATTTTTGTATATTAGTCACTGCCGTAAAGATCATTTGGAGCTTTCACTTGAATGATACAGAGCATGCACTATTGTGCACTAAATCTGAAGTATACTTCAACAGCCTGTCCAAAATGGACGTGTTATTTATCTTGGTCATCTGAAGACATAACTAGCCAGTTTGGATCGTACATCTTGGTTTTGATAAACAACAAGATTAAGCACGATATTCTACCTCACTTGTCGGTCACATGGATAATAGTAGTCTCTAAAAGATCTTGTGAGAATCTGGACAACTGCACATTTTGCTAACTTATTTATAGTTTTTTCCACATTTTTGTGTACTAGGTATGCTTCAATAAAGAATTGCTTGCACTCCATTCCATCTTCCATAGAAGAACGTGGGACCGAGTGGCCAGAGGGTTGGCCAAAGAGGCTTGAAACATTTCCGGACTGGATAAACAATCGAGAGAAATTGATTGCTGAAAGTGAGCACTGGAAAGCAATTGTAAACAACTCCTATCTAACCGGAATGGGCATCGACTGGTCCAGCATCCGGAATGTAATGGACATGAAAGCCATAAATGGAGGGTATGCCATCAGATTGCCCAGATAAGATTTCCTTTTCTTGAAATATGTTTTTCTTGGAATCTTGATGTGAAGAGGAAGGGGCCAGAGTTCCAAATAGCAAAATCTATTCCATAACTGTTTTTGTATCTCTATGTTCATCATCAACTTTAAAATGGTGGTTAAAACCAAGAACCAGAAGAGGTGCAGGACTCTGATTTCAATTCATCTTTACAGGTTTGCAGCTGCTCTTTCACAACAGAAGGTGTGGGTGATGAATGTAGTCCCTGTACATGCACCTGACACACTTCCCATAATCTATGAGCGTGGCCTTATCGGCATATATCATGACTGGTGCGAGTCTTTTGGAAGCTATCCAAGATCATATGATCTCCTGCATGCTGATCATCTCTTCTCAAGACTTAAAAACAGGTAGAAGGAATTTTTCTCCAGTCATTATGTTCTCATTGGCTATTGCTTTTATGTTGCAGACAAGTCATTGATTGCTGATCTTACAAGGTAAAGATTTTTTTGGGTTTTTTTTTTGTTGCCTTTCTCACTCATTTATCTGGAACATAAGATGAAATTGTTATGTAGAAGCGCAGATGTTTAAAAGCTCAACTCGCTTGCACTGCTTGTACGCGTGAGGAGGAAGAAAAAACTTACAAGAATAATTGGATAAAAAACTTCCAAGAATGCTTTAATGGAAATTCTAAGATTTTCTTTCTAGATTCTCTTAACCGTTGTTATTTTTTGGAACATTTACTTCTTGATGGATGTGTGGGTTATTCCAAGATAATGTTCATTGCAGGTGTAAGCATCCTGTAGTAATTGTTGTTGAGATGGACCGCATACTACGGCCTGGTGGTTGGGCGATCATACGCGATAAGGTAGAAATTCTTGATCCACTTGAGGGAATATTGAGGAGCTTGCACTGGGAGATTCGTTTGACATTTGGCAAGGATAGGGAGGGTATTCTATGTGCACAGAAGACCGGGTGGCGACCATGAAGGTATTATTGGTTGTATTGACTATATTGTCAGTTTTGGACTGCTATCCTCCCCCTCCAAGCTTGGTAGCTGAGAATTGCTTGATGAAGACTGGTATGAAAAGAAAGGCTGTTATCTCAGCGAATTCTGTTGAAGATGTACATACCTTGTCTTTTCATCATCCAGCTGCAAACAGAATCAATGTTCACTTTCATCCACCCACCCCAAACCCGCCTATAGGGACGGGGTGTAAAAATATTGTGCAAAGGATACTTTCAATAGAATGTTTTCTGGTTGTGGTGTTGATTTCTATTGGGGTACAGTGTTGTGACATCTAATGAAAAAGAAAGATGGTTTGTACAGTGTCTACATTCAGCATGCGGGGCTGTATTCATGAGATGTTTTGACTCGACTCTGTTCATTGAGATGTACTGCAACAATACACATCAGTTTATATGAAAAATTTTCTTTTCACGTTTCAAATTCGTGTACCTTGTGCCTTCTCTAAACTTTGTGTTCAGTTAAATGCAATCTATGTTGGGAAGGATGATTGTCTTGCTGCAAAACTACATGTTGTATAATAATTAGGCCTAAGAGTTTGAGAATGTTGATATTGTATAATGACTACTCGTTTGGATTGCTATTTTTTAAAGTTATTATATAATAATGATTTGATGTTTATGAATTAAAAAAAATAATTAAAAAATATGTTGATAAAATACTTAAAAATATTTTAGCAGAAAATTGCAATGTAAACACCTATGCTATTCTTTTTTTATTATGTAAGTAATTTAAGTGCAATAAAAGTTCAAAATTCCAAACTTCTTGCAACTTTACGACATTAACAAAAGTGTCATTAAATTACTCCAAAAAAATCTGCTCTCTTAAGCAACAAAATTGTTTTCTGCCCAAAAAAAAAAAAAAAAATTGATAATAGTAACTGATAAACAAAAATAACCGTATAGCATTTTTTTTTTCCGGCCTTATTGGAGTCTTATAATTACATTTTGTAACTGCAATCATCAGAAACAGAGCAATCAGTCAGAAATATGACAGACCACCTGAACCCCTGAATTTAATTCCAAACATGTTCCCATCTCTCTCCCCTACGCGTCTCACCCTCCTCACTCTCCTCTCCGCCACCACCCTCTTCCTTTTCTACAAATCCCACCGCCGCCTTCTCCACCGTCTCAAAACCTTCAAAACCCTAAACCCTGATACCAGAGGCAAAATCTTTTTCATTTCTCAAACATCCACATCCAAAGGTCTAGCTCAACGCCTCCACAACCTACTGACCCTCAATAACCTCCCATTTGACCTTATAGACCCCAAAGATTACGAGCCGGAAGACCTATGTAGAGAAACCCTCGTTTTAGTAATCGCTTCGACGTGGGAAAATGGGGAGCCCCCGCAAAATGGGGCCTTTCTGGTTAATTGGGTGAATGAAAGTGCGGAGGATTTCCGGGTCGGCGCTGCTTTGCTGGTTAAGTGTAAATTTGCGGTTTTTGGGGTTGGGAGTAGGGCTTATGGGGAGACGTTCAATGCTGTGGGGAAAGGCTTGTCGGGGAACTTGAGGAAACTAGGGGCGAAGGAGCTGTTGGAGATTTGTGAAGGTGATGTGGACGGCGGGGATTTGGATAAGGTGTTTGATGGGTGGAGTAAGAAAGTCGTTGAGGCGTTAAAGGATAATTGGAAGGAAAATGGTGTGTATTTTGGGAATTTGAATGGCGTTGATGGTGAGGCGAGTGATGAAGAGGAGTATGATGATGAGGATGATGAGGAAGGAGAGAATGATGGGGAGTCGGAGCTTGTTGATCTTGAGGATATTGCTGGTAAAGGACCTTCAAGAAGGAAGGAGATGGTGGAGGCTAAAGCTAATGGAGAATTGAATGGTGTGACTGGCAAGAAAGCAATGGTGACTCCTGTGATCAGGGCAAATTTGGAGAAGCAGGTAGTTCGATGAAGTGTCTGTTTTTCAGATATTAAAGAATCTAGGATGCATGATTGATATTTAAAAAAAAAAAAGTTTTGCACCTTCGGAGTTTAATGTATGTTTTTTGAAATAATGAGACTTAAATCGTCTGTTCATCATGGCTTGCCTTCAGACTGGGTATAAGTTATTTGAAGTACCAAAAGCTGCTTCTAATGTAACAATGTTTGTCTGATGGTAAACTATAGAATACATCCGTTGACTATAATTTAGTTAAATTTTTGTATCTTCGTCATTGGCCTTCAACCTCATATTTGAAGATGTATATTTTTAGTCTTATTATGCTCTAGTAGTACATTATTAATATCCTCTATGTTGGTAATTTTGTTCTGCAAATCCTTTTCCTATGATTTTATTTCAATATCTGTTGGATTTCACAGTTTCTTCTGCTTTTGTGTGAATTTTGAGACTTTACATGGGGGATGATTTCAGCTTGTTTGATTTATTATGCATGCGGAATCACTTTGTTTTTGTTGGGTTTCTTAGTTTGCTAACATGTTACATTATGGTGAAAGGCCAATTATGTACCTGCATATCTTGTATCTAATTTTGTTTTCTGTAGATCTGTATGTAAAGTCCTCCATCGCTTTTGAACTCACAGCTATGTTATGGCTATTGCAGGGGTATAAAGTTATCGGGTCCCACAGTGGAGTCAAGCTTTGTAGATGGACCAAGTCTCAACTAAGAGGCCGTGGAGGCTGCTACAAGCACTCATTTTATGGGATTGAGAGTCACAGGTTTACTTTATCAACTCTTGACACTTATTGTACTATTGGTCGTTTGAGAGTTGCAATTAGACTACATAGATATGTCTCCTCTGGCTTGAGCACTGATTTACCTTATATCATGTGGATGTCATTACTGTATCCAAGTAAAAGCTTTCAGATCCTCATGTGTGAGATGGTCGCAAGCATTTTCACAGCCTTAAAAATTTTCTTAAAAGGCATTCCAAACTACAAACTTTCTCAACTAAATAGAGCCTAAAGTAAACCCCAGTCAACATGATTGTAAATCTTTTGTTGAATTGTTGTGTAAAATTTTTAACATGATTAGCCTATAGGTTATCTGTTCTTAGAGAAGGTAGTTGTTGTACTTAGAACTGTTCTAAGAGCGCTTTAGCGGTTAAGAGCTGCAGATGCTTTCCTGATAAGCTGTGCAGGTTTTTGTTGGTGCATGACTTTGTGGATGTTTCTCTGTTTCGTAGAGATTAATTTATATCCTTTTTCAAATCTTTAGATGCATGGAGGCTACTCCGAGTTTAGCATGCGCAAATAAGTGTGTTTTCTGTTGGAGGCATCACACAAATCCTGTTGGGAAGAGTTGGCAGTGGAAGATGGATGATCCTTTAGAGATTGTGAATACAGCTATTGAGTTGCATACCAAAATGATAAGGCAAATGAAAGGAGTTCCAGGCAAGTATTAAGGTTGCATCAACCTTTTTTTCCCATATGGAGTATCATTGTAGCTCTCGTTCGTGTAAGAGAATTAGAACATTCAATTAAATGCATGGTATAATAGCATAAAGGTGAGAGAGCTTTTAGTTAAAGCACTTCACTATCTAGGCTTTTTCCTCTTTAGTCCATGTTTAACCGCTCAAACTGATGAAAAGTTGTTACCCTAGTGTAAAGTTTTGTCCTGAAAACTGGATGATGTGTGGGTACTGTTAGCGTTGTTCTTAAGAGGCATATATACCTGCAGGTGTTAAGGAGGGGCGCCTGTCAGAGGGTCTTGCCCCTAGGCACTGTGCCTTGTCTCTTGTTGGTGAGCCCATCATGTATCCTGAGATCAATACATTGGTAGATGAGTTGCATCGAAGACGGATTTCTACTTTTTTAGTGACAAATGCACAGTTTCCGGAAAAGATCAAGTTGCTGAAGCCTGTTACACAGGTTTGCTTGTTTTGTTTCCGTCTTCAGTTCTGTTTAAATATCTAACTGAGTTTTGGTGCTAATTGTCACTGATTTCTTTCAATTGATTATGCAGTTATACGTTAGTGTAGATGCTGCAACAAAGGACAGCTTGAAAGCTATTGATCGGCCGTTGTTTGGAGATTTTTGGGAGCGATTTGTTGTGAGAATCTTCGTGATATTGAAATCTATAATTTGTTTCATCTTACGCTTTCTTCATTTTGATATCAAAATCTATCATTTATTTCATTTTAGGCTTTCTTCTTTATGATATGGAAACCTATTATTTATCCATTTTAGGCTTTCTTCTTTTCTGAACCATTTGGATGAATGCTAGATGGCTTAAAAAACAAAAAAAGAGAATGGGATTCCCTCAATTCTAGCACCAGTTGGATTGCGTGATTATCATCATAGAACCTTCCAAGTGTTCAAACTTGTCTTTGATTGTCAATAGGGAGAAATTAGGAAAGATGTGCTTTTACAAGGAGCTTCTACTTGTTTTAGTTTAGCTTTGGGATGCCTGGCTGCCTCAATGTAACTCTGCCCTATCTGTTTTTGCCTTAATCAGGAGTCCCTGAAAGCTTTAAAAGACAAACAACAGCGGACGGTTTATCGCTTGACTTTAGTCAAAGGTTGGAATACAGAGGATGTAGATGCGTATTCTAGCCTCTTTGGCACTGGGAATCCCGATTTCATTGAAATAAAAGGAGTTACTTATTGTGGATCGTGAGTTCCGAACCTAGCATTCTCTCCTCTGCCTCTGCACCTCCCCACCAAAAAAAGAAAAAGAAAACCTTCCCCAAGGGTCTTATTCCCCAAATGGCCTTTTGTTCTATTTTGACAGTGATATTGGAAGTGAAGTACTGAACACTTTTATAACAGGTCTGCTACGTCGAAGTTGACAATGGAGAATGTGCCTTGGCATTATGATGTAAAGGAGTTTTCTGAGGCATTATGTCGGAGAAGCAACGGAGAGTATGCGGTTGCTTGTGAGCATGTACATTCGTGTTGCGTTCTTTTGGCTAAAGTGGAGAAATTTAAGGTGGATGGCCAATGGTACACATGGATAGATTATGAAAAATTCCACGACCTGGTATGCAACTTTTCCCAGTGAAGTAAATTTACGTTGTAGCATGCATACATATTTAATGTCTATCTCATTCTCTGAAAATTCAGGTGGCTTCCGGAAAATCATTCACTAGCAACGATTACATGGCGCCAACACCAAGTTGGGCAGTCTATGGAGCAGAGGAAGGTGGTTTTGATCCAGAGCAAACTCGTTACAAAAAAGAGCGGCATCACAAAAACAGTCGCTGAGCGGGTGTGGAACTATTTTTGGTTACTGAAACAGGTCGGTCAGGTTGGAGTTTCGCCTTGAGAGAAAGTTGAATGGGTAGAGCAGCCTGCAGTTTTGTTTGCAGAATCAGGTTTTACTGTACACTTAGAAAGTTAATTCTGTAGAATAGTCACGAAATGCAACAAACACAACTACAACAAACAGATGTACTACTGTATCTTACCATCAAAGTATTCCTTTATTATGCAAATGGTTGGTGGTAGTGCTTATTTATGAACCGCGTTGACTTGCTAATGATCTTTGTCCTCTCTCTGTTACTTATTTTCTTGGCATGTGCAGACCACTGCGACGTTTTGTTTGTTAGATTGTCTGTGTCCCCTTCCCGTTGCTTCTCCTCCTGTACCATAATTGTCCTTTCCCCTCCTTTTCTTTTCAAGTCTCAACTCGCTCAAACAGGACAAGAACCTCCCAAAGTCTTATCAATTCCCCAAAATATAGTTCCCCTAGGGTTGGCTGGTGCTGGGGAAGCCTTTTCAGGTCCTGGCATCGGATGGTCGCGGTTCGACTCATGTTAATGTCTTGTGTCTTCTGGAGGTGGGGGCACAAGCACAGTGGGATTAGTCGAGTTCGGAATATTACTCCGTTGAATCCCGAATATTCACTGTGTCCGAAAAAAAAAAGAAAAAAGACTACCCCCTTTTCTACATACGCGAGTTTCTACGTTGCAGTTGAACAGAGTCCATTAATATATTTGGGGCCATGGTGAAGCTTTGTGGGGATGAAATAGTGTGTACCATTGGTTCCATATAGTTCAATTTGTAAAGAGCGAAACCAGGGAGCATCACGATTCTTTAAGACGAGGACTCGAGGGTGAAGGCAAATTGATCACTACAGCATCATCCTCTGGGGCCAGAGAAATCTTGAGCTTGGATTTGATTTGAGAGAAAAAGGGGTATCGTTGACAGTCGGCAAAGTGCTACCTATGGCAACGGAATACGGCGCACCATGACGCTGCCTTCTACTTGCTCGCCGTTTTAACCATTATTTGCCTAGTCTTCCATGGAAAATACTCGATTGCTTTTGATAATAATTGTCCAATCACTTATCAGTTGCGTTTCCAGCCTCATTTCTTCTCTTGCTTTTCTGTCACAGATTTTGTTCCCAATCAACGTCCAATGGCCCTACCCCAGGAGAAAGTTCACTTGGATGACTTATGTGCTCCATTTATCCTCTTCTTCTCTAATTTTTTTTTTTTTTTTAAGGGGGGAGGGGGGTGTTGGTGGGGAGTTGTTTTCCGGGTTCCTGGAATACGCGAATTTAATAAGATGGGCTAGCTCTAATTTCAAAATTTTGAGTACAATAACGAAAAAAACGTAGTCAAGAAAGAATGGAAACAGAATTTTCAGATGAGACGAGGAGGACTACTACTACTACTAATGCTGGAGGTGGAAAAGTTTGACTATCCCAGAGATCCAAAGCAAAACTGTGATTAACTCTAAAAAAGAATTTGATGGCATGCGTGATGGCTCCGAATCTTTGCTTGCAAATGATAACCAAAAGACCATTTCCCGTTCTTTCTTTTTCACTCGAGACTAGAAAACAAGAACAACGCAATGGAAATTTGCACTAACATGCAAATTTGTCCGAGTTGGCACGACTAATGCAGCCAACGCAGTACAGTTTGGCAAATACATATGAAAACAAGCCCATGACATTTATTTAACTAGCATCAGTGGACAGCAAATAAAATACTACAAAACTTCCAAAAAAAACACACACACTGGTAGATGCCAAGTATGAACCACTGAGCTTAGTTCAATGGCCACCACTATAGCGTCAAGGCTTGATGAAATGAGAGGTCAAGATTCAGATCCTGCCTCCCACCATTTGTCACTAAATGTGACATGCCATCTCAAGTAGCTACCGGATCGTCGAGGCCGATAGGTGGTTCAGTCCCCTCCGATTTCTTTTCGAACCTTTTCAGGTTTTCCCCATTCCCCATAGTATACATTTACCCATACTATAGAATAGATATAGGTCTGTCGTTTCTAGGGGGAAAAAAAAAAAAAAAGTAGATGCCAAGCATGAGGTAGTTAATTTGAACAGCACCACCAGCACTAGCTGAATTTGGTTCCAACCAAGGATTTAGTAATTAAATCAATACTGCATGGTATAAAAGATGCTTCAGAGTGTAACCACACACACAAAAGCTATACGAGATGTTTTCATTTCTGACCATATAATCTATCCTATCATTTATAACGTACGTACCTGCAATTTCAGCAAAGTATACATGTCAGCTAAAAAAAGAGTGTGTATTCACCATCGTTCCTGACCTACTATTTAATGGTGCAAGTACGGTAAAGTGTAGAGAACGATCAACACAAAATTTGTACGGCCTTGATTGGATTACAAGCTTTTCTCTGTTTAATGTTGGCCAAGTTTAATGAGAACGCTGCAAATTTTCTTACCTCACAGGATTTCAGCAGACTTCAGCACAAGGCAATGAAAAACCAGAACCAAGTATAGTGTAAAGGTGGAAGACAACCGCTGAATTAATTATTAATATCGAACGAAAAAAATGAAAAACAGAACGAAAAGAAACAAAATACTAAACCATTAGCACGATTCCCCAAACCAAACCCCACCTTTGGTGGGTGTTTTAGTTTAGCAAACATAAACCACACAAGGCAAAAAAAAAAAAAGGGCAAATTAATTCATTAATGATCTTTCCTCCAATCTTCTTTCTTGAATTCCATTCAACCAAAAAATCTTGAAAGAAAGAATTAATGGAACCAACAACTACGAGATTTAGCTGCTCTTCCTTGGCTTACTTTTGCGCCTGGCTCTGCTCCTTGGAGCCGAAAGCTGCTTTTTTGAAGAGGATGATGCTGCTGCTGCTGCTGTTGTCATCGTCGTCGTTGTGGCGTCTTCTTTCATCTTTGATGGCTGCCCTTTTTCTTTTTCATCGCTTGTTTTCACTTTCTTTGAATCACCTCCTTCAACATCATGGGCCTCCTCCTCTTGTGCTGTTTTCTCTTCCTCCTTCACTTCTTCCACCTCAGTTTTCTCAGCAATAATTTTCCGGGGTCTTCCTCTTTTCCTAGGAGTCAGAGGCTGCTGCTGTCCTTCTGCATCAAGGGATGATGATTCTGCTATTGCGACTGATAACTCCTTTGTCTTTTTCACCGCTTTCTTTTTACCCATAAATATGTTTTTCAATCAATTCCCAAACAAATTCTTGAGCACCAAAACAAGATATACTAGCTCCCCACCTGACTACCGAAATTCTAACATGGCCAATACATATTGCTCCACTTCCATATATGCAACTATATGTATTGGATTAATATTCTCAAATTCACAAAAAAAAAAAAAAGGAATTACAAACTTAATACTAGTAGTATTTCAATAACAAATATTTGTCTCTTCCTAGATCCTAGAGCCACTTAAAAAAAAGTAGTAAAACACCGCAATCCATCTTGAATACTCCTACCATGTATCTTCCACTCATAGCATAGCAATATACATATGGGAAAGACCGAACTTTAGCTCTCACTTTGATGCAAGCAAGCTTAATAAAATGGATAAGCCGCCTCTTTAGCAGAATCAGATGGTATTATATATAACCAGAAATGAAACAAAATCCACTAAGCTAAAACACACCTTTCTAGGACCATGTGCACAAAAATTACCTCCTTTTTCCTCTAGCTATGTGTCTTTCTTCAATCTTTCTACCCGGGAGAAGATGTCTCATGCAGAAAATATCTGAATATGAGTACACTACAATTAATATGCATAAGTTTACCTTATCCTTGTATGAAGCTAGCTTTAGTCGTTTTAGCTGAAGAAGAAAAGACGGGCAGTGACGAAAGAAAAGAAATGAGGTCGAAAGATGGAGAAAGAGAGTAGGGGTTGGCTATTGGCTAAGGCTATGGCTATCTGTCAATTCTACGCCTAGCCTAACCACGGTTAAGTTGAGAAAAGGATCAAGTCTGGTCAACAACTAATTTGAAAAAAAAAAAAGGGATAATTTCAGAAACCTCCCCTGAGGTTTCTAACATTTACACTCACCTCCTCCGTGGTTTGAACAATTACACTAACCTCCCCTGAGATTACTAATCCTTTACAAATTCAGTCCAAATGATTAAAATATTGTTTTAGAGAGTGAAATTAGAATTTTGTACCTGATTTGCACTTTGTGCTACATGTCCAATGAATGACAAAGTATTACAAATTAATTAATAATTAATAAATTTTAAGGAACGTAGTTTATAGGCAAATACGTATTACTTATTTAAAGTATCAGCTCTTTACGGGTATTTTATTTTCAAACATTTACTTTATTACAAATATTTATTCTCAAATACAGATTTGTATTTACTCTCAAATATTTAATTTTTGTTAAACAAAAAACCTACCAGTTTTTCTTTCGTAGAAATATTAATATAACGCTTTTTCAATTTTAGTTATAAATATTTATGTATTTAGCATAAATTAAATGATTCAGGATAAAATACTCATAAAGAGCTAATACTTTACTCATGTAATGGATGAAAATCATAAAAAATTAATACTTTATGGGCCATTTCTTTTTTAAAAAAATATTTAATTTATATTAAATAGATAACCTACTAATTTTCTTTTTGCGAGAATATTACTGTAACACTTTTTAATTTTTAATCACAAATGTTAATATATTTATCATAAATTAAATATTTAAAAATAAAATATCTGTAAAGGGCGGGTACTTTAAATAATATAAGGAGTGTAGTTTATTGATTTAAGTAAGGAGTGTAGTTGATAGGCAAATGCATATAACCTATTTAAAGTACCAGCCCTTTACAGATATTTTATTTTCAAATATTTAATTTATGATAAATATATTAACGTTTGTAATTAAAAAGTAAAAAGTGTTACAGTAATATTCTCGCAAAAAGAAAATCAGTAGGTTATCTATTTAATATAAATTAAATATTTTTTTAAAAAAGAAATGGCCCATTAAGTATTAATTTTTTATGGTTTTCATCCATTACATGAGTAAAGTATTAGCTCTTTATGAGTATTTTATCCTGAATCATTTAATTTATGCTAAATACATAAATATTTATAACTAAAATTGAAAAAGTGTTATATTAATATTTCTACGGAAGAAAAACAGGTAGGTTTTTTATTTAACAAAAATTAAATATTTGAGAGTAAATAGAAATCTGTATTTGAGAATAAATATTTGTAATAAAGTAAATGTTTGAAAGTAAAATACCTGTAAAGAGCTGGTACTTTAAATAAGTAATACATATTTGCCTATAAACTACGCTCCTTAAAGTTTATTAATTATTAATTAATTTGTAATACTTTGTCATTCATTGGACATGTAGCACAAAGAGCAAATCAGATACAAAATTCTAATTTCATTTTCTAAAACAATATTTTAATCATTTGGACTGAATTTGTAAAGGATTAGTAACCTCAGGGGAGGTTAGTGTAATTGTTCAAACCATAGGGGAGGTGAGTGTAAATGTCAGAAACCTCAGGGGAGGTTTCTGAAATTATCCCAAAAAAAAACTATCCTGCTTTGGCCAACCGGGGGGTACCGGGCACAGGCACATCAAGTGAAAATTACACTTGAGTTTAGAGTTTAGGGGGTATAAGCACATCAAGTAAAAATTACACCTAAGCTTAGTTTGGGCCATCAAAAAAATGCAAATGTGACAATCAAGTCATATCAAAATGAAATATTATTGTGCCACCAACATTTAATGTTTTTGATTTTGTGAGTTCTTGGTTATTCGTGTTTGAAATTTGATAATTTGAACTTCTAAAATGGTTGCATTATCCCTTCAAGAATGTGCAATTAGTTGGCCATGCAACTACGTCACGTGATTGGCAAAAAGGGCAAGATCAATACTTTCTCCGTTTCAATCATACTTTTTATTTTGGAATGTCTTAAAATATTTGTCATATTGAAAAAGTCAAATCATATTTTAGTTTCTCTTTCCAATATAACCCTTCTTATTAATCATATGCATGTTACTATTCTAACTTAAATTTTAAATTTGTGAGGGTAAAATTGAAAAGAGAAATACAAACATTACAATCAAGCCACTATTTTTAAAAAGTTGGATTCTCGAAACATGACTAAATAATTGGGACGAGCGGAGTATTAGGATAAATTCATTCTGACATTTGTGGAGTCGATCGAAACAATTATTTTGAGAGGTTGGATTTCCAGAAAAAAGATTTTGAATGGAAAGCATATTACGTTTATGTCACATAAATACTTTTGTGCTGATTAGAATTATTCATAATTAGCATGTAAATACGCCACTATCTCCACATATTTTCTAGGAGCACTGAGAGCACCTTAATCCTCAACACTAGATTAACTCATTGTGATCTAAACAACTCGTTGTAAACCTCTTGTGTCGAACACGAAAAATTATGGGCTTTGTCTCAAATAATTTTGATTTTCAAAAAGTCAAAATTAAATTTTAAAAAGCAAGTGACTCGTAATTTATAATTTTAGAGTTCTAGCTTTAGGGGGAAAAAAACCCAAAAACTATAAGAAAATTAGTTAAAAACATCACAAAACAGATTCTCTAGAATCAAAAGCCAGAATCGCGTCCAAAAATCAGTTGAAATCAAGGCCTATCTGGTGTTAAACTAGCAAGTACTCCACTAAATAGGAGTGGACAGTGGTGGGGTAAAATAAAGGAGAGGCTGCCGGGGTTGTGACTCGGTGAGCTATGACCGGAACCAGGGTGGAGGGTTGGGGGACTCTTTCCTCTTTACCCTTTACCATTTCGAGTTCTGACTTCTAACAATTGAGTGGGGTTAAAGGAAAGAGGTGGGGTACGGTCTATGACACACTTCAGTGTCTCAGTCTGACCACTGGTGTCTTCTTCTTTGCGGGTTTCTCGTATATCTTCTGGTTCCTGTGGACAAATTGAGTAAGTGGTCCGTGAATATTGGCCCTTGGATTCGATTCAGCTACGTCTGATGATCCATTATCCGATGAGGATCTACGGCCAGATGGACCACAGGTGTATATGATACTTGACCCACGGATGCAGGTGAACCCAAGTGGGCCTCATTGATATATATATATATATATATATATTAACTCGGGTTGGCAACACCCTCATTGACTCTTTTGACCAGCTACATTGGCCAAATTGTACAGTAGCTTTGCCTACGCAACGTTGCCAAATTGTACCTTTTTTTTTATTATTAGTGCCTACTAAAACCCAGTGAAAGTAGAAGACTCCTGGTCCTAGTAAAAACAATCAAAAAGAAGGGAAATCGTGTTGTCTTGTTTCCATTTCAATGGGATGCAAGAAACGTTACTACACTACTGTTTCTTTATTGAATCACACGCGTTCACAAGAATCTGCTCTTTTGACCAACCAAAGAACTCAACTTGCCTTGTCTCTATAATGTGCTTTTTCCATTTTGCAGATGTGAATAGGAGTATATTTTGCTTTGAAATTTATTGATTTTATGAGTTTTTAATGTTTATGTTATCTCGAATGGTTGAATCCTGTAAATTGGTTATAATGACCTTCTTCGAAGTTAAAAGAGATATCAACAGAGAGTGCCCCACAATTTTGTTACATCACATTCATCTCTCCTTGAGCTCTTCTGTTTCTTCTTTCCTGTAGCGTTGTTGACTTCCAAGCTTTTTTTTTTTTTTGAAACGATAGGAATATATCGATCAAAACATAACTTTACACTTGTAGAGCAACGGCTCCAAGAGACTTTACAAAGGTGTTAGACACCTTGAGGATTGTTCCATTCCTCATCAATACAAACTTCTCTATAAACTCATAAGTTAGTGCAGCCAAGTGAAGTCATTGTAAATGGGTATGAGTATACCATTATATTCAATTACCTATTTATGAGTTATTTAAAATTTACTTTTTTTTTTTTTGCATGTTATCTGACAAGAAATAACGATATTTTATTATTATTAAATTGATAAGAAATTCAAATTTATTTGCACAACCCTCACTAAAAAATTGAGTTTAAATGTATAATTATTTTAAAATGGTTATAAATGAGTGGGTCGGATCAACCCACTGTCCATCAATTAAATGGTTTTAATTGAATACCCATTTAGATCCATTTGAAATTAACGGACGGATTTAAGCGGAGTATTGATGGACAGATTTGAATGAATCAACATAATTAGGTTATTATTAACACCTCTAACTTGCAGTAATCTTCTTAATTAATAGTACTTTAATGACATCAGGCTCTTTAGTATACATTTTGAACGTGCAATTTTTCTTTTTATTAGAAGAGAGTGCAATCTGTGTAGTCATAGGTTGGCAAAATTTGTTGTTAACGAAATTACGCTGAAGAAGCTTCCCTACGTGGTTTAGAAATGCCGCGCATGAAGACTCTTTGGCAGTAGCTAGTTTTTTGTAGTACATTTGTATGTAGCCATATTATTGTTTACATATAAAAGTTGACATTTGACCAAAAAAAAAAATATATTGATCATGAGAAAGTTAGGATTTGTTATTGCTGGAGTTTTTATAAAGAGACGTACTAAGGTGATGTATGTAATGTATATAAGATAAAAATATGATTCGAAAATGTATTCAAAGAGAACTGAAAAAAAAAAAAGAAAATATTAGTAATTAGCGGCATCCAATGCACGGACAAACTGACAATGGGCTGAGAGTCTACCTGAATGGGCTAAAGCAGCTTCCATTATGGGCTAAAACATGTCGAAATCAACTAAACCCAATTCATTCGTGTGTAGACTGAAGCCCATTGATCCACTGACTCCTCGTCCTTTGCTTAACTAGCAATTAAGAAACATTGGATGAGAGCTATGCGTTATTTGTAGGGGTGTGCATCGAATTCGAATTCGGTAATTCGGAAGTTTGAATTCGGAATTTTTCGAAATTTTGGTACCTGGTAATTCGACCGAATTCGATTTCGAATTCACCAATTCCGAATTCGAATTCGTACCGAATTCAATTCGGAATTCGGTAAATTCCGATTTCACCGATTTCACCGAATTCGGAAAAATTTATATATTATTATATAATATAAAATTTATAAAATTTTATAAAATTTTATAAATTTTATAAAATTTATATAATATTATATAGTATAAATTTTATATTACATGTATAAAAAATATATTTATATATTAAAAACGAATTTGAAATCGAAATCGGAATTCGAATTCCGATTTCGAATTGTGAATTCGAAATCGGAAATTCCGATTTGAAAAACTCCATTACCGAATTCGAACCAAATTCGAAATATATGAATTCGGAAAATCCGAATTCGATTCCGATTTGAAAAACTCCATTACCGAATTCGAACCAAATTCGAAATATATGAATTCGGAAAATCCGAATTCGATTCCGATTTCCGATTTATCGATTTCGAAAATTCCGAATTCAATTCGAATTCGATCGGTAAATCGGAATTTTTCGATTTTACACACCCCTAATTATTTGTCTTAAGGCGATAAGTCAGTCGCTCGTTTTGGAGAACATCACTTTCATCAATCCAAGAAACCGACCTCGGCT
Source organism: Coffea eugenioides (assembly GCF_003713205.1). Classification (NCBI taxonomy): domain Eukaryota; kingdom Viridiplantae; phylum Streptophyta; class Magnoliopsida; order Gentianales; family Rubiaceae; genus Coffea; species Coffea eugenioides. Next base: position 2,325,443 of record NC_040044.1, read on the forward strand.
GCCAAATGTATTGATTTGGATTAGGCTATTCTATTCATATGATCCCACGCTTCCCCTGTCCCCGGTCTCCATCAACATTTCTTCTGCCTCCCAAATACTCCACATGTTATGTTGATCCATACGTATCTGTCCGTCCATTGTTTAGCTGCACTGTACACCATACAATATAGAAGATGCATATAATTATAGAAAAGGCACATTTTTGTGTAGAATATTTCGTGTTTGGATTGCAATTTTCTAAAGTTTTTATAGAAAATGTACGGTAACAATTTGATATATATATAAGGTAGAAAATTAATTACAAAATGTGTTCACGAAAAAAGCAGAGATTTTTTGATGAAAAATCTCTTTCCAAACAAGGTACCCTCTTTCAAATATTCAAGATGATGGGCTGTCCCATTGAAAAAAAGCTGAGATTTTACTGTTTTTTTTCAAAGGGTACTGAAGTATACTCCTAATTTCAATAATTGATCGAAGGGAAAAAAATTCCAATGATCCCAACTAGTATTAATCGGATGAATTTTCGACCAGCCAATTATTAAAATGAATTTTTGATCCCGATCTATCAAAAGCGTCAAATGTTGAACATTTTGTGCTATTCACGAGGAATTAGCAGAGGCATTATAGTCTGCTCATGAGAATTAGTAGGGGCATTTTGGCATTGTTAGGTACGTCCTCCATGATCACATTAAACTCCATCTTCTCCTCCTTTGTATTTTGGCTTTCCTTCCTTTTGTATTTGAGGGATTATTTGAGAGAGAAAGAGGGGTCAGCAACAGCAGCACCAGCAGAGGAAGATGAAGTCTCTTTATTGTTATTGAAGATGACGTGGCCCGCGGGAGTAAAGAAAAAGGGGTTGTAAAATGTTCCTTTAATTAGGTTTTTTTTTACCGCTTTTTACTCGGTGAATTATCGTGGGTGGACGAGAATGCCCTTGTTAATTTCTTGTGGACCTCACGCGATTGAATAGAGTATTATTTGAAATATTATTTACAATAATTATTGTAATACTTTTTTATGATATGATGTATGTGAAATAAAAAATAGTTGAGAATGTAAAAAAACGAATGAAAAAATATGTCTATGATGCAAGTAAAATATTATTTAGAATAATTAACAATCCAAAAATTTCTCAACTAGTGAAATTGAAAGAAGGTCCAAAATTTGATACTTTTTGATAGGTTAGAGGTCAAAAATTTATTTTTAATTATTGAAGGGTGAAAAGTTGATCCAATTGATATTTTGAGGTTCCAATGGAACCATTTTTTTCTTGGACTAAATATAGTGGTAGTAGTGCATCTTACGGTCAGTGGCATAGACTTTGGACGGGAAGGGAGAAGTGGATAAGTCATCGAGTCCAATTTGTTTAGATTTGCTATAAAGCCGTCTAAAGGTTTAGATTTGTTGTCAGTGTACGAAATTAAGGCCACAAGTAGGGTGGGCGAGAACATCAAAAAAGCTGCTACCTTGGAGCCCTGAAAGCGATTCCATACGCCACAGATAGCCGGAATTTTGGATACCGCATTTTTGGAGACACGGAAATAACGATATATATAAGAGGAAAACGGGAGGGGGTTGGATGCACCAATATTTTCTTGGTAAGTTTCTCATATTTATGCATATTGTTTCATCTATTCTTTCTGTGGGTTCGTTATTCTCCTATTATTATTTTCTAATTTGGGGTGGTGAGTGTGTTGTTGGCTGGTTTTGAGATGCTTGTATTGTGGAAAGTTGTCAATTGCTGGTAGATCTGTTAGCCTTTTTGGGATATTGTCCTGGCCTTCTTACTCTCATGTCTCAATATATATCCCTCTTGTCTATCTGGAAAGAAAGGCCAGAGAGCTTTCGATTTAGTTTCTGATGGCTTTGGCCCTTAAGAATTTGTGGATTGAAATCAAAGGTTTCTGCTTTATTTGTCGTTGAAATCACCGTGCAAGTCATGGTGGGTTCGCGTCGCAAAGATCATGCACTGATTTTTCTGTCTGTTTGAGTTCCTAAAATGGCTCTCTCTAAATATTCTCTTTTTAGCTTCCACAATTTTGATTTTTCCCGATTGGGTCTTGGTCTGGTCTTTGAAGTTTGATACTTTGTTCTTTGGTTAAGCCTGAAGGGAGGTTGGTATTTCTTGATCGAATACTCTTGACTGGAAAAAGAAAAAAAAAAAAAGAGGCATTTGGTTTTTAGCACCCTGTTTTTTAGATTGTGCAGTTACGGGTACGTCATTTAGTTATTATTACGTCTTCTCTATTCCTGATTTCGAGGATTCTGTTCCTAAAACCAGGTTACAAACTGCTTTGACAATTCTTAGTTTCTTTCTTAGACGTATATGGAGTTTTGGTTCTCTCATTATTTGCTTCTAGTCACGAGAAATAAGAAAAGATTTTGGATGCAGGACCTGCAGTGACTCTTATTATAGTAATAGAATTCTTTGGAAGCAATTCGGTGAATTACTTTTTTGAATAGCAAATATTTTGTTATTTTGGAACAGGATGTTCCGGCCTATGTTGTTTACATTCGTCGGATTGGAATCTATCCATGATTTTACGTCAGCCAGCTTTCAAAGATTTTGGTGAGGATTGAACACCCTCCTGGAACAATATGGACAGCTCTCATGAATCGTTGAACAATGGTAAACCAGCCGATCCTGCACTGCAGATTATACGGCATCCTGCTTACCAATCTCACAGCAAATTGGTTTGGCTTGATATAAGAGTGTTCTATGTCAGAATCAGTAGTTTTATGGTAGATGATTCAACCCCAGAATGTCTGACCCTCAACCATATCCCTCTCAGCCCTGATACTCTTCTTGAAGTGAATGGTGCAAGGTGTTCTATTTATTCAGAAGGGTCATCATGCATTCTTCGAAGGGATAGGCTAGATAAAAAATCTGAAGAAGCTACATTTGTGAGTACTGACAGTATAAGGTTATCAGGGAGTGTGAAATTTGAGGTTTTCCATAAGGAAGATCTTGTGCTCTCTGGTGTTCTGGAGATGTCATGTAGTAATGGTTTCACCTCGAAGTATAATGGCAATCCTAGGAAATGGAGCATGAATTGTGAAACAGTGATGAGTGCTGGTGCAGGATTCCTGAAGGGCAAGCATATAATTAGTTCTGAGTCCTCGTCACCCACCATTGAAGTCTATGTTGCTGGTTGCTTCTTGGGTGCCCCAGTCATCTTAACCAAGACTTTGCTGTTTAATCACCGCAAGAAGCCAAACAGAAAAGTGGTGCTGGATTCAATTCCGGAATATGATACTGCGGCAACCAACAAGGATGATGGATCTAGAGCTGATTTGCAGGTTTTATTCTTTCCGTCTAGATTTATATTAGATATCCATTCTTTTTATGTTTGTACTGTAGTTTTGGTTTAGTGCTGGACCAGAATATTGTGTCTGGATGGTTCAAGATTGTGCAACCAAATTCTCCAGTGTGGGCACCGCCTAACTTTTATTTCTATGTAGGTTTTGGTGCTCAATACTTATGCATATTTTGTTTCTGAATTCCTAATTATTCATGTTTTTAAGAACCATTTGCTTTGACTAGAAAGTATCCCTGTATCATTTAACTCTGCATTCGACCTCAACTTGAAATGCATGCTAAAGAAATACAGGAAGTCAAAACATGGGTCCTTAATGAAAAGATTATAAATTTATGTTGAATTTTCAGCATCTTACCTGCTGTCTTCTCTCATTCTTTTTGTTTTTCTTCTTTTAGTATATTATTTCAAATTTACCTGCTCTCTATTTTTTTAAAATGTCAAAAACAAAATGAGTTAATGTATGTCAAATGACTAGGAAACCTCTACTGAGTTTTGCTGTTTCATAAAATATATTCAAATATTCAAGAGTCATCTGGAGCTAATGATGCAATAAAATATATCATGACCATAAGAACCTTTCAGTGGTCACCTTATCCTTTATTTGGAATTTCTCTATGCTTCCTCCTATGAAACATGTTTCTGTGTTTCATTTCGCCTATTTCTATTAGGAATTGGATATTGGATTGTGAAACAGAATCTTATCCTAGACATGTCATGGGGGTATGGTCGGGCACAGTTCTTAAAGTGGTGCTCAGTCTAATTTTTATTTTTATTTTATGTTATCCATACTCTGCAAGAGTCTGACATGCAGGACCTCATCCCCCAAAGGTCCCATTAAGTAGCTATCAAGTAGATTGGTGATTTCAATTTTGGGCCCCACCACCATTTTCTCAGTAGTTGCTGATTGAAAATCAACTTCTTGTTTTCCCCATCTGTGTATCTAAGAAAATCAACTTTGTTGAATATGTCTGAACCTCAGTTGCCCCGGATTACGGATGGCTGGAGCTGCTTTTAAGTTCTATATTACAAACTTCAATTTCTGCAACAGAGATGATAAATTTGTTAAAATGTTATGACATTTGTTGTGTCTATAAAGATTTGAAGCATCCCGAGTGTGTCAAATAAAACTGCACATTTTTTCCATGAGTAGCCCAAAAATAAATAAATAAATAAGTTCTGTCTTGACTTCTTGGCATACTATCACTTGTACTTTGTAAAAAATATGATCAAAATTGTTCGTATATAACACAATTGTTCTCACTTGGATAGTTATTATATTTTTCAATTGGATCCTGTGGATTCTCGTGTAGTAATGTGAAGGAGCCTTCCATGTGATGATGGCATGAAAAACATTTTGATTACTGAATATGTACTCTGTGTTGATCTATTTTGTGAATATTTTCGGACTAGTTGACCTATCATGAATTGGTCAAAGTAGGAACTCATCCAAATTCCTGGTCTGATTAACGTCTCCAAGTACCTGAATTTGAGTTGCTAACTGATTTGATGGTGATTACAAGAGAAACTAGTAGCATGAGGATGTAGCTCAGAACTGAGTCAGTAACTGATCTATGATTGTTGACAGTGTTTGTTTCTTTTTCAGTTTTCCTTGTTAGATCTTAAAAGCTTCTTGTTTGCAGTTATGTTGAGTTATAAACTTCCAAGTTAGAACTATGGTTTTAATAAACTGGTATCATCTGAACTGCCTTGTGCCTTTTACTTTTCATTGTCTTGTATTGGCCTTAATTTATTTTTAAAAAAATTATAAATATGTTTCCCATCAGGTATATAAAAGGCCATGACCACTTAATCTGCATTTTCTGTGATCCTAATGTCTGTCCGGGATTGTAATACTTGCAATGTTATTTGCCGCATCTAAGTTGGAATGGCAAGTCAGACAAACAAACTGTTTCGCATTTGAGTTTAAACAATGTAATGGCAGCCTTTGCATGCTGTAAAGACTTTCTTTTGGTGACTTTGTTGCAGGTAACGGAGGACAGAAGCTATAAACCAGAAAGTGAGGAAGAGTTAAACAATATGTACTGGAGACGAATGGAATATATAGAAGGTGAAGATGGAGAAATATCCTGGTTCAATGCCGGTGTGAGGGTTGGAGTTGGCATTGGACTCGGCATTTGTCTTGGAGTCGGAATAGGAGTGGGTTTGCTCGTTCGCACGTACCAAGCCACCACCGGAAGCTTCAGAAGGCGGCTTATGTAGTTCTTTTTGCGTCGCCATTTGTTTAAAACTAATCCAAAGGCAAACATACGCTTGGTATGCGAGTCTTGACTCTTCGGTGCCTATTCTAGCTGTGAATTTCTCTCTTTTTGTTGAAAGGGTTGGGGTTAACATTGTATTTTTCCATATACAAACACCCTTTTCAAGTTTTTTTTTTTTTTTTGGCTTTTCATCTTTGAACGTGTTTTTGTATTGATAAAGAGTGTCAAGAGATAGCATGCCCTGTAAGCTTTAGTACTGGCACTCCAAAGATTGTATTATTTTTGTAAATAGCTTTGCCAAATCTTGGATTGCAATAAGTTGCAGGCGTTTTCTGATGATGGTTTCTGAGTTCTGATAAGAGCCAAGTTGGTTACCTTTGAAGCACGTATAGGGCTGAAAGTAGTTTTTTGTAATTATTCAAAATGTACATGCAATTACTGGATGATCGACAGCAACTTACCGTGCTTTTAATGAAATTCACCTCCATTGTCTAGTGTTGCTGTTTACAGGCTCGTTGCCATTTGTCCAGTATAAACGAAGTCATCGATTTCCCTAAACTACTTCAGTTAGCTATCGTTTTTATCCAGCAGCAGCACTTTCCGAGTAAAATTTCCATGGACCATACCCCCGGAATGGGTTTAGACTGACGGTCACATCCAAGAAGAATTATCAGAGGTGAAATGCAAGAACCTGAAGTTACTAAGAGACAAGGCACGCTTGACTTGGCCATCTTTGCAAGTTGGAAAACGCAATGACAGTTGTGCCCCTTCTGTTAACATCCAAATTCTTTATAGTTAACATCTCCCATTGGGACAATAAATACTTCAGCATTGGAAAGCAATAGGTAAGTTAATAGCCTTGAAATTGGCTTTCTTTGTCAAGTTAAACAATTATTAGGTCCCATGGTATAGCAGCCTACCGTCAAGCAGGAGAGCCCATTAATCGTTAATATATATTATACACCCGTTCCTAGATTAAAGATGGAAATTCAGCTGGCAGGCGAAGCAAGGGTCTCCGGCTCAGGTGCAACCTCAGCTCCAGTAAAACCATTTGGATGTTTGTCAAAACCCCATACTTTTGCAGCTTTGACATCATCCTGAGCCATCCGCCTTGAGAACTCTTCATGATCATACTGCAACGTGGCTTTCCCTCCAAACTCTGTCGGAAGATTATCCACATCGAAATATGACCTCATGAGCTCCACACTATCCTTATTTTTTGGGTACACAAATTTCACCTTCTGAAAAGTCTTGGGATCCAAAAAATACTTGACAATCTGCAAGCACAGAAGCACGTATCAGGCAAATAGCAAGTTGTTCAAAAGTCTTTTACCAAACATGGTTATATGTTCCGAAACCCCCTATAGGATGTTCCACAATATTAGAATCCACCACCCTACTAAGCTCCTTTATAAAGAAGACTGTATTATGCCTATTTTTCAACTTTTATCTGAATAGTTGTGGTACTTTAGCATCTGAATGTGTAAGGTTTTAGTTGCTGGCAATAACCAGAATAAGAAAATTAGACAGATTCAATAGCTCAAGATCCTAAATACCCAGAGACGGAAATAAACTACAATTATGATGTACATCTGCAAAAGAAATTAACAGTGGTACTCATGATCTCCACTCAGCTCATTACAGACCTTCCAAAATGCTTCAAAAATACGTGGAGGACTGTAGAGGAATGCAACAGCTAGTCTCTCAGGGTAATGGTTTTGCAGTACGTTTACTGTGTCTTTGGCAGATTTGATTGGCACATTATTGGTTATAGACCAACCAGTGAAGTCTATTAACCAAGCCATCTGTTCTTGACCTTCAGGCAGATTAAGGATGGCATTTTCGATGAGATACACCAGATGTCTAATCTGGTTGTCGATTGATGTTGTGTTCTGCAACATTTAACAGCATCCCTTGATGATCACATTACGCAGAAGAAAGAAACCAAACCGATACTCAAAATAAATCATTTGAAGGAATCTACGCTAGAATTTGGTAGTCCAAGGACTTCACCTGCTTTCCAGGTCTCAGAATAAGAACGGTCCTTCCATGGCGGTCATGAAAATTAGCTCTAAATACCTTTCCAGTCTCACCCTCAACAGCAACCTCATGCTAACAAGTTTGATGGTTATAGAAAAGTTAGATTATGCACAATTTTCAGCATATTGGAGAGAACGAGAGATATGAGAAAGCATAGAAATCTGGGAAACATATTTGAGGAAAAAAATAAATATTTCATTTCAAAATTTTGATAAAACAAATTCTGTCTGATTCTAATATGTATTTCATCATTGATTACTCTAAGACATGCATTGAGCAGGTTTGCTTATGAATTGTCACAACAAAAGAACTATTAGGAATAAAGGATGAAAGAGATGAACAAAAAGTTAAATTCTTACCCAGCGAATTTCTTCTGGCTTGTAGGTTGATCTCCATCTTAGTGTCTCCTCCAACATCTTTTTTGCTTTATCTACATTCCAGCTTCTGGCTTCCAAGTATCTCTTCAAGCACGCATCACTGCAATACTGTAAACCACGTCCCGATAAAGGACCCAAAGCAGCCTTAAGTTCAGTAACCTGCAAGCATACCACAAAATTGGTAGTATTCATAAGAGGAATGACCGCAGTCATCAATGAAACCAACAGCACTTTTTACCTCCAAACTTGGGTTCAAAGTCAATATTTAAATGTCAAATGAGAAAAGTAAGTCAATTTATGTAATTGCAAGTAAAGTTACAAATTACTTTTATCTGACAAAAGATTGTACTTACTGGGAGCCAGCCCAGTAATGTAATGATAAATGTCTAGGTAATAGGTGATATAGCCCATTTTGGACTAAAACTTTAGAGTCAATAGACCATAAATTCCAAGCAAAAGGACTAAAACCTATTCAGACCAGGACCATATCTTTGCAGACTTAATTGAAATGGCTACTAGAGATGATTCCAACTAAAATTCTGGACATTAGACCTACTAACAAATAGTTTCTCATTGGCTTATTCACAAACTCATGACCAGTGAAATAACCAAAAATCATGTGTGCGCCAAAAAAGATGAGAATAGCTACAGCAAAATAAACATTGAAACCCACCAATAACAGTATTAAAAAGCAAAAAAAAATCTTCCTACAGATAAGCAGCCAAATTATGAATTAGTTTATTTAAGAAGTTAAATGAATTATGCATTTTACCACTTCTCAATACCTTTTCCTGCTGCTCATCAGAATCCTTCTCGTGATGTGAATTGTTCCACCGACGAAACATTGCTAGAGCTAGAGGAGTCAATCCACATTGAACAACAGCAATTATATTTAGTGAATTTATCATTTCAGCAATTCATATTGACTTTGAATGCTGACTGTGAAACTGAGGCAGACAGAATTAATACACTCAAGCAACAGCTAATTCGCATATAGAAAACAGTAAAAAAAAAATCTCAAGTCATAGGTCATCCTAGTGCTTAAAAAAAATCTCAGCTAATATTTAGTGCATATAAGCTCACCTCAACACATAGAATGTCACTGACTTACAGTGACACTTGAATGTCAGAGACATACAGTGACACTTGAAAGTAACACACGAGCTCACCTCCACATTGACTAATATGAAGTTTAAAGTTTTTAACATGATCACTTTTGGCCCAAAATTTTAAGTTATGCACTTCTACAAATTGAAGTATATATCAACTGTTAAAACTAGATCTACTTAGTATAGGAGAAAGCCCTCAGTCCGAAACAATTCAACAATGTTTACACCAGCCTATTCTCCAATGCAGAAGATTGCAACTTTTATTTTAGCCCTGAAATATTATATGAGTAATTGCAAGAAAATAAGAGTAAAAGTGAATGGATGGTAGCCCAGGTGATGAACCAACAGACCACAAATAAATGAATTATTATTGTGATCCAAGCGTAGCTTTTAAGCTGCTAACTCTTTTTAACCTCCTCCCACCACGGAGAATATGATCATCATACACGCACGCATTTAACTATATCCTAAGCACAAAATTTAATATTTCGCCTCATCATACACCAGAGCTAACCCATCCCAAGGAAATCTCAAAGAAATGAACTGAGAAATTCTGATAAAAGCAGTGCCAAAGCAATGAATTCCTGAATTCCGATAAAAATAATGGTATAGGAACCTATATTAAAAAGGCAAATATTTATTTAAAAATGTCTTAAGCTTTTGCCTTTATAGTATAGATGGAACAAAAAATCAAGGTTGAAACGTACTTTTCAGAAACAGAATGCCCGAAATGAAACCTTTTCCAAGACTTCTGTTCCTTCACAGTTAATATTCATTTCCACCAACGAACTGGGCTTAGAAATAGCAAACAGACTAATAGTTCAACGTTAACAGCTCCCTCTCAAAAAGTCCCTTTCAATTTTTTTTCTCACTTCAAACTTGTATATTAGAACCAACCAAACTAGCCCTTTTCAAGAAAACATTCAACAATCAAGATCCAATAACCCGCAGATTCAACAGATCCATTAATTCAATTCTAGCCCAAAGAAAAACCCAAAAAGAAAAGAAAAAGGAAAACAAAGCTCAAGCAAGAATATCCCTATACATAAATCCCAACTCCAACCACAGCTATAAAAAAAAGAGAGAGAGAAAGAAAGAAAGAAAGAAAGAAATTGATTAAAGCATCGGCCAGTGACCATACCTGGTTTGCAGAAACTGGGAGGCTAGAAGTGGAGAAATGAAGAGGTTTTTGGTGGGTTTAAATTTCCAAATAAAGCAGGATCGTGCAAATGGTTCTAGTCTTGCCTTGTAGCAGTTTGCTCACAAGATTTTCTCCGACGCGCGCACACACACTCACCAGTATAGTGTGTACTACGTATACACGCGGTAGAGAGAGACAGAGAGAGATGGGAATGAGATTTTTGTGGGAGAGTTATTCTAACGAGAATGGTACGGTATTTCGTCCCCTGAAGAACATTTGCTATAATTACAGGTTGGTTAGATTGTTGAACATCACAGCCCGCAATCGAACGGTAGAGTTTAAGTCAAATTTTGAAAGAGTAATTTCTTGCGTTGATCATTCATGGGATGTGAGGCAAGAATAAAGGGGGCTGTCATGTTTGGAGATCTCCGCCTCGAAGGCAAGGGACCTTCACATATTTGCCACCAGGAATTGAGGAAGCGAGGAAAAACACTGCAACTGCCACGTTACCCTTGACTTGAAAAACCTGAGCAAATTCCTTGGAATATTTGCAAAAAAAAGCTGGCGGTGTTCATTTTTTTCTGGTGGGTTCTATTCTATGTTTTTCTTTTTCTTATGTAGTGTAGCAAATTAGCTAGGTTAATCCTTTTGGGTGTGTTTAGGTTAGAGATTGTTTGAAAAAAAATTATTTGGAAAGATATTTTGTGATTTATATGAGATAAAAAGAAAGTTAAAAATATAAAATATTTTGAAATATATTTATAATACAAGTAAAATGTTATTTAGTTAATATTATATACGATATTTACACAATTACAGTTAGATGCATCGTACAAATATAAAATTTAGATTTTTAATTTAAATTTAAATTAATTATCGTGCAATTAATAATAACACTACTGTTAGTATATAGAAAATGAATCCTAATCTTAAAGAGAAAAAATATCTAGTCATTTCTTCAATTTTTTAGAATTGTTTTAAAATACCAAGTAAGCTGATTTTATTGGTAGTGTGGCTAAAAAATGTATTACAATGAAGAAGACCATCCAAAAAGCATATAGTCATTTGAAACACAATTTTTAGGTAAATGAATTGAAAATGTGATCTCTACGATTTTTCAGGGGCTTCAGGCAAAGATTGTCATTCGGCATTATACATAAAAATTGACAAATGCCAATTGGAAAGAGGACGAAAAAAAAAAAAGAATCGATAAATTCGAGAAAATTTTTATGGTTCATTATTACCCTAGAGCAAGTTCGGTCCGAATGAGCACAAAAATTGGGCCAATTTTGTACCCTACTTGAATTAGTAAATGCTGTGCTTGGAAACGTCAATTGGTCCACACTCAAAAAAGAAAGACGACGGCGAAAAAGCCTTATTTTCTTGACTAATTGGTACCCACTTTTTCTTTTCTCCGTTTTATCAGTACAGGGTCCTTCTAGAAAGAACACACCGAAATACTACTAAATGCGTTGGGCAGCGGGGTAAATTCCTGATGATTCGGTGGGGCCCGCTCTCTCAGGCGCAGTGGGATTAGTTGGGGTTAATGGCGGTGTCAGGTATCCAGTCCCAGACCGCTACCCCCAGATACCCCTGTGTTGACAAAAAAAAAAAAAAAATACTACTAAATGCGTGGTCAAGAAACCCCAAAGACTTGCCAGAACATAAAAAAGATCCGCTACAAACAAGAAAGTTGCAATGAGGGAAATGAATAGCAAAACTCAATCAATAGCAGTAAAAGAAAAACACTAGAAAACGATTTTAAATCATGCTGAGCTCATTTTCTTTTTTCAAGTAAAATGAAATAAGAATGGACAGACACTTTGGAAACCAAGTGGTAGGTTAATATTCCAGAAGACACCAACAAATAGGACATGCCATGCCACGACGAGCACAAGGATTCAATTAAGATAGAATTGAGTCCATCCACATTTGGTAGTTACGTAGTTTATTGTTTGCTTTAGTAGTCGCATTTGTGACCAAAAAAAAATATCGAATTCTTTTTTATTTGTATTTTAGAAAAAAAAAAAAAAAAGGATTAAGTTTTCTCTCTCCCTCTCTCTACTTTTATATTTGTTTTTAATATTAATACAATTATTAAGAAGAAAGAGATTAACGTTCTGATTTTTCTCTTTATACTAAAAAGAAAAGAGCCATTTCAAAATTTTTTGTTCTTTTTGTTATACAAAAAGAAAGGTACTTTTTTTTCTAAAGTTTTTTAAACTTACTAAGTTGGTTTAATAGTGGGATAAATAGCCTAAAAAATAATTCTAGGGACAAATTTATAATAAGGCTATAATATATGAGGTTGAATAATAAGAATTTGACCATTAGTATTAGAGTTAAAGTGATTAAAAAATAATATTAAAAAAATTGACAATGTCTTTAATTTGACCGTCAGTATTAAAAATAAAATGGCTAAAAATGAAATTAACTTTGTTAATAACATTAAAAGAAAAATTGATAATGATACCATCTATGTTAAGGGGTAAAGTAACAATACCCCAAAAAAAAAATTCATTTGTTGAATGATTAAAGGTTAAAACTTTTATCTGTTGGACGGCATAGAAAACTTAAGTTGTCACAAGTTATTCTAACAAAACAACAAGTTCATTATAAAAAGAAAACAAAAAGTTTAATGATCTAATAATTAAGGAAATTTCAAATAGTTCAGTTTAAAATTTATTTTTGCTATGCTCTAGAAAAAATATCCATCTTAAAATTTTATTTTGCTATGCTCTAGAAAAAAAAAAAGTCAGGTTGGTTATTTTTTTCTTCTGTTTATTTTTATTTGAGCGAGAAGACAAGATAATTTACCAGAAACACATTATTGAAAAACATACAGTAAAAGACAATAGTGCACGTTGAGCTACCACAACCGTTAGGCTTTTTTTTTTTTCAAATCACCATCAGCCAATTTTGAAACTACACCAAGAAATATATTAATCTTAATGCCCTCACACATGCCTTGTCTACAACATTCATGCACACGGGAACAAATAAACAAAAGAATTGGATCCAGGTGGACTCGAACCACCATCCTCTCAAATGAATTTACACTTGAGCGCTCTACCAGGCTTTGAGCTTATGGATCCTTCCAGAGCAACAAGATACAATTATACTACTTGGTATATTTCTTCGGGTAAATTAAATTATAAGCTCCATAACATTTTCTCACAGATTACCAATAATTTACTGACGGTTTTCCACTACTTGCTCTAGATTTTTACCGATCCACTTCCCCCGTCACAATGAAACTCGTTTCATAAACTTCAGTTTGACAAAACCAAATAGTATCAAAATTAATACATTCAATTCGAAAAAATAGTTGAAACTCGTCCCATCAACCATACCGGCCTAAAGGTCCTCAAACAAAAGGGTAAACATCATTTTTAGGGCTTCAATCCTCTTTGGATTATCTCGGCAAAATGATCTCCAAGTTACAATTTTGATGAAGCCAATGATTTTTTTGTCAGAAAGGTCACTTAGGCGAACTATATTATTATTTGATGATCGTTCCAAAGAGGCTTAAAATATCAATTTCTCCATAATATTCCACTTTTGCCCATAAAGACGTCCACCTGACAAACTCGACAAAATCACAAAAATGCCAATTTGAATGACAAAATCCCGAAAACTCAAAACAAGCCACCAAAAAAAAACACACAATTACAGCCCTTGGAACAAATATCCAATTTGAATGACAAAAATGCAAATTAAAGTCAATAGAACAGCCACCCATGACAACATGCAAACGTAACGTTCTACATATGCATCACTTAGACACAGTTTTTTTTTATCAGACTTATAAAGTTAATTAATTAAACCTAATCCCGAATTTAACCCCAAAAGCACAAAAACCGTGAGGCAAACTTGAGAACTTAACTACCCAACCCCTAAACCCCTTAGAATATGCCTTTTCATATGGTTACATATGCCTTTTCATAGTCACGGGGCCCTCTGAGAGAGACAACATTCAATTACACCTGCAAAAAACTGGGGAGCAGAAACAAAGCGTAAATCACAACAAATTCAGGCATCCCCAAACAGAAAAATCTGCCTTCTACCAGAACTCTTTAAAAACAGATTACTGAAACAAGTAGGAGAGGAGATTAAACATCACCAAGAGAATTAAAAAAAAAATGGCACCTACTGCGAGCATTAAACATTCGAGAACTTGAAAAGTGCCATCTATACCTTGATCGCTTGCCGTAGATAAACATTTGGGAATCGTTGACTTGATAGTGACATCTATACAACCTTGATCACTCGGGAAGATACACAATTGAGAAACACACGGGACTTCAGCATGACAAAATGTGAAAATATGAGATTGTCTCCAGCACAGTAACCCTACATTATTTTTGTAGGAATCCTTTTCAGCTTTGATGTAAAGTACCAGGGGAACCTCAATAGAAAACCAACAATTTAGTGTATTTGTATCTCAGCATGAAGCACAACATGCAGCAGCAAGGAAGCAGAATCAAGATGACAGCTTCACATAGCCTGCTTTACCATACGAGGGGAAAGCATGTAGCACCTGGGAAAACGCTGAATGCCCCCCAACAAATTTAGAAGGAATGGCCTACGAGTTGACTGCAATCCAACCATTATGCAAATTTTTCCCCGTAAGCCTTTCCCCACGGTTATTAGGCAATCTTCTGCAAGGCGTCCTTGATGGTATGGATTGGTCTCTCGTTCAGCAGCATCATCCAGAATCTACCAACATTGAATTCCTCCACTGCAACCCCTCCTTTTCTCAGTCTTCAGTCTCTGATCAGCAACTCGATCCTCATATTTTGAAACAGCACCATTCACGCAAAATTTAAAGCTTATATTCCACAATAAGCAAGTAAACTTCCTGTAATCCTGTGATTTCGCACATACATTGGAAAACTCTGTATCCAGCACCGGCAATATCACCAACCCATTATACATGCTAAATGCCCAATTCCTACATAAAATTCATCTACAAATACAATATGCAACGATGACAGTGTCAGACCATTCAACATGCTCACTTAACGACAACAATGTCCCAGAGCATGTAAATATCAACTGATCTGCCCTACCGTTACATAAAATCTAAAGACATTATTGAATTACTCCAAAGTAAGACAGCATTAAAAGGAGAGAAAATAATCATTCTCAAAGGCAAGTTAAGAATCTGCTGTGTTAAAAATGAGTCACAATTACTGGCGTCAGTGATCACTCCCTAAGCGTACATTAATTGCCTTGAATTAAACTCCTTAACGTTAATTTGAACATAATTCTTCAACATAAAATCTACTAGTGATCTTGGGCCTTCGTACTCCCAAGGTAAGTGCAATTAACAAAAATATTCGTTTTTGGCAGAAAGCAATCCAGTACATATTACATTTAGATTTTCAAAGTGAAAATTACGAAATTATTTCATGCATGAATCCTTGTTAGTCTTCGTTAGTCACGATAACTATGAGAGCTGAGGCGAGTTACCATCTCTCAAGAGAGGAATCTGTATGGTAAACAATGAAAAAGTGAAAGGCACTTGGACCAATCGGGGCTCTGCCTTCTATCTTTAACAGAAATAGATACCTGAATAGTCGTTTCAATTTTCAGTTCTTTTTAATCTATAGTTAGACCAATAATTAAAGTTCTTACAGGCAATATTGCAGCACGAAGCTATTGGTAAATTGTGCAGGAGAAAATTTCCATTTCCTGATATGAAAATGACAGGTTATCCGATTCAAGACATGTACCGCAACCAGATTCAACCGTCAATAGTTCATAGCAAAATGAAGATTGACTGCCGAATTCTTCGTTATTATAACAAAAGTAAAGATTACATATTAACAGTATAATCTTGTGTGTAGAAAATGACAACCAATTTTAGTTAGAAATTATTGTTCACTCTTCTTCCAAAAAAATTATAAAGCCTTCACTGCAGAATCCTTGTTTAAAACATAGTAACTGCAAACTTGCAAACTAGAAATAACATATTAACAATACAATCTTTTATGTGGAAAATGAAGGCAAACTTAGATAGTTGATATTTAGTTTTCACTTCATTTAACAAAATTAAAACGGTTCTAATCGACATTTAACTGCTTAGTTAAATTGCTAGATAAGGGGATAAAGGTATAAGAGTAACGTAATGCTTAGATACCGCATAGATGGGATTGCGAGGTAAAAAACGGACGGAAAACATTAATTGGAGTACCTTTTGGAGTGAGTGCTGTGGATCTGGAGACATATCCTAGCTTGCTGAGATGCAACCATTTGCTCAAGGTGGTCTTGCTCCGCCTTGAATGGGTTCGATTAAAAGCATCATACCATTCAAGGAACGAATCAAGCCACCACTTTTGAAGGATCGCAGGCGGGAGTTCACAAGGAAATAAAGAAACAAAATATAAACAACAGGACACGCGCACACAGGAGGGAAGAGCCGGGCAAAACCCCGTGCCATCTTCCCTCAAACACCAAAAAGTAAATTTTTATTAGGCATCTTTTGACCTGCCATGCGAGCGCACCCAACATGGCAAAGGTCGGCATGGACATGAACTCGTCACATTTTTTTCCGCTCTCTCTCTCCTGATTCTTCGATATATTTCTTCACTGACTTCAATACATGTAGAAACACATGCCATCTAATTCACCATGCAAATTATCAATAATTAAATTAACTAGAATTAAACAACCGGTGGATCAGATAACTAAACCTCCGTTTAATTGATCATAGGCTTCGTTACCCCATGCAGAAGCTCCCTTTCCGATCAATCATCTTCGTACTTCTGACTTCTCGGATCTTAAAGGTCCGAACCGATCTAACAGATCTCGTAGACCTTTCGTAGCTTACCATTCATCACAGCCCAATCTTCTTGACAAGCTGCACGATAATCACAAAATTGAATTAAATTGACAAATATACCGGAATCCTAAATCATTTGTACAAGAAAATAAAACATCCCCAAGTAGAACAATTATAAAATAAAATACCTCAACCAAAATCTTAATTGTCACGAGCCTTAGAAAATCTTTCGAATTTCCGTCCCAAATACTTCGAACCCAATTAAAATAACGACCAGCCTCTACATCACAAACAATAACACATAATTAATACAGATATATAAGCGAGAAAACAAGAAAATTAACCTCATCGCAAAGGATTCAGAACGAACCTCAATCAATCTCCCAAAAATACATCAAATCCGATCGGACATCCGCCGGCTTATAAGTCAAATAGAAAATTCGACATAAGCCGGACCAATCCTCAAAACTGCTCGATGCCATAGTCAATCTATAGATCATCGAACGATCTATTCAGATCGGGAGAGATAAATTGAAGAGGAGTAGCGAGAACGGATAGATCTGAGAAAAACTCATAAGTCAGAAAGCTCTGGAGAGGTTGCGAAATGGTAGCTGAAAGATAAAGCAGAGGAGACAGGGAAATGAAGAAGAAAACGATAATTTATTGAGGTGGGGATAAGATCGGACGGCTAGCAATGAGAGATGGGTTATTATTTTAACGGCTAAGAATAAGCGTGGACGTAGATATCGGTGGGTGGTGTTTGTGGTTGACTACGACATAATGAGCTGGCCAATTCAATCGGACGGCTGTTATTGGGTTTAAGCGGTGGGAAGATTCTCGATGCCGTCCTAATTGATTTTCTTTTTTTGTTTTTTGGTAAAATCTGGATGCCGTTTGTGACTAGGATGGAATAAGTTGAGACGTGTCCCAACTTGCTTCTCACGACAAAAAAGAAAAACAAAAAATAAACGTGCTTCTCACGGTTACGTGATAAGTTTGGATTTCAGCTTGGCCTTACAAAGTATCCTTTAAAATAATTTGTTTCTCTGTTTGTGGTCCCTAATCGCCAATTTAGACCAATCCCATTTATACGCTTTTCAGTACTTATCCTACTTTTTTTCTCTTAATTAAAAACATCATCATTTTTATTAAGATTTTGTTTGATAAAACTGAATCAAAATTCTGAAGTCTGAATTCTGAAATCTGAATACTGAAATAATTAATTTGCTGAATTTTAAACACTAAAAAAAATATATGAATGTTTGAATTTTAATGCTAAACCTATTTATACTGTTTGATAAATATTTATAGCTGAATGCTTAATAAATTTAATTTGACAATTTTGTCCTTATATCCTTTCATTCAAAAAAGAAATAGAATCTATAATTTAATTAGTTTAAAATTGTAAGGTATGAAAATGACAATATTTATTTTTAAATCAAATTAATGTAAAAGATGAAATTTATTATATGAGGAGTATGGAAAAGATGTGAAAGTTATTAAAAAGGGAGAAAAGAAAAACTAAAAATCGTTAGATAGAGAATATTAGATTGTTTAATTAGATAAGAATTTTGAATATAATTAACAAACAATGGTAGATTTGGTAGATAAAATAAGGTAATTGAAGTAATTCTATTGATTCTTATCATAATTAAGCATTCAGTTAGGATTCTTGTGCTGAAAAAAATACACACAGGTTCAGCACTGCTTAACAAGTTCAGCAAATAGATTTTCATTTATCAAACACTCAAAACATCTGAATGTCTGAAAAAATTCAGATTCAGCACTTTTTTATGTTATCAAACAGACCCTAAATCTGCCATCTGCATTAATGATAAAAGTTACGTTACCCGTATACAAAATGGAAACAAATGCTGGATGCTCCATATCTAACATAAATAATTTAGAGACTGAAACTTTAGGACCCGTTTTCTCGATCCACGCCACGATCCTCCTATAAGAACAAAATTATACTACTGTTGAAATTGAAATTAGATTCGAATGTGGTATATTCGAGTAGGAGATTTTTTGAAATAAATGTGATAGTACGTTTTAGGATATAATATACGTGAAATAAAAAATAATTAAAAATATAAAATATATTCTAATACAAACAAATAATATTTTGATATGTAATACCAAACATATCCCAACTTTTGATTTTCATGTTTTCATATGGTTTCCGGCCTTCTACGTACTCTCGCAGTGGTTTGTTTGAACTTTTGACGAGGACTGCATCTTAAGGGTGATGGGACAAGAGAGGACCTAACTTGTGTTTTCTGGATCCACTCCATCAAATTCTCACCTTAATTTATTACATATCTGGTTGAATTTTTTTGGACATTGAATCCATTTTAAAAGATCTCATCATTATTATTGGAGTTTAAAACTGGAATGATTAGCAGATCTAGCGGTGCAATGACTTGTCTTACTAGAAAATAATTCTGAAACTAGCCATTTGACTGCAATCTAAGAATCTTCATAAGCAATAGGTAGAGAGTGTTCAAGGGTGAGCCGATAGTTAATTGAAACTGCTACAACACCAGTTTCTACAACTACTGCATTAAGGTGTGTGTGTGATATGTAGAAAAGAAGATAAATTCGATCAAAAAGCCTCCGCCATATAAATAGACAAGAAGAGAAAGTTTTGTATCTCTAAACCTATTCTAACAAAATCACACCATTTAAATTGTACAGAACAACCAACTTTATAGGGAAACAATAATATCAACATTAAATTGCGCAAACCGAGTATCCAATTTCAGAATGGAAGCATTTAGCTGACAATAGAAACTACGATTTTACAAAGCAAATCATACCATTAAAAAAAAAAAAGAATGAAAGCTCACATAAAACTGAACCACCAAGAGTAGCTTCACCAAAGAATCATATTGAAATCCCACAAGTGCATGGCAATACAAATAACTATTTATTGGAAGGCGAAAGGAACATAACGGAAGAATGCGAAGGAGCGGACATTTAAAGAATCTGAAACTAATGCTCGGTTATAAATTCCTTAGTAAACCAACACTAATAATTGATGTAAGCCAAAATGAATGTCTCTGTAAGAACATTTAAGTAATTACACCAATAAAGAAGCTATTATGCATTGTAGCCATCTTAGAAAAGATGACCAAATAATCTCATATTTCCAAAATACCCAAACATTTGAACAAATCATCATTGCATCTTTTAAAATAAAATGATATTTCGGTGAACACAAGAGTACATATGCTATCTTAAATAGTACCCAACGCTATAATTACACTCAAAACAATCTCATAATCCCAAAATACCCCTACTCTTGCGGTTGAAATTCAAATCCATTCTTTAACCCAAACTATTTCATATAGTATAAGGATTACTTATATTTTTCAGATCTATTTATAACTTTTTAGATCTTTTATATCTGTTAAATTACATATTTATAATTTCTAGTTAAATCAAATTGTATGCTACAAATTGTGATGGTTGATTTCCAACAATCGATTAATGAAATTAGCTTTTTAGCAAAAAAAACGTATAATATAAATAAGGGTTAATGATTTTTTGTTATATAAAAAGGTATTATATAAACAAAGGGTAGCTTAATATCTAAATTAAAATTTCATTCCAACCTATATGATGGCTACAGATTGGCCTCCTCAACTGGTTCTACGAATTTTCCCCCTAATAGTTTGCATCTTTCAATTAAAATAAAAAATAGTACTAATTTTTTTACTAGCACAAACAACAAGCTATATAATCTCTCAGTACAGATGATCCATCAAGTCTCAAAGATCAATTTGGATAATAAATATTGTTTAAAACCATTGATTAGCAGATCTCACGATGCAATGTCTTATTTTACTAGATTCTTGTATTTTTCATATCTATTCATATTTTTAATATTTATAATTTCTAGTTAAATCAAACTGTATGATACAAATTGTGATGGATGATTTCCAACAATTGGTTAATGAAATTCATTTTGTATCAAAAAAATGTATAATATAAACAAGGGTTAATGAAATTTGTTTTTTTTATATAAAAAAGTATAATATAAACAAAGGGTAGCTTAATATCTAAATTAAAATTTCATTCCAACCTATATGATGGCCATATATTGGCCTCCTCAACTGGTTCTACGAATTTTCCCCCTAATAGTTTGCATCTTTCAATTAAAATTAAAAAATAGGTCTAATTTTTTTACTAGCACAAAACAACAAAGCTGTATAATCTCTCACTACAGATGATCCATCAAGTCTCGAAGATCAATTTGGATGATAAATGTTGATGAAACTTGAAGGCTTGGTGTGGTTGGGAATTAATAAGTCTCTATCACTGATGAAAAAGAAAATTGAGATATGGACATGAGTAATTATTTGTTAGGGCATGAGCAATGACTTCAAAAAATTGAGATATTAACATTGCAACTAAACCAAATCAAGCCAGCGGAACAACAAGAGTTCTTACATATTCAATCTTTCTAGTCCTTTTCCCAGATTCAGAATGCAAACCCATTTTCAAATGATTTTCCACCACGCAGAAGATTCGGCTGACAATTTTTTTAAAATCCGTTGAAATGAGGTTGGTGTGGTGGTTAAGCTTAGTAGTGTAGCCTTTCATAAAATGAGAATTAGATCCACTATTGCCTTTCACATGGTAAACTTTGATCAGAAGGCAGAATTGATTCTTTGCAGACTGCATGCACTTGCTTTTTCTCATATGATTCTTGCTAAGAATCAGAATGCAACTCATCTGATGATGCATAATACATTGGGATTTGTTAGGCAAAGTTGTTTCTCCTCAAATTGCTTTTACAAGAAGCTGTAAAATGCCCATGGCCACATTGCTTGGATTACAATTGAAGTCTAGAGTAACTCTCGAGTGCCACGGAGAATAGAGCAGCAGAGGCAGATAGCAGTGAGGCATAACGTTCACGTCAATCTTTCATTTCAACCTTACCCAACACTGAAAGATCCCTCGTACCTAAGTGAAGAGAATTAACACATTCTTTCTCATTTCAGTCCCATCTATACACGAAAAAAAAAAGAGCAGAGCCCCAAAAAAAATCTGAGGATGTTTTTCTATTCCCATTTGCCAAAGTCCGAAAATTATGACCTGTATGCTCTACTTCTCCGCTTCTAGCTGAACCGGTTCTTTGCTTTACCATTTTATTTTTGGCTGCTGTCAGGACATAGCATCAACCAAATCATGGCCGCAAAATCAGACTTTGCTCAGAAGCTGCTCCACGATCTTCGGCTGAGGAAAGAGAGAATGGCTGCCGCTCAGAACTCGAGCAGCTCAAATTTGACATCCAGAGGTAAAGAATTTCAGCCAATCATAAGATTTCAGCCAATTACAGGACTTGTTAAGTGCAGCATTGCTTTCTCCAAGTATAACTATAACTGTAGATTTGTTAAAGAAGTTACGACTATATTTATTGCATTTCACCATCGAATTCTCTGTTTATTACCTTTTGAGTATTATCATTTACCGTTCAATGGTTTCAAGCAATTCCAAAAGGTAAGTAGATTAAGTGGGAAATCACTGGTTAGGACACGAGATGTGATGAAAATGCATACATGCTGGACTTGGATAATATCATGCAGAGCCACATACCCACATGTTTATTTAGTTGCTTTAGATCTAATCAGCCTGTCTTGTTGTAGCTTGCATATCAAAGTGTAGCCAGGACCACACGTCCTAATTGCTTGTGCATGAGTTTTCATGAAAATTTTCAATGCGTGAGCAGGTGCACATGGAAGCCCAGGGCCAGCGTATAAAGGCTCTCGACAAGTTAAAGCTTTAGAACCTGTAAGTTTGATTTTGATGATATTGGAAAATTGTTTAATCCGCCTGAGACAGGCGAGTTTCTGCAGCATACTTTTAGCTGGTTAAACATTGTGCTATCCTGCAGGTTGGTCCTAGATCTGGGGGCTTAATCAGAAAAGGCAGTAGTGGCACTGGACAGCTTCGCATTGGAGACTCTTCAAATCAAATTGTTCTCTATGGAAAAGGCAGAAGTTCGGAGCATATAGGAGATCTGTCAACAGCTCTAGCGTTTGCCTTTGGAAATGGGGGGAAGTTCAACAAAATAGATGCTTCAGGCGGGAACCCAATGCTAAATTTTCTCCAGCGAATTGGCAGGAGATCTCTAGACACTGGAAGAATGGACATAGTGACTAATATTGATATGCATACTTCAACCACTCAGTTTCCTTCTTTCTCTCATATCCATATTCATGAAATATCAAAAGGGGTGCAAAAATTAAACCAGATTCTCAGAGCCTGTTCCAATGGCCTCAATTTTGATAGATACTCCGTTGAAGTTGGCAAGGAACTGCTCAGAGGTGCCATGGATTTGGAAGAGTCCCTCCGAATGCTGGTAAACCTGCAGGAAGCTTCGGATTACATGATCAATTCTCAAAGGAAGAATAAGATCAAATTGATTGAGGAAGATGAAGATGACGAAACTGAGACAGCAAAAGAAAATGACTTGAAGCAACTGGCTCGTCCAAGATTCTCATTTGATAAGCCCAACAGGAAATCACAAAGCACCAAGGAGGCACCACAGAATGGTATCAAGCAGCAATTGATGGCCTTGACATATCCGGAAGAAACTCCGAAACTGCAAGAAAAGCAACCTCGAAGTAGATCCAATTCATTCTCTCATGCAAGATCTGCTACTTGTGTTCCAGACCTCAAAGCTCTTTCAACGTACTTGGAACCAAATGGTCACTCGATTTCACATTCAAAACCTGAGAAAGGGAGAATACCAAATGTCATCGCAAAACTTATGGGTCTCGAAGAACTTGCTCCAAAAGATGGGTCGAAAACCACACCAAAAGAAATGAGATCCAAGAAAAAGGAAAAGACAGTCTCATTGAAAAGTCAAACTCCTGCGGACTCACAGGCTCAAGAAACAGGGAGTAACCCACCAACCACAGCTAATAAAAACGCGCTATCATCAAACAAATCAGCAACGAGGGATGCCAGACTTATGATGGAAGCAGAAAACTTTCAGTCTATCCCAAATGGCAGCTCTCCAGTGGTTGTTTCTCACAAAAACTCCCGTTGGCAGGACTTCGAAGCGGCAGCTAGAAAAGATGCAAGTCCAGGTTCAAAAAGAGCCACAGTGGCAAGTAAACAACAAAACAGAATCAGCCAACATGACGAAACGCTTGGATACACAAAAGTTTTACAAGAAAAGGAGAAAGCAGAAGATAACAAAGAGGACAAAGAAAAGAACATCAGAAAGGCAGGCGAAAGGAAGGATCTATTCTTAAATGATGTCCCGCTGCAAAACGGACCAGACAGACACAGATTGTCAGAAGGTGAAGATGTATCAGAAGAAAATGTTGAGGTCAAAAGAAATGCAAATCAAACAGGAAATAGAACTGCAATTCAAACAAAAAATAGCAATGGCGGCAGTATTCACACGAGCAAGCAACAGAAGCACCAAAATAATATGCAACAGCCGCAGATGCTTGAAAGACGTGATCATCCAGAAGGGAAAAAAAGGCAACAACCTCCAAAACAAAGATTGCAGGCTAGAGAACCTAAAGGAAATCAAGTGGAGTCAATTGTTACATTGAAGGCCAAGAACAGACCAAAAAGTTCACAAAAGAAGCAATCATCTGCAAATTTAGCTACAGCTGCAGCTAACCAGAAAAATGCAATGAAACACATTGAAGTAAAGCCGTCAAAAGATCTGGCCAACAGCAGACACCATGAGCATCGTGCAATACATTCTGTCCATTTCCCTCTGCCACATGGAAAAGCTAATTACACGAAAACGTTGACAGGTCAGACCCATCAGAAGGAAGATGCAGCAGTGAACAAAATAAATGGAACTTACGATGACCAGGCAAGATCAAACAATCATCAGTCCCCAATTCCACAAGAGAAGAAACAGCAGAAGGATGAGAAACTCAGCCACTCCAACGGAGTAAACCAGGAGACAAACATTGAATCTGAAGAAGCAAATCTAGGCATCAGAGGTCTTGATAAACCAGAAGTTAGCACAGAACCATTAAAGAGGAAGGATTCCTTGGACAATGAATGTGAAGAACAGAACTTCTCCAATTCGGGAGAAGAAGACTATGCACGTCTGGAAGCTTCAAAATCTCAAACCTGTGATGACAATGTAAAGATTAACATCGTCAAACTTATGAGCTGCATGAATCAACTATCGTTTAACATGGGAAAATAATCATATACTTCTGACCTATTTAACTTGTGGGTAAATTTGGAATATCCTGACTTGATGATTTACTGGCTCCCTGCAGAGTAATGAGATGACACCAGACATACAAGAAATTCCAGAAGACCAGCAACATGGAGACAAAGCAACAATGTCCTCCAATGATTTCCCACTGAAATCTCAGAAAGCCTTACATATTCAACTTACAGGTAAATGTGGGATGTGATATGTAAGTTGACACTATTAGCCAAACCTAAAAACAGTTTATACTTCTCCCATTGCGGAAAATATTTCCTCAACTTCATAGAATAAAAGAAAACATTCTGAGATTGTTATTCTCTTAGATCAACACTCTTCTTCAACGATAAAACTTTCCTTTGCAGAACAAATTACCTATCTAATTCATCTCTAAGGTTCCTTTTGTCCCTTTGCTTTCTTTTCATGGAGTGGCACCAAAGCATCTACTGCTTCTAATTTAACATCAACAATTTCCTACCAAAATTTTTTATAACGTGGTAGAACCTTAACTAGTCGTATATAACCATGGCAAGTACAGTTCTAAAAATTTATCTGTAGATATGCATCCTTGACATGTTCTCCCAATGCTTGATGTTGCAGGAATGGATGAAGTAAGTAGAGGAATTAGTAATGTGGTGCGTCGTGATCACACGAGGATCCCTCCAACAGGGGCAGCGGAGCTACTCACAGAATTTGAAAAGCATCTCAAGGAAAAGTTGATAAAAGGTCAACTATTTCTAAACACAGCAGAGGCAATTTTCAAACTCAACATACCTGTCAGCATACTTCATGGCCATGATCACATTGGTCGAGATACAGAAACTAAACTCATATTAGACTGTGGATATGAGTTGCTAAAGAAAAAGGGACAAAGACAAGAATTTTCAGTTTATCCATGCAAAGGAATGTCCATCAGTTATATCAAAGTAAGGTCATTGGATAATTTGGTCAAGCAACTGAGCAAGGACTTTGACGTGTTAAAATTTTATGGAGGGACGATTGGGAGCCAAGACTGTGATGCGGCAGATTACTTGCATAAGATGTTGGAGAAGGATTTCCGAAATGGGCATGCAGATGTGAGCAGCATGTGGGATTTTGGCTGGAATGAGAAGACATTTGCCTTCCTTGAAAAGGATGATCTTGTTAAGGATTTAGAGAAGCATATACTAAATGGACTTCTAGATGAGATCACACGTAATCTATTACACATTGCTGTTTCGGCTTGATTGTTTCAAAGCACACATCTTGACAGTCTAAAGATCGTATTTTGTTTATTAATTTAAGAAAAAAAAACCTATGTAATAGTTTTGAATTGAATTTTGCAGTTTTGTAACGAGGGAATCGGAAAACAAAAAGAAACTCTTTTTCTCAGTCACAATTTTGGCGTCTGGTTTGCTGCAATTGCACTTAGGTAACACACACAGTGACACGGAGATACCTTCATTTTCCACTATACATCCTAGCCTTCCAACTCCAGTTTCACCATGGTGTGTGTTTTCTCTCCTGGAAATTTGAATTTCCAAAAGGTCTAAATTTTTACTGTTTTTCTTGCCATTGCATTCGTTTGTCACTTACCTTCTCATTTTCCCATTCTCCATTGATAATCCAAAAAACTCTTTTGGCCAAATGAACCATGCACAGAACCCATCGCCAATTAGAATATTGGGACTAAAGTTCAAAGATTTAAAACTTTTGAAGAAGAATATGGTTAAATGCTCCTTTTAATTTTATTGAATACATTAGTTTATATGGCGTACTTTTTCTCTGGGGGTCTAAGACTAAGAGAGGATACAGAAATGGCTTCATTAGACGCAGCGTCTCTCCGAGAATCAGATTTGCAGCTTTACTTCACGAAAGTCTCTGATCACCCGAATTGGCAAACCAGAAACTGAAAGTCCCAGAACAGGATGTGTCGAAAATCTTGCCACTACAACTTAAAAGCGTAAATTTCACCCGAAAGCTTCGTTTGTGACTTTTGAAAATATGAACTTACAAGATCGAACACAGCCGTCTTAGCTCAGCCGGTAGAGCGCGTGGCTTTTAACCACGTGGTCGTGGGTTCGATTCCCACAGACGGCGTTTGGCGTCAGCATTTTGCCTATTACCTCCGCAGTCAATGCCCACTTGGTTTTACGAGTCTTTTCTTCTTAATGATTGTCGACCGCCTATGGGACTTAAATTAGTTGTGTCCCGTCTTAGCTCTTTTCCCATGTGTTTTCTGCATGGGGCCTTTCTCGTTTGAGAGTGGGATGGAGGCCGAAATTTGGGCTTTGGTGAAAAAAATTGGGGTGCATTCAAGATAGTACTATCTTTGAGTTTGAACTTCAAATAATTGAGCATTACTTGAATTCAAGCTCAAACGAACATTCCTATCATGCTCGAGCTTGACTCGAAAAAACTTGAACTTGCCTATCCAAGTTGAACCAAGGCTTATTTAGATTTTTAAAATTTGAACTTGACTCAAGCTCTAACTCAAAGTTTCGACTTATTTAGATTTATAAAGTTCGAACTTGATTTTGTAAAAACTTGAACTCCAACTTGAGATCAAAAAACTTGAACTCGCTTGTCCAAGTTCAACCAAGGCTTATTTAGATTTTTAAAATTTGAACTTGACTCAAGCTCTAACTCAAAGTTTCGACTTATTTAGATTTATAAAGTTCGAACTTGATTTTGTAAAAACTTGAACTCCAACTTGAGATCGAGTTGGATTTCCAAAATTAGTTTTCAAACATTTTCCAACAAACCCAAATATTAAATTCCAAACCAATTTTCAAAATTTCCAACAATTTTCAATATAAGTCTGAAAATCCAAATTCAACTAAATATAAGTCAACAATATACAGCTTTCTAATCTCAAAAATACCAAATGAAATAAGGCAAGAGTTACAAGAAAAATGTAGCTTTTTAATCTTAAAATCACATAATGAAATAAGAACAAATTTCAAGAATAAAAAGACCCAGCAACAATTGACAAAGATAAAGAATACTTATTTTAACCCTTGATTTCCCTGCCTTCCCAATTTTAAATCCCACAATTAGTCTAAACTTCCATCACTAAAGTAACAATTGGTATAGAGAGAGATGAAAAGAAAAGGACAACTAGAGAGAGAAGTCGCTCTTCTGATTTCGTGTCATTTACGACGACACGCCTGAGAGAGAGCTCGAGAGAGGAGAGGGAGAGAGATGGGTATTTGTGTTGTGTTTAAGAAGGAAAGCCATTGCAGAGAAGAAAGGAAGGTATGCAGAGAAACGCAAGTAAGATTGTAAGGGATAGGTTTCTGATTTTTGGGTGCTATATTTACTAATTTGCCTGTAAAAATAATTGTTTTAAAATATGGCATCGTACTAAATTTTCTAACAAGTTTGTATAAATATGTAATTTAATAATATTATAATATTCAAATGAGTAAACTATTTGATTAAACTCGTTGAGTACTCGAGTGCAGTATCTTAATACTTGAATCTGGTTCATTTATGTAATAGAGCATGCTCAATCTCGATTAGAACTCAGTCACTTGCGAGTAACTCACAAGTAGTTCGTTTGGATTATAGCCTTAGGAAAAATAATAATAATATTTGAGGTTTGGAGGAGAAAATAATAAAATTTGAGATTTAGTGAAAAGAAAATGACTTTAGACATCTTAGGTCTCATTCTCATTTGTTCTTTAACGTTTATCAACGAAATAGGTCTTCTTTTGAATAGCTTCAAATCACTCTCTTTATTAATTTCTCTCCACATATTGGAGATAGGTTTCCTTAATTCTTCATCCTCCTCCCCCATTACTCACTCTTTCTCTTCATTTAGGACTCCAGAACAAAGATAAGCATTTAGTTTGTCTTCTGCTGTCCCAAGAAGTACTGAGCAGGTGGTACTCATTGAAAATTGAAACTAACCTTAATGGTTAAGAATCTCGATGATGATGTCAAGAACCTCCGTTAAGTGGATGCTTTCCACACCTGTCTTGGATTAGCTGAATACACTACAGAATTTACCACTATAACAATAGCGAGCTTCATTAAGGTCTATTACATAGTACAGCAGATGAACAGCAGAATTTTTACGTTGAAAATATGATTTTAGTAGTAAATGTATGCACGAAGATTTTGATCCTTGTCATCTCAAAAGTATTACTTAAAAAAAGAAAGGAAAAAGGAAAAGCTAAAGGAACCTGAATCTGGAAATAAGTTTGACAAGCCTGCGCACAAAAAGTTTGCCCATCACCACAAGCTACCAAGAACAGGAACGCACGATAACTAACTCTAGGAAGCCATATTGTCACCATAAAAGTCATTTCCCGGTGGCACGCAAAGAGGAAAATTGACGAGAAAGATGCCTTTTTCATGTCTCCCCTAATAATTGACGATGGGTCCATGTTTTGGAGCAAAGCAAAGATAAAGATGCCCTGGTAAATACTAGAGTACAACTTTATGTGGGTGGAGTTGCCATCTAAGCAGACCATTAAGAACATCTTAAAGTTGATAAACCAATGCAGTAACCACCAGCTCTTGGGCTTTGGTGGGAGTGAACCTTGCCTCCCACTAAAATGTCACTTTCATGGCTCTTCTTCAAATTCAGACGGGTGCGTAATGCACTCGTCTGGTCCGGTGATGGTTCTGTCCCCATCGATTCTCCGTAAGCTCAGTTGAACCTCCTCTAATTAGAGTAAGAGTAGAAGTAGGGATGACAATTGAAAAAAAAAAAAAAAAAAACCAATGTAGTAGAGTTTTCTAAGAAAAAGGCAATAATTTCTATACCCTACTTTAACTCTTCATCGAGCTTGAATCAAAGCTTAGCCCCATCGCCAGGGCCAATTGGTCATTTTCAATATTCTTAAAGGACTTTAACACTTGACTTAGAAAACATTTTAACCACCTATATGTCTCATATTAATTACTGCAGTATTATTTCAAAAAAAAAAAATTTCTAAATAATCCTCTATCTTTCGAAACACGCTCAATTTATTCACAATAAAGGTCTCTTTCCGAGTAGCATATTCAAGCCTTGCCATGCTTGACATATGTTTTAAAAGGATAAAGAAGACGATGACAACATGTATTGATGTGATGCACCCAAGGTCTAATGTTCGACAGCTTGTTGCAAACTTCTTTTTACCTAAACGGGTTGCTTTTATTGTGGAAAGATTACTTGTGATCGAATTATGCTCTCCTTCTTCCCAAAGTTGGCTCTCCTTTATTCTACTATTCTATTAGAAGCTCCTTCCCAGAATGCTAAAATTGCAGGCTCTTTCTTTTTCTATGGTCCATTCCTTTTTCGTGAGTCTAATAGTGTAGTATTATACTTACAAAGACCGAAATGTAATCACGTTTCTAGGGAGAGAAAAGTAGACATCCAAATTGGAAAATGAATAACAAATAATTAAAAGGACAAAAAGTGATTTCTTAATGTACAAGGAAAAGTTGTTTCAGATTTAGAGACTTCCCTATGGACTGAAGGAGCTGGGAAACTGCTTTGAACGTGAATATCTGCTGGCTTATGGACTTTACGCTCTACCTTTCCATAATTCTCCCACGCTCGAGTCAAAAAGGAATATGTTTCCCCATCCCCAGCGAAGGGATAGGGGTAATTGCGACTAATCCAAATCACTTTTGTTTAAGGACTTGTTTCTAGAGCTGTTAAACGAACCGAGCTGTTCGGTAGCTCGGTTCGTTTCGGCTCGTTCGTGTTCGTGAAAGGCTCGTTCGAAATTTTAAACGAACCGAGTTCGAACGAATTTTTTTGTTCGATTAATAATCGAGCGAACACGAGCATGTTCGTGAGTTTTAACGAACGTTCGCTAACATACTAAACGAACGTTCGCGAACACGAACATGTTCGCGAGTTTTAACGAACGTTCGCGAACATAGACATAATTATCATTTAACAAATTTTAGGGTTAATTTTATGGCTGGACTTTTATATTTGGAGGGCAAATTTCTTTGTTTTATTTGTTGTTTTTATGTTAATGTTAGTTATATAGTTAATGAATAATAGAATTTAGTCACTTAGTGCTTTAATTATTTTTTAGAATGATTAATAATTTGCATGGCATATTTAAGGCATAAAATAATTTGGATTCGAGCATTTCGAACATGTTCGCGAACGGCTCGTTTATGTTAAACGAGCCGAACTCGAACTCGAACTCGAACTCGAACACGAATTTTACTTAACGAACCGAACACGAACACAGGTTTGGAGTTCGAAAATTAACGAACGAACACGAACGTTGTTCGAACTGCTTAACGAACAGAACTCAAACATGAGATACTCGGTTCGATTCGGTTCGTTTACAGCTCTACTTGTTTCTAAGGATGGTTAATGGAGCCGGGTCGGTCCGAATTCGGTTCATTCGTCCAAAAAAACCTGATGACACTAAATTATGTCAAAAGATTCAAAAGGACAAATCTTAGTACAAACAAGTGGAGGACCTTTGAAGATGTTTTAACTGTTGATCATATTTTATTACCATTTTTCATGTATTTTGGACTAATTGGATGTATTATTGTTGAAAAATTCTTGGTTTGTATATTTTTTGATAAATTGTTACTGGTTCATGTATATTTTAATGTTGTGGCCCTATGGATATTGATTAATTTTAGAACTTAATTGTTATAGTAATTATATTAAGAAAATTAAAGAACAATAAGTGAGTTTGAACTAAATCCAAATTCGACTCACGGTCCAAATATTTTGTAAGACAAGTATGAATTTCGCATTTTTCAATCCGGAATTCAAAAATGGTACTAACTATATGAGTCAAATCTAAACTTGTTAAAGTTTAACTCAAATGCCTATTTTTTTGTTTGGTAGTTTTGGCTAGAAAATCACAATCGTCATATTGTGATTTCTAACAAAAATCAAATTATTGTGTTGCTTAGAGTTAACTATATCGTTATTTTGATAAAAATCAAGTTTAAATTGCTCGAGCTCTTTGAAATTATGGAACTTTGCATACAATTTTATGTTTTTGATTAATTTGACGAGTCTAGTTGTATTACTCTTTCTCTAGATCCTTTTAATTGCCGAAATGGTGGAGTTGGAACGGATTTATTTGGAATTTTTTTGAATAAAATTGTAGTGCTTTTTTCTTAATATGATAAATGTGAGATAAAAAAGTGATTAAAAAATAAAAAATAAATTTAAAAATGTTTTTAAGATGTGAGTTTAAAAAAAAAAGAAAAAAAGCTATCCAAATAATTGGAGGAGTTGGAAGCTCTGTCGGTGGACTGGTTACATCTCCACTCCTACGTCGTAACGGCTATAAAAGAGGTTACTGTCGTCAATCTGTATATCCCTAATTTCATACTCTCACTACGGTCTTCTAAAATAAATCGAGTTTTGCACTAATATCATCTTCAAATTCCCATTATACCCCTATGACCAAACCCAAGAAACACTTGAACACACGCGGGACTTCTGCAGTCTCACGTGCACCCGCGGCTCCGGTCCGAAGAGATTACGTATTTAAAATGTACCTAGTTCAGTTAACCGTGGAATTTACAATTCAATTAGTTGCTCTGTTCATCTGCTCCACTGTCTCTACAGTGTGCTTTCAATGACCTTAATTTTCTCGGATCAAAAGTAAACTCCTTTCCAGTTTTGCCACGTTCCCCTTTCTACTCTTTCTCCTCGTCTTCTCATCTTCATCTTCATAAAGCAACCTAAACTTGAACAAACTTTTAAAGTTGCACTAGTAGTTAACTACCTCAGAGCAGAAACAGAGAACCCTCTTCAGCTATGGCAAATCGCCTTTTTACGTGGGCTTTCATTATAATTTTCTTCTTCCAACTAAATCATCTCTCAAGTAAGTTTCTCAGTTCTGGTATTACTCTGCTTTTAGTTAAAAAATGGAGTACATGATTTTTACTAATTAGAACTTGCTTATTTTTTAGAGCTTGGACAACAGGTAGTTGTTGAACTTGAATTATTTACTGGGCTTTGTAATTATTGGCAGGGTCAGAATCATTTATCGGCATAAATTACGGCCAAGTAGCAGATAATCTCCCGTCCCCTGATGCTACGGCTAAGATGCTGCAGTCTACTTCAATAGAGAAAGTTCGGCTGTACGGGGCAGACCCGGCTATTATCAAAGCATTCGCCAATACAGGAATCGGAATCATGATTGGAGTTTCCAACGGCGACATCCCGGCGATGGCTACGGACCCCAGCTTTGCTAAAAATTGGGTTAATTCTAATGTTAGTCCGTTCTATCCGGCGAGCAAGATTGTTCACATCAATATTGGCAACGAGGTGCTGTTATCCGGTGACCGGAATCTGATGACTCAGCTGTTGCCGGCGATGCAGAATCTTCAAAATGCCTTAAATTCAGCTTCCTTAAATGGAAAGATTAAGGTGTCCACGGTTCATTCCATGGCTGTATTGAGGCAGTCTGATCCGCCGTCTTCTGGCTCCTTTGATCCCAGCTTCGGTGACTTGATGAAAGGCTTATTGGAGTTCAATAATGCCACTGGTTCACCTTTGGTGATCAACCCTTATCCTTTCTTTGCGTACCAGAGTGATCCCAGGCCCGAGACCCTGGCTTTCTGCTTGTTTCAGCCTAACTCGGGCCGGGTTGATTCAGGCACCAAGATCAAGTACACAAACATGTTTGATGCTCAGGTTAGTAAAAGCAACACAGCTTCGATTTTTGGTGGGGAGGATAGAACTTTCTTTATCTGATCAAGAAAAGATTAGACCACATGTGGGGAGGGTAACGAAGAGCGAAGACTTCATTGAATAAATATTGTTCACTTGAATGAGCTTTGATACATATTACTATTAAGAGGTATCATATCTTAAACACTATATGATGTGTAGGATTTCTTTTTCCCCTTTTAAGGAAACTGTACGAGGTTACAGACTCAAAGCTTCAACTAGTTGTTGTTGTGTTAGGTGGATGCTGTTAGATCTGCCTTAAATGCTATGGGTTTCAAAGGAGTTGAGATTTTGGTAGCTGAGACTGGTTGGCCATATAAGGGTGACAGCAATGAGGTTGGCCCGAGTTTAGAGAATGCCAAGGCTTACAATGGCAACTTGATTGCACACCTAAAGTCTATGGTCGGAACACCATTGATGCCCGGAAAATCAGTTGATACATATCTTTTTGCATTGTACGATGAAGATTTGAAGCCTGGACCGGGTTCAGAGCGAGCATTTGGGCTTTTCAAGCTGGATATGACAATGAATTATGATGCAGGATTTTCGAAGACCAGTCAGGTGATTTCCAGACGATTGAAACAGAAACCTAATTAATTGCTTAGTTTGTACTTTAATGACTTAGTTGATTTGCTTCTATTCCTCGTTTAGACCAGGGTTCTAAATGTTTGTGCAACTGACTTAATTTCTGATGATTTCCTGAACTCAAAACGATTATCTCCATGTGGGTCTCTTGTGGTACATACATCTTTGCTGGGTTCCGCGTAACAAGCTTAGCTTTGCTTAGGTAATCCCTGAAGAGATAGCCACCTACCAAACGAAAAAGTTTCCATTGGAGTGTGCAATCTGTATTCACTTGTTGGATACCTGCAAGTCTTTTTGGAAAAATAGTGGATGAAAGTGAAAATTTGCTGAATTTATAGTCTATTCCCAAAAGTGATCAGTGAAAAAATGATACTAATTGACAAAATAATACTGTACTTCTAAGCTGGACTGGGATAAGTACAGCACAAAATGCAAAATCTTATCTTTACGCAGTGATAACTTTCAGGAGACTGTGATCTGTCTACATTGGGGGAAGCTCCCTTACCTTTAGCGTTCTTGACTTCTATAACTGAAGGCTTCCCTCTTTTTTGGTCTAGTTTTAATGCCATCCAGAGCTACAAGTTCGTTCCAGAGAAAATGCTTAGCTTTAATATCTTTCTCTGGATTCTGGAATGACACACGTTACTTTAATTGTGAAGGCTCCTTCAAATGCAAAGAATCCTGCAACTCCTACAATTCCTACAACTCCAGCACCAAAGGCGAAGAAGACTGTCTGGTGTGTGCCTAAGGCCGGGGTGTCAGATGCCCAGTTGCAGGCAAATTTGGATTATGCTTGTAGTCATGGAACAGATTGCAGTTCAATTCAACCTGGTGGGGCTTGTTTTGAGCCAAATACTGTAGCATCACATGCCACCTATGCTATGAACCAGCTGTACCAAACTGCCGGCAGAAATCCATGGGATTGTGATTTTTCACAGACTGCCACCCTCTCAACCACTAATCCTAGTAAGTTACTGGATTTGAACAACTTTAAACACTTGTTTGGGCGTGCATACATTCTGGGCCAAGGACCATACTACAGTTCTACTTTTAGCTGTGAGAAAATTTTCTGCTTAACATTTCTTAATCAGTCATGTTCTTGATGATACTTAACAGTTTCATGGATAATTTTATGGTCGCTGCTAGTTATCGGTTTCACAGAGTTAGACTTACCTCTATAGGGATAATGAGCTAGTATCGAAACTGATAACTGATATTCATCTTTAGCACGAGCTACGAACTTTTCAGGGGCTGACTTAATATCATCAAAGAAGTAGTGTTTATGATTTCCCCATTTCTACTACGATAACAATCTGATCATCAGGTGAAATGAGGAATACGAAAAAGGAAGCCATGCAAACAAACCTGTCCCATTCAAATAAATGCTCCTCTTTGATCTACTTGTCGCATTTTTCAGGGGCTGACTAAGCTGGTTTCATGGCCTTATTGTCTATGCTAACTGAATTTATTCTTGATTCTGAACCTTTTGCAGGCTACAATGCTTGTCAATATCCTGGTGGAGAGGCCTAAGAGTCCAGAGGAATCCAATTCAGTTGTTGTAGCTGCTTTTGAGCAATGGTGACTAGCACAGAAATTCTGATTCTTGGGTTAGTGGCTTGAGGTATAGTATTTGGTTTGGAGTGGAATGAGAGTCCCACGGTTCTAGTATGGGTATCTGCGTGGGGAAGGAATCTGCCTGATAATTGTAATTTGTAAAGGCTCGACTTGCCTAATATGTTGTTGCCCTGCTTGTGCTGTAGTTCACTGTTTCAATATTTATGTGGAATAGATTTCTTTACATCTACTATATATATCAGAAATTTGCACCCTGTAAAATTGTCGCGCATAAGTAGTTTATTTTAGAATTATTATCACAACATTCAAAAAAGGAATGCTACAAAATATCACCTTATCCTGTAATTATGGCTTGAAACTTTCACTTCAATTTTACCAATTTCATATGTACCGTGGAAAAATTGCCTTCTCCTGAATGTCTCAGTGTACACCTCTTCCTTTCATGTAAAGGTAATATTTTACATACGCTTGAAAAAGAGGATCATATTTTAGTGTGTTTGGATTGTCAAATTATTCTAAATAATATTTTGCTTGTATCATAAACATATTTCTCAATTCACTTTTTTATATTTTCAACTACTTTTTATCTCACATATATTACATCACAAAAAGTGCTACAGTAATTATTCCAAATAATATTCTATCCAAATGAATTTTACGGCCAAAATCTTGAACAGGAGTTATGTTACCCTTTTCATACACCATTTGAATACATGAAATCTGCCCATTATAGATAAAAAGTAAAAGACCAGATTATAATCATGTGCATGAGAATTGTCCCACAAAAATTTCATACAAATATTTCTTGAACACAAATGTGTTTCTTGTGAATTTTGACTAACCAGAACAGCATTACCACAGTTATTACAGCAATAAATTTTGCACACTACGAAAGGAAAAAAAATTTCTCTGCATCATTTTGTATGTTGTGTTTAAGGGTAACAAATTTAGACAATACGAACACACGATCCGTTATCGTCCAGCGGTTAGGATGTCTGGCTTTCACCCAGGAGACCCGGGTTCGATTCCCGGTAACGGAAATCTTGCATGTTTTTTCCTCAATTCTTTTAAGGACACCATCGCAAACCCAAAACAATCAAAATCAACTCTTGTTCGTCCCCTGATTCGACCGGGAGACTGTGGGCGCATTCTGAAATCACCGTAAACGACAACATCTAGTTGCACGTCAATTTTAAACTACCACCGTAATCGTCCAGCGGTTAGGATGTGTGGCTTTCACCCAGGAGACCGGGTTCGATTCCCGGTAACGGAAATCTTGCATGTTTTTTCCTCAATTTTTTTTAAGGACACCATCGCAAACCCAAAACAATCAAAATCAACTCTTGTTCGTCCCCTGATTCGACCGGGAGACTGTGGGCGCATTCTGAAATCACCGTAAACGACAACGTCTAGTTGCACGTCAATTTTAACTACCACCGTAA
Source organism: Coffea eugenioides (assembly GCF_003713205.1). Classification (NCBI taxonomy): domain Eukaryota; kingdom Viridiplantae; phylum Streptophyta; class Magnoliopsida; order Gentianales; family Rubiaceae; genus Coffea; species Coffea eugenioides. The sequence goes on from NC_040044.1 coordinate 2,362,897, forward strand.
ACCGTCCAAATCAGTCAAAATCAGCACCGCCCCATCCACATAAAGTGGATACCAATATTGAGAACGATCCCCTCGCGTCCTATCAGTTGTGGCACGTGACACTCCCGTGATCAGCCCCCATGCGACGTCGTTGGCTAGGTGGCTTTTTGACCTTTCCCAAGCTAAAGCCATCGGTTCCGACTGCACGCCAACCAGTCTATTCCATCATCGTCTTCCTCTGTTATTTCATTTTTCTTTTTCAACAGTCTTTCACCAAAATTTCTGTTTGGCTTGGAGGTAGCTATTACCGCTTTCAATCAAACCACCACAGGTACTCACCCCAAAACGATCCTTTTCTGTATAGTTTTTTTTAAAAATAATTGGTTTGACTAAAAATGTGCAATATGTGATTTCTGATGCTGATCAATGGTTCCCTGATGCCCAATGGAATTTCGTACATTTCTGTGCATTGAGGTTTTTGATCGTGTGGGATTCTAAGTCACAAAATTGATTTGAAACTGATGCAGATGGGTTCATCTTCTCTAATTGGCGACAGCGAGTCATGGAAGGATTTGAAGGTAGTGATTAACATGCCATGCCACGTTTTCTTTATTTTCCTATGGTTAGCTGATTATGGATGCATCTGCAGTTCCATGTTGAGGATATTAAGAAGACTCATTTGCGCGAATTGATGGCCGATACTGAACGTTGCAAGTCAATGATGGTGTATGATCCTGATTTAGCTTCCCCCATCAACCTACACTTTTTGTTGATTTCCTTTTGATTTTGTTAGCTTTGAAAAAATTTAGTTGGCTTTTGCATGTATTGAGTTAAATAAGCTGTTTTTAAGAAGTTACTGGTGTTCGATAAGTGATCAGTCGTCATGTTATAAAATGCGTGCAGCGAGTTTGATGGTAACCTGCTTGACTACTCAAGACAGAGAGCCACTCTTGACACCCTGAACAAGCTCTTGAGTTTAGCAGAGGTGAATTTGGAAACCATCATTTTTTTTTTAAGTTGGATAAGTTATTTATAATTTACTTATCTCTTTTTGTGAATAATGCAGGCAGCACATGTTAAAGACAAGATTAACAGGATGTTCAATGGGGAGCGGGTGAGTATCATTTCATATATCTGATAAAAAAGTACCTGCGTTTCAGCTATATTTCATATATTTGCATGGTTAGTTATAATTCTTACGGTAGGATTGTAATGTTTATTTGGTGGCATCTTCAGATAAACAGCACAGAGAATAGGTCTGTCCTTCACGTAGCACTCCGTGCTCCTAGGGATGCAGTTATTAAAAGTGATGGGAAGAATGTGGTTCCTGATGTTTGGGGAGTGCTTGACAAGATCCGGGAGTTTTCTGAGAGGGTCCGCAGTGGTGCTTGGGTAATTTCCGTTTTCTCTCTGAGCCATTTATGCATATATAATGCCTAAATACTAACTCATGGGCATACAATTGTAGGTTGGAGCCACGGGAAAGCCACTGAAAGATGTTGTTGCTATTGGCATTGGTGGTAGCTTTTTGGGCCCTTTGTTTGTCCATACCGCCCTTCAAACAGGTTTGCACATTTCACATTGGTATTAAAACTTCTTATTCCAATATTTCTTTGTTATATTTCCTGTTCATTTGGTTGACATATCCATAACTCTAATAACAAGAAGATGCTAAACGTTTACTGTTTATCTTTTGCAACTTATAGATTCAGAGGCTATTGAATCTGCCAAGGGACGCCAGCTTCGTTTGTAAGTGACCGCATAAATTAGTGTTTTTATTATTGATATTGGAGGACAAACCTATAAAATCGTTATTGCACCAGAAAGTTTTCTAATTTCTCATATCTTGGCACTTTCGAATTTTAAATTTGACGTTGAAATTTTAATCAAGTTATATTGCTCTAGCTTCTAGAATAAAAGGCATAAATTCATCTATTTCAGCTCTGTTTGGGACTTTTCTCGTTATTTAGAACATGATGCAAGACAGTTTGGGCTTTTGGAATAATAAAACTGTATTTACCCAGCTCATCAAGTTGACAGACCAGTGGAGGTGCATGCAGGACAACTTGGGGGGATGTGAAGTCAAAATGAACTAATAAATGAGTGATGACCCAAAATTGCAGTCTTTCTCCTTCCTTCTTTTTGGTTGGGGTTGGGAGAAGGGGGTTTTTGTTCTAATTGGGAGGTAAACTAGGTATTGTTGCAGGATCAATTCATTATTAGTAAGATCAGGTGGTTAAGAAATTTCTTACCTGAGGGTTTGACCTGATATGGCTGAACTGTGCATGTCGTCTTGAAATTGGTTTCTAAGGTGGCCAATTTTTGCTTCATTGCTCTTGGTTAGGGTTCAGTTGTAAAAATTTATCTCATTTCCATCTTCTAATAGCTTAAGCTACTCAAGAACGGTATAATGCGAGTGGTTGAGGATGTCAAAGTTGAGAGAAGAAAAAGAAGTGAAAAGCAGAAAAGAAGAATAGATTGGATTAGTTCAACAATGATTAAATTCTCAGGTAAATATGGATAACAGTTTGCACTCTGGATGCCTCAAGCAGTGGTCAAATTCATAAACAAATTACCATCAGTGAAGAAAAAGTTGATCTTACTCTCAAATAATATAGTGCTCTAACTTACAGCAATCTTGACATTGATCATCCCTTGCTCATTTGCATTTAAATTCCAGCTATATGGCATAATTTGGACAATCCTTGATACCTTAGTTCGTTACTTTTTCTTATTCTTAAAGTTGACTTAAACTTATTTTCTGCTACTTCTTTTCTTTATGTTGGGACTGCAGTCTTGCCAATGTTGATCCCATTGACGTTGCAAGAAATATTGCAGGCCTGAGCCCTGAAACGACCCTAGGTAACTAAGTTTTTTTTTTTTAATTCTGAGTCATTTTTTTAACTGCACTTTGGATGCCATTTTGAGCGGACTTGTGGGAAGTGCAGTTGTGGTGGTTTCAAAGACATTTACTACAGCTGAGACTATGCTGAATGCTCGGACACTCAGGGAATGGATTTCATCTGCATTGGGGTATGTATTACTCAATGATTGTCCTGAAGTGATATTTGTGTGACAAAATTTCATAATTTAGTAATACGAGTTTCTCTCATTACACCTCAACTGCATTACTCTCATGCATCTCTTGGTTAGAGTCAAACTGCATTAATCTGAGTTGGACCTAATCTAATTTGTAGGAGAACAGATTCTGTCCAGCTACTAATATCTGGCAATATGCTAGACATCTATTAGAAGTCTAGACTATGTAGCTCAGACTATGTTCTGTTTTTGAAGCCGGTTAAACTGTTAAAACTTGTGTATCTGAAGAACTTGTGCAAAAATGTGCTTTATCAAATTCTTCCTGACTCCCAATTGTTATTTTGTAGTCCTCAGGCAGTTGCCAAGCATATGGTGGCTGTTAGTACAAACCTAACGGTGAGGACGTTTTTCTTCAAATTCTTCTTTCTCATTGGGTTTTTTTTTCCCTTATCACTTCTTGCGGCTGGATTTGATAAGCTTTAGATCATAATCCCTTGCTTCAATTTTTGTGTGTCTTCATCTTTATTGCAGCTCGTAGAAAAGTTTGGGATTGATCCAAATAATGCTTTTGCTTTCTGGGACTGGGTGGGGGGCCGATATAGTGGTAAGTATCTTTAACTTGTCAGAAAAACTTCTCTTTCTATTGCACATGATGAACTTTAAATCTATTTGCAGTGTGCAGTGCTGTTGGAGTGTTGCCTCTGTCGCTGCAATACGGTTTCTCAATTGTTGAGAAGTACGCTAACTTACAGCTTTCTTCCCTTTTTAAGCATTCTGCAGCACCCATTGGGATTTTGATAAGCTGAATGATTCTGTTCATCTGATTTAATTCTATCTGCTGAACCACAAGAAAATTTTGGAGTTTTACAAAATTGCATAATTATCCATTTATATGGATCCTTGAACATCATATCCTTGAATATCCATTTATTCCAGTTATGTTTATCCTGTCATTTTGCTTTCCTATTGTTTTATAAAGAAATTTTGATTTGCTTTTTGCAGTAATTAAGTACTTCTCCTCCAATTGGAATTAAGTTTGAGATAAGATCAAGGAAGTTTTACACGTTTAAGCAGATCTTCACTTCTTATATTCTGAAGTCTTTTTTGTTTTGTAAGGCATCAGGACATAAAACTTGACATATTAATAATAATCTGCATTCTTTGGAATTCATATTTGGACTCAAATTTTGTTCGTGACTTCCTTGATGCTATTCTTTGAAACATTTTTGCTGGTTTTCTTTTTTTTTTTATTTTATTGCTCTTTTAGTACTCTTTACTTGTTTAGTTTTAGTGTTATATTTGCTGACATTCCCCATCATTTTCATCTTCAAAGGTTCCTGAAGGGAGCATGGAGTGTTGATCAGCATTTCTATTCGGCACCTTTTGAGAAGAATATACCTGTACAGACCCAAATAATCATCCCTTTTTGTGTCATTTATTATACATATGATTTATATAGCCCATAGATTTTTTGAATCCCTAGTTGAGAAGCATTTTTGGGGTTAAAGTACACTTATCTCTGCTGAGGCTTGTCATAAGTTCAATGACATCTCTAAAACATCCTGTATCGACATGTTCTGTGAATATAATAGGTCCTTATGCATTTGCCTGTATGTTAACCTCTCATCCATTTCCCAGGGTGTTTCTGAAATTGTAAGATTTTCTTTGGTGGTATCTGTGTTTGTGCTGGCTTCTTTAGCTCTTCCGAGTTTTCTTCTTGTTTTGCCTATCAGCAGGGACTATTTTTCCTTTGGAAAAATTTTACCTTGATTTCATACTTAGTTCTCGTTTCAGTCTTATTTAGTTTTTGCTGGTAGTGTTTTAGTGGTCCAGCTTTACATTTGCACTACACTTTTTCCTTCTCAGAAGCATTCTTTTATACTTCAGGTTCTGTTGGGATTGTTGAGCGTGTGGAATGTTTCATTCCTTGGCTATCCTGCAAGAGTGAGTACATTATCTTTTAAGAAACAACTATTTAGGCAGATTAATTTATTTATACTTCATGAAGCTTTATTTGGCTAAGCCATTACACTGAATGTTGTCTTTATGATTTCAGGCCATTTTACCTTATTCTCAAGCATTGGAAAAACTTGCACCCCACATTCAACAGGCATGCTGCTGAAACTCCTTTCGCTCTGTTCTCATTGCAATGCTTCTTACTCCTTTCTTATCCCAAATTTGGTTGCCTTCAGGTTAGCATGGAGAGCAATGGCAAAGGGGTATCTATTGACGGTGTGCCACTTCCCTATGAGACTGGTGAAATTGATTTTGGTGAACCAGGGACAAACGGTCAGCACAGTTTTTACCAGTTAATTCACCAGGTAGTGTTCTTCACCATAATACCTCTTCAATTTTTTAGACTTGCAAGGTTATAATATTGGACTATTCTACCCGTGTGAGTTTTCAGCTAATGCCATCTGTAAGTGAAATTAATAGATGTGGTGTGTAAGAGTCATATGTTTTTGAGATCTATGAGCTGGGGATTGCCTGCATTCTGTATCTGCCTTTATATTTTAAGTACATCATCAAATAGGCTTTTTCCATTTATGAGGTCTAACTGGTATGCAGTCAATCCCACTGAGCTTTAGTATGATCTCCTATATGAAAGAGTTTTGATTGTACTATCCTTGAAAAATCAGGGCCGTGTTATTCCTTGCGACTTTATTGGCATTGTCAAGAGTCAGCAACCTGTATACTTGGAAGGTAAATTTTTCTTTGTTTTGTATATTCCGCATTTGGGTACAAATTTCTGCTTCTGAGATTACCTTATCCTCATAGGACAAGTTTTGTTTTGCAGGTGAAGTTGTGAGTAATCATGATGAGCTCATGTCAAACTTCTTTGCACAGCCTGATGCTCTTGCTTATGGGAAGGTAATAAGCCAGTGTTTCTGCTTCCCTTTCTAGCTTCTCATTCTTCAAATTTGTGACATTTGTTTATTTGGTGAAGATCAAAATTAACAGGCCTCTCTGAGACTTGGACTATTAGTCTCCTAACTTCTTTGCTGTATCTTTTTTTCTCTTAGGTTTTTGTTGTTTTATATTGCATGCTGCTAATACTGTAAAAAACATGCATATTTTTGCACTTCAAATTTTCTGTATCCTAACTTATCTGCTTTCAGACCGCAGAACAGTTACTAAAGGAAAATGTTCCCCAGCATCTAGTTCCCCACAAGGTAATACCCCCACATCTTCTTACTAATATTCTTGTTCGTGAAAATTTTCTTAGCTTACAATTCTGTTACATTTGCAGACTTTTTGTGGAAATCGACCTTCTATCAGTTTACTTCTCCCATCACTAAGTGCTTATAACATTGGGCAGGTACGGGATTTATAAAGCTTTGCTTTCCTTTTGAACATTAGTTGAACCATTTTGATACTTTTTCTGGTTTTCCAAGAACATTTGGTATCACACTTACGAAATCTTAAATTTATGATGAATATACCCGTGGCCCAAATGGATTAGTTGGTTGTGAGTACAGATCAAACTATAAGGTTGATGCTTGTAACTGGACATCATGATGTAGGTCAAGATTTTGTGAGTTTCATTAGTCTTGTCTGTGTAGTTTTCAGAGTCGCTCTTGGATTACTGCTTCATGATATTGCTTATGGTGGAGCTTTGAGGACTTTAGGGTTTGTACTATTTGACGCTGCAGTTGTGGAACTGCATTGTTGAGGGCTTCATGAATGTTTTTCATTTAAATTCTTCTTACGTGAAAACCAACTTCATGACACCTATTGCTGATGAATAGCCTTTTCCTCATAGATATGAGTGCATCTACTTTTAACTTGGGGGTTGAATGAAAGTAATTGCTGTCCTCTCAGGGTACAACTCCCTAAATTAGACTAATTTTCCTTTCCTGCTCTATTTTTGGCACTATACTGGAAAATTTTAATGCATCCTTGATAAATATGTCAAGATCTCTGCTTCTGGCTTTGCTGATTTTGCTGATGGTATTCTTTTCCAGTTACTGGCAATCTACGAACACAGGATTGCTGTAGAGGGCTTTGTATGGGGTATTAATTCTTTCGACCAGTGGGGAGTGGAGTTGGGAAAGGTTTGTATTCCTTTGTACAAGATCTCTGCGACACTGCCAAGCACCGCATCCCCCTTCCCTCAAAACACAAAGTTTGAGTTAACTTTTCTTCTTCTTCATACTCAAGCAGTCATGCTGGTGCATTTTTTTTTCTCTCCGTTTCCTAAGTAATTTAAAAATTAACTTTGAATTTCTCCGCCAGAGGTAGTGTTGATTTCTTTTCTCCCCTTGTGGTCTAAATGTGATGCAGTCGCTGGCCTCTCAAGTTAGAAAACAACTTCATGTGTCGCGCAGGAAAGGAGAACCAATTGAGGGTTTCAATTTCAGCACTACCACAGTGCTTTCAAGATACCTACAGGTGAGTAACATGTCAGATTCGCAGGACTTAACATTATATTGACAGCACTAGGTACCAAGTTAAAAGTTTTTTGTTTTTGGCAGGCAAGTGCTGATGTTCCATCTGATCCTTCCACTCTCCTGCCAAAGATGTAGAGTGGCACTGGCGGCTGAAGCAATTGTTGCCACTTTGAGAGATAAATGCACCTTGTTTTACCAACTAATGGTTGTTAAATTGCGCCAGAGTTTGGATTTCCTCTTCACACATATCATTTTGAATGACTCAATCACCGCTCAGTATAAACAGTTGGTGGCAGTCTTCCACAAGCCACCTCCATGGAAGTCTAAGATCTAACTTGGAAATGTGGATGTATAAAATATTGTGCTCTCTGAGTTCCTCTAGTAGGCATGCTAACATGAGTACAGGACCATCTTGATGATTGGAATAAAAATATGTTGTTTGCTTTCACTTGCTAAACATTTTCCTGTCATGTGGTCCGAAGTATTACTAAGCTCATCTTTATGCAATGTAAGAGGTGGTCCTTTGTATGAATAAATTTTTGAGTATCAATAACTAGTTGAGTATCAATGTACGAGGTGGTCCTTTGTATCAATAAATTTTTGTATGTACTTTTTTTTTTCTCTGTCATTTAATGCTGCTGAGGGAAGGATATGAGGTTAAATGCCGACAGTAGGATTGCTCAAGTCAGTTTAGGCTTCTATTTTGATAAATAAATAGAATTTTAGTCATTTTCACCAAGAAAAAAGGGAATGGAAAAGGAGAGCAACAGTGAGTGTGTTTGGGATAGTGTGGCACTGTTGTGATAAACACCTGGTACTATATAATATAACAAAAATGAAGATGTTGACAGACATTAAATAGACGTTGCGGATAGATTTTTGCATTTTTATCGAGGGTAATTGCATCTTCTTTTGGATTTGGATGGAGTCCAAAATTAGCAAAGCACCAAGGGTCTAGTGTTCTTGAAGGAAAAAGGCACGTGCTTCCGGGCAGAAAGCCAATCTTTATGCCTGGCCAGGGTGCAAGTATCCGGCTGCCAAGCAACATTAGCCAATTGAACCTATTTCGAAGTTTTTTAGTCAAATCACAAATTGTCAATATATGGTCTCGGTTTTACAACAACTTCATTTGCGATTTTCTTCGATTGTTCTTCAGTTTCAAGCTGATCTCTTTTGCCGATGTCCGGAAGGAAATGGCTTGTTCTTTGGCTGAATTACCTCCCCCTCTTTCTTGCATCAGTCTTGTTGCTATAATTATTGTATATCTTATCATATGCTACCTTGTGATCGACCTCACACACCCAAACGACGACAGAAGTGGTGACAAAGATTGTCCGGGCTTATCTGCAGAAGAATTGCAAAAAGCGGCTTGTTTCTACTACCACAAGGTAGGATCTGAATCGACCTGTGCCATATGTTTGGATAGCATCCAGAATGCACAGTTGTGTAGAGCTTTTCCTCCCTGCAGCCATGTCTTCCATGTTCAGTGCATTGATCCTTGGTTGACCAAAAACATGACCTGTCCATCTTGTCGATCACTTTATGAAGTTCAACAACGTTTCTGTTCTTGAAGATCTCACGAGTATCCACTAAGTTATAGTACTGCGTCTGTATACAATAGATTCGTAGGTTTTCTTTCCTATCAGAATGCTCATAAGTTTTCTTTGATATTTTTCTTTTCGTGATGTTGCACTGATAAGTTCGAGCATGAACGTTAAATTGATCATTTTTGCTTCGTTGTTCATATCGTCCCCATATGTTATGATTGTGTTCGAGAACAGCTCGTTTCAATTCTGGGAACACAGTTCTTGGGAATAGCATCAAACTGAAAATAGTGAGTAATTTCTTTATTAACAGAATGCAAGAGGTTCCAAACAACATTATTCGAGAGATAACGAAACCATTAACAAGCAGCTCTAAGGGTGGTCAATCAGGGCTGATGAACCTCCACGACTTCAGGTGTTGCATTAAGCTCAATGACCAGCTGAGCAATTCTGTCTCCAACCTTAACTACAAAATCGACATCAGAATGATTGTACAAGATCACAAAAACTGGATTCTTGTCAGCATCTACAACACCACCTCCAACTTCAATCGAATGATCCCATGCCAGGCTCGACCGTGCAGCTAGAAAAAGAAAGGTTAAGGCATAAGGGCATAGGCTCCTGGAGGGGAGAAAAAAAAAAAGTTCAATTATGCGGAGAAAGAATGCTATATTAGTACCAATACGACCGTAGGCTCCTGGAGGAATGTCAATGCTCAAATCTGTAGAAATCCTTGCCTTGCCTCTGGCTGGCACTTTGGTATCTGTTGCACTGAAGACCAAGTCGGAACAGAAAAAGAATCAGATTCTCGCGAGTAATATCGCTGCACATAAGAGTTAGTTTAGTACCTGAAAAGATCATAACCAGCAGAATGAGGAAACATTCTTTTAGGCAACGTAGCTCTATCAGAAAGCCTTCGTACGTATAGAAACGGCATGAAATTCTTGAGAGCTTCAGATAAGCCGATTTGATCAACCATCTTGCTCTTTGTTTGTCTGCAGAATGAGTTGGCTTTTTGCTACTAGTATTGACTATTGGGGGTAGTTTATACTCAAAAAACTGTCGGCTTTGGTGGGTGGTCCATAGTAACTTTGATTTTTTAAAGAAGACTTTTCCGGTGGGCAGACCAACCAAGAGCATTGGATAAAACACACATAGAAGATACAAACTACGGAATTGCTTTTCCACCGGATTTGGAATTTGGTCAGAATCGGCTGCGTATATTTACGTATCTTGAGAGTGTGTAAAAGCTTGTCCCTGATTCGCAGGTCCCATGTCTACTACGTTTGGAAAAGGAAAAACTGGTGCATTTACAATAGCCATCAATGAAAACATATCAATGTTAAGAATTGGTAAATTCTGGGCAAATTTTCTGGAACTACATCAAGCATGACCTTTGTTGTTCGTAGGATTGCGCTCGATTTTGATACAAGTTCCAGCCTAACCCATATGGATTCTGCCCTCAAATACCCAAAAACAGAACCGACCATCCATTAACAAAGTACAGGGCTACTGAATTTTAGCACTGCTACGAAATGAACTAGAAAAATAAATTCAGTTCTATCTAGATCCACAGGGGCTTTAAAGTTTAAACTCCGGTAGATCCAAAGCCACCAGATCCTCTGACGGTTGCATCCAGATCATCGACCTCCTCCACCTCCGGAGTCACAATTTTCTGAACAATCAGCTGCGCAATTCTGTCACCGGGCTTGACTTCGAAATCAACGTCAGAATGGTTGAACAAAATCACCCCAACTGGACCCCGGTAGTCCGCATCGATCACTCCAGCCCCAACATCTATTGAATTCTTCCACGTCAATCCCGACCGCGGGGCTACAACCAAACAGAAACCAATGCGAATCTTTAACATTAAACTCCAATTAACTGAACATTAATCAGAAAAATTTATTACTATTACCAATACGGGCGTAGGTTCCTTGAGGAACGGCGATGCTCAAATCAGTAGGAATCAAAGCCTTGCCTCGGGCCGGCACCTTTGTTTCAGCAGCGCTGCCAAAATAACAAGCACCTCAAAAATCTTTTAGAGATTATTTTCCTGATTAAGAATCGGTTATTGCTCTTGCAAAAACCGGAGGAGATCGATAGATATTACCTGGAGAGATCATAGCCAGCGGAAAGGGGAGAACCCCTAGAGGGCAAGATTGCATTATCAGACAGCCGTTTGACTAGAAAAAAAGGGGGTGCCTGTTGGATTGAACAATTTTCACGGTCGAGTTTCTGGACTTTTGGAGTGGGTTCTTTGACTTCAGGGCTATGGTTTTGGTGATTCATGTCTTGGGCCATGGAGAAAGAACTCAAAGAAGCAGGAGGTTGACGAGGGTAATTAATTAATCTGGGTATTTGCTGGAAATATGATGGATTTCGCTTGGTAGAGAAGTTGGAGAAATTGGTGGGACTGGGGATAATAGAGAGGAAGATTGTCCTGGACATGAGGGAATGCGGAGACCAATGGCGCCAAGATTTCCCGCCATACCATCCTAAAAGTAAATGCACCCTCCAGTCTCCACCAAAAAAGACTGCAACTTTTGTTTGGATATCCAATGCAATCAATTAATTTTTTTGCAAATGAAAACATATCCAAACACACAAGTAGGAAGTTATTTGGAAACAAAAATTTTGAAATAATTTGTAGCACTTTTATTGTGTTTTAATGCATTTAAGATAAAAACATGTAATTAAAAAATATATTTATAATACGATCATAAACTTCTGCTAATGTTAATAAATTTATCCTACATATTTATATGTAGACGCTTATATGTCATCGGACAAGTTTTATCACAAAAATCATGCCTACACGGCTATACCTTTTAACTTTATCAAGACTACAAAACTATAACCAAATTCTTTTTTTTTATTTTTTTGATAATAACCAAATTCTTAAATAGCCTGAGCACCATTAGCGCCCTGTTTGCCTTCATCATAATTGACATTGGCAAGATGTTCATAGGTGCAACTTTTTGCACATCTAGGGACTTTGATTTAACTATTTTTTATACACACTAGCCATCTGCGACATATGATCATAAGTGCAAGCCTGCTTGTCAAAATAGCCATCATGTAAGCTCACGTCTTCTACTTCTGACATCGCACACAGGCATATGTTTGCTTAAAGAAATCCACGGAAAAGATAAGATTATGCCAATACATAATTAACGGCCGATAACTAGAGTCCGCCGGATGGACCTTAACTGATGCCAATTTTGTTAATTTATTTACCAATCTAAAACGTGAGTGACTTCTCATGGGCCAAACTTTGAGTAATATGATTTCTACTGAATTTATTAAAGCTTGAGTTTAAGCTGCTCCAAAAATGTACCGAGTCAAACTTAAGCTTGGTTTTTTGTTGCTGCATTAATCTTAGGATAGAAAATGTAGCGAGTCAAATTTAAGCTTGATTTTAGTTGTTCGATGAATTCTAAATCTTAAGGCTTGAAAAAATGTAGCGAGTTAAATTTAATCTTGACTTTATTTGCTCGATCGATCCCCTATTCTAGTATGAGTTCAGTAAAGTTTTTTGCCTCTATCAAATTCAAACTTTCACTACTGTAAGTGCAAAAATCGTATGCCAATATAGGAAATATCTTAGTGTTAATCTCACGTAGAAGATGGATCAACTATTGATACTATTTAAGTTCCTTTATTATTTAAACAATCACAAGTCAAAGCAAATAATTTACACTCAAAACATGTAGAATACTGTAATAACAAGGCTCGTAGGATTATTGAATTCCTTTCTATACTAGCATAGGAATTATCATATCAATTTAAATTGCATAACCACGTTAAGATTTTTTGAAACAAATTCAAGTAGTTTTTAGTTTTTTGGTATTTTGTTGTATCTTTTCACTAGCAAGATTTATTTTGATAAATTTTGTGAAACCAAAATTTAGAGGCATTACTACTCAGCCTAAGTATTTAAAACCACATAGCCTACCCATAGAAATGTATACATTGATCACCATATTGCTCCTTCTTATTTGAATTACACTAGCAGAAATATACCGTGCTTGCGCACGGTAAAGAATTAATGTAATGCCCAGTAGGAGCATTACAGAGCATGAATTTAATAAAGTACTATAATTTGTATTTGTAGTATGTTGAGTAAAAATTAGGTAGTATAGGGGAGATAATTATAAAGATGGAAAAAAGGATACACTAACCATTAATTCAAATGACATAGCCATCTAAATCAAGAATCCAAAGGGTAGTAGAAATTTATTTGTTGCCATCTTACGCGGAATTTGGTGAGCAGCGGAATGCAATTATAAATTAAGGAAATGGAGAACTTGGCATTAATTAAAAAGGGGATAATTAAAGTAGAATATAATAAATTTAAATATTTGTCCCACTGTCAGTGCAACAGATTTTTAAAAAATTGTAGGCATTTAAAGTGAAGAGATAACTCCATGTAGGCAAAATAATTTCCTGTATTTGATAGAATTAAAGAACATTAATTCGGCTGCAATTTCCTAAATGGTTGGAATAAATCTGCGGACTGCAAAGGTAAATTGCGTATGGAAAAAATAAAGGACAATAGAAGCTGGCATTCATATGCCTAGTGAACATATAAGAAGGACAAGGTTTCTCCTGGAATAAACGTAAAAGAAGTTGGCTTAGTTTTACTGGTCGGTGCATCAGAGAAGATGCAGAACTTATTGTACCAAGGGAACAACTTTTCGACTCCACGCTTGTCGAAGATGAGGACAGTATAGCAGGACTTTGTTTCAGGGATAAATACTAAAGCGTCGCCAAATTGTAGCTGATGCTCAAAAGTAAATGTGTTCCAATTTGTTGCAAACCGTCTTCGACGCATTCCAACAGTGATTATCTTGTTTCCAGTTCGTAGGGTCACCAGAGGAGTTCTGTCACCGTGTATGAAGAAGGATACAAATTTGGGCACTTTCTGTTGTTAACCAAAAGGAAAAAGTTATTAGTGGGAAAGAAAGCAGCGAATGAAAAAATAAAAGAAGAGATAACTGAAGCTTACAAAATTATGTTGGTTTTCCTCAGTGAAGATCTCATAGAATGATAGACCATCAGCGATGTCTTGAACGAAATCTGGTTTCATTGCTGATACTACTCTCTGACACTGCATTCTTTGTTCTGTGTTTCATAAAAAAAGGTAAGCGTACAAAGCTGGCAAATTAAACAAGGACAATGCTAAAAATCTGGAAGTGTTTAAGCATGAGAAAACTAACTTTTTGCGATAACATGTTCTGGAGCGTCCAACAAACTAGGTAGTGGATGACTCCAAGGTAAGTAGCCATGCGTTTTTGTTGCTGAGTAATGGAGGACGTCGAACATCAAGTTTCCGGAATGTCGAAGGAACATTGTGTCGTTTTCATGGATGATATTATTCTCGCAGAAGTCTTGCCAACCTTCTCCAAACCAAGTTTCTAAAATGCTGATAGTCCATGTTCTATAGCCTTCTCGAATAGTTATTGTACGCTGTTGATGGTTTCTTAGAAGCAGCAGAAATTGAGCAGGGAATATCTAATTATTTTGAAAAACTTTGGTTATCATTAAAAAAGGCACATGTCATGAGGGAAAAAACTATACAGAATCAAAAGTACCTGATTAGAACCGCTACTCCTAAAGAAGAAGCAGCATTCCATGCTGCCGGTAATATTTGGCGGAAGACTGGAGGATCCAACGCTTTCAGAGAACTCCATACTTGGTTGTTATAAGTGTAATTAGCTTCTGAGGCTGAATATTTTAGAAGGCTGTTCTTGGCATATATATATAGGGCCTTCATAACATAAACAGATAGCATTAATTGGCCTGTAAGAGTATCTGGTAACCAGTGAATTTATTTAAAATGGTTGAACTAATAGCTGTAGGATCAGTAATGGATGCAGAAAAGGCAGTCTTGGAAAGATGCAGCGTGGTTTGATGTTTGAAGCCAACAGTTAAGTCATGGCACATTGTTCCAGAATGAATGAACGGGAAAGGTAAAAGCTTTGATAAATGCACTGGAGAGTGGAACGTTCTTTGCTGCTGGCAGTCAATGCTAATTCCAAACAAAATGAATGGTACAGGATGATTATAGCGCTTATGGTACTTGATATGGTAACATTATAGATTATGACGTTTCTAAATTAAGTTGCAAAAGGCATGCAAATTAACAGGCAAAAAGTAAGAGTGTGTAGAAATACAAAGATCAGATGCATGAAAATTCCTTAGCATTTGCTAGGCACATCAGTAGCATGATAGTGGTAAAAAAAGTGTTGAGACTTGGTGTCCTTCACCACACAAAAAGGCACCTAGGAGCCAACGCAGAAAAAAAGATAGTTTGCTTGGAAAGGAAACAATTCTAAGCTTGTCTGGCTTTTTTCTTGGGGCTGGGCTGAAGAGCTTCAGAGCTTAATTGCCTCTGCTCATCTAACTCGTCAAATTTTTGAAGAAGAGAAACTTTAGCTTTAGAAGAAGACATTCCGCCTGCTGAAAAGTAGTAACCATACCTGACTCAGTAAGATGCCTCTTCTATAGAAAAACAAGTATGGCTATTCATGCACATGTGAAACAAAGATGATTAAGTAGAGGCTATAACCTGATGAAGGACAAATAAAGCCCTGTTCACTGGAGCCTGTAACAGAAGCTTGTTCATGAGAAGCTTCCTTGTAGTATACTATTGTGAAACGTTGTTTTGCATCAGCTAAGGGAACCTGTACAGGTCTTATATACGCAAGGAATTTCTTGGATTTTAGGTCCTCATGCAGAACCTCAAGTGGTAGCACCATATTTTGCAATGGACAAAACAAAAGAATGTATATACATATACATAAATACATATACATATGTGCTGACACGGCATGGTAAGAGCAAACCTGAAAATAATGCTCCATTGCTTCTTTTGCTGTGAACGTTAGCAGTTTCTCAGTTAAATCGCCAAACATTGTGGCTGTGACTGTTCCGGTGTCATCAGAGAGGTCAACATCAAATTTACACCTATTAAATATGCAAGTTTTATATAAGGCACAACAGAGGAAAAGAAATGATAATGTAATGAGCAGCAGCAGAAGAAATGATAAGAAACAAATAAAGTAATGATGGTCAGACCTTGGTTCAGCCTTGTGCTTTTGTTTACAAGTATTACACATGAACAAGACATCATAATCGGCAGACGTGGAGCGGAAGCATTTTTCACACCCCATGTACCAAAATTTTTGGAAGATGTGATCAAATGAGAATGATGCTTTGACCCACACATTCTGAGAATAAAGCCAGTATATGAATTAGCCAAACTATTTGAAGGCTGAAATCCACTGATAATGCTGCAATCAAGACAGTACCTTGTGTTTTGAGCTGATATTTGATATATCAGTAATTTTTTTATCTGCTTGGAAGGAGAGATCAAGATTGTATCGATTGTATGTTTTCTTTGCAACAATGTTTGCAAGGCATTTGGCATTTCTACTTGCCCTGTGTATAGGATATTAAAATGGTGAGCTAAGCAGGGAAAAGAGCATTTTTTTATGCGTACTCGAGGTTGAAAAATAAAAGAGTGGCACCAGCTCGTAAGTATCTCTGATTGTCAAGAAACAGATAATGTATATAAAGTCCATAAGCAACAAATACTGAAAACTATAAGAGCAGAACCAGTTTTTGAGTTCCCTTGCTTCTTGGACAGATGGATTCACAAGGATTGCTGAATCAAACCAAGTAGAAAGAGCCACTTCTTAAAAAAAGAAAAGGGGAAGCAATATGTGATTTGAAAAAATGAACAGATAGAAAAGGTTAGATGGCAAAACATGTAACCGGCAACTGTTATACTCACCATTATAATTTTGAACCTTTAGCCTTCTTCCAATAAGAACAGGATAGTTCTGAATTTTTGAAATAATCTTGGAGCCTTCATTGTCAATAAAAGCATTCCACATAGACAGCATAAGTGTCTGCAATCTGACATATTTGAAACAGAGGAACTATTATTTTTTTTGTTTGGAAAAGGCTGCAATCTGCAACACCAGATAGTTATTGTATACAAAAACAAAGATTCCTTACTCTTCATTAACAAGAACAAGCTTCTGGACTCGTGCTTCCTTTGAATTAACGGTGACAATTTTTTCATCCAAAGCAGCAATAACAATTCCCATAATATCTAGTGAGAGGAACTCAAAAAATAAGACTTAAAGCATATAATAACAAAGGTAGATCAGTATGGTTAAAAAGAAAGCTACTGACCAACAGAAGTGAAAACGATAGAACAAACAGAAGTGTGCAGCAGTAAAAAAAATGCAAGACGAAAAATAATAGCATGGACAGGCAGAATAAAGCTGTAGGCAGGATAAGCAGAAGGAATTGGGAGGAAAAAAGTAAAACAAGACGAAAAAAACATAAAGATTAGTACAGGATTAGGGACAGTGAAACTGGAACAGCACTTACAGCAGATGTAACAGCGAGCAGCAGAAAAATAGCAGGAACACTGATTGAAGAAAGGCATAGAAGGAAACAGATGAGAAGAAAAGCGCGAGTAAGAAGAAGTGGAAGCAATGTACCAAACGAAGTAAAGGGAGAAGAAAAGGAAGTTGAAATGCAAGGGAAAGAAACTGAAATGATTACCTGGCTTCTCTTGCATGCACCAGAACCCAGGAAAGCATGGCCGAAGACGTGCATTTTTTTGCATGGAGACCATAAAAATTAATGGATTGTTGGCTGCGTATGCTGAGAGGGGAATCCGCCGACCAATGATAGAGACCAGGAAGGCGTCTGCTTTTAATGGCGCGATTATTAATGGCCTGTTTAGTTGGTATACTAATCCAGCATTTGTATTAGCAGTATAATAAGCAAAAAAAAAACTGTACTAAATATTTATTTGAAAGGAGGAGAGAAAAAGGGAAAAAACATGGGTAGTATATAAAAAAGAAGCAAATACTGGATAGCGAAATAATACACGGAAAAGAATTGAAAACAAAAAAAAAATAGACTAAATAGAAGATAGGCATATAATATACAATATAATAATACGAGTAAAAAAGTGAAAAATGTTAAATAGAGAATAAGACGAAAATTATTTAGCAAAAGAGAAAAAAGATAGTCAGGTAGTAATAACAACAGAGCAAGTAATATGAAATAGGGGATAAACAACAAGTTTTTTTAAAACTGTATGAAATATTTATTTAAAAATGTACGAAATATTTATTTGAAAGGAGAAGAGAAAAAAACCATGGGTACTATATAAAAAAGAAGCAAATACTGGATAGCGAAATAGAATAGGGATAAGAATTTATAACTAAAAATATATAATATATATATATATATATATAAAGGCTAAATAGAAGATAGGTATATAATAAAAGAAGGGGTAATAAAAACAGCAGGGGAGAAAAAAAAACAGCAGGGGTAATAAAAAAAGAAGCAAATAATGGTTAGTAACCAATCTGAATTGAGAAGGAAAAAATAGAAGATAGATAGTGCCTGATGACGGATGACTAATAGTGCATGATGACGGAGGAGGACTAAAAAGGCAACAACAAACTTTAAAAGAAGAATGGGATGCAGGCCACGTGATTTGCACAGGAGTTGGAGGACGAAAGACCAGCAAGAACCAAGCTCCATTCCCACTTTATATAAAGTTCTTTATATATACAATACTTCCAAAGTTAATAACTTCCAGAGTGTAAGTGTTTCAAAAGACCAAAAAAAGTATTTTTGCTAGAACATTAAAGAAAATATAAGGTGGACAACATATATTGATTCTTAAAGTTGATTCGAATATGTTATATACTTCGCAACAAGGTATGAAAAGTGAAAGACAATGATCTTAAACAAGTTGAAGACATTAATCTTGAACGATATAAAAGTCAATAACACTCTATTTCACCCAATTGCAACATTTTTCTCATTAGTTGTTAACTTGATACGGGTTTTAGGATAAGGTCAAACTACTACTTTTACAATATAAAAAAAGAAGACAAAAGAGATTAATACAACGGGATTACCCTTAGTTTGAAAAAAAAAAAAAAAACCAAGAGCCCAGGTACAAAATCAAGGAAAATTTCGTAACCACGTTTATCAGTTTAATCTGTGGGGTCGGTTAAAATTAGGGATAATTTCAGAAATCTCCCTTGAGGTTTGTAATGATTGTAGTTACCTCCCTTAAAATTTGAAAAATTATAGAAACCTCTTCTAGAAAATATGTTTTGATAACAAATAGGGATGCAAGTACAAAAAGTCTAATGAATATCCTATATTGCCCCTTTTTGATTTACAAAACAAAGTAGATGACAAAAGAAATCGAATATCAGCATTACATACGAAATAAAAAATTTTAAGGTAATTCTTTACAGTAAACTTTAGGCCATATTTCAAGGCATCATTTTTTAATGTTTGAACTTCCTTTTTTTTTTCCTTTGCTAGGTAAGTTGTGAAGAAACTATTTTTAACAAATACATCCCCACTAGTAGGTTATTTATAAAACTAAGTAAGAAATCCATTTAAATGATTTAGGAATTAAATACGATTTATTAGGTGAGATGAGGTTATAGCTATTGAATAAAGAAATATTTGCAAAATGCGGATTGTTTTTCCTTTACACCAAGTTTTCATTTAGAATTTGTAAAGTTATCAAAGTTATTATAGTCTTCTTAACAACACTAAAAGAGATAAGTGTGATTTTTCAAATCTTAAGGGAGATGGCTGCAATTGTTAGGGAGGGTTATGAAATTACCCTTAAAATTATGCTAAAGAACATTAACGAGTTAGGGCTGCTGAAACTTTAAAAAAATCAGGCTGCGTCCTGACCAATAATATAAAGCCACATCATCAGGTAGCCATTTTAACGTGCCCACGTAGCTTACCCTGAAACAAAATTAGAATCCAGAAACCAAAATAGAAATTATCTCATCCACAGAGTCCATCACACTCCTTACTTTCATTTGTTCCCCAATCGACCACACGATAAAACCATTCAGGGGCTTAACAGTCAATTCATTAACAGCGTGGAATCCACGCCGGAGCATGAGCGCGTGAAAGTATCGACTACTCTAATCATGGGATACGAGACGCTTTTGCTAACGTACGCCGCGATGGACACCCAGCAAAACTAAACCCGTCTTTTCCAATTATCCACCCTTTGCCCTTTGCCCTTATATGTCCCCCAATTGCCTTCCCCTCTTTTTTACCACCTCGGAGCAGTCAATCAGAAATTAGCAGCACACAGCAGCAGTAGCAGCAGGGTTTCTTCGGCCGCAAATAATTCTCTACCTTTTCTTTGAGTCGTCTTCATCAACGTCCATGGCTGATAAGACCGACTTCGATTCTCGCCCTAGCCAGATCTCCAAAGGTTTCCCCTTCTCATTTGATTGATTTTTATCTATGTACATTTTATCTGAAGTTTGTTATTAATTCTACATTTTTCATCCGTAGCTGATTGAAAACCTAGATTGAAGCCGCTACCTGTGTGTTTCATCGCGGCGCGTGAAAGATGTTTTGTAAGGTTTAGGGTTTTTGATTCGTCCATTGAAAGCTTCTTATTTTCTGTGGATGAGAGGAGAGAAATGGCGATGCTTTGCTTCTGTTTTTTATCTTAAAATTTTTTGGCTTCCCCTGTCGTAGGAAATTCCTGCTGAATTTCTAGTGGTTTTTGTTTGATTATAGTTTAAGTTTTGAACCTCTTTTTTGAGATTAATTTTGGGATAAATTGCGTTTATGCTTCGCGGTGGTTGTATCGGTTTTGGTTTATTGGGTTTTTTTCGGGGTATAATCTGAATGCGGGGCCAGGGCGCCGCTTTATCTTTATAGGAGTGCGAAATACTTAGCTGAAAAAAGGGTTTTGCAGGTATCTTATTCCTGTTATTTTCTACTGATGCATTTTTTGTCTTTTTTCTGGTATTTCTTTTCCAAAATTTGAAATGCAGAGCAGATAAAAAATAAACGTTTTGTTGAATAGCTGGAAATGATAGTGTTGTAGCTAAATTACGAGTACAGATTGTTTAAGTGATCATGCTTTCTTGATTTCAACCTTTTTTTTTTGGAAAAAACAATTTTGGATATGAATTTTGCGTGTAGATTAGATGGAAGGTCAATGAATTATTAGGTGACAGACTGTACAGGTAAATAAGAAAACCTGTACAATGTGGAAGTCACGTGCTACTTGTACATTTGCAATAGGAATACCTTGAAATGTTGAAATTACTGGTAGAATGGGGGAACCTTTTTGATCTGGCTAACCTTTAGAGAGTGAAGGACTCTGTAGACATTTCAATTTACTGCTTTGCCAAAATTTGAAACCATGGTCATCTTAATCGGATATTAATCTTTTTTTTTTTTTTTTGTGAATGAGCTGCAGACGTAATTTCTTGAAAGAGCTAAAAAGAAAATGTCTTTTCATTTCAATGTTTCAATCCTCTTTTTGTTCACGATAGCTCTTTGTGTGATATTGGTTCAATTCTTTCTTGTTTCTGTTTTCATTTTAAGAACTTCTGCTTGAAATTCTGAGCTCAGTATATGTCCATTGCTTGTGAAATTTCTTGGCCTGTCCCACTGCTACATCGTGCATATGGGGCTTTGGACTAACCTTGTCTTACCAGAGTTATGCTATTCTGTAATTTAGCTGTGAGGGAGATTGAAGTACCCAGTTGAAAACCCTCTTCTTAAAATTTTTTCCCCCTTGTTAGTTAAAAAAGTTTTAACAGTGAAGATCTCATTTCTATTATCTCCAAAGTTCAGTTACAACAGAAAAAGGTACCTTATTTTTGGATCATTTCTATTATCTCAAAAGTTCAGTTACAACAGAAAAAGGTACCTTATTTTTGGATCTTTGTCTTCTGGTTTGCTGCTGCTTCTTCTTCTTCTTGTTTTGGTTTCTGGCCTTGAATTGTGATGGTAAACATTTACTGCTGATTATGCAAACTGTGTGGCTCTTTATTTTTAATTGTATATGGAACATGTTTGAATAGCTGTTCTATGATACAAGACTTTAGGCGTGTTGCTGCTAACCCTTTGTTTGGATGAAATGGAAGGAATGCATTCTCTTTTCCTCCCCTGTGGGCAATGTTCTCAATTTTTGAAGAGCTGGTGTCATGATGTAATAGACAACAATTGACTGGCCATTTCCTAAATCTTGTGTCATACTGGAAGTGAGGATGTATCATCCTGGCTGCGATGGTTGTTTAAGAAATCATCCTGTTTGCAATGATTTTCTTCTTCTTTGATGGAGTATGCTCTGGCCTATTTTATGTCTTGATGTTTGATTATGTTATAGCCTTTCCCCTCTCTGTAGATGCACAAGTGTCGGAGAATCCTATTCCGCTTTCACCGCAGTGGCTTCTCTCCAAGCCAGGGGAGATTAAGAGTGGGATAACTGGGGTATGCTACTACTTTACTGTGCCCAGCACTTTAATTTGTCTAATTACATCTTTTCTCCCTGTAGTGATAAGTAGTACCTTCCACTGGTATTAAACATGTGTAGGAATTTTGTTTGAAAACCTGTAGGATTTTATTTTAGAGCATTTCTTATGTCTTCATGGGAATGTTACCTGTTTGTTCCTGTAGCAGGAGAACCATTTTGTCCCTCATCCGGGTTATTCCAGTCGCTCAGATATCATGAAATCACCTGGAATTGGTGAGGACACACGCGAGATCAATAAGAAGAAAGATGTCTTCCGGCCTTCTGTGCTGGATATGGAATCTGGCCGGCGTGATCGCTGGCGTGATGAAGAAAGGGATACCAATTCAGCTGTTCGTAGGGATCGATGGAGGGATGGTGAGAAAGAGCCTGTTGACAACCGCAAAACAGATCGTTGGACTGATTCATCAGGAAGACAATATGCAGATGCACGCCGTGGCCCAACTGAGCGATGGACGGATTTGGGAAATAGGGACGGCAACCATGATCAGCGTCGGGAGAGCAAGTGGAACACACGCTGGGGGCCTGATGATAAGGAGACAGATAATGTGCGTGAGAAGTGGGCAGAATCCAGCAAAGACTCAGACCTACTTCTTGATAAAGGGCCATCCAGTCTTGCTTATCATGGAAAGGAAGAAAAGGAGGGGGATCATTATCGTCCTTGGAGAATGAACTCCCACAGCCGAGGAAGGGTAGACCCTCCTCCTCACCAAACTTTGACCCCAAGCAGACAGGCTCCTGTGTTTACTCATGGTCGGGGACGTGGGGAAACTAGTGGCCTGACCTTCTCTGTTGGTCGGGGTAGAGTTAGCTCTGTCAGTAATGCATCCGCTCAGTCTTATTCAGTTGGGTATGTGTCAGAAAAAGGTGAAACTGCCCATGGAGAGTCCTTACCTTGGAGATACAGTCGAACAAAGCTGCTTGACGTATACAGGACAACAGACACGAGATCATGTGAGAAAATTTCCAATGTCGTCCAGCAAGTACCTCCACTTACCCAAGAAGAACCCATAGAACCTCTTGCACTATGTACACTGACTAATGAAGAATTGGTAATAGTTGCCCTGTCTTTTGGTTTAATGTGAATCTGATATGTTGTTTTACTTATATTAAAATGTTTCCGTACCTTTGGTGGATAGATGGTCTTGAAGGGAATTGACAGGGGAGATATTGTCAGCAGTGGTGCGCCACAAATTACTAGAGAAGGGTCTATTGGAAGGAACTCAACTGATTTTCTGCAGTCAAGACGGAACAAGCTTGGTATTTTTGATAATGAGACTAATTTATGACCTTCGATGTGTGCCATTCTGTATTGATATTAATTGCATTAATATGGTATTCTGTGTTACAAAAGTTTTTGGTACTACTTGGCTCTGCAGGTAGTAAAGAAGATTTACCACATGACATAAATGATTCCAAGGAGGAAAACATGGAAAATGCTGGTGGTGGTTCAAATTATTCAGAAAGCATGTCCCAGGAGAAGCAGGTTTACTCTTATGGGGGTGGTACAAGGGTTGAGAGTGTGCAGGATTATCAGAAGTTTTCTGATTATAAATTTAATTCTGAAGGTACATACACAAAGCCTAATATGATACCCAACTTCATCATGAAGCTAATTTTTGTGGTAGTTGTAGGATGATATAGGTTTTGTGATAGAAGTTAGTGGAGTTTCTTTCTTGAAAGTTTGTTCAAATTTATATTAACTGATCAATTGAGACTATTTATTGCTTCTGTAACATTCAGGAGAGATTAGGCTAACACTTGTAACTACATTTAGACATATGCATGTATATATACATTTTTTGTCTCACTTGATAAATACAATGGAGGTCCTAAAGCACAAGCTTTTCCTTTGCATTTTGCGAATGTCTGTTTTGAACATCCAATGTTGGGCCACTGAATAACTCATGTTGCATGTTCGGCTTCAGGAGAAGACAACACTCCTTCTAGGAAGAATGATGATGTGCCTATTAACAGAGAACCAAACATGCAAGGACCTCCCTCTATTCTACACGGAGGTACATGGCGGTCCTCATCAATTGGGGAGCGCTCACCTTCAGTCTCACATGATTGGAGAGAAGTTCCTGCAGCTGTAAATTCCAGGGCTCCTGATGTTGGTAGGTCAGAGTCACAGAAAGACGTAAATGCTGAATGCGAAAAACGCGTGGCAGATCAATCATTTGCCAGACTATCGCGGATTGCTGATGATTCTACTATAAGAAAGCAACCAACTGCAATCTTCAACAAGGAACAAGAGGTGCAGAAAGTTTTGCAGTCTTCTCCTGAAGACCTGGTTCTTTATTATAAAGATCCACAAGGTGAAATTCAAGGTCCTTTTTCGGGGAGCGATATTATTGGATGGTTCGAAGCAGGCTATTTTGGCATTGACTTGCTAGTACGCTTAGCTGGTGCACCACCTGAGTCATCATTTTGTCCACTTGGAGATGTTATGCCACACCTGCGTGCCAAAGCTCGTCCACCGCCGGGATTTGGTGCAGCAAAGCCAAATGAAATCACCGATGCATCCAGTCGGCTTAATTTCAGCAACTTTGGAACACTTCAGTCTGGTTTGAATGAGATTGACATGGTGAAGAATGAACCTAGGTATCAACATCATTCAACAACAGAGGCTGAAAACAGGTTCCTGGAATCGCTGATGACTGGCAATTTGAGTGGTGTCCAACTTGAGAAGGCTGTTCTCTCTGAAGGTTGGTCTTGCCACTAGAAAGCTTCTGCATTTTATTTCTTGGCAATCAATTGTTTCCATTTTTAGTCTTACAAGAGAACTTTGACATCTATACAGGTATCAGAGGATATATTGGAAATAATACCAGTGCAGCACCTCCGTTAGCAGCTGAAAATGCTGATAATGTGTATCTGTTGGCTAAAAAGATGACACTTGAGAGGCAGAGGTCTCTACCAAATCCCTATTCATATTGGCCTGGGCGAGATGCAGCTACCCCTCTTCCCAACTCAGAGATTCTCCAGGACCCGTCAGTGCCTCATTCAAGACTTCTATCTTCGCTTGCTGAAAATGCTCGTCCGCAGCAGACTTCTCCCAATGTTGATTTGATGGCCATCCTCCAAGGTTTACCTGAACGATCTAATACAGTTCTTAATAATGGAGCAAGTGGTTGGCCAAATTTCTCAACTCAAGGAGGGTTGGAATCGCTTCAAGATAAGTTGGACGTACATCAAGCTCAGAATTATCCTCCTCAGGCTGCATATGGAATTCAACAACAAAGGCTACAGCCGCAAATAAATTTACCGAGCCAAGTTATGGAAAATTCTTCTAGCATGTTTAGTGCTGAAAAACTACTTTCTTCTGGTCTTTCTCAAGATCCACAGCTCTTAAGTTTGCTGCAGCAACAGCAACTACTGCAAGCTCAATCCCCAGCTGCATTACAGCAGCTCAGTATAGTGGATAAAATTTTGCTGCTTAAGCAGCAACAGAAGCAGGAGGAGCAGCAACAGTTCCTGCGTCAGCATCAACAATTTCTTTCACAAGTGCTTCCTGATCATAATTCACACCAGAGGTTTGGCGAGTCCTCTTATGGCCTGTTACAAACTGCTGGATATTCTGCAGGAATTGCTCCAAGTGATCATTCGCGGTTCCAGCCATCTCATGAATTGTTTCATATTGGTTCTCAGGTTCATGCTCCTAATTTGAAGGATGAACGTGTTTCTAACTTTTTACTTTCTCAGAGTGTTTCTGAGGTTGCCAACCAAAATGTTGGTGCTGAAACCCATTTACCCCATCAAATGTTTGGTACTGCTGCCCATCAGAATAGTTGGAATTATCCTTTATCAGAACAAGTTGATAATCTTGAGCAGAAAAGTTCATTGACGACTACTAGCATGACTGATTCTTTGTCGCATATAGGAATAAGAAACGGTTATCAATTAGATCCATTGCAAAGTAATGAACCTATTGTAGTTGCTACCTCTAAAGCTGCTGTAAGTTTTTGTGAGGGGGAACATTTTGAAGAATCCATAGCTCTGGAACCACCTGCAGCCCTTGAAAGTGATGAAAAAGACTTTTTCATTGGAGAGCAGGTAGAAGTTGTAAAGCCGGCAGCTGAAGCCAATGAAGGACTACAAGCTGAAGGAAAGAAAAACACTGAAGAGTCCTCTGTGGTGAAGGAAGTGAAAAATGTCGAAGCACGCGATATGAAAAAATCATCTGATAAAAAGTCAAGAAAGCAAAAGGCCTCTAAGGCTCAGTCTTCTGACTTGGCAAAAGGAGTGTTGAAGACACAGGAACTGAGGTTGGGAGAAGTTGAAGGCACAAATGGTAAGATAATAAAATCTGATACACAAACTCTTCCAGATGACCTATTTGTGTCTTCTGCAGCCGAAGAAAAAGAGCATAAAAGTGATAAGGTGACGGCTGACATTGTACATGTCCGGCAGGGGCAGAAGTCATCCATTTCCAAAGATGATAGTGAAACTCTTGATGAAAATGTTGAACTAGGACAGGCTGGGTCTATCTCACAGTTCAATAACACACAGCTACAAGCTGGGCAACGAGCTTGGAAGCCTGCTCCTGGTTTCAAGCCAAAGTCATTGCTGGAAATCCAACAGGAAGAAGAGAGGAGAGCACGCACAGAAATTGCAGTTTCTGAGACAGCCACGGCTTTCAGCTCCTCGAGTGTTTCTACCCCTTGGGTGGGGGTGGTTGCAAGTTCAGATTCCAAGTCAATCAAAGAATCTAAGCTAGACCCAGTAAGTGCCACCTTAAATATTGGCAAGTCGGACAGCTCCCGTAATCAGAAAAATAGGAAGAGCCAATTGCATGATTTGTTTGAGGATACCATTGTGGCTAAGTCAAGTGAAAGAGATCCAGAGATTTCTGACAATTTGTCTAGTTTGCCTTCTGCATCTGCTATCAGCTCACACAGTGATCCTGTTGATGATAGCAACTTCATTGAGGCTAAAGATACTAAGAAGAGCCGTAAAAAATCTGCTAAATCTAAGGGTGCTGGATCAAAGGTTTCAATTCCTACTGCTGTGTCAGATGTGTCAGTGGGGTCAAGTCCCATTGAGAAAAGTAAAAATTCTCGTCACCAAGAGAAGGAACTATTACCAGCAATTCCTTTGGGCCCTTCCTTGGGAGATTTTGTTGTCTGGAAGGGGGAGTCTACAAGTTCTTCCGCGGGTCCTGCATGGTCTACTGACTCTGGAAAGCTCCCAAAACCTGCATCATTGAGGGACATTCAAAAGGAACAGGGAAAAAAGGTCCCCTCACCACAGATCCCAGTGCCTACATCACAGAAGTCTGCACCAAGTCAGCTTGCACGGGGAGGTGGTTCTTCACGGTCAGCTTCTGCATCTTCTCCAGCCAAGGCTGCATCTCCTGTTCAAATCAATGCTCAAGGTCCTCTTTCAAAGCATAAAGCTGAGGATGATTTGTTCTGGGGGCCCGTGGAGCAACCCAAGCAAGAGTCAAAGCTGTATGATCCTTTAACTTGCTTTTTCTTTCTAAATTCTAGTGTATTCATGAGTGTTTACTTTCATTCATCATTCGTGGTTACCAATTTTTTAGATACTATGCAAATGTCATATCGAGTATTTAGTGATCAGCCTAATTTAATATTGTATTGGACATAGTTTTTAACTGCATGATTTCTAGATCTTTTTATTATTTTAAAATTCTTATTCTTCCCCTGCATCTGGATGATGTTATGATGTATAATGGTCCTCTCAGGTATATTAGTTGTTTCAACATATAAATTTTAAGTTTGTAATCTGATAGACGGTTCTTAACAGCTAAATTGCTAATTTTTACTTATTCAAAAGTTCTTTCCCTGCCTATGCTTCTTATAGCATGGTGTATAATGGTCCCCCTGGGCATTTAATTGTTTAACGAAACAACATTGCATAATTGTTGCCATCTCAACATGTTATTTCAAATTTCTTGTGTTACTCAAATGTTTGTTCAACTTTTAAACAAGAAAGACACAGCAAGTTTATAGGATTTTGGTTCAGTTCATGTATTGCAGAGTCCTTTGTGAGAAGCTGCAGTTGCGAATGCACTGTGCTAAGAGTTTTACCTTACAGTTAAGTAGCAAGCTTGGTAATAACAGTGTCAGTTGTTTGCCAGATGTTTGTGTCATCTATGTTAGAAAAATTTCTCTAGCAGTAGGTGGTTGCTTTCCATTCGGGATAGTATTCCTTCGCTCTTTGGGATAATGCTTGTGTACTGCATTGGTGAATTTGTTTTGGGAGTGGGGGGCAGTTAAAAATCATGGAAGATTGCTGAAACAATGTGATACCCGTCATCTGTAGCTCTTTCTTCTCAAATTCACATTTAACTTGATGTGCTTGTGACAGCATGCCTTTCGGTTTCTGTGATGTACTGAGATTTCTGCTCTTTTGGGCTGGGAGTTGAGAAGAAACAGACATGAAGATGTGATTCATTGACTTAACTTATCAGCATTTTTCTCCTAAGCAGTGGGAATAGTGTTTACTCATGGAGATATGGACTGTGGGAGACTTATAGAATCTTGAAGCTGTTATATTTAGGATTCCTAGATGAAATTTGTTTGACAGTGTATTTGTGGCCATTGCAGGTCCGATTTTCCTCAACTCGGAAGCAGCTGGGGAAGCAAAAACACCCCTGTTAAAGCATCTTCTGGGGTGGCATTAAACCGTCAGAAGTCTGCAAGTGGAAGGCTGGTGGAGCATCCATCTATTTCTAATGCTTCTGCTAACTCATCTCTGAAGGGAAAGAAGGATTCCTCAACAAAATATTCAGGTATGTAATCTACATGTGGGTTCATTTGCTCAAGGCTAATCACTTTAATATTGAAGAACTTCGTTGATCATGTTATTGCAGAAGCTATGGATTTCAGAGAATGGTGTGAAAGTGAGTGTGCCAGGCTTATTGGAACAAGAGGTACTTGCATGAGTCTAGCTGCTTGTTTCGTTTGATTTGGTTGTATGTTAATCTTGGATAATTGGTGCTTGTTCTAAATCTGGGGTATAATCAATACTTAACACACATGAAAACGGCTACAAACCATATAGCAGTTTTCCCACGCCTAGAGTCTTTTTTGGAAACTTGGATCTAATCTGTTCATTTCTCTCTCTTAACAGAGGTACATATGGTCAAGGAAACCTATAGTTTAATCTTTTCTGCCTGCTGTTGTGTCAAAATACAGTACCCCATCCAGTGGACGTAGAATTTTTATAAGGCAGCACAATATCCCCTGAATCATCTGAGTCTTGATGTGTTATATGGGTTGGGAGACAATTGTAGCATTAGAAACTTGTGGGAATTTTCCTTAAAAGTAGATGCCAATGATAATTACTGTAACTTTGGTTGCTGTGATATCTATTATATTTAGAGGATCCTGGAGTGCTTATTGCATATCAAATTAATGCAGCCGTGCCAGTATATGTCATTCAGAAAATGCTCTAATTTCTTCTATATATATATAAATGGATATTACTTTGACACCTTTTCCCTTTCTTCTAGATACAAGTTTTCTAGAATATTGTGTGAAGCAATCTAGATCGGAAGCTGAAATACTTCTGATAGAGAACCTTGGTTCCTTCGATCCTGCCCATGAATTCATTGACAAATTCCTCAACTACAAAGATCTTTTATCTGGTGAAGTCCTTGAAATTGCTTTCCAAAGTCAGAATGATCGAAGGGTCACTGGCTCAGGTTCTGGACAGATGATTTCTGACGATGGTGGTTTTAGGGGAATGGACCAGAGCAATGCAACTGCTGCCGATGCTTCCACAAAAGGGGGAGGAAAGAAGAAGGCTAAAAAAGGAAAGAAGGTAAGCCCTTCGGTGTTGGGATTTAATGTGGTTAGCAACAGGATCATGATGGGAGAGATTCAGAGCGTTGAAGATTGAGTAAAAACTTTGGGCCTTTTGTACATACATTACCTTGAGGTCTTTTGTAAATGTTTTTCTTTTAGGTTTTTTGTTCACTATAGAGCTGCAGCAGTGCTAGGTATCTGCTCGAGCAATTTTGTGAGGGATTGTTAACAGGAGTACTAGTTACTCAGCTATAGATTTAGCGTGGCTTACCCGTCAAAAGAGGTGGCCTTCTTTGTATCACTTCTGAAGGGCCTTTTAGCTGCTATTTATTTTCACGTGTTTTGTACAACCGTCCTTTCTAATCAACCTTCCATTATTTTTAAGAAACAAGTGCAATTACGTCCCCCATCTTTCTATACTATCAAGTGTTTCTTTCCCCGTAGGGTGAGGCTCCACGGCCCCAAGAATGGCAACAAGGAGATTGGATGTAGGCGCAGGGCGTGTGCTTGTGCGTGTTCAAATTTTTTTTTTTTGGTGGTGTTGGGGGTGGGGTTGGTGAAGACAGCTAAAAAACTTTTTGAGTTTATGGATCCTCTGTGCTATAATTTTTAACGAATTGAACTTTTTGCAGATGCGTATTGGATTCGTTCAAGTTTAAAAAAATATTCGAAATTGTTTGTAAACTATTAGAATAGCTCATGTACACATATATAATTATATGAATAAAAATAAAAATAAAAATAAATACATTTAATATTATTAAATATATAATATATTATATTAAAAAAATTAAATTACACATAAATTAGCATTATTTTTTTTTAAAAAAATCAATAAATACAGTTAAGTTTATTCTAAAGAATATATTGTTTATTAAAAAAATAATTAAATCATTTTCAAAATCTAATTCAAGGTTGAATTCAAATATTTTTACAAATAAATGAATTGAATTCGAACAATATTTATAATTCGTTAATATTCGAGTGGAACTTGAATCACGTTCATATAATACATTAATAGAGTCTAAACACCAAGTATTTGGCTCGATTTGACTCGATAAAAGCTATACTCTATTTTCTCTCTCTCTCTCTCTCTTCCCTTTTTTCACCTGGGGTTGGTCAAGACACCTAAACTACTAAGTTCGTTGATCCTCTGTTGAGTATGACCTAATTCTGCAAAACTTGCTAGTTTGCAGAAATATGTTTTGATTCTATCTGATAATCTTCATTGATTTGTCAAACATTTGGTTTCCCTAAACTGATGCTGCCTTTTCTGGTTTCAGTCATTCCTTTCAGCGGTCGTTTACCACATCATAACACCTGCTGTAATAACCTTCATCTATCCAATGAAACTACACTAACGTCCATCAAGATAATAACTGCAGATTACTGAATCTTTGTCCTAGCTATCTTCTAAAAGAACCAGAGAAAATTGGGCCTGGTTGAAGAAAATGCGAAGTACAGCAAAAGAGGACGCAGCACCAAGTTACCATATACAGAAGAAAGGTACGAGTCGCGGTCAAAAGCTAGCCTTACTCACATTCAATGAAGAATCATTGCAAGTTGCTGCAGTCATTGCAGCTATTTCTTGAATCTTTTGGCATCGAAGAGCAAATTGTCTAAAAAATGTCAAGTTTTCACAGAGAGATGATACCAGATGCAATGAAAGTAGCTGGGAAGATCCAAGCTCATGCTTGCTTGAGTTGGAGTCTGCAGTTGTTCAAGTACAAATACCGCTCCCAAAAAAAAAGGCACAAATCCCAGGCATAGAGGCAGCATCATGAACAATTGATATTTAAACTTGCTATCAAATTGAGTAAAGTTAAAATGTCATCAATAAATTTGCAGATGACTACTACTACTACTACAAAATCTTTTACACTTCAACGTATAAATAATCTTAAATGTTGGCCGGTACAAGCAATTAAGCGACCAGATGATCATGCAGTGCACTGTTAATAATCCTCATGCTCTGTCGGTGCTGACTTTTTCTCCTCCCGGTTGGGTTGCTAGCTTACTCTCTGTGGATGCCCTAAAGGAGAAATGAGTTAAAACACGTTAATGGAAAAAATAATTTTTTTACCTATTTTAGCTTAAGTAGTTCTATACAAGTAATTGTGCAAGCTAGGTGTCACAAACTTACAATGATACTTTCCTACTACTCCCTTGAATTGCTAAATTATGAGCTGAAATCTTCTGTGAACTACTTACCATGTGTTTTTTTTATGAAGACACCAACGAGTGTGTATCATTTAGCTAGGTTTTTTGCACTTTAGTCCCAGTCCTACTACTTAGATTGGATTCATATTCGATCTTCAAATTGCTATGGTTGCACTCATTAATCACACTTGATCTTTTTAAGAAATCAGTTTTAGTACCTCAGTTTTACTCATAACTCCAAATTATAAAACATACACATATTAGTCAGATACAACCGAGTCTAACTGAAGTCCTTAGTTTGATATCAGAAACAGAGAAGATTCAATAATTAGAAACCAAAACGCGCAGACAAAGATGCCAAAAAAGAAATAAAACAAGATCCAAGGATTGTAGAATGAGAATACGAGAATGACCCTTTTTATTTAGGTTTGAGAGGGTAAGGCGACAACCACTGAGTAAAACTTTGGCCAAAAACTATCATTTAGCTATCGTCATAGAAAACAATTAAAGAATTCATCTCGCCTGCAGTCAGAAGCCAGAAAATATGGGAATTCACCTACGGATTAAGATTTTCGTGTAAAGAAACAAATGAACGTGTCAAGTGTCAACGTTGACAACCATATAACTCAGAGATCAAGCAAATCCAGTATCCAAATTCTATAGCATAATGGCCATCTATGAGATATTCTGCCCTTAGCTTATCTAACAGAGGCCAATTTCCATATTCTAGCAGAAGAATTAACTTTCTGACTCTAAATCTTGCAAGTTGCAACGTCAACACAAGGAAGTTCTATACAACGCACAGAAAGCATGAACACAGGTCTGGAAGACATCGAAGGATGAAAATAGCTTAGACTTTCCACAGAAATTAGTTTGGCCCAGAATGTTGAACCAGCCACTCCTTGTCTTCTTTGCATTAAACTAATAATGGTATATCCAGCAATACCAGAGCAAATCAAAACTCTCAAAAAGATTTTCTTTTTCTTGTACTTGTAGCACAGACCTGAGAAAAGGGTTGTCGCTAATCAAAAGAAAGAAAGGAATGTAAAATGTGCATCTACCTCTCTATAGAGTTGTGAGAAGACGGTTCAAGTTGATGTATAAGCGTGGAGCGCACCAAGGACATCTTGGCAATCTCGGAAATGGCAGCGTGTCGGACCCTGGGGACTTCACTAATCAGATCCTCGTATGCTGCCTCAAAAGCCTCTCGCCAGAAAATAGGCAACTTCACAGTCTTGCTCTGAGTATACACATCCCACAAACGCCTCACCATCTTCTCCCTCTCCTCCACTTCCTGGAATAGAAGCCCCGTTGTCAGGCATTAATAGGAACCCAAACATCCCTAACAGTTTTACTAAAAGAGCATGTATGCATTATGATAGTATTGGCAACATATTTATAAGTTGCTTGATCTTTAAACATAAACTGCCTCTAACAGTTTCAATCAAAAGCAAGGCAGCCTAAGTTAAGCTGTTTGATTGAGTATTACAAATCAATTTTCAAGGAAGTAGCAGTAGCAAAGATAATTTTGCTAGTAAGTTGGTTAAAGGCTGACCGCAAGATTGCATCAACAACAGGACTAAATTGTCATACACCAACCCACAAACACCCAAACATTGCAAAAAAAAAGAAAAAAAAGAAAAAAAATGAAACAATTATAAACAGAAGAAAAATGTAGTAGTACCAGAATATCGAGGTCGTGGTGAAGTGGGGAGCCAAAAAGGTCATCGGAGACATGGTTGAGGTGAACCGAAGACCATTTGAGAGTGACAGAGCCAGTGAACATGGACCAGAATGCTAGCAGAAGAATTGCAGCCAAGGCCCAGAACTTGTATTTGCTTCTACCCAAAAAGCCAACCTCAGAGGACCCCTCTTTCTTGTTCACAGCAGCATTTGTTGTTGTACTTGCTGCTGCTGATGTTGTCGTTGTCTGTGCTTCTTCGTCTTTCATATTTGACTACTATATTTTGCCCCACCCAAAAAAAAAAAAAAAAAAAAAAAAACACTAACCCTCCTAAAAAGTTTAAATTCAGTCAAAATTTTATTGATTCTAGTACAGGGGTGAATTGATTGTGTCGTCTGGGGTTGCTTCAGTTTCGTTTAGTTAAGAATGCAGAGGCTTACAATGTCAGACACCGACAGTCTGAGCTGAGGATTGTGGGGGAGAGAGAGAGAAATGGAATGAGTGGAGTGATCAAGTGCACTGCGAAGCATCGGATAACATGTGGGTCTTAAAAACTCCACCGACGGGGGTGGGCTCGACCAGATGAGATGGCAGTATTAAATTGGAGCAAGTGAAATGAGTCTAATACCTCATCATACGACACCAGCGATGGCGATGGAGTGGCTTGGGAGTCACAAAGGCCGCCAGGATCCCCAACCCCCGCGCCACCCCTCGCTATCATTTTTATTTTTTTATTTAATTTAATTATATATATATAACATTAATAAATGCTCTGCTAATTATTTTTTAAATTTTTTTGCAAAACATTGAACGTGAAATAAAGTCATTTTGATCTTTTGAATTTATTTCTTCATGTTTGATGCCATATAAAATCTAAATTAATTGCTATTGTTTCTTTATACACAACATGCAACATGTATCAAGAAAAAAGTGAACTAATTTTACAACAATAAATTGATAAAAGAAATTATATCAGTTTAGCACAATAAAATATCATACTATTATTTATATCTTATTATATATTTATAAAATATTAATATCATAGTAATATCTATTTCATGTTATATATATATATATTAAATTATAGGTGGGGAGCATAGCGGGGTCCTTGTTCCCACCCAATTTAAAGTAACCGGAGAAAAATATCCCCATCCATTAATGGCGGGGAGCATTTCTATTGACGAACATGCAGTGGCTTTGGACTTACATTAATAGCGCTTGAATTCAAGTCTCGCTGTCAATTAAAACACGCTTTTGATAAGCGATTTTTAAACGCCGGTGTAAGCGTGGACTGCTGGTATCCTGACCTTGAATAAGGCAGGCCTTCTCTCCGTTTAAACCTTTTCTAACCAAAAAAAAAAAAACTAGAAAACACCAAAGAAGCAGATTGTACCGAGGACAAGACAAAAATTTTCATTTTTTTCCCTTAAAATAATTTTCTAGTACAACGTATAGCAATATATAGTTGAGATCGATAGGTAAGTAGTGTAATACCAGTTATATATATATTATGCTTTTCTTTTTTCTTCTTTTTTTTTCACAACTTCAAAATAGGCTTGCTTGAATCTCATATTACATACAATTATACTACACAGTGCCAACCATCAATTGCTGAGCAAACAGATCTGTGTATATTTTCAACGAATCAGACCTCACTCAGAACATTTGATTCATTTTTTTGGGTAAGCCCCAACAAAGATACTATGACGGTAGAGTTACATATTTGATGGTCTGCATCTCATGGGACGCCAGCCCATGAAGCGCCCCAGCAGAGCTTGACTATTCGCTAATTCATATGCTAAGCATATACTCTTATCAACTAAGACAGTAGACTGGTTGTTTCTTGCTCCTGAATTTCACCTCACCTTGATAGTCAAAATTTTTTTAGTTTTTTTCCCCCTTGAATACCACACTTCATACAAGTGAAAACTGTCCAATTAAAATGATAGTAAAAGAGTGATTAATAAAAATGAGAGTACAAATAATAATATTTCCCTCTTCTTTTGCAATTAAATAGATACTAGTTTACAAAGATGCATGGATGGCAACGGCAATAAAACATTGTAATAGAGCACCATTTTTATTTTAGAAAAGGAAAAAACAAATGAAACCTTCCACTCGTCCAATATGCTATGATTATATATCTTGGAAGTGATTAATACCCTATAACATTTGAAGACCACATTGAACACTAGTAGTAGAAGCAAATTCATACACGTCCTGCGAGTGGAAGTGATCTATTACTCTATGGTTGTTAAGGTCGTTTAAAATTGAAAACTAACTACATCTCAGCCTCCCATGTCCGAAAACTAACTAATAACCCTTAGGTCCCATAGTCAAATACTTTCAGGAAGATATCTCGTTGTAACTCCTACAGCTAAGTCAACCGAAACAAAAACATGCGGTGAAACTAGCAAGCTCACATAACGTTGACCAAAATCCATCAACGAGCATATTCAATAAGGGCTGTCGACAGAACAGCCGTCGTGGTGAACCATAACACTAGCTTCATACTCCACATTTACAGACATTATTATCTGTAACTGGAGGAAATCAATTGAGCGGCGGCATATTTATGCTATTAAGATGATACCTAGTATAACCTGTGCAAAGTGCAGGCTCAAGATCAGAACAGGTAAACAAGCACCTGGTAATATTCGACGAAAACTCGCCATAAAGCAATCACATTAAACTATGCTACACGGAAACACAATTTCTCAAGCATCAAGTTTCAAAAATCATTTTGGCTAAATTTTGAAGCAGGCCAGAAAGCCTATTCCCATAGCCATTTACACATGCAACCGTTCTTCCTCGCTGATAATTCCCCGAATTCAAGCACACTTAGAGATCACAGACTAATGTAGACCTTAGACAGTTTCTCTTTCGACTGAGCAGAAGGCAGGAAACAAAAGAAAGATTTTTGTATCAAGTACATGGTCGTGAAATTTATGCACTAAAAGCCCGTGCAAAAAAAGAAACTGGCTCAGATTTTCTGCATATTTTTAATCAGAGACAAATTTCATATGTCCAGACATATTTAAGCAGTTCATCACGGCCAGTAGGCAAGGAGAAAGAAAAAAATTTTAAAATCACATAAAAAACAGAATAAAAAACAAAATAAAATTCTAAAAGCTAAGGATGAGAAACAATTTAAACTGTACTAGAAAACTTGATAAAAACACTGAAGCAGGTAGATACACGTCTCAGAGATGTTCCAAAAGAGGAACTATGCAGACATTCAACATGGCATCAGATTCAGACCGCCCGTCTGCCTTTTTCTCATCACTGAACCGAAAAATGCTAGGATTTTATCAATCACATAAAAGGATTCACTTGACTCGCAACTTACGTAACTAATAGGGCTCAGAGCAAAATCAACAAACCAGATTAAGTGTTCTATTACTCAGAGTTCAGGTGACTAAAAAGGGGGCCACAATAAAATTTAATCTAATCAAAATAAAACTTTCTACCGCTAAGCTGAGAAAAGTACAGTTAAGTGCAAAATCACAACAAAAAGGTTATCTAAATCAGCGAACGAAGGGAGCATCAGATAATAAGCGGAGTTGTTTAGTCTACATCAAAATTCAGTGTGTAGGATAAGATTATTTTCATCATTTGCTCTCCCACTGGATAGGTAATATTAACCAATAAATAAAGAAAAAATAAAGAAAAAACTTCCATCATAAATTACCCTGATGCATGCCTAAACTCTTTCAACGAAACAGTAAGTCACAGAACATAGAAAAGTTTCTTAAAATGCTCGTAAAATACAGCTTAATTCCCAACAAAAATGGCATCAGATAATAAGCGGAGTTGGGTAGTCAACACATAAAAATATTCAGTGTGTAGGATAAGAATTTAGCAATCGTCATTTGCCATTAACTAACAAATTTGCTGATTTTTTATACCAAAAAAAAGGCAAACAAGAGAAATAAAATTCGTTAAACCTAAGAAATACAATATCGGAAGGTCCATTTGACGCCAAGGCAAATTAATGCTACTTATAAAATAGCAGCAATGCAATGGGCTGGTAAGCCATCCTAATTCCACTTTCTGCACCAGCTATATCTCCTCGTACACCTTTTAATTACTCATTAAATTTCACGAGGAGAGGGTAAACCAGATGCAATTGTAGACATACAACAACAACAACAACACCCCCCAAAACAACCCAAAAAAATTGAAATGAAAAGAATATACAAATTGAGGGTGATACGATGATATTAGGTTCTGAAGAGGATTTATTTCCTAGTACCGAATCAAAGACGAGGTGGACGGATCAAGGATTAAATAGAGCTCCTGAAGATCGATCCTAAACATTACCCGGAGGCGCTGAACAGATGATGCTTAAATAGGACTTTGGCGCAGGCAGCGGCTAGGGTTTTTCTTCCTTCGGCAATGGTTGGTAACATGTTAGCCGCAGTAAGAGTTTTGTTTAGTATTAGCGGTAAAGGGCACCCATACGTGTGCAATTTAGAAATTTTTTTATGAATTTATTTTACATAGAATTTTTTTTTTTGGTTAGTGAACATGACTTTGCTCTTTTAAGATTTTTTATTTAAGACTATAATTATATTGTGTGTTTATGAGTAATTATATTAGAAAGATATTCTTTGGTAGTTACAATGAAAATAAGTTATGGTTAGGGTAAAATTTAGATCCTGTGAAGGTAAAAATAAAAGTTTAAAGAGTGACAAAAAAACATTTGCACCAAAACTCAAGGCTCCCATAGATAAATTTTTTGTGTAAATTACTTATAACCCTCTTGTAATTTTACATAATGCCAGATGATTCCCTTAAATTTTCAAACTAAGCCACATAATTCTTATGATTTTATGTAAAGTAAAAAATGGATAGAATACACAATTAGTTACGATATTTATATCAAATACACTCTAAAAACACGTAAGATAAAATCTCAATCGCCATATAATCCTCTTATGGTTGGTACAAATATCCATTTTACCTCTTCTAATTTTTGCATTTTTCCACGTGATTCTTCTATACTTTTATACAAGGTGGTTAAGCTGTCGATTGATTTAGTATTTAAATAAATACGCTATTAGTATTTTAATTAATGACGTTACATAGGTTATTTTCTGTCAAATTTTCACTTTACATAAAATTATGAACGAAAAATTATAGGAGTATCATATGTAATCTACCCTAATTTTTTCGGGTTTCTTCCACTTTACCCGTTAAATCTTCATTACTACCACTAACTACTCTCGTGAATGCTAACGGTGTGAAGCTTATGAGTAAAAAGCCAAATTTGCCCTTCTACTATATTAAGATTTTTCAAGAATTTACCTTAAGCATATTTATCACTTTTGCTCCTAAAGTGATATTTTAGTCAATTAAAATTAAGAAAATTGAAAACACATAGGAGGAAAATAGAATATCTCGTTGAAACCACTTACAACCAAAAGCAGTATGCCACTTGCATTAAGTGCTGAAAATGGACTATGTGCCAGAAACTATTTAGCCTTCATTTGGAATTTTCTCAAATTAATTGTTAATGGTTTGATATTATGTGACTGTATGTAATCATATTCTTAGTTTTGAAGTTATACTATGACACATTCT
Source organism: Coffea eugenioides (assembly GCF_003713205.1). Classification (NCBI taxonomy): domain Eukaryota; kingdom Viridiplantae; phylum Streptophyta; class Magnoliopsida; order Gentianales; family Rubiaceae; genus Coffea; species Coffea eugenioides. The sequence goes on from NC_040044.1 coordinate 2,402,427, forward strand.
TTTGGCTTGAATTTTGTTAATATATTCTCAATTTCCTAGCCAATTGTTGTTACTTTCATCTTTTACTTGTCACGAGAAACATTTTGATGTAAACTTTTGTGCAATTTAATGTTAATTTGGGTAACATAAGGAACAAAGGCAAAGACTAAAGAGTTAGCATTGCTGAAGGTGAAAAGAAGAGTATTAAAGTCTTTCTATAGAGTTAGCATGGTGGAAGAGGGTTAATTGACCAAAATATAAAGTTAACGGCTAAAGTGTTGGAGATACTAAAAGTTAAAGGGGCAAATGACACAACCCTTAATTTTTTTACTAACTTGTGCTAATTACAAGCCTTCTAGCCTCCTCTTAGTTCTTCAAAATTTTAGGGAAAGGGGGAAAGAAGATGCAAAATTGTAGTATAATTAGTGGTATAACTTTTGTGTAATTTAAAAACTATATGTATTGGACAATATTCATTTAATTTCCAAATGTTGCAAACTTGCAATGCATGTGAAATTATCAGAAGGCCTTGGGTTTTTTTTTTCCTCCCTTTACAATGTGTCCCTTTTTTTTGGATAAATTACTTATTACCTCTTGTGATTTTACATAGTGTCAGATGACCTTACTAAGGTTTTAAAATAACCACAAAACTCCCCCTATGATTTTATATAGAGTAAAAAATGAATGGAATGCACAATTAGTTATAGCGTTTATACCAAACGTACTTTAAGAGCGTGTGTGATAAAATCTTAATATCCATGTAACTCTCTTATGATTTGTATAAATATCCACTTTACCTCCTATAATTTTGTATTTGTCTATGTAGTCTCCATATGCTTTTCTATAAAATGGTTAAGTCATTGATTGATTTAGTATTTAAGTAAGGGCACTATTGATATTTCAACTAATGACGTTACATATGTTACTTTTCGTCAAATTTTCACTTAATATAAAATCATAGAGAGTGAAATAGATATTTTGAAATGTTAGAGGAGGTCGTGTGACAATAGATGAAACTACGGCAGATTATATATAATTTACCCTTTTTTTTAAAGTGAAGAGTTTTTTCCCCCTTCATTTTCTAACCGGAGCCCGTTTTGGAGCATTAAACTGGTCGGTAATTGGTTAAAGACATCATGAAAAAGCTAGTGCTGAACATAGGAAAACCAAAGTTTAATTGTACAAACAAAAAAAAAAATGTAATCGAATAAAAGCTCCCATCGAATTTCAACGACGATTTTACAGGCGACTGAGACAAATTTTACACCTGCAGCACGTTACAAAATTTATATGTGGATGTTGGTTCAGAACCTAGTGCAAGATGTAATTTGAACGAGTTCCAACTTCTTCCAATGGACTTGGTGAATATATATGCCGATCTTGTATGTTATCCAGTGAGAGATTAATCAGCAGAAAAACTTCTGTCACTCACTTTATATGTACAAGCAATTTGGAGTCAATACAACTTGAATAAAAATGTAATCTGCCACTCACTTTATATGTACAAGCAATTTGGAGTTAATACAGCTTGTTTCACCTGAAAACAGTATACCGTCATCCCATCCCTTGCTCTTCTTGTTCCATCTCTTTCTTGACCTCAGCAGGGGGCAAGAAACAATCCAAGGACAAACCGCATATATTGAAGTCAATCTCTTCAATCCTCCATGTCTCCTCAATTTTCCATTTTCGATTCAATTTGGACCCGTACCGATAAATTGTTGCATTAGTCCTTCCACTATGTGCTATGTTAATGCCTTCAACATATCTATAATCTTCCAGGAACGATTCCATGCTCGTTTCGTAGAAAACGTTATCATCCCCCTTTGCAGCCTTCATTCTCACCAGCTTTGTATCCTCGAACTTAACGAGAAGCCCTGTCCGCTGGTTAAAGTATCCCCAGATTGTGTGGTGGACGATTTCTGTGTTCGGGGTACTTTGAGCCTTGAGGATGTCTGAATTTGTCTCCAGCTTGAGCGCAAAACAATCTTCGTCGTTGATCTTCTTCTCGCCGATGCAAACCGCCTTTAGGAATAAGTTGGCTGTTGATCTGGGATCCAAGCCCTGTTCAGTGTTCACAACCAAATCGTATTCAGATTTTAAGACGATGTACCTGCCACTTTTGCCAATCGTATTTATTCTCTCCTAAATTAACTTTCAGATGTCTATGTCGGATAAATATAGCAACTAATTCGTTTATTTTAGCATATGCAAACTTTTATTTAGACTAGTCGAAGGCGTAAATTTGAGAATCAACTAATTCATTTAGACTCTAAGAGACTAAGGCCCTATTTGATAAACCAATTTAACACTTAAATTTAATGAATTCATATTTTAACGTATTCAGATGCGTTTGATAACTAAAGATTTTAACGTGTATTGTACTAGCAGTCGAAGTGGAGTACCTGAAAGAATCTACGAAGAGGTCTTGGGGGACCTTTTGAGGCAGTTGAAGTTGAAGATGATTGACTCCATGCCACTTTCCCATCACTTCCGGCACTTACATTGCAGCCAGAAACAACTAATTCAAGGTACCAAAGATCAGGGTTCTTTTGCCAAAGAACGAAGCCGCCAACTTCACGACCGCGCTTAGGTTTAGCGTTTGCGTTTTGACAGTTCTCAGGCTCATCTGACGTGACCATGCTCACTTGCCCCACAGCATACATGCTATTGATTGAATTTAGTACAGCATGGCCGCCTGTTGCTGCTAAATATTGCTGTACAATATATTTTGCTGTGGAAGCTTCCTAAGAGTAGAAGTAAAAGAATTACCGATTAGGGGTGCATGGCTCGTACAAATCAAACTAATTCTTTTCTTTCTTATCAAGCATACATAAATTGGCTCCCTAGATATTATGGGAAAACAAGTCATTTATTAGTGCATTTGTTTGTTTTGTAGAACAGGTCATGGAACATAGAGGAGAGCAGAATATTACGACATACTATCCAACCATTCGCTTTGGATCCTTGTAAAAGGGTGCCCCGTGCATCAATATCTTTCAATTTGCAAATCTTCGTTCAGAGGTAAAATAGTCCAGAAAGTAAAATGCAGTTTAGACCACACGACTCTTCCACCTAATTTATCATTCAAAAGGAAAAAAAAAAAGAAATATAAAGAACAAATAACACGACAGGAAATGATCAACACAACTTTTCCTGCGGAATTTATTATACCTTACGAAATTCATCTATTCGACAGAAAAAAAAAACCATAAAATTGGCTAAATTAAGAACTATATTGGAAAAACAAAATGCATAAGGTATTATATGTGGAAATCTTTTCTTTAAACAATTGTAGATAAAGAGATGCATGGAGTTTGTTAGGCCTTACGATGGAACCATCCTTAATAGGCAAAATGATTGCGTGGTCAAGCTGAGCCTGGAAAGGAATGAAAGCTGAGCCAACGAGTTTTAACAGTAACGTGAAATGATCATTTCTTGAAGCAGCGGTGGTATATGCAGACTGTTTATCCAATCGCTGAGCCTTCATCAGGTTCCGCATATTCTGCCATCTGTGGGCTGCAGTGCTCCCCATCTTTGTGAACATTTCTTCCGGGATGGGCACTTCCAATACCGTATCAAGCCCATCTTCTTTGTCAAGATTGGGACACAATTTCCTCATAGAAGTTACCATGTATCCGGCTCCAGGACAAAAAAATAAGATGCTCAGAATGGTTGTTTATCGTTGAAGAAGGAACTGAAAGGATTGAAGGATGCCTTTCTTTTTCTTACCAAACTTTCTCTGTCTCGAATTGTTGTTTGTTTGGATGAATTTCTGTGGGATCAAAATTGGAAAATCGGGGAATTTTGAAAAGTGAGAGGAGGTGACATTCTCTTTTGTTTCCCTTTTTTATTTCTTGCCTAAGGTGCACCTTAGTTGTAGCAATCGCGTTGGCACAATATTGGGGGCTTGAATTTGTTGATTCATTTACTGTAGTTTAAGAGAAAACCCATATTTAATTCAAATTCTATTATTTGGATACTTTAATTCAAATTATAAAAAGGTTACATATAATTTTTGAAATTATAGGAGGGTTACGCAGAAAAGCGCTAAATTGCAAGGAGGTAATGTGTAATTATCCTAAGAAGTAGTAGTTGATTCAAGGACCTCAATGTTAATCCCTTTCCAACACAAATTATTGAAAGTGATCTGACTTCTTATGGACTTCAAACTTCGCGTCACTGATGGACCGTTTCTCAACTTTTTTCTTTTATTTATGAATGTTCCTCAACTTTTTGAAGTAAAAAATAAAAACGATTCCATCTGTTTGGTTTGATCTTTGATGTAATATATGCAGAGAGAATTTTTACCAAGGGAGATATTTTTGTTTGGATTGGCTATGTTTTCAAAAACAAATTTTTTAAATACAATGTTACAGTAATAATTCAAAAAACATCTCATTCATACAATATATCAAATATTTCAAACAAATTTTATAGTACAATTTTTTCATATACACTGCTACAATAAAGTTTTTCAAAAACACCCTAAAAAACAGTTAATTCAAACGAAAAATCTTAAATTGTGGCAATTTGGAAGAATATTTGAATTTCCTTTTAATATTAGATGCGCCGGTTATATTCAAACTCTAGAATTGTTTGTATGCAATTAGCTTAACTGAATCAACCATTGCACCAAGTCTTTGACAAAAAATAATGTTGAAAATAATGTTAAATTACTAAGAATTTTGGCAAAGTAATAATGTTGACCATAATGTTACATAATTTACGTTGAGAAACACACAAGTAAAGGTAAATTGCTACCGAAACCGACCCTGTGTTCCTTCATTTTTACCGGGGGATCATTCAAATGGAAACTACTAGACTGGACGATGAAGAGTACAAAACTCATATTTTCTTAAGTGTGATATATTCATTCGCAATTTATTAGTTAATTTACTATTCTTATATGAATACTCGCAAGTCAAAGGGCAGAAGATCACCACAGGATTAATTTGATAGAGCCGGGAAGCATCAGCCAGTTGAACGAGATTCAAAAACCAAGTCTACGTGCATGCTTTGCTGAATTCTGGACGATTGGGATCAAAGAATCAAGAAACTGTTAAACTAAACAACTTCATGATATCGAGTTTCTATTTCATTGGTTTATAGCACTCTAAAAACGCTTAATTCTATAAATGGTTATTTTACTTGGTCAAAACCAAGCGTTAATTAGTTTGATCCATTGCGTGTGAACGGTAGTCTGTGACTTGGGAAATAAATTATCAGAACATCGTAATTAGCTTCAAAAGACTGGATTTATTCGCCTTTGGCAGCACCGATAATCCCATGCAATGATGGAGTTTTGCAACATATATGTATGTCTTAGGGGCCAAAAAAAATAATGGTTGGACTGATATGGTTAACCCTCCATGAAACCACAAAAACCGACAAAGGCCAAAACAGGGAGTCAGGAACTCTCTCGCTTTCCAAGCAAGATGCAAAGCGACATCAAAGGAATAAAGCACCTCTTTTCCCATACCCATTGCTGAATTTATATGGTGGCGTGTTTCTTTCCCCACTGCCTGTTTTACCTTAGCTCTTCGGACTCAGGGCAGCAACGATCTTACTGCCAATGTCGTGAAGTACATTTTTTTTTTTTGAAAAAAAAAAAACCTTGATGTGCTATTGTAACTAAAGAGTTTGTTGAAAACAATGTTCAATTTATAATTTGGTAAAGGGTAGAAGAAACTTTGCCGGAAGATAGACAATGATAAACTCATCTAAATCATCTATGTACAAAATAATTATCGCTATTATCGTATGATTTACTGCTAATACACAAAATTCAGGGTAATGATATTCCCCAAGTATATATTCGTGGAGACCTACAACCATATAATATCATTTAAACAAGTTGTAACTCGTAAATAACTAATAATGAATAACAATTTGCTTACAAAACGTTACACCGTTCAAGAATTTAGTTGTAACGATAATTATCGCTGTTCTTTTTTTTAAGTACCACGGTTTTTGCCCCTTTCTCATCCTTGTAACTTTGCTTATTTGCTATAAGTAGCCTATAACTTTTGTGCGTGTATATATAGGGACGAGCGCTCCTGCCTCCCCATCTCCCTTCTCTGCGAACCACATTGCCCGCTGGCCACAGCCAAAGTGCAGCCTCAGCCGTGGCCCCGTCAGTATGCAAAAACGCGTGCAAACCGATCCAAAACTTTTAGGATTTTGGGTTTCGCACACGTTTTGTCAACCAATTACAAGTAGGGGTGAGCAAATTCGGTTCTTACCGAATTCATAACCGATTTCAAATTCAATTCGGTAATTTGAAATCGGATATTTGGTAATTTGGTACAAATTCGGTACATGCCGAATTCACCGAATTCTAATATGGTATGAAATAGGTAATGAGATTATGAATTTGGTAATAACCGATTTCGCATTCAAATTCGGTAATTGAAATCGGGTACCGCATTACCGCATTCGAATTACCAAATTGATATATAAAATTATATAATATATAGATAAATATTATTTAGTATTAGTATATACTACTAATACTTTATTATATTATATAGGTAAATGCTATTAATAATAATTAGTATATGGTATTATCATCATATCATGTACTTATAATAATAATAATATATAATAATGTACAATATATTCTTTTAGTATTTGTTAATTGTTATATGACTATAATAATACAAATATATAGTAATACATAACAATATAAGATAACTATAATACTTATTATTTTATACATGAGTAACATGACTAGAATTAGATAATAATTAATACATATATGTATAATACTAAATATTAAACAATAAACATAATTCATAATTAGAATTTAGATATTGGTAATTTGATATATCATTCATGTTTGAATTATTGAATATTTGAATGCGTAATCTGTAACTTGCAAGTATTAGTGTACTCTACATATTTAATATAAAAATTCATATTATCTATTCACTAATCTTAATTCTTAAGACTTTAGCCTTTAAGTATAGATAAGACAACTAAGCAGTTAGCAGTGTAAGTGAATGCATATGAATTGCAAATCAATGTATTAGTGTATTGACTTTCATAATAACATACGTAAGTAAATAAGTTTTATTTTGATTTGAAATAAATTATAAGTTTGTAACTAATATAACTTATCACTAATCATTGTAATTTGTAAGTTTGTAACTAATATTACTTATTATTAATCATTGTAAATTATGAATTCATAAATTATCACTAATCATTGTGTTCCTTAAATCATAGGCTAAGGATTCTAGGTATAAGTTATCAAATAAGTTAAAATTCATATTATCTATTTACTAATCTTAAGGTTTTAAGTATAGACAAGACAACTAAGCAGTGTAAGTGAATGCATGTGAATTGCAAATCAATGTATTAGTGTATTGACTTTCACAATAACATGTGTAAGTAAATAAGTTTTTATTTTGATTTGAAATAAATTATAAGTTTGTAACTAATATAACTTATCACTAATTATTGTAATTTGTAAGTTTGTAACTAATATTATTTATTATTAATCACTGTAAATTATAAATTCATTGTAACTACTAACTAATATTACTTATTATTAATCATTATAAATTATAAATTCGTAAATTATCACCAATCATTATATAGTCTAAGGTTTATTCTAGTTTAAATTAATAGATAAATTATTACTTTTTTTAATAGATGAATTCGGTTTAACCGAATTCATTACCGTTTTCAAATTTGAAATCGGTTGCAGTATGAATTCGGTTATGGCTAATTCGGAATTGAAAACGGTTTAGATTTTTATAGGTAGAATAACCGAATTCACCGAATTCAGTGCACCGAATTACCGATTTTGCACCGAATGCACACCCCTAATTACAAGTATAGGAATGCGCAGGTTGTCCCATTCAATTATTTCAACCAGCATTAAAGTATATACTCTCCGCTACAGCTGATTTATTTGTGGTTCTTGGGGTGTAGCGATCAACTATTCTGCGTACGGCTGGTCACAGGCTTTGCAGGTTTTCAATAATGATTATGACATTCACAATAGCCTCATAATGATTATCAACTCCTACTGGTTATTGGTTATGAACATTATTCCGTATGCCTCATAAATAATCTACAATATCTTGCCTTCAGGCCCGATTTGCAACCCCCACGAATGCACACCGCAAAAAATGATCAGCAATTTGCGCTGTATTTTACCTAGCTACAGGCAGTTGTATGTAATACCCTCTTGACCAAACTAATTTGATACTCCATATATTACTGCTTTATGACCTTGAGTCCTTGACCAGTACAAAAAATTTATGACTTTTTCAAGCTGAACCTGTAAGCAATTGCAGCCCTCCAAGGTGTCTCTTCTATAATCAAGACAGGTGCAGCTCTTAGCATCTTTCCCATATTGTCATTAATCTGGTCTGCCTTTTCTTCACAAGAATCACAACAATGACGCAGAAGGAATTAACTGTACCTTTCCTTTACGGACTACATGATGGCATCACTTAGATACGGTCACTAGCAAACATCCAGCGATTTGGAATTAGCCAACGCCCTCCTAATTCTGAATTATATAAACTCCCAACGGCCGGCAGCCCCTTCATTTCCCTTACCGTACATATATAAAGAATAGGCACCCTCGTGTTTCAACCTCAAATAAACCAACTTTTCTTCTCTGCCAGCTAAAAGGTGAGCAACATGACTAAACCGTTCAAACTTCGACTCCATCTTCCCTCTTTCCAACTTTGTCGTTCCAGAAAGTCTTCTACCAATTCGGCAAATAGCCCTTCGCCGGTGACTCGTGCATTTACTTCTACGACTCCCAAAGCGTTTGACATTGCGTACCCGTCACCAGCACCGCCACCATCCACACCAATTCACCTCTTCTGCAAGCGCAACATTTCGTCCAAAATCCTACCAATTGGCTTGGAAACTATAGAGCCACTGCCATGTACCAACACCCATGCTGAATCTTCATGCAACGTGGAATCACCTGGTTACAGGCACAACAACAGTTTGCAGAAACTGTACAATTCTCCAGAGGCTTCGGATGAGTTTGACCAGAGTGCGTGGCCCTTTGCTTCTTTTAATGCAGAAAACAGTAACAACGAGGGAAACCACCGGGTAAAGGATCAATCAGCTGCAACCAGTTTTAGTGTGAGCATTTCATCAGCTGATAGTGGTTGGTTCAGTAGTGAAGAGGGCGATGATCCTAATGATGAAAGTGAGGGCCTACTTTCAACTTGTTCAAGCTTGGAATCTTCTTGTGATTTTGGTCATCCAGTGAAAACCCCGAGCACTCGGAAGCCCATAAATGGAAATGTAACAAGAAAGAGCAAGAAAAATGGGAAAGTAAGGAAGTTGAAACGTTATGTTTCAAATAGTTGGAAAGACGGTGAGAAAATAAAACTGGCAACAACATCAACAATGCCGCCGCTGGAAAGTGATTCATCTGCAACGAAGACGGTTTTGGGGCGGCTACTTCCTTGCGGGGTGGATGGAAAGGTGAACGAGAGCTACGCAATTGTGAAGAAATCGGCAGATCCATTTGATGATTTTAAGATGTCAATGTTGGAAATGATACTAGAGAAAGAAATGTCTGAACCCGAGGAATTGGAGAAATTGTTAATGTGTTTTTTGTCACTGAATTCAAAGGAACATCATGGGGTTATTGTGGCAGCTTTCACTGAGGTGTGGGAGGAATTATTTTCTTCCGATTCCAAGCCTTAAAATTCTTCAGGTTGAAAAGGTGGAGAGATCGACAGTTCATCAGCTCTACTTTTGACTTCCCTCATTACAATATACATATTATCTCTGTATAAGTGTTTTGAATTAATTCATTTCTACCAAGGCTTGTTTTTGAATCCCTTGAATATCAAAATTGAAAAGAAACTAAAAAGTGTTGTAAATCAAAACTTGTACAATCTAGTTTTATTCCACTGTGCACGAGTTATTTCGACTTTACCTATTTAACTTGTTCAAGTGGAAGAATGGCGTCTCTCTTTTACATACTATTTGCTAAGGGGAGGGAGGGCAATTTGCAGTTTCCCAAACAAACGCCACTTCCTTTTTTAATACAAATATCGGGCTTTATTTTATCTGTTTAAGAGCTGACTCAGTTCTTCCTAATTCGACCAAAGTTTCAACTCTAACAATGCCTGCAACTTTTTTCAGCATTTGCTTTAATATTTCTTGCAATAAATCCACTTGTTTATGCATAATGTCGAAATGCACTTTACTGCAGGAAAACGACCTCTGATCACCTTATGCAAATGAATCACGCTCTATGCTGAAGCATTTTTCTTTTTTAAAAATCTTTCAATGATACAACAGTAAATGCCTATGCAAATGAATTACACTCTGCACTCAAGAATTTTTCTTTTTCTTAAGATATCTTTCAATGATACATCAGTAAATGTCGTCATCCGAGTAAGCAACCAAGAAAAGCTCTGTGGAGAAAACTTAATACTCTGACCTAAACAAAGCCCCAAAATGTACATAATCCTGTTTCCCAAGACCCCAGGTCCCCTACAGGAAATACCATGTATTCCTTCCAAATCATGTGGTTCAATCTTCCTGATTTTCGTTATCGGAAGCCATGCCATTCTCAAAAAACTTCACATGACAGAGCATGCCACCAGCTTCATCAGCAAACGAAATCCTTTTCCTCTCCCTCTGAACCACGTCAGCAGAAGCAGGTGTGGTACATTTTTGTGTCAAACTCTACAAGAGAACAAAATGCACATCTCATTAAAGCAAAATTAGTTAGCTATTGTTACAGCACTATAGCACCAATTACAAATGCAATACCCCTGTATCAAGACTTGAATAAAGGGTACTAACCATGATCTTACAGAAACGATTGCAGTCCCTTCCCATAATGGATAACCACTTCCTTGCTGATTCTTCAGCTTTTGTTACATTTGTGATGGCATTTTTTACCTGCTAGCGGCAAAAAGAAAATTATACCAAGAATTTTACCAGTTTGCTTTGAATGAGGAAGTTTTTGTAGAATGCCAACATTATGATGATCATGGACAAATAAACTTCAAACAAAAAATAAACTGCAACCACCCTCTAACCCAAGACCAACAGAGTTAATTAAAGAGTATAGGCTGTTTGCATGTATAACATATTTTCAGAATTAAAAAAATTGCAATTTACTTAGTGTGATAAGTGAGCAATTGCTTTCAACTTCAAATCCATTTGCTAGAGTCCTGACACACCATCCCCGGAAATGAAAATGAGGAAATAAGACGGTAGTAGATGCAACAGAAGTTGTAAAGAAAATGACTGGAAATATTGCATTTTCCAGAAGGCAGGCAAATGCAAGTAATTTTTCAGTAGGATCCATTAAACTCAAAAAGAAAAGATAGAAAAATGCACATTTGCAGTGGGCATACCTCATCAGCATCATTCTTTAAGGAGACATTTCGGTATGCCTCAAAGAGCAATTTTTCTTCAACAATTTCCTTCATGGACTTCAACTCACTCATGAGCTTCGTTGCAAGAGACTCGATGTCATGCATCTGCCTCCGTGAAAAAGCAATAGCACTTTCAGAACAACCTTGAACTGAAGTGCATCCAGTGGTAACTCTAGGTAGGGAACGAGAAAGACGAGGACCTTCAAGATTGCCTTTAGGTGGAGAGGTTCTCTCACGTTTTGTTTTTCCTTTTACCTGTGAGGGGCTTAAGATGAATTTTGTCCTACTAACTGCAACCGGTCCCTTGGGGATTTTAGATGCATTATCATGCTTATCCGATCCCTCACAAAAGGGCAAGGCTTCAGTTTGCTTTGAAGTGCATAGGTTCTCCTTACAATCTAAAACCATAGAAAGCCAAGAAAAGAGTGTTCAGGAAACAGCAGGTTCAATTAGTAATTCCTCCAGAAGCAAAGCAGGAATCAAACAATAACCGAATCTGAAACTTCAGATCAAAAGTTTGAGATGGAACTATATATTCAGATACTCATAGAAGAGCAATAACAAAATTCCACATGAGAAAGATAAGCAGAACAATCATATCAATGTTTTGAAGTTACATAGTACATTTAGATTGTTTGTCAGTGTACACTTCCTTTCTAGCATCAACTTAAACTCGTATAAATATACACGCATTTAGTATTGTAAAAATTGTGACTGATGCATGCAAAAGCATGAAATAAGGAGTAGTTTCTACTCTGCATGCAAAACTGTGGTAGATATGATATTGAAATGCACCATTGGGTTCTACGGCTATATAATCTGAGTCACTATTGGGCTGTTGCATTGCAGAAATAGGAAACAATGGCTATTTGTGCCCAGCTCCTCCCAATCATCTTTCTAATCTTAGACACGACTAAAAGGCATCTTGCATGTACAAGTCTACATTTATGACTCTCCGCCAATCCAGGAATGTGGAGATATACATTTAAAACCATGTCTTAAAAGAAAATGTTTACCTTCAGACTTAATAATGCATCCAAATGCAATTTCAGTGATGGAAAAGGAAACAAGAGAGTAGCATTGAATATGTGCTGAAAACCCAGGAATGTACAGTATCTATGACTTACCCTGAAGGTCTGTACCATAACTTGATTCTGTGGAATTCATAGCTAGACAATAGCGTTCTTGAGATGTAGGAGAGACGACCTGCAGTGTGCTTGACGTTAAGTTTAAGCTACTTGCATCAGGTTAAAAAAATAATAAATGGCCATCAACCAAAAATGTATATTCCTGACCTTCCGAGTTGAAAGTAGTCTCCCAGGAGTTGGAACCGGCGCTGACGGTGAGTGCGTTTCCTCAAAAGCACAGTTTTGGTTCCATGAAGAGTATTCCCTTTCTGAATGAACTTTTGTAGATATTGGAGTTTTCTTCTCCTCATCAGAAGATAACTCATGTTCCAATAAACCCATATGATTCTCGCTATTCAAATTGTTGTTTACTATATCAATGATGTTACCTTTCAGTTGTTGCTTTTCCTCAGTTTTACCATCTTGTGAGGAAAGTAACTCCTCTTCAGTACTTGAGCAGGGATGGGGCCCCCAAGATGAGCTACAAGTTCTATGAGGGCTACCTAATGTAGCAATTTGCTGATTTGTAGTCAATTTCTTGTTTAATGTACCCTGTAACAGGCAAGACTCACCACCGTAGTAAGGTTCCTTTTTGCCAGTGCTATCGTCAACCACCAATTCAGGAACTTGAACTACAGGCTTACTGCTCTGCACTGAGAACTCATGCAGATGACAACTTCCGGAGCAACCATTCACATCTGAACTTTGATCTTTGCCATGCGAAATTGTTTCGAGAGGCTGCTCTATCTGTCCCTCTCTCCCAAATTCTGAACTAGGCATATCCAGAAACTGATGGTGCCTTTCCTCTTGATTGCTCACATCCATAAGATCTTCAAAACTGGGTACGAGAACACAAAGAGGCTCAACATACTCCAGATGGTCATAGGAAACTTGATTAAGAGTACAGCTTTGGTATTGTTCTCCATCTAGATCTGGCTCCAACCTTCGGCATTCAACTCTCCCACTGTTTCCATCATTTATAACTTGAATGATGTTTGATTCATAAGTGGGATTGACAGTGAAGGTTTCATCAACAAAGGGGGTACTGTTTTGGCATCCTTCAAGTTCAGGTTCTGGAACCTCTGTCTTAACATGAGCGACTGAATGCAAACCCCCATGAAATTGCACTGAACTTTCAGGATCCAGACCTTGTTCAGACTTTATTTTAAAAACAGAAAGTTCAGAAGATTCGGAACTACTTCTTATACACTTTTTTTTAGCCTTTGGAGACTTCATTTTCAAGCTACTTAGGGGGACCTTGAGGTCAGATTCATCATCCTCCCGCTCCAGTTTTATGTGAACATGTTGAGGATTCAAACCAACAGAAACGGAACGTCTTCTCTTCTTTACTTTGCACTTCTGCTTAAGTTGTTTCAGTGTCATTTTTCCAAAAATATCGTCATCTGAATCATTGCCAGTTTCACCATCACTGATAGAGCAAACAGCTTCATTTCTTGCAGGGTGAACCTCCTGCAAACTTCGGACTGCCAGTGGCAGACATTGGCTCTCAATCTTGACCCTGTCACTGCTAAGCCCTGAACCTGACTGCAGAAAACTGTGTGAAGTAGTTCTCATCTCTCCAGTGTTGTAAATGTCTTTTAATTTCTTGAACATGAGGGCCGGCTTGCCACAGGAATTAACATTGCAGAGTTTTGAAACCAAATTGCCCTTTATAGCATTGATGAAATGTAGATTGCTGCAGCTCCTCCTCTCCATAGTTGGATAACTGAACCTTCCCTCTCTATCTCATGATAGCTTGTTGACAAGAAAATGAAGGTTACCACTTCAGCTCACGGACATCTGCATTTGTGCAAAAAATACCAGTACGTGTATAAAGTGGATCAAACTCCTAAACCAAGCAAATGCGTGGCACTTATTTTGCCTAGAAACATGTTGACAAGAAAGTGTCAGTCTTTTTCTTAAAATTCACCTAAGAAGTCAAGCAAGCCCATCCTTTGTTCTTAACAAAAGCTTTAGACCCAAAAAAAAAAAACTTAAAGTATACATTTATGAAATTAATACTTGATATTAATAATAAAAAGCAGCAATATTGATTTGTAATTCAAACATACTTGTGATCGTGCTAATGAAGCAAAGCAAAAGCCATACATTGGTGTGACAAAAGTTGGAATCAATGTGGTATAACTGTGAAATTGAAGCTATTTTACATTAGCAAAACTTAGATAAGGCAAAAAAGGATAATAAATTGTAGTGAACAACACTGGAGTTTAGATACTGGTGGCTGTGACATACTATATTACTATGTTCAAATTAAACGGAGAATAATTAAAAAGAGGTTATTCTTGAAGAAAGCTTTCAGAAGCCCTTGAATTTTGACAATTGACTACCTCTTTCAGTGTAGTTCAAATGTTTCCATTCATTGTGGGCAAAAGCTCAATGAAATACGCTAAAAGCATTGCCAATATATAAACAGTAACACTATTAACACGATCTTGGGAAAAAAAATGAAAAAGACAACATTCTAATCTTTCCATTTTTCCATATTAATATCGTATAGGTGAGATACATAAATTGCCCAGTTCAATTCATAATTTTCGTTTCCAATCCTTAATCGACTATAGTTTCAAGGAGGTCCACTAACACATCACAGAAAATTCACAGCCTATTTCCTTGCAAATTGCAATTGCATGATTGAAATTGCAAACTAAACCAGTATAAATGCTTTTTTTCACATAAAACAACCCAACGCTCCTTGTCCGCCCATAGCTTCAAATTTTTAACAAAGAATCTACATAGAAACATATATAAAGTAAAAAATGCAACGCTAATGCACGGATCTAAGAATGAAGAATGCTATAATAAAAGGATACCTGAAGATTCTGATGCGCAAGGGGAGATGGAGAGAACCTAAGTGGGCAGAGGCGGAGAAGCTGATTATTTTTTTTTTTTTGGGTGGTAGGAAGCTGAGATTTACTTGTGTGTAGCAGATGGTAAAAGTACTATGACATGGGAAATCCGGTACAAATCTCGCGCCAATTCATTTGGCGGGAACTAGGGTTCTAGTTTGGGTCAATTTCCATCTAGACCCCGCCTAGGTATAAAATAAGTAATCATAGCCCACCAAACGCTTAAAAAAAGTAGCCAATAGACCCCAACTGATTATTATGGTTTTTTCTTAGTCCTTTACAGGAGTGGAAAAAGATGCTTCATTAAGGAAAAAGAGCAAAAATAAGTGCATTCCTCATACCATATTATCCTCGTGTTCGTAGTTTACAAATGGTGATATATGCTTATGATTTTCGGCTAATTGAATATACCTGAAATTAGATGGTATAATAGATTAGATTACATTAGCTAGGCTACACACTGCATTTGCAAAGAAGCGTGCCTCACTTGGACTATTATTTAAAATTTTTCAATGAATGTTCAATGGATGTTTGTTAACACATTTGAATCATACATAGTCCCGTTTTAATAATCCAATTAAGCATTTAAACTGAATGAATTCAGATCTTAATATATTTTTATGCGTTTGACAATAAAAAATTAAACATCTGAATTTAATTAAGTGATATTGAATTTTTTAGACAAAACTTGCTTCCAAAAAGTGTAAGCTGACACAGACATGGAGAGAAGCAAATAGAGTTGCAAATTATCTGGCCAAGTGTAGTCTAGAGGGGGCGATGGGGTTTATAGTTTGCCAAGTGTAGTCTAGAGGGGGAGATGGGGTTTATAGTTTTGCAGGATCCACTTGATGGGGTTAGGAATATTTTGGCAGAAGACATTGTAGGGATAGTTACCCCGAGACTTGTCCCAAGCTAACGGGTCGAAAGCCCTCCGTTGTACCAAAAAAAAAAATATACTTTCAAAAATAAGTGATAAACTATTCATTTATTATTGAATATGATATATATTCAAATATATTTGATTTATTATTTAACAATTCAATAATTTAAACTTTAGGTTTTAATTTTATCAAATGCACCTTTAATTTATCATATAAGTATACGCACTAACAATTATTATAAAAAATAATTATCCTTCCATTACATTTATACACCTCCCCTAATTAGTTTTACCATTTTAAAAAACCTAACACATGAACTAATGCCCATAGACAAACACTTTTTTATTGTTTCAAATATTGGGTTATACTCATGATTTTTGGTATTTGGGAATTTCTGGTGTCAAGTTAGTCGACTAAATCATAGGATCATTACAGTACAAGTTCATTTTTGTAATTTGAGGAACTTTGTTTAGGCAAATATCGTTGAAGCCATGTTAAAATTTGAAAGACAATCATACATAAAACAACTTAAAAGCGTGGTATAGTTGTGTGGTAGACAATGAAGCATTCGAACCTCAAAGGCGTGCTATACCGAACGATTCAAGTTGCTCCTTTGCCTCATTGACTCCAAGCTGTCGTAATGCCTCCTCTTCTGGTGAAGGCGTGATATTAAAGTTAATGAAAGAGAAAGACTTCGAAGCAGTCTTTCCAATAACGTTTCTAAAAGGCGCTATCCATGGAGTCAGCAAAAATTACGACTTCACTGATGTAAAAGGAACGAGGCAAACTTGGGAAACCCCGTAAACCTGTTAGACACTCGTTTTGTTACTTATCCCGCTCAGCTTAGCATATGATTTCACTGATATTCTCGAGGTTAGGTAAACAAAACAACAAAGGAAATGAAGGCGTCATTCAAAGCCAGATATGAAACAGACAAAGCGGCGGCGGCGGCTACTGTCGCCGTTAACGCCGGTGACATTAGGCTCCGCGCTTCCATGACTGACGCCACCATAGTCAGCGGCCCCAACTTAAACGGTTTAGCTCTAGCTGTAGAAAAACCAGGTTTCTTCATCGTCGACTACAACGTCCCCAAAAAGGTATTCCTGTTTACTGAAGAAAGCAGAAATTCACCCCCAAATTAGGTTTACTTATTGATTGTGATAAATATTTGGGCATTTTCAGGACTTTAGGTTTCAATTTATGAACACAATCAGGGTTTCGGAGAAGCCATTGAACTTGACATACATGCACAGCAGGGGTGATAATCGCACTAGTTTGGATGGGACTTTGGTGTTTGATTCTGCCAATAAGGTATCGGCTAACCACGTGTTGGGGTCGGGGAATTGTAAGTTGAAGTACACTTACGTCCATGGTGGCCTGACCACTTTCGAGCCCAGCTATGATTTTTCCAAAAATTCGTGGGATTTTGCTATTTCGCGTAGGGTTTACGGCGATGATGTGTTCAGGGCTGCTTATCAGACCTCGAGTAAGAATTTGGGGCTTGAGTGGTCGAGGAATTCAAAATTGAACGGTTCGTTTAAGGTATTACATTGCCGTTTGATTTGTTGGTTGCTATGTTGTTGACCTTTATGAAGAACTTATGGATCAATTTCAGTTGTATAGTTTGAAGGCATTTTTATTTGAGCTATAGCTTATGGATAAGGTTGTGATTCAGTTGCGGAGTCATGAATCATCATACGGTGAATCTAAATGCCTATGGCTTTCATAAATCTCAGTTCACAATGCATTTGCATCTTAGGCACTGGTGTTTTGGTCTCAGTTTGCTCTTTCACCTCATACGCAAAGCATCAAAATAGTTGCTGTTTCGTAATCTCTAAGTGGTTTATGGCACATGTGCATGTTGATTTACAGAAGCCTAAATTTTGTCGGACTATGAAGTGCTAATTTAGTTGCTGTAGCATGATTTCTGTTGGCATTTTGTTTGTGTGCTATATGAGAAAGTGCAGAACAATTTATCTCATGAGAATAGAATTGTATCATAAAAAGTGCTGTTTTGAGCACTTGGTTAACCTCTAGTTGTTGAATATGGATACTACCTGTCACGCATTCAAGGTTTAGGTTTATATGTTTTTTTGGAAAATCATCGCATGTAGCTTCTGGATATAGCCATTGTTTCAGTGGAAATTTCTATCCTGATTCCATGTCAAGGTGTGCCCTTGGAATTTCAAGTGGCATTTTTAAGGGGCCCAAAGTTGGTGTGGGGTGGTACATGCTTCTATACCTGTGTATGTGTACGTGTATGTGCGCATCATTGATGGATCTTTCCATGACTTTTTCAGAGTTCCTATTTGGCTTGTATGTTCTCTTTCTCTTTCAATTTAAGATTGATGAATCTCCCCTTTTGAAGGAGAATTTTGTTGTTTTGATTTCATTTGTTTGTTTGGCAGAAGAGTGTAACTTAATCGCAGACATCTACTTCATATATTCAGCAGAATGTAAAGGAGGAGTTTCAATCAGATAGTTAATTGGGCTTTAGTTACCCAATGAGAATGCTGTTGTGTGAAAGTTTTGTAAATAGATCTTAGTGAGTTAAGTATTTCCACTTCTTTTTTTAAAGGTCAGAAATGTGACCTGAAAACTTAAATGAGAGTTAGCATATATTTTCAGAAGTTAAAAAATGTTGTCATCCGCTCTTCAATTGCTAATCTATGCAGAATGTGGCTATCATTCATGCATGTTGTCTACTCTTTACTTGTGGCATCCAGTACACATAAAAATGCAATCCATGTTGGAGTGATGGAGTGTTTTATGATGATTTTCCTTTATTTTTGATTGACTTGCTGCCTGGGTTACACGGTTGCCACTTTACTAGTACCTTTGTACATTCTTTTTGAGATATTTTGGGTAATTATTATCTTGACACATGCAATGATGTTGTGGCTGATGTGTCTTGGATACAACAGAAAAATGACAATGCCTTGATACGAAGGCTATTGGGTATGTTGGATGTTGTTGTGTTTCCATATGCTTCCAAGCCATGATGCAAAAGATGCATGAGTAGATATGGACTGGCAAAATGCTTAGGTCCTTATAATGGAGCATAAACTTAGAGTAGAAGTGGCATTTAATGTTGCTTGTCTCGTCCCTTACAAATTTAGGCATCATTTTAACTAGGTTAATCTTGGTAATTGAACGTTCTGCTGGCTTTTCACTTCTACTCTTAATTTTTGTCCCTCTTCCTTTCAGATTTCAGCATCACTCAACTTGGCAGATGAAAGGAAAATGCCTAAATTAACTGCTGAGAGTGCTTGGGACTTTGAGATGTGACCCTACCTCTGGTTTCATTACCCTGCTGCAACCATTCAGATCAACCTGTCTCCTTGTGACTGCTTCATATTTTTTGGCTCAATTGTATGCCATTTTTTTTCACATTTCAAATGTGATTATGAAATTTCTGAGCGGTGATCCATGAACTTCTATTTATATTTTTCTTGACGTGCGGCGGATTCCAGATATGCACTCTTTCCTCGAATAAAAATTTCTATAAGTTTGATTACTTGAATAGAGCCATCAATCATTTGGAAACAAAAAATCTGACCGTCTTAACTTAGATGGTTTTCGAATTTCACTACTGTGTTCAAGCAAACTTTTGCTATACAAACAATTGGTGTCAAGGGCCTACAAGGTTTCCACGCTTGCGAATTATTGGTCTGGCTTGTAAAATTCCATATGCTTCCAGCAACTGGAGCCGGTCTCTAAAATTCCATGATCTGCAAACGATATCGCTCCGACTATTGTAGAAGCTGGTCGGAACCAGATAATTAGAAGATGCATGTGACAGCAATTAGCAAGCTTATCCCCTCTCCACAAAATGAAAACGTATCAGCTTTTGATCATGGTTCGACTACTACAAGCCAAAAAAATAGATAATTAAGTGACAAGATCCAATGTTGGTTAGCATTTTGGATTCTTAATTGTTCTGTTTATGTTTTGGTGATTAGTTGCAGAGGCAAGAGACATGAGACAATTCTGGACGTAGCTAGGACCTCTCCTTCAAGATTTGATAGCCGACGACTGTTAAAGATGTTAAACCTACTTTCTTTCTTTTTTTTTTTACAATAAACATCATAATTTTATAAAGTCTCCACTAATGACAGAAATTACACAAGATGCATACAAATACAAATACGAAGAACCGGCATTAAACCTGCTTGATCCCAAACGCAATCGCAGATTCGCAGTGTATGATAGTAATCCAATGACCTTCGCAAAACCTATTTCCAAAATTACCGTACGCTTTTGGCGGCTAATTTCATGGTATCTCTATTTTGCGCCAATCTGGTTTTTCCTCAAAATTTGAAAACTTGCCGCCTAAACTGCTAAACCTCAATTACATCCCAAAAGATGAAAAAGAAATCGCTAGAGCAGATCCATTCTCCGTTCTCCATCCTCTAATCAATAAAAACTCCAGATTTCTCTCCCCTCTCAAATTAGCAATGGACAGTGACGATGATTATCAATCATCCTCACCCCTCCAACCTTCCCCACAACCCCAAAATCGAAGGCTCAAACGCTTGAAGAAGAAAGCAACGGAAGTCTCCAGCAAGCCACCGTCGCCGCAGCAACCCGATTCATTAGACCCTTTGCTAGGCATTCCGAGGGTTGACTTTGCCCGATTGGAAGCTCTAGAAGCTTCAGCAACCAAAACACTTGATTCTTTTTTTGATGACTCAAATGAATCGCCATTGCCGTCTCACGTCGGGACCGAAATGGAATCCGAGGGATATATTAGGATGGATTCAGAGGAACTGGACTCGGAATTGGCATTTGAAAAAGATAATCGGACGTATTCAGAATTGGCATCTGAAAACAATAATCAGATGGATGCGGAAATGGCACTTGAGAAAGACAGCAGAGAGGCTAAGAGGGCTTTGGAGTTCGATGATGTGGCTGATGTTGAACAGGATCGTGATTCCAAGTCGGAGAAATTCGAGAAGAAAAGGGCTACTTCTGAACTGGATGTGGACAATAAGACAGATGAGATGGAAGGGGATAGTAGTAAGAAAAAGAAAAGTAAGAGAACTAAGAATGATACTACTGTTGATGATGACATGAAATCTAAAGTTTCTGCTTCAGACAAAAGGAGACAAGAAAAGGTAATAAGAATTCATTTCATCTGCATTTCTTCCTAGTTGTACTGCCTACAAGATTTTATTCTTTTTTCTTTTTCTTTTCCAAAATCTTTTCATCCATGTAAAACTAATTTGTTTGTTGTGTTGATGTGCAGGAAAGAAAAACTTACCTTAAGCAACTTCACGCTGAATCGCAGAGGCTATTGCGAGGTTTCTACCAAATTTTACACAGTTGCTCTAAACTGCCAACGTTGAAGTTATTATGTAAATGACTGTTGTTTAGGTTTTTCTTCTGCCCTTTTGTTCAGAAACTACAGAAGCTGCATTTAAACCCATACCCGTGGTTAAAAAACCGATATCCTCAGTCTTGGAGAAGATCCGGCAGAGAAAACGTGAGCTTTCTAAAAAGTGAGTATCTCTAGAGCCAATTTTGTTGCCTTCTACAAATGAACTTTTTGGTATTTATCAGTAGATAGACATTATGATACTAACTTTTGGTTGGCAGAAACTTAATTCTAAACAATAATGCTTTTGCTGCTGCAAACGGTGGTGTTCGAAGAGATGATATTGGCTATCAGCCAACAAGCAGATTACTGGAAGAGAGAGAAGATAAATTATCAAAAGCGGTAGAAGATATAGTGGCATGTCCAGTGTTACCAAGTCGAGATGCTTTAGACGTAGATAAATCTGATGAACCTCTAGTTCCTTCAAGCCATGAGATTGGTCCCCCTGATGAGGTAAGGGAAGTTGGATAGCGAATAATCAGAAGCACATGCTCCACTTTTCTAATGTATTTGTTGTTTGAATTATAGCATATCACTGTATATTTCAGGGGTTAGAGGATGAACAATCTATTTGTGCTAGATGCTATTGCTATGATTAAATGAACTTAAAACCTTGTAGTTACCTGCAAATTTTTGATCTGGTTTGCTGTATGAAAAGTTGTACCATCTCACTGCAGGCTTCAAGTGAGAAACCCTCACCTACGTTTAGAGCACCTATTGATGATACACAGGTTAGATTCATATTTTTGTATGGAAAAAGGGAAGTCCATTTCTGCTGATCATGTTTATTGACTGTTTGAATGGTATTTGCTGGCTTTGTAGGATCTTTTTGGGGATTCAGAAACAAAGGAATGCTATGATGAGCTGCCTGGTGGCCTTCAGGATAGTCCTTTGGAAGAAGTTATGGCACCATCTTTACTTGCTATGAATTTGAAGTTTGATTCAGTACCTTCTAATGATAGGTAAGTGAAGTCAACTCCATTATCAACCCAGAAAATAAAAAAGACAGGCAACCTCATCCTTTTCAAAGTTTGTTGAGTACATTAATGTAACGCAACATAGCTTCGTACTTGATAAAATACTTTGTCTTTTGCCTGTTGCTTCTTTTCTATGGTGTCATTTTTTGTGCAGTATTTGTGTATGAAGCTTAAGTGCTTAACTTTTTAATCATGGGGATGATATTACTGCATTGAAATTATTTACTCGTACAACTTAGAAAGTTTCTGCTTTGCAGTTCTTCAGATGAGGACAATTACAAGGAGAACATTGATCCTCTACCACATGGAGGTGAGGATGACAGTACCTCTCCAAGAGGTGCTCCATTTAAAGCTTTTCTGGATGAGGAAGCTGAGGAAGAAGATGACAGTGATAATGAACTGCTCCACTCCAAAGAAACCGAAGAAGATGAGGACATGGAAGATTCTGAGGAACTCAATGACATAATAGCAACTGAGTATGAAGAGAGGCCAATTGATTGTGATAGACGGAATGAACTTCATCAGAAGTGGCTTGAGCAGCAAGATGAGGCTGGAACAGACAATCTGCTTCAGAGATTAAAGGTTGGCTCAGAACCCAAAGACACTGCCTTGGTTGGTGAGGAGCAAGAAGAGATTGAGGATGGAGAGGACTGTAATGATGAGGATGTGGTACCAAGAAATTATGCTCGCATGAATACAAAGAAAGCAAAGCAAATAATTACTCAGATGTTTTTGGATAAAGATGACTCATTCATATCTGATGAGGATGAGGAGGTTGAAAGGAGGCGTGTTAAGCAGCATCTTCTTGTTAGAGCAGTTAGTTCGTTTCTCTTTTGCTTTGTTTGTTTTGATTTTGGCTTTTTATTCTTTTCAAATAGATTAAGATTCAGAAGATTGAAACAGGAAGAACAGGCAACATTGGTTTCACCTATGGAGGATGAAAGTTCCAGGGAAGTGTTTGGTCTCATAAAGAAGCTTAATATTGTGCCAGAAAACAAGAAGAAAGCAAAAGCATCATGTAAGATACTTTCTTCTTGATGCAGTTTGAACTTTCTTAATGCATGCAAGCACCATGTAATCCATGTCAAATGGCAATCTGAAATGGATTGCATCTTATGTTTATCTGTCTGGATTTCTCATACTTGTTACTTTATTCCTTTGCAGCGTACTTTGAGTCAGAGCTAAAAGGAGGACAGAGTAGGAGTTTTTCAAAGGTAAACTCACCTTACAGTAATGGGTATAGAATTTCAAAGAGGTTGAAATTACCCCTTGGTAGATACCTGGTATTGGGTCTGTCATCCAATTATAACTGAGCAGTGCTACAAGGGGTGCTAGAAAATGTTCAAGCACAAATACCATGCCCCATGTCAGTATTCGGCAATGGTTTGCTTTAAAGGGATATGGATTTTCTCAAGGACTTGTAGGATTCAGCTTTGTGGTACTAGAATTCATTATCTTTGGGATAGATCTATTAACCTTAGCATTACAAGAAGCAAGTTTTCTGAATGGAAGCTCTTATCTGCTTTAGATTCGTGAACTTTTCTTGTAAAAAACATAAGCTAAGCAAGCTAATCATAGCTGTTCTCTTAAACTGTTGCAGTCATCTTTCGTTGGTCGATCGTCGTACCATTCTCTTCCTTCATCCCACAAGCAAGGTTCAGGCACAGTTCGATCATTTATTTTTGGGAGGGATGACAGCAATAGCAGAACTTCAATCTCGAAATCAGACGACTCTTTAGATACAGTAAGCATTGTGTCATTCATCAATGCTTTTCAGCTACTGTAACCCACATAAACTTAACTAGATAGCCTAAATAATTAAACTTCATGAGTGCCTCAGAACCTTCATGTACATTTCTGCCTCACTGTAGTTAAAGTAGTGCCCCTTTTGTGGCTGAATGTAGCAGGAACTTATTCTTGTGGTATTTGCTTCTGAAAATGCAGATCTCTAAAGAAAAACCAATGAGGACCGTTACTGCTACAGTCAGTAGCTCGCAAGCCAAGTTCAGTAGTCAATACAGAAGTACTTGTGGTGTAAGAGCTTCCGGTGCTTCATTATTTGAGACATTGAAACAGTCCTCAATTCGGTCTATGAGCTATAATCGTGATGATCCGGTTGACTTATCTCATGTCTTGGCTACTTTTAGAGTTCCAAAGAAGCCAATTAAGATAGAGGGGAGAAACTAATTAGACTCCCAGGAATTCATTTCAACTTTGAATAGGCAATGATGTGAAACTATGAAAGGCCAATTAACGCTTCTCTTCTTCTAGTCTAGTCGGAAAAAGCGTATCCAGAAAAAGAAACAAAGATAATGAAAATCCGAAATCAAGGGTGGCAAATTGGATGTGGCCTGGGCCCTGGTGGCTTTTGTCATTTCTGGGAATTTTACTCACGGTTCGCTTTTGAGCAGAGGCCATCTGTTTCTCTTTGTAATCTTTAATGATAGCAAATCAGATGTGACGATCTATCTTTTATCTTCCACAAGGTTGTTCTTTTTAGATTCTTGCCCTCACCGTGTGAAAATGTAAGGAAAACGTCAGAGCAAAACATGAAATGAATGGAGAATGAATCTTCTTCGTTTCAGCTGACTCAGTAGATACAAATTAACGTCTGTATCAAGTGTGGTCGGGCCAAGAAACAGCAGAACCATGCAATACATCGTTTTTGTCCTTTTAGAATTTAGGATGTCAATGAATCTTTCGAAGGTGAAAATGATGCACGTCTGGGAAGATTGAGTCACCCATGCTACCAGTCCTTATTCTTTCTAACTATTGACTTGAAGGATAGTCACGTGAACCATGCTTCAAATTTAACAAGTATATGTGTAGATATCTCGAGGGTGCTTATGAGTTTGAAGCTTTCCCTTTAAAATTGTAAATTTTCAATTACAACTACATGTACGTTTTGCCTCTGCCAAATTTTATGGAAAGTGAAAAAATGCTGTTCCTCTGATGCGCATCTCTACGTAAATTGACATTTCGCTTTTCCATCTCAAAACTGCAGATTTAGCCAACGATTGCATATTCCATTTTAAACTTTGAATCGCGTGATATGTCGGCAAGCAAAAGTTCAAATGTCACACTCAAAAATCTTTCCTTCGATTTCAGTACAACCAAGCTTTTGCAACAATAAATCGGAACATGATTTCATACATGTGTACCGGAGGTGTGTGCGGGTGTGTATGTGTGTATGTATATATATATATATATAGACATGTTGAAAGAAATGTATAGATGAAATGAGTTCTTTTAGTGAGAGGTAGAGGTTACTAGCATTCCAAAGTCAACGTATTACTCGTTTAGATTGTAACTATTTTGATACATGTAAAGTAAAAATATAATTAAAAAATATGTTCACGAAAAAATATAAAAAAAATTTTAATAGAAAACTGGGATCCAAACACCACCAAATTATGGTTTATCTGTCTATGTTTTGGGTCAATCATTCTAAGAAGGAATGATTATTGCGGCTTTCCAAATGCTTCCGCACAATACAAAATGGAAAACAGAAGATGGTGGGCAGTGGGACTGGGAAGTGCAAACACTACAGCATGCGTATCCAGCCACCCAACCAACGAAATGATCATCTGGAAAACGCCACTGCTGAGTGCTGACTCCTATCATAGCGACGTCGTCAGCCATCATAAACTAAACCCGTTCCTGCTCCCTTCAAAAACCACCTGCCTTCCACCCGTCGCGTGGCCGTTACTGTTGCTGGTGACTTCGTCCAAATTTGAAAAGTTCGCCTTGCCACACTTTGTGACGCACGACAGAAAAAGAGGATTAAAATCCGTTTATGAAAAGGAATAAAGCAGGTCAAAGGCTAGTTGTATCAGGTTTTTGGTACATTTGCGTTTTGCAGTTTGCTCCCACCGATCTTCTTGGCCCCATCCATCCATCCAAAAGAGCGAGAATTTTGCCACTAACATGCCGGCACCGATTTCCTATCTACCCGTGAATTTGTCGCATGGTGAATACGCAAATTTGCTAATAAAATATCAATATTCCACTCGTACATGGTATTAATCACTACTCCTTGGATATTTAATCTTGAGATTAAGCTGCTTATTCTTTTTGTTTTTTATCTTATAAATCAAAGAAAACGTTCGCTGAAGAGACAAAGTTCACATTCGTTTTGGATTGTGATTTTTTTTCCTTTTTTATTCATTGCCATAGGTGTTAGCAGTAATTTGCACATTAGGTTTTAAATTAAGTCAGAGGAACTTTTTTCAATTGTGAACGATTTTTATCATTTGTAGTCACGGCGGATTAAGGTGGGGCACTGGGCACGGGCCCATTGCTCCCCTTAAATTTTTATAATATTCATAAAACTTTGATATAATCTCGAGTGTGTCTTCGAAATTTTCTTACGAACGAAGTGAAAGAAATACGTGGTCCTCTAAGTTAATCATGAATCAATATTATAAAAGAATATGTAGGCCAAAAAATTTCATTTGAAGTAAATTAAAAAAAATTCTTTTCATTTCAACTTGTTGATGAATATTTTTTGGCTTAAAAAATTAGAAAAAGAGTAGGTAAAAAATTTTAGTATTACTTTTGCCCTCACTGAGAATTTTTTCTGACTCCGCCACTTTTTGTAGTGTTAATATGGTATGATAAGTAAAAGTGCATATTTGATTTTCAATAATGCAATCATAAACTCAATTTGCTTATATTAAGATGTTTTTTTATTGTAAATCTCTTCTTTACTCAGGAAAAATGCATGGAGAGGATTTCTAAGAAAACTGACAATTCAAACAAGGCCACTAATACCCTAATGACCTCATTTCTCCTGGAGTTTTAATTTTTACTTCTTGCTATTAATAGAAGAAATATTTTGGACGCTGCTCTAGAATTGCCGGTATTCATCTAACGACCCAAAAAAAAAAGAAAAGGGCCATTCTGGACTTTGTAGTTGAACTTGCACCCACCTTTCTTGTGAAGACCTTTTCTAAGCATCCACGCATCCAACACCACTCCTGATTCCTCCCACCCTCCCCCTTATTACTATTGCTTACTGTTCATTCCCATATTCAAAAGTTCAAAACTGAAGCATAAATAAGGCTCGCTCTCTATACAACTGCTCTGGCGCTGTCCAAAACAATTCAAACATTTGCTCCTCCTATTTAAATTCTTCGCTTCAGTCCTTTTTTTTTTTTTTAGTTATTATTAGCTATTCAGAAGCTCCCTTGCTTTCAACAGATGCTCTCAAAAATTAGGAGTTTATTTGTAAGTGAAAATAGGTAGCTGAATTAGCGATGGCGGCAGAGCCGAGCCGGAACTCGTTGACGGAAACCGGAATTCCCACCGGCTTGAACCGGATTAAGACTCGGCGAGTGGCATCGTCGAAGGACAAGGAGAGGAGAAGCTCGACAACTGAAGATTCTGAGAAATTGAACGCTGACTCTCCTGGCTCCTTGCGGCCTTATGTCAAGCAGAAGTTCGGAGCTCTGGTTAAAGGACGTGTGAGAATCAACAGTCCTCGAGAAGGTTCGAGTTATTTTGCGTTTTTTTTTTTTTAATCTTCCAAATTTGGATAAGGAAATAATTAATTAAACTTGTACATGCAGTACATAGAATTATTTCCTGTTTAAAAGAGAAATATACGAACGTCATGCAGACGTGAAGATGTTTGCTGTAGTTATGGAAGTAGCGGAGGCGTTGATTTTGGTAATTTTTGAGAAGTGGTGGAGAGAGGCTATTTGTGGATCGTAATCACGTGAATTTAATGTTTTTACCTATTATCTGCTGTTGTTTTGTTTGTCAAAATCATTGTCATGATAACTTTGTTAAAATGAAAACGATAGAGTAGAAGAAAGAATACTCCACTATGTGTGCATACCTATTTAACTTTTAAATTTCTTTTTTTATTTTGTCCTAATTATTGAGCTCAAGTGTCAACTTAGTGTTACTTCATTTGCTGGTGATTTATTCTGGTATCTGAAATTCCGAATTGATGAAGTTAAATTTACCTGTTTTTGGCAGAACTATCGTCGTAAACATCCAGTGAGTTAATGACGCTTTAGTAGTCTCATGGAACAGTATCTGATGTTTCAAATTAGTTCCTCGTGATAGGGTGATTCATAATTTACTAAGTCGCGTTTATTTATTTATGTTGCAGTAGCACGTTTTCCTTTAGAAATTATTTTAAGCAGTGTGTTAGGCTAAGCTAGGTAGACCACTATTGTCATGATGGTCGTGGTCCTCGGCGATAAGCATTGGAAGCCATTGCTCTGGTTGAAATATAAGCTTGAGTACTTGTTAGATCTCTGCAGCCCTATGATCACCAGTTTAGCGTTGTCGCTTAGGAACAGATGATGTAACATCTGGAGCAATAATCATCTGTCCATACGGTGAACTGTCATACCTCAGCAACAACAGAGGAATAAGACACATTTACTTTACAATGAATGTCAGCAGTATCTTGCTATTCATCTGAGCAATTCAGGAGGGGTAAAGACAAGGACACAGATATGTTGTGAGTTTATGGTTTCTTAGTGTAGTGGAAGTTATGGTCTATGTATGTGGTTGGCTCCATGAAATCACCATGGGCTTTAATCTGCCAAAAATCTGTTATATAATGCTTGAGGATCCATAGTTTGCAAAGGGATGCTGCTTAATAAATTAACACTGTCAGATGACTTCCTGTACAACCTCTCTTGGCTGAAGATATTAATATCACCTGTCGGTTCAGTTTTGTTGTACTGTTAAGTCTCCAGTAGTCACTTCAGTCCCTTTAGATTTACAACACATCCACAAGCTTTAACTGCAATCATGCCTGTTTTGGAGGTATGATATTGTTCAGATTCTTATTCTCAAGATTGATAGGATGAGCAGAACCAAGTCCTTCACTTCATTTTTCCTCTGATGATAATTTTCTACCTTTTTATTCGAAATATGTTATTTAGAAGTCATTGTTGAATCTTGATTGATGGATGTCAAATGAATGATATATTAATATTATAAAGTTGAACGTCTAAATGGTGTAGGACTGAAAACCAAGAGAAGAGCTAGGTGGTTTACTTCACATCTCTCTAAGGATTCTGATCAAGTGGCAGATGATGTGCCCCAACAGCTGGAGGTGATATTTGCAGATATATCTAGCTTGCGTGACTGTATCTCCACCTTGTTTGAATCTGAATGTTGATGTCACTAAGCTGGTCATGTAACCTTGCAGTGTAATGATTCTCAAACTGGACAGGTACGCACAATGATGAAGCATACAACTGCAAAACAATCTGCATTAGAAGTCACAAGCAACCATAAAATGCACAAAGGTCTGAAAAGTTTTTCACACGAATTAGGTCCAAAAGGTGGCATCCCATCTGTGCAGCCTCGTGCTCGAAGTTTCAATGATATGAAGGTACAAGTAACTGCAGAGTACCAGCTTCTTAAATTGTGTTGTACAACATGATGTAAAACTCAAACACGACTCCCTTGAGCCTTCATTGGTTTCTTTTCCATACATCTGAATTCAGGAGCTGCTCAGATCATTGCATTCAAGGTTCGATGCTGCCAAAGAAGTGGTCAACACAGAGCTTGACTGTTTCTCAAAGGAGTTAATGGAGATACTGCAGGATGATTCCTTGTCGCAGGAAGGTCATAGAATGGCAGAGCAACTTCTCATTCTTGCCCAAGAATGCACTGAAATGGCCGCCTCCAAGTTTCGAACCAAATGTGAAGAGATTGTCCAAGATTTGACTGCAAAGAGGCAGCAATGTCAAGCAGGATTGTTGAAATGGTTGTTGACACGCATGCTTTTCATATTGACAAGGTGCACAAGATTGTTGCATTTTGAGAAGGATGCTGAGCCAGTTGATGGAAAATCTCTCCACAAGTTCCAAGAATGTTTGAAAAGCATTCCTTCTATTGAAGTAAATTGGTTTGTCAATCAAGAGATGGCTGGTTCTGAGTCAGATTATGCTATAAACCTTAAGAATGATTCTAAAAGAAACCTTCAGAAGAGAAATCATGCGTATACTCTCTTTCGACCTTCCCAGCACAGGTTTGAAGCAGCTGTTCAACAGGTTGATGCAATGTTTCCAAAAGATTTCACGAGCATTGGACAAAATTTACCTTCTGAGACCTCCCGTGTCCTTCCCAATGTCCAAGAAGTGGATGAATTGGGTGGCAGATTTAGTGAAAAATCAACTAACAGAGCTAGCATTAACGTGTCTAAGGAGCAGGAAAATTATATGGAGGATTCTAATCTAGTAATATGCAGGATATGTGAGGAACTCGTTCCTATTACTCATCTGGAGTCTCATTCATATATATGTGCCTATGCAGACAAATGTTATCTGAATTCTTTAGATGTAAATGAGCGTCTTATAAGACTTGCAGAGCTACTGGAACAGCTAGTAGAGTCTCGTAATCTCAGCATTCAAGCTACAGATGAGAGCCCTGAATATTCAAGGATGCAATTAGCAGATTCTGCAGTAGCATCTGAAGTTTATTCGCCTAAGGTAAATGAATTCCGGAATAGGGGGATGGATGGGATGTTTGAGGATATTCATGAGATGGACACTGCCTGTATAGAAGATTCCCAAATCGCAAGTTTTATTAACTCCAAAGGCTACTGGGGCAGCAAGCTCAATCTTTATGGTCCACCTTCTTCAACTGGGAGCATGACATCAGCCTCATCAACAAATACTCCTAGGGCTGGAAGTTTTGACCTATTCTGGCTAGATCACAATAATCCATCTGAGTTGGAGGATGTAAAACAGGTTGTTCATCCTGAATTGATCTATGCATGTTGGTTGACAGGCCATCTTTTGAATAATTGTGAAGTGCCTGAAAACTAATATATAGCCAAAAAGAAGCAATAACAGTGGTTATCTGCTTTTAAAAAGACAAGTAGGAAAGGAAAATTTTTGGAGTTAGTCTTTTTCCAGTGACTTTAGAGGTTGTTCTGCTAGTCTATCATTTACTGTTACTATTTTTTGGTTTTTTTCTTTGTTGGTATGTATTAATAATTGGATATCCATTTTGATTCCATTAGCTTAAAATAATTGAGTGCAACATGTGGAAAAGAATCTTACATGTTCTAATGCTCAAGTTTCATTTCAGATGGCTGACCTTGCGGACATTGCTCGCTGTGTGGCAGGCACTGATCTTTCAGATGAAGGATCCAATGAATTTCTACTTGCTTGCATGGAAGATTTGCAGGATGTACTGCAACAGAGCAAGCTCAGAGCTCTTGTTGTAGATACGTTCGGTGGTCGAATAGAAAATCTTCTGCGGTAATTTTAAGTCCCATACAAGACAAGAAACATAAAATGGAAAATAAAGATAGAACTTTGAAGCTACCAACAAATGCTACATTTATGCAGAGAGAAATTTTTACTTGCTTGCAATCTGGTGGACCCAAAAAGTGATATTCAGCGTCCAGAAAGTGCCAAAATGCTGCTGGATAATGGATCTCAGAGTAGTACAATCTCTACACCTTCACATCCCTTGCATAAAGAACGAACAAGTATTGATGATTTTGAAATTATCAAGCCCATCAGTAGGGGAGCCTTTGGTAAAGTCTATCTGGCTCGAAAGCGAACAACTGGGGATTTGTTTGCAATTAAGGTACTCTTCAATCAATCCAACACTTGAATTTTTTTTTTCCCCCAACACTTTCAGTTGTTGGAACTGTAGCTGTAAACATCATAGTTTGATACTTTATGGCAGAATGTGTGGAGATTTTAGCTTGTATTTATGGAATTGATTTCAGGTTATAGTTTCAAATTGGGAAGTTTTAATGTTATCTATAAGAAGTTGGTTCTATTATATAATTGAATTAACTTGTTGCAATTGAAATTTTGGGATTCATTTGACATACTGTGGAGACAATATGATTTGACATCTGCAATCAATTGATGGTACAATATCATCAGCCAAAGGATGGGGTTGGGTTGGGTCTTTTGTTTTTTCCTTTGGTGGGGCCATGTGCTGTGGGGTGGGCTTGGGGTTGGGGTTATATGACCTAGCATGATCTACTTACAAGTCTTCCTGTCTAACTAAAGTTTATCTTTGTTTAGATGGGCATAGGTTTCAAAAATGTTCTCCCCTGTTTGATGTCCTTTGTTGTCAAAATATAGTCGTTCTAGATTTTTTTTTTTGCATTGGGAGTCACAAAGGACATATGACCCATTCGACTAAAAATAAAAAAAATTGTAGCACCAATGTATATAATTTAAGTTGTAAGGATTGTCTGCTTGTTCTGGATTAGATAGAAGGTAACTTCTCATGGTGCTGCTTGAGCACCTTTAGTTGTTGCTGTGTACTTGTGGACAAGAACCCTCTCTCCTTTCCTCCTTATATTTTTCACTGTAGAACCTGTATGTTCTTTTGAACTCATCACGGGGGGATGAAATTAGGCTCTTTGTAGCAAGTATTTTAACCACTATCCCACAATCACAAGGCATGTAAAAATGTAACTTCTCGTTGATTTTTAACTTTAATTTATAGGACCAGAAAGTATGTTTGAAACTGTAGTATTGTTAGAAGTGCCAATTTTTTACTCATCAAGATTGTAGATTATGTTGGCTTGTGAAATTTTTGGTAATGTCCATCACCTCATATATAGCTGTCATTTAGTTAGGTGTTATGCACTTTTAAGTCTATTCTTGAGGTAATGTACTTTGTCGCTTTGTTTAGGTGCTCAAGAAAATGGACATGTTGCGGAAGAATGATATTGACCGTATTTTGGCAGAGCGAAACATCTTGATAACTGTACGGAATCCTTTTGTGGTAATGTCCAATTTCTCTCTTTTGTAACATCTTGATAACTGTACGGAATCCTTCTGTGGTAATATCCAATTTCTCTTTTTTTTTTAATTCATTAATTATTTTTGTAGCTCATGCTTCAGTGCTGTTTCAAATATGTTTTATTCTTGGTCCTCATGCCACTCATGCTGCTTCAATTCTACTATATCTGTCGTATTTCTTAGTGAAAGAACCATGTACTTGAACATTCAACTGTTGGGGCTGTTAATGCTCTCCAGTTTGAGCCGTTGGAAGTATGACACAGCATAATTCTGGATGTCTGATCTTGTCCCTGCAGGTTCGGTTCTTCTATTCATTTACCAGTACGGACCATCTTTACTTGGTAATGGAATACCTAAATGGTGGAGATTTGTACTCTTTGCTTCAGAAAGTTGGTTGCCTTGAAGAAGATGTGGCTCGTATATATATTTCAGAATTGGTACGACAAATTAATCCTGTGGATAAATTTTTGAATCCAAATTGGGATGCTTTCAGGTCCTTGCAACTTTCTAATCCAAATTGGGATGCTTTCAGGTCCTTGCATTGGAATACCTTCATTCTCTGGGAATTGTGCATCGTGATCTGAAACCAGACAACATATTAATTGCACATGATGGGCATATCAAGGTATGATAGCACAGTGTGTGTGAAATATATATGCTACAACCTGAAAGAGGAAAATCATATGCAGTGTTGTATGGCTTTCTATAAATCATAGCAATGCATTTCCTCTTTATGCAAGTTTGGTTTGACAGAATAGAGATGTTAAAATACATCAAAAGTTTTACAAGTCTGAATTGACTTTATTTCTTTTGGTCAAAAGTATCAAAACAAAACTTGTTATAAACCATTTTATTTACCAGATTTGCTAAGGTTAGTCTAAATCTGTATTTAGGACAAACTAGTAATGGTTATTTTATTTTATTTTTGGGGTGGGGGGGCATTTGGGAGAGGGGAAGTTCTAAGTGAGGAAGAAAAATGGAAATCACAAGAAAGAAGTGTTTCAGAAACACAAGTATGTTTCAATTGTGAGTTACTTGTGCAAGTCCAGTACCCATCATTGTGGTGATAAAATTCTAAAACAGATTATTTGACCAGCTTACAGATTTTGGGCTGTCAAAGATTGGTCTTATGAACAGTACAAGTGATTTATCAAGATGTGAGACAAAGGAAAATAATGTTTCGGGTGATCATGGTCAGAACAATCCAGATACTGTTGATAGATGTCAGCGATCAGCTGTTGGCACTCCAGACTACTTGGCACCTGAAATTCTTCTTGGAACACAACATGGTCCAGAGGCTAACTGCTCCCTTCTCTCCATTTGAAGCATTCTCCTTCCAGAAACAGTTCAAAGTTATTCAATGAAGCCTAAGTTGTACAATCATTTTTGGGTCATTTCTGCAGGTTATGCGGCAGACTGGTGGTCTGTTGGAATTATACTATTTGAACTCATTACAGGATTTCCACCGTTCACTGCTGAACTTCCAGAGGTAGTATTCATTTGAGTAGGCTTTTAATGTTTTTGGACGTCAGAGCAACTGATTACAAAAGTAGGCAAACTGGACTGTGGAATGTTTGCCATGCATATGCGTTACCTAATTCTTCTTATAAATTCTTTATTAATCCCTGTATGAGCAAACATTAAATAGTTTTACTTTGTGCAAACTGGACTCTGGATTTTTTTTTTAAAAAATTTTTCATGCATCATTAAGATGAGGAAATGCATCATAGACTAAGCCCGTATTGCTTTTTATCGGCTGTGGAATGTTTTCCATGCATATGCGTTGCCTAATTCTTCTTATAAATTCTTTATTAATCCCTGTATGACCAAACATTAAATAGTTTTACTTTGTGCAGTGAGAGTTACTATATTTTTTCTCACTCCAGTTGTCCATGCTCTTGGCTGGACAGATAATCTTTGACAATATACTAAACAGGAGTATTCCTTGGCCTTCTGTTCCTATTGAGATGTCCCACGAAGCCCAAGACTTGATTGACAGGTTAGTTTGTACAAATTGTTATATGTCGTGAGATTGTATTTGTAACATGCAGTATTTTATCAGCACTATAGATGCCTTTTCCCATGTCTCAGAATAAGCAAGGCATTATCTCGAACATTTTACATAGTTTGAATTTTTGATTTTATAGTTGATATAACATGGTTTTTCTTCTTTGTTACATTTTGCATGATTGCTGACAGAATATTACACGAAAATTACCATTTTAGGTTCATGGATTTAACACTTAAAGAATAGGGCTCTCCAAGTCAGCGTGTTACCCTCTCTTCTGTTGAGTTTCTTGAGTAAAAGGAGGGAACCTCTCGATTACATGTAATTTAAGCCAAGGCTATCTGATATTTGGGTGAATCTATGTTTTTAAACTAAGGAAAATTTACACTGATGACTTTGGCTGTTAAAACTGGTAGCTGACTTCTTGCAATAGTTTGTTTTTTCTTTTTGCCTCGCCTCGCCTCGCCTCTGTTCTGTGTCAACTACTAGACTACCTGTTCCACGACTGATGTCAAATCAATCTTGTAGGTTTCTTGACCATGACCCAGATCTGCGGCTTGGAGCAAAGGGAGCATCAGAGGTTTAAATGATCTTGCTTAATTTGTTGTCAAATTAAAATTCTCTATTTGTTCTGATCACTGAGAAAATAAGTAGTTGTGCATTCCAAAGATAATCTAATATTTCCTTGATCCTTGCACAGGTCAAAGCACATCCCTTTTTCAGGGGAGTTGACTGGGACAATCTAGCTTTACAAAAGGTCAGCACTGGAAATATATTTTGCGCTTGTTCCTTTGTGTTGCATTTTCATGTTTGGAGTGGTTAATTATGAGCTTTTTTTTTTTTTAGCTGTTTTTCTGCAGAATGTGGTCATTTTCAGCTTTTGTTTGCACAAATTTCTTGAGGAGAAAAAGGATTGTCTTGAATTTAAGAAAAAACTTTCAGAATGCTGTTTATTAATCTAGTATTTAGGCATTTCTTTAAATTGCTTGGTTACGGTCACCATTTTCCCCATATTATTTACTAACTGCCAGTGATTGTTTTCATAGGCTGCCTTTGTACCACAACCTGAAAGTATGGATGACACAAGCTATTTTGTCTCCCGGTATAATTCGATTGGACTACAGGATGATGGGGATTGTAGTGATACTGCTTCTGATGTTTCTGATTTGTGCTCAAATTCTGGGCTTGAGGTATATCAGCTCGGTCCTTGATTGCTATCTTTACTCAAATATACACATTGCAAAATGCTAACACTTTTATCTGCAAAGGCTTGGAATCTCAAATTAGAATTAAAATGAAAATTGTGTGCTTACTGTCTGATCTTATGTCATTTCAATTCAACATCCTTCCTAGGCATTAGTTGAAGACATGTCTAAATGTTCAATCATGCCTCTGGTGGCCTGTAGTCAAGCATGTGATCTCTAACTACTTTTGATTTTACATCCGGAACTGTAATGAACTTATTGCTTTTCTGTGTCTTCATTGTGGGTTTGTGAATAATTCCATTTGCAGGGATCAACAAGGGTGGAGTGGGGAACCATTATCTGTTGTGTGTGTGTATCGCTAGATATGCAAGAATCTGCTCCTTGTTACCTACTGTTTTTTTGCTTGTCCATGAAGTATGGTTCTGGTTACATTTATGCTTGTTCGAAGTGTAGATGAATATTTCGATTTTCACTTAACCTGTTAAGCAACGGCTACAATGCCTCCTTGATGGAATCTATGATTAATGCACTTTGGAGAAAGACAAATGTATCCTATTTGATGGACAATTATAAACTTCCCTTTCCTCTTTTTTCCTTTACAGAAGATGGACGAATGTGGTGATCTTGCTGAGTTCGATTCTTCTCCTCTTGATCTTTCTTCGATTAATTTTTCCTTCAAGGTAACTTCTATTTTGGAAATGCAAAACACACTTTCGGTTTACATTTTTTGAACAATTTCCAATTACTTGCATTAGACAGCGTGCTGCTCTCATTTTGTAGTTCATAGCGTTGCTGAAACACATTGCCGGTTTAATGTATGATGAATACCGTAGTTCATAGTGTTGCTCTCATTTTGTGGTTCATACCGTAGCTTTCATCAGTTAGACGTTCCTTCGACAAATCGAGCCTAAACTATTGCATTTTCTACAGAATTTGTCGCAGCTGGCATCCATCAATCATGATGTGCTGTTACAGGGAGGAAAGGACTCGTCAAAGTGCTCTTCGCCAAGCAGAAATCCAGAAAAATAGCGGTTTTTATTGATTCATTTTCAATTATAAAGTACCGGGGAACTTGATTAATTTGTAAATCAAAATGTACATAATAGACGCACTTTGGATTTCTAAAAGCTCATTTAAGCCCCTTCAAATGCACTAGGACATGTACAAATGTTTTGGGAAAAAGCATTTTTGAAGACATTGATCAGAAAGAACTCGGGACATGTACAAAGACGTTCAACCGCCAGGACCATGACAAAACTGCTGTAGAAGCAAAGATGTAAGATACCATTTCAAAAGTATTCCTAAAATAACAGAGAGGAGATCCTCGTAACTAACATCCTTCAGACAGGAATTGGTAAGCCCTTCTTTGCCATGCTATCGAGGACATCATTCAGAGCTTGGCACAGCCCAACAATCTGTCAAAAGCAGCATAATATGTCAGAACGAACAATTAAATAAAGTGAAAGCTGCCAATCATGCATTTTATTTGAGTGACTCTGCCAGACGGCATGAAAATGACCTGACCATCTAGGAAAGGCAGGGCAACATAAGCAGAAATTTACCTGTTGATCCCACTGTTGTAATTCCTCTGAATCATCCTCAAAATGTATGACACCTTCAACCTGACAAGATGGATCCCGTATTAGAAAAGGTCATGAGAAACGGTGCATTCATAATTTCTGAGCTTCGATGGGCATGAGCGAGGTTGTGCAATAACAAACAAATGAAAGAGAAATGTAGAAATGTAGAGAACTCCTCGTCGCTGAAAAAGATGTAGGATCTACCTGGTCAATAGATCCCCTCATTCGATCTTCACATATCATTCTTGAAGCAATTTTCTCAGCCTGAAAAGAAAATACAACATAGGTTCCGAGGGCCAGAAGACATGTAGGTTTATACACACGTACCTATGCACTAAGAATTCTACAGATTAAATAGTGTAAAATAATTGCATTAAACCCGTTGAGAAGATGCAAACAACACTTGAAAATGCTGGCTACTATTTTCCAATGAGATTAATTGACTGCATATTCCAATGACATATATAATCAAGAATTCTCCAACATAGGTGGGGATAGCCTCTGTACTTCAATGAAGCAATACAAAATGAACTCCAAAATAACCACTAACGAGCAAACACACCTAGAAAACATAGAAATTGACGAGAATGGCACCAAATACTTGAAATTGGCAGAAAGAAACAGACCTTTTGAGGAGCAATGCCCAGCAAGGTCCCTAACTCATCAAAGCTATTTCAAAGAGACAATGCAAAACCACATAAGCACATGTAGATACAAATACAACAACAGGATATATTGAAAGCAAAAAGAAAGTTGAAAAATTTGTAAATAGTAGGAGTAATATCAAATGGTTTTTCCACCTTATATTTGTGTAGAGTTTACTAGCACTCAAGAGATTGTGTTCAATCATAGCACGATCCAGGACAGTAAAATTGTCGGGCAGAAGCGCTTTCTGCAATAAATTTACACAATCCAGGGATCAAAGCAGTAATTAGAAACAGCTGCATCTAGCATCACATCCAAACCACCAATTAGAAAGTAAGTTAGACCTGATGTGGTTTCAGCTCTTCTGCAAAAGCATCAATTTCTGGTTTTCTCAAAATCCTCTCCAAATAAACCTAGAATCAATGTTAAAAATCAAAAGACAAACATAAAGGAAATGAAAAGGTAGAAGACAACAAAGAACTACATGCCTTGATATGCAAATCTACTGCATCACATTATTATGCTTATGAATCAGATAACATGCAAGTTTCAATAACGTTTACAGGAAAACAAGTTGTAGAAAATACCTTCTGTAAGATTGGATAAATCTTCAACTTGGAGCACCGTTCATCCTGCAACAAGGTAATGAAATTTTAGGGGAGGAAAAAAGATGAAAGGAGTCAAAGGCCCATCAGAAGCACTAATTTTGGCAAAACGACTCATCTCATTATTATTATCACATCGTACTAGCCTAATTTTAGTAACTACTCAAAGCTTATTCATAAGTTTCTTATAGGAGAAACATTGTTCGATCCCAACAACTATGACTACAAAGATAGATGTTATAGACAGTATTCTACCCACAACGTTGAGGCAAAACATATCTTTTCAAGTGATGAAAATCAGGGCTTGACCCTCTTCTGTAAAGATAAATCGGAAGTAAAGTAGCAGAAGAACTTTTGAAGAAATAGAGGAAACTTATAAAAGTGATAATAGCAAAACCCCATTTTCCTTTGATTGTAGACACAATTTCAGAGAAGGATACCATGTACTGATTGTTCAACACGAGAATACAAAGATGAAATTTGCTGTGTAAAACATATCTTTTCAGGCTATGAAAATTAAGGGTTAACTGTCTTTGCCTGTAAAGATACATCAGAAATAAAGTGGCAGAAGAAATTTTGAAGAAATAGAGGAAACTTGTAAAAGTGATAATAGTAAAACCCCATTTTCCTTTGACCATATCTCATGAAAAATCAAGAGGTATATATTAGACACAATCTCAGAGAATGATACCATATACTGATTGTTTAACATGATAATGCAAAGATGAAATTTGTCTGGTTAAAAGAAAGAGCAGGAACCCTATCACGTTAACACAGGGATTAACCCCTTAGGGTAATTAAGCCTAACCAAATTCAAAACAAAGCATATAGAAAGCTCATGCAATCTAGTTTCTCATTATTATTAACCTTGTACAATGTGGCAAGAACACGTGAACGCTGAGGACCTGCTGCAGCCAAAATTGTGCATGTCACAGCAGCTGCTAGAGCTTGCTCCAACGCTTCTTCATCAAGCTCTCTGCAACAAAAATCATACTCATGAAGCACATACACAATACCAGTATAGATGTTCCAGAATCACTACGAAAAAGAATGAATCAAAGTCTCATGAGAGAGATTTTTATTAAGGCTTGTATATTCTTGAGGACATTCAGTATCTATTTCCCAATGCAAATCACCCCTTTTTTACATCTAATTCTTAAAGTACAAATGTTGACAATTATCTGTATGCAGATTTGGCTTCAAGGAGGCAGTTTAAGTCTAGAAAACTTACTCATCCCCAATTTGCCGCTTCTCTATTTGGGAAATGTCATAATAACGTAGAGCAGCTTCCAAAAATTTTCTTTTCAGATCAAGAACCCTAGCATAGCAAACCTGGTACAATCAAGATACAATGATTAAAGCATAATAATGTCGTTTCCAGCCAAAAGATATTCTTAACATCAGATAATGTCTACCTTGTACTGCAAATTCAACACTTCGTGTCCACTGTTGCTAACCAAAAATGAAGCTTTGTTGATAAAGGCTTCTGCATTAACAGCATCATCATCCTGTCCAGGTAACCATGAATGCAGTTATGGCAGATTGATTCCACGCAATGACCATGCAGACAAGCTACCAAGACAGATGCATAAAAAGGCTCAATTGTGAAGCCAAATGTCAATGGCAAGACCAATTTGGCTATTCTTTTTGAGATCAGGTAAAATGCTTTCCTAGATCATCCATCATGGTAAAAAAGAATCCAATATGTGAAGGAAATGATGAAAACATCAATTGAATGTCTCCTCCATCAATTTAAAGAACATATGCTTTCGGAAAATGAATATTGTGATAAGCAGTGAGAAGTACAGAGGTTTGTGAGATTGACAAAGTTTCCAAACTGCAGTGATGCAATACGTTTGCACTAACAAAGTGTAGCATCATGTGGACAACTATCCCAGAATATCATAGTGATTGCGCAAACAAACATGCATTTCTGTAAGATTTATTGCTCCCTTTATGTGTACGCTCGCAGCCACTGAGACAGCAGATATTTGCCAGCATAAATCCAGTGAAAGCTGCATCCCATTGACTCAATGCAAAGGGTTTAATGAGGCAAATACTCAACAAGGAGTCAACCTGTGCCCAGTCCAACTCATTAGTGAATCCACTCACAATGCCTTGACCAGACAAGCCTTCAAAAGATAAGAAAACAATGCCAGTCCTTTCACTGTTACCTGGGAGTAGAAGGCTAGCTACTCTATACAGTGATTCATGTAAAAGTGGAACGCCAGGGTTTGGCACCCCCAAAGTTCCTGTCCAAAAACAATTGCATACTTTTTTGTTTCTTTTTTGGTTCATTTTCATAACATTATTCTTTTTGGCAGTAGATGGCTAGCTACTCTATACAGTGATTCATGCGAGAGTGGAACTATCTGGGTTTGGTATTGGAGCCCCAAAGTTCCTGTCCCAAAAACAGTAGCACACTTTTATTTTTTGGGTTCATTTTCATAACAAATTTTTTCTCTTTTGTTCTTCACGCATTTGAATTGCATGAATCCAAATAGCAGATACATAAATACAACTGCTGTACGAGGTACATATCTGTACAAACAATAATTGATACTTGGAACTAATTCTTTAAGTCCCGTATTTGTAATTGTTCTAAGATCCAGCTGATTTTTGGAAAATATTAATTATTTTTTTAAAGTGACAATGATTGTGCCAGTTTCAAGTCAGATTTCAGTAACAGTTACAGTTTCATGCGTCCTAGGATCTCCAGGTAACCAACCCCCTGCACAGCTTTCATCAAGTTCAAGGACACTTGACGCACATCCTGTCTAAAATAAGTTATTTACTAGATTCCACACTTTGTATCAGCACATATATGTATGTGTAAATAGTTACAAGTAACTAAATCTACTAACAAATAGAACAAGTACCTCAAGGTAAAGACGGGCAATTTGTACACACTTTGATAGCTTGAATGTATCATCAATCACTCTAGAAAGGCAGCAGAGAAGCAGAAAATTAGCTTTTGCAGATTAACCGAGATACCTCGTAGTTGTACTGTAATTGTTAAAATTGTTAACAAACCTCATTGCAGAATCTAGATCAATGCCGCTCAGCATCTGTGCAGCTTTTGACCACAATTGTTCAGATTCATATAACTCTGCAAGCTTCTCTCGGATTATCAGCACCTATAACCCATTTTTATGAGGCACATTCAGCAAAAGGGATAAATCCAACCATATAAACCACATCAATGAATAAGCGTCTGTGTTGTGCAATTCAATATTGTCAAAGAACGAAAAAGTAAACAAAGAGAAGAGGATGAGTGATGGACATATTAGACATACAACAAATTTTATCTCCCAGCAGTTACTGATTACCACCACCTTATGACTCAAAAGATTTGAACAGTAAAAAGCAACCACACAATACTCCTAGTGAGAATATGAAGCTATGCATACAGTAGACATGTTTTAAAACTAATTGGACACCACCAGCTAAACCTCCCTTAGACATTCGTGGGCAAGGAGAATCAAAAGAATAAATAGAGATCAGCATCATAATTCAGTCAAGTGATAAAGCCACTAAACAAGACGCAGATGTAAGAAGAACCGATGCAAACAGCAATTCTAGCATTTCTGGTACACAAACAAATACCACAGGTGCTAAAGAGTAATTCGTTAGAACAATTCCTTTCCAATCAGGAACATTAGTACTATTCACACAGCAAAAGCCAAATCTCATGATAATGTTTCACTTTCATGCATTTTCATTAAACATGGATAAAATACATCAACAGTTAAGAAACAAAACTTTTGATGCCTAAATACCCCTAAAATTTCCCATCCCCTAGCCATGAAGTCCTCTATTCCCCAATAACTCTACTGTCGTAAGTTTAACCAGCTTTGTGTGCACTATGTCTTCCTAAAAAAGAATCCAAAAGGATGAAGAAACACTTGAGTGAGGCAATCAGCAGCTTCATTCTAGGCCTAATTAAATCAGGTTAATTATACAAGCAATTTCATCACAAATAGATAACGAGAACAAAAAGTAGACGTTAATTCTACAATAACCAAAGCACGAAATTTCAGTTTCAATTCCCGACCGAAAGCAGCATTGAGGACAATCCTGGTAAACATACTATCACTAAATCGAAACCTGTTCCTCAAAGGACACAACGCGAGGCTGAATCTGATTAAGAGCATAATGCGCAATCTCCTTTTGTGCCTCTGGCTCCAA
This sequence comes from Coffea eugenioides, assembly GCF_003713205.1. Taxonomy (NCBI): domain Eukaryota; kingdom Viridiplantae; phylum Streptophyta; class Magnoliopsida; order Gentianales; family Rubiaceae; genus Coffea; species Coffea eugenioides. The sequence goes on from NC_040044.1 coordinate 2,446,007, forward strand.
ATTCCTAAGCTCTTGCGCGAACGTCAGCAAAAGCTGCCTCGATACAACCAGAGGTACATCGTCCGATAACACTGAAAATTTTTTCACAAAATTCATGAAAAACTAAGTAAATAAAATCATCAAACCTAGAAAATTAAAACGCAACCCAAACTCAATAGAATGTCGACATCGACTGTGTGTTTACTGTGATCGATGAACTTTTTGGCTTGTGCGGCATCGTTTGAGGCGAGTACGGTGGAGAGAATGTGCTTGTACTGCTCGATTTTTTGCCTCTGATCACTGATCCCAGAGGCGCTAGCGAATGCCTTCTCCATAGTTCTCCGTCGTCGTTAGCCTAGGGTTTAGACTTCAGAGATTTCCGAGATTTTGGTGTTTTGCTTTTCTAGTAAGATTGTGGAGTAGTAAGGAATAAACCGGGGAGACATTTGAGCAAGCGAGGTTTTTATAGAACAAGGTGGTGCAGAATGGGATGCAAAATAATAAATTTGGATTTGATCTTACCTTTCCTTTTCGTTTCCTTAATTGTAAAATTTAAATGGTCATTTTGTACTAAAATGCAAAACAAAATAAATTGTTTACACAGTTCACAAAAACCCAAAGAATTAGCATTCATTAATTAATTGGCCATTAATTTTTTGTTAACAATGCTTGGACTCATTTAACTCATGTTAAAAGATTTTACCCCAAAAAAAAATGGTAAAAAGATGAAAAATGTACACATCAGTTTAATTACAACTTTATGTAAAGCAGATCGTCATAAATTTAATAAAAAAGTATTTTTATCTAATTAAAAATGATTAAGGGGTTATAAAGGAGGTGTCTTTAATAAATAATGAGGTGCCAATGCCATTAACATTTGCCAAGACAAAGAAATAGAAGAAAAAACAAATAGTTTTTAATATGTTCTTACCCTGACGCTGACGCCAGCCAAATAAACAGACAACTAGAGATTTTTCCCACTTCTGCTGATTCGCCGGATCACCCCCTCCTGGTGTGCCCGCCCTCCTTCTTCCGCCACTGCCTTTTTCTTCTCATCGCCTTTCTGTCTCTCTGTTCTATTATCTATACGGTAACGATCTCTTTGTTTCTTAATTTGTCTTTATTTTTAACAGGAATCAACAAAATTTTCAGTTCGATACTGTTACAGAGCCACTCTAACCATCCCCACCTCCGCTATTAAAGGTAAGAAATGCTTCCTGGGAGTTATTTTTTTCCTGCCGGAAGTTTCTTATGTGTGCTGACAAATATAACTTTTTGGAGCCTCGAACGTTGAGATGATTATTGCCTGAGATCCAAAAGTTTGGATTGCAAAAGGTTTTTGGATAGCACTGGGATTAAGATAGTCTTTGATACCTGGTTAAGTGGGTAGTAGATCCAAGAAAGCAACTTTTTATATCTAATGACCTTTTCTTTTTGGATAATTTCTTTTCATGTTAATAGTTCATTTTAGAGCTTCAATTTGCATTCAAAAACCACTATCCGTTAATGGGTTCAAATTGGAAAATCTTGTTTTTGAAGTTTGGATTACATCTAGTAGTCATATAGTTGTGTGCCTTATGCATGCAATGCATGTGTCTCTGGTCCTAATTTCTTCATACGGATGGAAATTGCGATTATTTGGTTTTCATTTAATTGTTTCTTGTTGCTTTTAGGTGTAAGTACCATGAACTGGATTCAACGCAAGATTTATCTGTATAATGTTACTTTTGGACTCTACATGTTGGATTGGTGGGAGCGTTATCTCTTCAGTATCCTTCATTCGCTTCAACTTTAGAAACTTGATATGCTTGATTTATACTCTACGCTTGCTCATGTAAGATTGTCCAAAATTGCTCATACTTGCACAATCCGGTGCTGCTGAAATTGGTGAATTTGGTAACTGTCTTGATCAAATCTTGTTCTGGTCAATGTCATCCTGAGATATGACATGGCCAATCATGTCATTCAAAAGGAGTTGTAGTCATTGCCTCCTGAAAATGATGTTTGGAACCGGGGGTGGTGCAAGTAGTTAGGCCTGGTGGTTAAGTTCTGGTTATAAACTTATGATAGTGTTGATGGATGATTTTTATTTTTTATTTTAGCATTCGATTGACAAATGTTTTAAAATGCTGTCCCAACTACCAGAGTTTGTAGAAAATGAAAGTGCGTATCTTTTTTACTGTTTAAGCTTGTACGAGCAGTGATGAATATATTAGTTAAGGCAGTACAGTGCTCAAGGTCATTCTTCTGAAGGTTTGTATTTTGTGCAATGTTCACCTTAATCTGAAAGATACTCTGATTATTGTGTTGATGTGGTTTATTTTCTACAACACCTCAAAGTTCATCAGTGATTTCTGTAAAAGGTAAGTCTCTGTTCTCATCATTGTACTGCTAATATCATGGCATTTGGATTCCATTTTGTCTGTCCTTGCCTGATCAATATGTTCATGAAAACTGTAGAATATTTCCATAATTGAGACTTTTCTACATGTAAAATCATCGAACTGGTAACCATATTTTGAGACAATATACTTCTTGTTAATTAACAAAGTTACCATTTCAATGAATAAGACATGGTTGATGTGATCTTAAAGGACCGCTATATTCTTTGAGAGAGCTTTACATTTAGTGACAAATTTTAAATGCTGTCATTTCAGAATGAAAACTCTTAATTTAGAATCACTTTTGTTGATATATGATTTTGCATGAATTTTCTATTGGTCCAGGGCTTGCAACTTTGAAAATGTCAAGATCTTGTAGATACGGTGATAGTACAGTCCTCGTTAACGAGTTATTTGACTATTGCATTTGTTCGAACCAATCTGAGAGATAATCAGTTTTGAAGTTGCAAGAAAAACCCGTTCTTCTTTATTCCAAACTCTGTGATCTAGATTTGACGGCATGCTCTTTGACTGCTTGTAGACTTCCTATAGGGGTGATCTGGTGAAATAACTAAATCAGGTTATAGCACATACCCGCCAAGTAAGAGTCTGGTGTCTCTAATTGCAGCTAAAAGCACCTCTCTTTTAGTACTATGTCGTTGGCATCTTCTTTTCATTAGCATCATTGGGAATAACAAAATACCACAAAAAGCTGATTATCACTTGTTGGCATGCAACTAAAATAGACACTAGTGCTATCCAACATCACCAGACAGAATGAGAATATCTTCTTATTGTCGACCCTAAGATGGACATGATGAAGTACTTGAATGGTTAAGAAATTCATTTAGGGATGATTAAATTGCATTTTTAGTAGTTTGGAGGTGGATCCAAGGATTTGATTGTTATGGAGAATTGGACTTGCTGAGTGTTGCTTGCATTATTTCATCTATTTTCGTGTTTTAAAACAGGTATATTGTTAAGTTTAATTTGCAGTACATTATCAGATACCTCTATAACAAGTTTAGGCCTGTTTTGTGAAGCAGGAAGTCATCATCTTAGGCAACTTTATCATATACAAGTGCCTCTTTTTTTTTTGGGGCTATGCAAATCGGTCTAATTAGGCTAGTGTGCTAAGATTTGTATTAGTAATTTCATAGATTCATATTCTGATTTTAGTTCTCTTCGTGGTTGTAACTTTGTATATTTTCTTTCAGGCATTTATGAGTTTGGTGCAATGGAGGCACCCCTATGATGCAAGGAGATTGCGCAGTATAGTTTTGAATGGATACGGGATTCTGGCATAATTATCCATTTTGTTCTGTGTTATTTGACCATGTGTTGTAGATTTTGGTCTTTTTGTTCACGGTATTGAAATTGATCGAGCTATTGTGTTTGTACGCTGTTCCACAAAAGCAACTTGTAGCTGTGCAACAGAACCAATGATTGAACCAACGGCCCCTACACCGCAAAGGCACCAAAGATGGAGGTCAACGTTTTCTCGAACCTTACTTCCCATCAATTAGTACTCTACGTGGCTTTTTCAAATATTTTTTAATCTAGAAATGGTTTATCCCCTTGGATTTGTGACGATCCATTGCTGCTTTATGTGGCTTTTCCAAGTACCGCTGATCTAGAAGTGGTTTAGTCTCTTCTATTTTTTATGATCCAGTTGGGTCTGTCCCTTCATCATAGTGTAGAAGTAGGAGTAGGTATAGGTGTAAATTATTGATGTTTGACAAAAAAGAAAAAAAGAAAATTCCATGATTGACACGAGAGATGGATCCCATTTGGTCCTGTACATTTTTGCCTGGGATTAGTAGCCTTTCGTTCCCTCGCAAGCTAGGTTCGTAACACTTCGATTCCAAATTGTTTGTCACAATTCGTTCTAAACGTTTTTGTTTTTTTGCCACACACTTTTTTGAAGGATTGCCACAAACTTTTAGTACTTGTATGTAAGCCAGTTGTAGAAGAAGCAAGGTATTTTTGCCACTTGAACTAAATTTAGAGACATTAACGACTTTATATCCATTAATTTCCGGCTGCAGCTAGCTGATTGGATTCGCAATATCAATAGTTCGAAGGACGCATGATTGTGGGTTGAATTTTGGTGTAATGTGTGTGTGTGGGGGGGGGGGGGTTGGGGTTCGCCCCACGTTCTCTTTCTTTCTTTGTAATGAGTCCGAGATGGCGAAACGGAATCATGTGCTACAAAGAGATGTCAGCAAAACTGAACAAAGTGCCGATCCTTAACCTATTTTGGGTATGGTGCTTTTGTTGGTTCTTTTCATTTTTGGGCTTTTTCTGCACGGGCCTCCTGCACAAGTATTCATTATGTCTACTCTGCCTTCCCGTGGCCCTTAACCGACATGATTTAAACCCAGGAAAATTGCTGGTATATTTTAGCTGCCACGTAACCAGATAAATCCATAGCATGCCTACCATCCTTCCACGCCCACGTTCCACTCACTCCACCCCCAAACTGCCACGCCTCCACTTCCGTATCCACGTTGATAATAACCCTTTAAATCCACGGAATAGCAAATCGTGGCCTGTTCTTATCATCTTCCGTCACCTACATAAAATATCGACTCAAGCCAAAAAAAAAAAACCCACCCACGAACGATCATCTCTCTGCAGTCGAAGCGCGATCATTACCTGAAAATTAGCTCTCCGAACATCTCTTTAATTAAGAACTAAACTTGTTGATTTATAGAAGCTAATTGAAGTCGCAAATTAGTATTCGGCGCCAACAATGGAAAACTCTGGTAACTATCAAACTTCGTTGATTATAACTCTTTTTTTTCTTCCCTTTACATATGCTGTATTTCTGTTAAATTTGTCATGCGATGGTTTAAATTTCGGATGATGCATATATGTTTATCCCAGTTATTTTGCTGTTTTTTCCTAGTCTGTTCAGATTTAGTTAATTTCTTGGTTTTTAATGTTGATATGGGAATGGATTGTGCTTCACTTGAGCTAATATTTTCTGATTATCTCTGAATTCGTTGCGAAGAGCTGTGGGTGTCACTTTTGGATATCTCATGGACTATTTTTCCTCGTATATAATATGTTGGCTATGATTCATGTAAGAACCCATCAGCAAGCTGGAATCCGATGGCATCCCACTGGTTGGTTGCCTAGGAAATTTAAAGAGAAAAGTTGGAAGCTTTGGGGAAGTTCACATGCATCTATATGTATATGCTATTAATGTTTGTGTCAGTACGTGAAGCGGTGAGCTAGAATATGGATAGTTGACAATGAATTTTGTTGTTGCTTTTCGATGATCAAGAGTTTAGAGTCTAAAAGAACTTTTCGAGTGAAGATAGAAAATTGATAAACAGAATACAAAAAAATAAATAAAGAAGTAAAAGGTGGTCAAGAAGATGTATTAGGATGGAAAAGAGAGGTAAAAGTGTATATAATTGCACATTGCAATGCCACCGAAATAAGATGTCAATGCAATGGATGAGGTTATCACAAGTTTTGTCATGGGTTCCTTTTTATCTCAATGTCTATTCCATTCTATGTGAAGCAGAGAATCATCAAGGAACGAGGGTGCCACCAGTTGAAGGTATTGCTGGAGGAGGGACAGCGTACGGATGGAGTGATAGTAGTGTACATGATCCAAGTAAACTCAGGGGGTCTATTGATCCTATGAAGGTTCCATCTTCAGAATTAATTCATGTATGGTGCATGCCAAGCACAGCTAACGTCGGACCTCAGGATATGCCACGATCATTCGAACCTGTGAGTGTTCTAATGACAGGTTCACTGGTGGTTTTGCTTTGTTACGAGTTCATGTTAGATATTGTTCCTTTACAACCATCCCATGTGCCAGTTGGTATGTTAATTCTGTGTGTTCATATGCTGTATGCTTTTTCATCAGATCTTCTGGTGGACTAATTGGTCCCAAGGATTCAGGCCGTTATTTCTAGAATGCCCTGTCTTGCACCACTTTAATGTCCCATTCTCTGTCTGCGCTCATTATTTATCCTTAATTCTTAGGAGTCACAGTACAAGTTGTTAGCTGAGAGACGCTTGCCTCGGACTCCGATACTGTCTGGCAATGATTGTGCTTGTAATCATCCTTATGAAACATAAAAATAGTGATTTTACATCATTTAATCTTTACAGTCTTCAATGGTGCCTGGGCAATGTAAAAGTATCATATTTGAAGAGTGCATTTGCATCTGATTTTTGGTTTATCTTGCAGATATCTCTTCTAGCAGCAAGAAATGAGAGGGAGAGTATTCAAATTGCTTTACGTCCAAAATTGTCTTGGAGTGGATCTGGTATTGCAGGGACTATACAAATTCAATCTACAGATCTATGCTCTGCTTCAGGAGAAAGGTTCATTTCTTAGCTCTGCTATTTCGGTGCTTTAGATTTACTAATGATTAAAATTCCATGCTGTCAATGGTACATATCTTGTGTGCAGACTGATAGCTGGCCAGTCACTGACACTACGGCGAGTAGTTTCCATGTTAGGAGTTCCGGATGCTCTTGTACCTCTTGATATGCCAACCTGTCAAGTAAATTTGTTTCCAGGGTATACAATTATGCTCATGTTTTAGTTGGCATGGCTTACTTATTGAGCTTTGTCCTTCTGGGACACTACAAATTTTAATGAGGACTTTTTTCTAATTTTTATTTTTGTAGTGAAACAACAGCAATTTGGGTTTCTGTAGATGTTCCAAATGCACAGCCCCCTGGTCAATACGATGGAGAACTCATAATTACTGCCATTAGAGCTGATGCAGAGTGATTGTCTATCCTGTTTACTTAAGTTAAATGTTATTTTTATTGTGTTAGATTTATTCCGTGACCAGCTTAATTATTTTGTTTCCGTGTTACTGATGAATTGTTTCAATATGGTTCACTTTACTTCTGGGGATGTTACTTGCTGATTTATTTACTATGCCTTACCGCAGGTCTGCAGCAAATTGCCTTGGTAAAGCCGAGAAGCATCAATTGTACAAGCAACTTAGAAACTGTTTTGAAATTATGGAGCCAATTGATGGAACACCATTAGATGAAGTGGTTGGTAGTCTGGAATGGATCTGAAGCTGTTGCAATTTTCTTTGACCTAGGGTTTTTACTCACACAAGTTCTCTCTTTCTAGGTAGAAAGGGTCAAATCAGCTAGCTCATATCTCAGAATGGCTCTGGTGTCCCCATCATTTTCTGATTGCTTTCCAGATAACGGCCCAGTAGATATGATGGATGAAGATGCTATTTCAAACCTTTCTGTCAGACTGAAGATAAGTTTGACGGTTTGGGACTTTGTTCTACCAGAAACCCCTTCCCTTCCTGCTGTTATTGGTGTATCCTGCACATCTTAGTGTGGTTGAAAGCTGAATTTGATGGGCTAACTTTGGAAAGTGTTTGCTATTCGAGTTTCTTGTACCCTATTTGGCTGTCTTACAGAGTAGTAAATGACTTGATTTATGAGTTTGATCCAAGGAATCTACTTATTTTCAGTTCCAAATACTGCTATTTATGAGGTTACGTTCTAACCAAGTATGGTGCTAGTCTATTACTACAAATGATGTGAAATGTTGGCTCGTTTATTTTGTCTGAGCTGTTGTTGGAATAGTTAACATTCCATTTGTAATGTGTTATTATGCTGTTTTGGCTTTTGAATGCTAATGGATGTACTTATGCTGAATAGGATACTGAAATTTTGATGTTTATAGGAGAGACTTGTTTTTCTCCTTTTCTGGATGGCCAGCTTGCATTTTAATCTCAATGAGATACTACTGTAAAATAGTGGACCATGTCTCCTTAGCTATATTAGGTATCTGATACAGTAATTGAAGATCGTTTTGGTGTTGAACATGGAAGCAGTGACTGGTACGAAGCACTGGATCAGCATTATAAGTGGCTGCTTCAGTACAGAATCAGTCCTTACTTTTGCAGATGGGGTGAGAGCATGAGAGTTTTGACATATACCTGCCCATGGCCAGGTATTAGAGAGAAGTTGCTTTACAATATGTCTACATTAATGTGTTTTGAGACTCAGCACTTTTAGATAATTAATTAACCTGCTGACGCCAATAATAAAAGAGTGCTGTAACTTTGGTTTTCTTAAGCATGCTGTTGAACATGTGCTGCTTATTACCTAATTTATTATTACGCTATTTATCATAGTGATAAATTTTTATTCACTCCCTCTCTCTCTCTTGCTGTAGCTGATCATCCAAAATCAGATGAGTATTTTTCTGATCCTCGACTTGCAGCATATGCTGTACCATATAATCCAGTTGTATCCAGGTATGTAAAGACTTGTCTTTTTAAAGATATGTCAGTTGCTTTCCTGGCATCAAATGTTAATGAGTTTCTTTTGACCTTTTGACTCCCATTAGTGGTGATACAACGGAGGAATACTTGCATAAAGAAGTTGAGATATTGAGCAAAAAGAATCACTGGAGAAAGGCGTACTTTTACCTGTGGGATGAGGTAAGAACGTGGTATTACAAAGTTCCTGAGACCTGTATCTTGTTCTGAAGAGGCTTGAGGTTTAAATTCTGTGTTTTATCTTTTCATTTCCCATTCTTCTGTGAGCTTTATTTTTTAAATTTAGTTATTGTGGTTCAAGTGCTGTTAAAAAGTTAAATATATAGTTTATCTACTGGTCTTACTATAACTGCTGTCAAACACTGGGAATTTCCCTAGTTTGGCCTATATATTGCATTGCTGATTTATGTTCTGATTTTTTTCAGCCACTAAATGTGGAACATTATGATTCAGTTCGCACCATGGCCAGTGAGATTCATGCCTATGCACCTGATGCTCGAATCCTTACTTCATACTATTGCGGTGCGGATTGGCCTGTCTTTCTAAATATGTTATTGCTATTTATTTATTCTCTTCTCTCCGCTCCTCCTTTCCCTTTGCCTCCCCTCCTGCGGGGGTGAATGTGACATTAAAATTTGCATATGGTAGTTGTCTTTCATGTAGTGTAGTCTAGTTACTGGTTTTCTGGATCATGTAACTGATTTGTTGGAAGAAAAGATAATGGTACTAATTAATAGTTTTATCAGTATGATTTGGTGGAATCAGAAACCATAGATATCAAAGCATGGTTTCTTAGGAGGTGCACAAGGAGAAACCATGGATAGGAAATTGAGAGTAGCAAATGGAACTTATTAGCTTATATCTGAAATTCAAAATGATTCAGAGTACTATGTTTGGTACCATTTATAGGGTAAATAATGAAGAAAAAGCCTAGTCTGGCAAAATTGGTGTTCATTGATGGTTTTTACTTCACATAACTTAAACAAAATAGAGTGAGATCAAAATCTTTAAATAGAATTTTTCCAAAATACGGCCTGAACTGGATCCATTTTGGCCTGAATAATGCAGGCATAGTATCCTTTTATGTTACATTTACAATAATATGATGAGTTTCTATTTTATATTTTCCACAATTTTCTTCTTTCCATAAATCATGCAACTTCCTCATTTGGACCCTGCATTATTTGGATTTTGTGCATCAAGTCTTCTTTCTTCTTTAATTTCTTCTTTTTATTCCTTCCTTTTGGTTGGCTGATGTTATTAGTATTTTGGCTATCACTGTTACTTCAACTATAATTTGTAAAATGAAAACTAATAAATTAGCCTACTTTTGTTGCATTCTTAAGTTTAGCTTCAGGTGCACTTTTTTAACAAACTATGAATTAATTACTCCCACCATTTCAAACTGAATTTGCAACTTGTACTTGGGATGAGTTTCAATATGAAGTGGGCAAAGTGTTCGTGTATGAGGGAATGTCAGGTCCTGTGACTTAGCTTTGGATTATAAGCATTCAGAATTGTCTTAGCGTGTCTAAGGAGTATGTTTATTGTGGTTTTCATCCTTTTTTGTTATAAGTTGACTTCATTGTTTTTCATGCAGATACGTGTGTCATAAAGCTTAAAATATTTGGACTTAGTATAATTTTCTAATATTTACATAAGAACAAATTATGGATATGCATCAACTCAACTTTTTTGTTGATGTAAGAAAAAAGAGAATACAAGATATCATTGTGCTTCTGATTGATTTTAACTTCATCTGGCAAATGATGTGAGCATGAAACTTTGTAAAGTGAAGAATTAGATGTGACTAATAAGCAGCTTTATTTCTGGATTTGCCTAAAACTTTGGGAATATCTATCATTTGTCCTGATATTCTCATCTTGCCCTTTTCCTTACCACTAGACAAGTTCCCATTGCTCTGTTACAGAATGCAGATTTAGAGCTATCCATTAATGCCTCTTGAACTTTATTCAGGTCCAAGTGATGCACCTCTTGCTTCTAATAACTTTGAGGCTTTTCTTAAAGTTCCGGAGTTTCTGCGCCCACATACTCAAATATATTGTACAAGGTATTAGCGTCATTTATTTTCATTCATGGTACTTATGTGTCTCTAAGGAGGATGAATCTGCATCTGTGTAATTAAATGTTAAATTACATTTCACCAATTTAAAAAGGCACTAGCATTAATTTTTTTGATGAATTGACTCTAAAAAATGTTAAATGAGAATTTTGGACACATACGTGCTATGGTATCTCTACGAAGCTCAACTGCGCCACATATTTCCAGGACACAGATGTCTAGACATGTCTTTCATGAACAAATTTGTGTTCCCTCTTTCATTTCTCCACTACAAAACAAAAAAGTTTTTGTCTTGCTTGAAGGCTATATCTTTATTTGTGAGTAAGCAAATTGATTTTAAGGGATATCAAATGACTAGTTTAACTTCTTTACCCTATTGGTCGCTGTCTTCACTTGAATTGGTAAGTTGGGCTGAAATGGTACTACAACAGGAACAGTGAAATCCTTTCCGCATGTCTTTGATATTCTTCTTACTTATTGATTCCCATGATTAAGGGTAATATGTTAGGATCTCATTTCCTTTTTCTTTTTTCCTGTGGTTAAATGTGATTCTCATTCATCATGCTTATCCCTGATTAACACTCTTCTGATGGAAAGGTAGTTGTTTTATGATATTTAGCTCTTGATGCACTTTATTATTTGTTTATTATTTTTGGGCTTCAGTAAGGAAAGTTTAGTAGATCTGTACATTTGGTTTGGATTTTAAATTGTAGAACCTTTGGCTGCAATTTAAGTGCTCTCTTTTGATGATTTTCTGTCTCTTTGCAGTGAATGGGTGATTGGTAACCGAGAGGATTTGGCTAAGGATATCATTGCTGAAATACAACCTGAAAATGGTGAGGTAATGTACACTGAGGGTTCACTAAGAGTCTACACTCATAACTAGTTTTCTACTTTGTGCGTCTGATTTGACATTCTTGTCTCCTTTAGCAAGCTAATTCTGGCCTGGCCTGTTTATAAAGAGCTCAAGATTAGTTCCCAATTTTGACGTAACTTTTGTCGTGTTGATATTATTGAATCATGTCAATAACCCATTAATGTAATATAAACCACATTTCCAAATGCCATTTTTTAAGGTCCGGTCCACAATTTTTGATAGGGCAACTTTGATCTGATTGGTTCCTTGCATCAAGTTTTCCACCTAGAAGATAGCGCATGTTTCTTCAGCAGATCATGTTCCTGATCATTATAACCAGTTGCTTGTAAACTTTTTCACTTATGAGATCCGCTTTCATACAGGAATGGTGGACATATGTGTGTATGGGACCGTCTGATCCTCATCCCAACTGGCACCTTGGGATGCGAGGTACACAACATCGTGCAGTGATGTGGCGTGTATGGAAAGAAGGGGGAACAGGTTTTCTGTATTGGGGTGCCAACTGTTATGAGAAGGCCACTGCTCCAAGTGCTGAGGTTTTTTCATGCGTCTCTATGTCGTCAGCTGTTTATTATTAGCAGTTTTATCTTTTATGTCTGATACTCTGTGCTATTATATGCCTTTTTGCAGATAAAGTTCAGGCGTGGCCTCCCTCCAGGGGATGGGGTCTTGTTTTACCCAGGTCAAGTATTCTCATCTTCACAACAACCTGTTGCTTCACTAAGACTTGAGCGGCTTTTGAGTGGCTTGCAGGTATTGCTTTATCACATTGAAATTTCTATGCAATTCTCTCATTTTACTTTGCACAACCTTGCGCAGCGTTAAGCCTTCTATAAAGCACAACGTTGTGCTATGCTACTTTATACTTTGTTTCACATATTGATCCATGAATGGCAAGTAATCATCTTTATTTTCATGCTTTGATGAGATGTTTTGGTGGGAGTATGGAAACTGGGAGGGGTTATTACGTATGACTTCCATGCCTTGCCTGATTGAACTGGATCTCATTAGGTATCAGGAAGAAGAATTCCTCCATTCCAAGGTCCACCTTTTATTTACTGGTTCCTGAAATTATCCTGAAAATTTATGATTTCAGAACCTTCTCTATTTTCCTTCCTTCTAATAGATATCTTAGTTACAAGACTGTATCTTCGGTTTTCTGTCTCCCTATTTCCTGTAGATATCTGTCTGCTGGTGTTGGCTGTATGCTGAATAGCGTCCGCTAGCATGCAGTGAAATGCAATTTGGTTTTGAACTTAAAACTGATAGCCATATATAACTGGTATTGATATGAAATGAAAAGAAATAAAGGTTTAGTGTATGGTATTGATTTAGCCATGAATAGTTGCTCCCAGGGTGGCATTGAGCTTAGCTGATAGCCCTATTACTGGATTTCATCGTTTCAACAACCTTCCATGCTTGCTATTGGTAGTCAAGCTCATTGAGCTTTTACTTTCCTCTCTCGTTTAGACCACTGATGGTTGGTTATTTTCGGTATGTCTACTCTCTGTCGGTTCACCCAGGACATTGAGTACCTCAGGCTCTATGCTTCAAGATTTGGTAGGGATGAAGGACTTGCTCTGCTGGCAAAGACAGGCGTGTACTTGGGTCCAGAGCGATACACTCTTGAACACACTCCAATTGATGTAATGCGTGGTGAGGTGTATAGGACTTGCCGATCATGAAGAGAACTTTGCTGTTTGTACCTTTCTTGGGCGATGCTTATTTATTTTGACCAGTTTTGTGCGCAGACGGATATTGACATGTGTCTTTTGTTATTACGCATACACTAGTTGCAGCACATTTTGTTTTGAATGATAGAATGAGCAGAATTTGGCAAAGAACGGTCTGAAATCTCTAGTTCCTTTTGTGTGAATGGAAATCAAAGTGTAGGGGATGCTGACATAGTCATCAGAGTTACTCAAACAATAAATTAGTGGATCCTTGGACCAACAGATTTGGATGATAATGTCCGACCCTACAATGTTTTTGTAACGGACCCTATATCATAATAACAAAGATAGGTCGTGGCCTCTCACCTTTGCATGATAAAGCTTTAGAAAAAATTGGTACTGGGGACAGAAATCGCTATCAAGTTTTCAAGAAAGACGTTTGTTGCCAATTGGAATCGGGAAAGGTGAAAAGCAGAAGGACGAAAAGATAATCAAACTGCCGATGATTGCTTTGGTAGATCAAACTTGTTCCTTTCTTGACATCGTATTCTGCTTGTCCACCGGCCTCACAGCTGTAATATCAATGGAATGAGACATTTGCGTTCTTCATTTCGTCAAAAGTGGAGTGATCAAACCTTTGTATTCTTGTATGTCCGTATTTTATTTATTTATTTTTAGATTAATGCTTGTATGTCCATGTGAACATAATTATGAACATACGACTATTCAACAAGATCTCAATAAGCTTTCTCATTTAATTTCTTTATTGGAAATTCAAGTGAGATAATTAAGAGGGAAGGTTCCAGATGGGGGTGGCTCTAGAACGCCAGTCCTAGGGGTCCAGATTTTGGGTTGAGTGTTGACCGGCTCCGTTTGGATTAGTTATTTTTTAAAGTGTTTTTGAAACATTTTACTATAACAGTGTATATAAAAAATTTTATACTATAAATGTTTTTTGTGATGTTTTTAGAGGTTTTTTGGGATATATTTTTCAGAATATTTTTAAAGTTAAAATTTTTTTTTGATATTTTTAAAAATTACCGCTGCCACCCCGTCCCTCCTCTCCCTCTCTCTTCCTACTACTCCCTTCCTTCTTCATCTTTTCCCTCCTCCCGTCTTCTTCCTCCCTTCCTCTCCCTTTTTCCACCACGCCTCACCCCTCTCCTTTTTCCCCGATCTAGCCGAGTTTAGATCAAGACCTCTGGTCATGACATCGCGGCCAGATCATAGTCTCTGCCCGAGGCTTGATTTGAGAAGGAATGGAAGGGGTGGGGTGCGGCGGGAAAAAGGAGAGGAAGGGGAAAGGAGGAGAAAGAGGGAGGGAGAGGAAGGAGGAAAAAGAATGGGATGATACCGGTAGTGGATAAGAGTGATGGTAATAAATGGAAAAGGAAAATAGTATAAATTTTATTTTTTTGTATATTTAGAATTGTTTTTTTATATATTGTATTGATATAATATTTTTTGAATTGTTTTTGTTTATATATTAATGTAGTATTGCATATGAAAAAACTTGTTTTTAAAAAAATGAGAAATCCAAATGGAGTGGTCTGCGAAGTAAAATGACTTGGAACATTTTTGCGAATTGGAAACTACAATAGCTTATTCATATTCGTTAGACGCTAGAGATTATGATTGAATATCTTTAATACAAGTTACAAGACTTTCTAGTCTCGAACGTGAATTAATCTGATAATTGGCTTTGATATTTTAATCTGTGCTCTTAGCAAAATAAAAAATTGATACGTATGATGTTTTATTTGTTAGCGGGCGCACTTGCACCCAAAAACTGAGACCATATCTGATCGGCTGATCCTTAATGATTGACTCTCAAATTGTACAAGGCCCTTGATAAGCATGTGACCATATGCTGTTTCTCCCTCCTGGGTCCTGGGTCGAAAAAGCAAGCCTCAGGTTGGCTCGACATCTGTGGTTCGGGCATCTACCCCGAATCGGATCTAAGGATTTTACAATTGTCATTCCAAAGTGCACTATACAATGTATACACTGGCAAAGTATGCTTATTTACCAGAAATTATAGCGCGCATGCATGCAAGAAGTTCTCTCTCTCTCTCTCCTTCAAAAGAAGAAACATCGGTTATTACAAGTTTTAAAATCATGCAGAAATTCTACCATCTCTTTTACTCGTATTTTCGATATCATTCAATAATTTAAACTCTTAAAACCATGTAAGAGGTGATATCTCTACCTCTATGATTATCATGATTTTAGGGATTATCATGT
Source organism: Coffea eugenioides (assembly GCF_003713205.1). Classification (NCBI taxonomy): domain Eukaryota; kingdom Viridiplantae; phylum Streptophyta; class Magnoliopsida; order Gentianales; family Rubiaceae; genus Coffea; species Coffea eugenioides. The sequence continues at coordinate 2,461,543 of NC_040044.1, forward strand.
TTGTATCTATCGTTTAATAATGTGATGCTGCTTTTTATAAGTGAATATCAAACTCTTATGATTTTCAGTTTTTTTACCCAAAAATTCTAAAATTAATTTTTAAAATCAGTTAAAAACACAACAAAATAGCTTTTCAAAAGTCAAAAACTAAAATCATATTTTCAAAATCAATTGAAAACATACCCTTACTAAAAGTTAACTCGCACAACCAAGCTCATCATACACGTCATCTTTCTTTTTCTTAATGCTAGGGGTAGGTGCGAGTCGGATATCTGCCCTGTCCACCATTTGGCTGACTCGACCCGCACCTTGCGGGTCAGCCATTTTCTGACCCTTACCGTCCAGTATATCAGCAGGTATTCGATTATCGGGTATTCGTTGAGATAAGATCAAGTCAATGAATACCCGTCCCACTCCATTTATCATTTAATTTTTTTTTAAAAAATTTATACTAATTTAATTTTATATTTTACATATTCATCTAAGATTTAATAAAGATTTTTTCTCAAAAAAATCTCCCACCAAGAAATAAGCATGCAAAAAGAATACAAGATAAAGCAAAAAAATTAAAAGAATTCAAAATCAATAAAAGTTTAAAATAAGTAGCACATTTTTTAAATATATGTTCCACATTAATTAAACTCTTTTTTATAAAACATAAGATTATTACCTGTACAAATGAATCTTGTAAATAAACTATAATCTTTTATATTTGTAATGCAATTTGTTCAATAAAATTACTTATTTAGTTCTAAATTATTATTTTATAGTATGTATTTAAAGGTAAAAATAAATAAATATATATATATGCGGGGCGGATCGGATACCTGTAGGTTTTTTAATTATGTGACCGTAACCCATTTCGCATCTTAACTGGTATCTGACCCTCTTTTGACTCGATCAAATAATAAAAATCGGATATTCTAATTTTCAAATCAGATATGATGAAATTTCTAGTTAGTGGATAATTTTGGCCACCCTACTAAGAGCCAACTAAACTAATTTATGTTGGCATCATACACATCATCACGACCATTAGTTGCACCACGCAATTGTGAGACAAGTTGCGAAGAATTCCAATCCATCCCAAATTAGAGGGGATGCGCCTCTTATACCGGCATTCATTGTGTGACATGAGAAAACCTCGAGCTAAGTGGCATGAACCAAAGGGTGACAACTTCCAATAAGTTATCGTTGTAGCCCCTCGTTTTCTAATCTCTGTAAATTACTCGTTGTTAATCGTCACTAACAATATGATGAGCTAAAGAAGGAAACTAATTCATGGAGATTCTCGCAACACATGCCACTTGATTGGGTCCTCATTGGATTTTTCCACTTTGATGCAAACCTTGGTAAACAGTGGTTGGAGATTCTCGCAAGCATCTGCAGCTTGATCGGGTCCTCATTGGATTTTTTCACTTTAATGCAAACGTTTGTAAACAGTGGTTAGAGGGAGCGGGTGACCTGTGACCGGCAGTGGCGGTCAGCCCCTGACTTTTGAGAGATTGCATTTGTTACTTACAAATATTTTATAACATAACATGTGGCTTTAATTTCTAATTTTCCCCCTACAAAAAATTTGTTAAACTTTCCTCTCCCCCATCCACTTGTTCCTTTTCTTTAAACTTATCTTTCATTAATTGTTTTAGTACCTCGTGTTATTAATTTGTTAATAGAGAATTAATTTATTCATTTAATCATATGATTTGTTGATAGAGAATTAATTTATTGATTTAATCATATGTAGCATCGGACTATAGATGTATAATTTTTGTACTTTCACACGTAGCATTGTATTATAGGTGTAATCTTTGTATTTTTTCTCCTTCATGCCTAGACAAATACTCCATTTATTTATTCAATCAATTTATATATATTTGTAACAGTCGTTTGTAGCAATAAAAATTTAAACTTTTACTTCTTAATTGGCATTTAAGTATAAAAGAACCACAACTTGACACCGTAAAACAACTTAGATCTACCTTTTTGTGATATTATTTGATAGTGTATTATTTGAAATAATTACTGTAGCACTTTTTGTGATGTGATATATGTGAGATAAAAAGGTGGTTGAAAATATAAAAAAGTGGGTTGAAAAATGTGTCTATGATGCAAGCGAAATATTATTTGGGATAATTGAGATATCCAAACAATCACTGAATTCGTCCCTTTACCATTAAATCCTGACTCCGCCACTATTCGTAAAATACTTATTGGTATCTTGACATTCATAATTAAATCGTGATTTAATTTTGAAAAAGTTCTCACCGCCTCACACTTTCTTCACATCGAAGTTTATTGTCAGTAATTTTTCAAAGAAGAAAATGGCACGGGCATGGCAAAAAAAAAAAACACTATCGACTCTTTTAAGCAGCCATGGCCAAAAAAAAAAAAAAACACTATTAACCATGGGAGTATTGAATCGCAGGGGCCACATGAACCTCAAGCCGAGCTCCAAGCGCAAAAAATCCTCTAACCGCAACAACGTTGATTAGACAAAGCACAAACATGAAACATCGACTCTTTTCTTTGAGGTTTGCGAAGTGCCATCCTCCTTTTTGTGGTTTGTCTGTATCAGATGGTGGGAGAGAAAAACAGATAGCTTTAGCACGGAAAGTGAAAAATGTCTTCGCCTTTTCACTTTCAAGTTAGCGTCGTGTTCTGTGAGAAGCAAAATCTTCTCTCACCTCGCGCGCCACGGCGCCACCCTAGCACGCACGCGTTTTATATACAGCCACTAAAGATCAATTCATGCGCCGCCGCCCCCCCCCCCCCTCCCAACAAAACAAAAAAAAAAACCAAAAAAAAAAAAAAACTGAATTGGTATGCTAATCCTTGATATTTTGATAAACATATTTTCAGAAAAAACTGATATATTTTCAGAAACATATTCTGAAAATGGCCACCTAGCCATTCCATAGTTTCTTGATTTCTTGAACGAATTTGACCTTACCCTTAAATCCTTAATAAAATGAACTAACACTAAAATAAATATTGAAGTCGTTCTTTATTAAATTAAGCAAAAACAAAATGTTTTATATTATGAGAATTGGGAAGTGGCTAAAGTTTTATTTACTAAACCAAAGCTCTTGACTACTTAATGTGGTTCCCTGATAAACTTTGATATTCGAAGCACACCAGTGTTTTAGTTGACGAATTAACAACAATCGTCAACGCTAAAGCTCTAAATAGAAAATTACTCCATCAACGTGAAACCATTTGAGGATCGAATATAGCTCAACCATGCAGAGTTGTTTTTTCACAGGCATGTTTGATAAAACTGAAATTTGAATATAAATTGTGAATCTATTAAATGCTAAAAATATTAAGTTGTTAAATTGGTTAAATTATATCTATTTGATGCCTAATTTGATTATAACATTAAATTGAAATTTCACTCACACAAATATCATGTGTTATTTTTAAAAATTTTTCTTTATTTTTGTATTTGGAGAAAAAGAAAAAATGCACATGTGTGTGAGAGAGAAAATAATGAAACAATACAGAGGTACGAAGAAAACAGAGATACCACATGCGAGAGCAGTACGAGAGTGTGTTATGTATACGAGAAGTATAGCACATGTGTAGTTACTTCAAAAGAATAGTAAAAAAAAAATTACTTAAAATTTTGTACACAAATCAAGTGCTTAATCCCTGTGGGGTTTCTATTCCACATCGCTTGGGGGGGTTTGGATGTTGGGTTTATAAGTCTCCTCAGTACCCTCACTAGTTACCATGGCTTTTGAGGTGTACTGTGGACTTAGGTTTGTAAAGTCAATAGTCAGGTTTCTTGAAGTTGACAAAAAAGACAGAAACTCCGTTACGGGGGGCTTGGGGTCTAGTTAGGTCTTAGCAGCGGGGCACCCTGTGGGGTTTCTATCCCACATCGCTTGGGAGGGTTTGGGTGTTGGGTTTATAAGTCTCCTCAGTACCCTCACTAGTTACCATGGCTTTTGAGGTGTACTGTGGACTTAGGTTTGTAAAGTCAATAGTCAGGTTTCTTGAAGTTGACAAAAAAGACAGAAACTCCGTTACGGGGGGCTTGGGGTCTAGTTAGGTCTTAGCAGCGGGGCACCCTGTGGGGTTTCTATCCCACATCGCTTGGGGGGGGTTTGGGTGTTGGGTTTATAAGTCTCCTCAGTACCCTCACTAGTTACCATGGCTTTTGAGGTGTACTGTGGACTTAGGTTTGTAAAGTCAATAGTCAGGTTTCTTGAAGTTGACAAAAAAAAAATCAAGTGCTTAATACATTAAATGGTAACGTATTTTTGTTATCAAATATGCTGAATTCAAAAAATTTTGAATTAATTTTCAACACTAAATAAAAAGTTATCAAACAGGCCTCGAGGTCAACTTTTACTCTTCTCATTTAAGGCTACAAGGAAAGCAAGCCTATGGAAGTCATGCTTCAGCTGGTTGAGCCGATTCAATTATATGTATTTGTAATAATTTTTGTTATTGGCAGAGAATTACATGCATGTATCTTATATTTTTATTATATGTTAGAACGAAACATCCATTTTTTCTATTTTAAAATATTATAATTATATATATATTTATTTATTTGAACTTAATAAAACTCGAAATCCAACTCGACTAAACTTAAACTTAACTTTGATTTTGAGTTGAGTTTTACACAGAGAGCTTTTTCGAGTTCAAGTTTGATAAATTTTAGTCAAACTCGGCTCAGTGATGCAAAAGTTTGAATCCACTTGTTAACGGTCCGAATCTCATTCTCCCTTCTTATTTTGTTCAAGCCATATTATATTTGTATAATTACTTATCATAATCCCACAGCAACCCCTAAACTTGTAACAGGTATCATAACTGGATATAAATTAATCAAACTTTTGATTGTAAAATTAAACAATTCTACGGAGTAGGAATTTGATTTCTTCCTTGTGTAAAGTTTGCTCTCTGCAGTCTGCAGTGATATGTTATGTCTGAAATAAATAAAAAAAAAGGCAACCAATCAAATTTGGACTGGAGACGAAAATTTACCCATCGATTATAGAAAAACAGAAAGAGAGTAGTAAATGTTGGTTGCTCCCCAATATTTTTTTTGCCGATAATGCCAATTCAAACACATGATAATTCTTGGGGTTCAAGGTTTGAAGGGTTAACACCATTTTGTCCCCCCAAACTTTGGACGATTACCCACTTCAGTCCCTAAACTTCAAAATGGGACACTTAAGTTCCTAAACTTATAAATACCTCCCATTTAAGAAAAATTGTTAACAAATCCTGAATGTCATTGGTGGTCGAAATGTCCCATTTTATAAAAATTTAGGGATTTAAGTGTCACATTTTATAAGTTTAGGAACTTAAGTAGGAGGTATTTATAAGTTTAGGGACTTAAGTGTCCCATTTTGAAGTTTAAGGATTGAAGTGGGTAATCGTCCAAAGTTTGGGTGGACAAAGTGGAATTAACCCAGGTTTGAATAAAGCTCCTTTCACGCATGTTTTTGAGAATCAAAAATCAACACGGCTAAAGTACACGACTGGAACAGTGGAAGGAAAGTAGCAAGTCGGAAGAGGCTGGAGGAGGAGGACTTGGAGTAGTATTCTCGTTTGACCTTAGCACAAGTTTGGCAGCATTCAAACAGCTGGTTCCAACGTTCGGAAAATGGACTACTTTGGCAGCAGAATCACAGCCAAGCCACTCCATAGCCGACAAAACAGCCCGCTATTGGTCATTGTGGTCCATCGTCCTTATCCTCGTGGCATTTTTGGTACTACATTGTCATTTACCGTCCAACTATTTAGGGCCAGAAGCCGCCAGAAAACTCATCTTCCTTCGTAAGCGCCTTGCTGCTTGCATTTCACATGTACCTATTGGTTGGTTTGGATTTTAGTTTATTTGCCAATTTCTGCTTGTTTGTATTATCAATAAATATATTTTTGAATCACTTTTTTTACTTTACATGCATCATATTAAAAAAAAGTGTTATAATATTTTTTTCAAAAGAAAAATATCTCAAATAATCTATTATTCAAATACACTCCATATATGATAATAAGACGTTACGATTAATATGAAGAAAAAAAGGATAATGACCACAGACACGTTACAATCCGCACTACTAAAAAATTTTATAAAAATAAACACATATTTCTTTGATCTTTTCCATCTAGTACCGTATGCAAATCATATTCGAGAAATTTATATTTGAAAAATCCGCACTGATGAAAAACTTCAAAAAATTGTCATGCTACAAGGAATTTCTTTTACTTTTTCTGTATATTCACATTCCTTGCTTTTAGCAATGTCAATAATGTCAAGGAGATTGAACAAAATAACCCGTAAATATTTGATTACAAAATTACTTTTGTTGAGAGATGGTAATATATGATAAATGCAAACAAGAATATGCAATTTAAAGCGAAAAATGGCTGAGCAGCAACATGTACTTGAATTGACTATCTTACTTTTAAAAAGATTTTTTTTTTTTACATCACAAATAAGTTTTTCTTTTTTGGTATGAACAAATAAATTTAATAATTTTTTATCCAAACACACCATAATTTCTTCATTTTCTTCCATGGAGGAACCTACCTATGATTTTTTTTTTTTTAGTTACATAACACTTTTTAACAAAAAATGTTTAAATATTTTTTTGTAAATATATCTTTCGACCACTTTTTTTATCTCACATACATCAAGTCATTATAGTATGCTTTTCTACAAAAAGTTTAGACATTCTACTATAAGTTTCTTCTCATCATAATATAATACGTACTCTCTCCCCCATATTGTCATCCTTTCCATTTTTGAGATATCCCAAAATATATTTATTATGTTAAAAAAATTAAAATCTTTTTTAGTCTCTCATTTTAACATAATCTTTCATTTTAATCATACGGATGTTGCCATTCAAATTCAAATTATGAATATATATATATAGATAAAATTGGAAAGAGGCGTAGAAACATCACAATCAAAAGTGTTTTTTTTAAAAAAATTAGACTTCCGAAACTTGACAAATAAATTGTGAATAGAGGAGTGTAAATCGATTGATCGTCCATCATTTGGAGCTTTGCGGCTGCATGCTAATACACAATTTCTTTTTCGTTTGAATTTTCTACTATAGCACGTAATACTTAACCATTTCTCCTACAAAACAAAACCAGGACACAAGGCGAAACCCCAAAAGCATCCATTAGGCTAGAAGAACACAAAAATGGAGAAGCGGATAGAATCGTCTTTTCAGCATCAGAAATTCAGATTATGGAAAGATGAAATAAATAGGATCAAGTTTCGACGAAGTTCGAAAACGACAAAACAGTCCACCGCATAGTCCGAGTTTCTCCGACAAGTGTCGTCTGTGGCTCAACTTAGCCACGTGGACGGTGGAATTTGCAGCAAAAAGATTTAGAAAAAACAAAGGGAAAAAAATTGAAAAACAGTAACCGTAGTTAGCTCATGGCTGCCGCCGCTTCAAAAAACAGCCATTGTTTAATGACTTAATCCCACCCTTTATACTTAGTTGTAACTTCGTTCAAATCTCCATGCCTCTCTCTCTATCTCTCTTTTACAGCCACTAATACTACTGCAATCTTTCTCTCTTTTAACAAAAAAGTGACAACGACGCCATGGTGTGAAGATGGTTGCTTATGCTCTTCTCTTCTTCGGTCGCGACTCTTGACTCAAGGGATTAATTTGATTTTGCTTTCTCATCATATCTCTAGATTCCATAAAAATGTCCTGAATAAAGGTTTTCTTGGGATTCTTGGTTCATTTCTCAAAAAAGTCTTGCGCCTTTCTTGGTAAATTATTAGGAGCTTCTTCCAGCAGCTTCTGCTTAGCATTCTCCTTTTGCTGTAAGATTTTTAGACCAATTCACCACCTCAGCTTAAAGGGTTTTTGTTCTCAAAGTCTTGAAAGTTTGCTACAAAGTGAATCCCGCTGATTTTTCCTGGGAAAAGAAAGGAAAAACGGATTGTAGAGAGTTGGTGGATATGAATAATTCATCAGCAATGGCAACAGTCCCTTCGGCTTCTGAAGAAGCTAGTGTTTCCTCAGCTGGCAATCCAATGATAGCTGCTCAAGTTGGACCCGTCAAGAAAAAGCGTAACCTTCCTGGAATGCCAGGTAGCTGCTCATGAATCATCACTATATAGCTCCTCAAATCGTACTTGTACCTTCCTAATTTTTTATCTTAAAAAACTAGTGCTATATTTTTCTCTTTTCTTTTGTTTCTTTTTGGGGCATTTATCCGGTAGTTTGTATGTAGATCCAGATGCAGAAGTGATAGCCTTATCACCAAAGACTCTCCTAGCAACAAACCGATTTGTATGTGAGATCTGCAACAAGGGTTTCCAAAGAGACCAGAATTTGCAACTACACAGAAGAGGCCATAACTTGCCATGGAAACTCCGGCAGAGAAACGGGAAAGAAGTTAAAAAGCGCGTGTACGTCTGCCCTGAAGCAACCTGCATTCATCACGACCCCTCCAGAGCACTTGGGGACCTAACTGGCATCAAAAAACACTTCTGCAGAAAACACGGCGAGAAGAAATGGAAGTGTGAACGGTGCTCTAAGAAGTATGCCGTCATCTCCGATTGGAAAGCGCACACGAAAACTTGCGGCACCAGAGAATACCGCTGCGACTGCGGCACCCTATTTTCCAGGTCATTCCACTAGAACGAAGCTAAACTCAACGAGTTTTCTCATTCGTTTCTTAATGAACATTTTCCCCCTTCTTTTTCCTTGTTTGTTTTCTCTTTTATGAAATGAAGGCGGGATAGCTTTATCACGCATCGGGCGTTTTGTGATGCCTTGGCGCAAGAGAGCGCGCGGTCCCAAACCCAAACTTTGGCTATAACTAATGAGGAGGGAACGTTGAAGGTCCAGGCTCAGACGACGACGACGAGGACGTCGTCATCGAGTCCTCCACCGCCTCCGCTTACTCCGTCAACTGGCGTGCTGTCTCCGGTTTTGTCTATTCATAGCTCAGGTGGGTGACGTGTATAGTCTTCATCTTTGTCCACATTCTTTTTACTAATATTATTGGTTTTTCTCGTCGTAAGCCGAGACAAAAACGTGGATACTATGAACCGTTAACATAATAAAAAGAGTATTAGTACTAACTTTCCACCCCACCGTAGACGTTCCCCTACTCTCAAGGTTGTAGAACTTGTGAGTTGTGAGTGAACCTTTTGCTTTTGTCCCTTTGTGTCCTTGTTTTCATGTGTGACTATTTCTGTGTGTGTGTGTGGGTTTGTGTGAGAGAGGGTGCTACTCTACAATCTGTGCAACGTATCTCCCTCTGAAATCTGCGTCTACGAAAAATCTTGTTTGTTGATCTGGAAACTTTAGAGGGTGTTTTTTTTTTTCAAATGTGAATAGGATAGCTCAAGGATCGAAGAGCTATCAAAGGGGGAAGAGATGATTCAATGACTGAAAGGATTGCATGATTGCCTTTGCTTTTACAGGAAAGGTCCTTAAGTGCAATTTGTTGGATACTGAGTTTAATAATAAACTTTCAGGCAGGATCTGAAAAAAGCCTTGAAAGCCTTTTCTTTTGCTGGAAAGGGTGTCATACTATCTTTTTTGTTATTCCTAGAAGTATTTCTCAACTGTCTCAATCTTTCCTTCATTTTCTTTCTTTTGATGGTAGAAATGCCGGAAAATCTGATTGGCCGTTCACAACCACAACCAGGAACGCCTCAGCTATCCGCTACATCTACCACCTCGGCAGCTGCAGCCACTGCCGGCAACTCTTCCTCGCCTTCCGATGCTAACGTCAGTAGCACCACTGGTGTATTTGCTAGTATACTCGGAGCCTCAGGCTCAGCTGGGCTGTCGCGATCTTCGCAGTCTCCTTCATCTTTCTCTGGCCTACTGTGTGCGATGGGCGGACCAGAGCGATCTGCTGTCGAACCCATATCGCTCTCGTTGTCCTCTTCGCTCTACCTCTCCAACCATCCATCCACATTGTTCCCAAGCACGCCCCAGGATCATCATCCTAGGCACTATTCGACGAACCCTCAGCCGGCATTGTCTGCAACTGCATTGCTTCAAAAAGCAGCTCAAATAGGCGCGGCATCATCAGGATCATCTTTTCTTCGCGGTCTCGGTCTGGCAATGCCATCCTCATCCGACCTTCAAGATAACTGTGCTAGTCCAAGCACCGCCACCGCCCCCGCCACCGCTAGTGCATCTGCATCCACTGCAAATTGGATGATGAGAAATGTAAAGCCAGAGAACGGTTCAGTTGCACCTGGGCAGCTTGGACTAGGACTAGCTTCCGATCATGCTGCTTCTGGTTTAACCGACCTAATGATGGGGCCACCAACAATCTTTGGTGGCAAGCCCACCACACTTGATTTTCTTGGCCTGGGAATGGCTCCCGGTGCTCCATCTTCGGATGGGATATCTGCATATCTGAGTTCAATGCGAGGAGGGGGTCTTGATGTTGCGGCTGTGGCTGCAACCTCAACATTTGGTGGGATTAACTTGGGTGGCAGCGGTTGGGATGATTCTTCTGACAGGAAGCCTACTTTACTCTAAGCCAGAAGTTCCTTGTTTAGTTAATTAATTAGAAGCTCTCTATCCGTCAATATCATATCACTCTCTTGTTTATTTTTTAACTCGGGGAGAGGTTTTTTTGTTTATATTTTATCCGTAGTTGCTTCCATATATAGATATATAATCTATATTTTGTAATGTATATGTATGAATGTAGGGTAGGCATGATCATGAAACTCCCTCTGCAGTTCAGTTAATTATACTTCAGTCTTTTTTTTTTTTGGCTACCACCCAATGGTGAGGCGGCATAATTTTTCTTCTCCTAGCGGGGATTATGAGAATGTTAGAAAAACTTCAGTTTCTGCGTGTGGATTGGAAGTGTTAAAAGAATGGATTAATCAGTGTATATATTATCATCGTTAGCTACATTACGGGAGCGTTCTTGGGCTCGTTTGTTATGCATGTGGCTTAAGAAATTACCATATGGAGGTAAATTGGATCCTATGCTATGTTTTACTTCATGTAAATTTATTGTATGTTCCCCTTTTTTTAAAAAAAAAAAAAAATTATAGTTAGTTTCATATGAAACTGAGAACAGGTTTCGGGGGATATTAAAATAGGAATATGTGAGTCTACCATTTTTTTGTTTTTTTTTTGCAACAAAGTAGTAATAATATGTAGAGAAGGTTCTGTAAAGATGCTGCATATGCATGGATTTGAAGTTGATTAAAAATTACTAGTAGTAGTTACTACTTTGGGATAGATATAGAAACCGGGATAAAGGTGAAAATGGATGGATTCCAGCTCAGCCAAGGCATATTGATAATTGATGGATGAATGATGATCAAGATCCTCACAAGAGAAAACCACTATTAATGATCAAAAGTTGGTCCCCTTTCGCTGACAAAATCTATATATAACGTGCTCCCGCGGAGTTATCCTCGTGCAAGTTCAACGGAAGTACTCATTGCAAATTACAATGAGGGATCATGTTACAACAGTACTACCGTTACCCACCAACCATTGCACTACTCCCCTCCTTACTTACTTACACCTTCAATTATGCTCCTATCTACTGTAGGACTCGCCAGTTGCTAAACTCCAAACTTTTGTTACCCCCTTTTCTTTTCTTTTTTTCTTCTTTTTGTTTTTTAAACATTTTTTCTTTCTGCAAAGGAGAGATATAAATTCAAAACTTCTTATTTCTGAAATCGATTGTGTTTGGATTGTATTTTCCGTCATTTTTTATGAAAAAATTACTGTAGCGATTTGATATATGTGAGGGAAAAAGGTGATAGGGAAATGTGATCACGGAAAACGATAATATTTTCCGATGAAAACAAGCAATCCAAACAAAACTTTCGTTACCTTTGTTATTTATTGATGATGATGTAAATAATTTGTTATTCACCAAAATATGTTTAGCTCAATTTGGTAATGGTGACTGGTAAGGTAGAGTCACTACTTTCAAAGGGCACACAATAATTTGAGTTTCATTTCTGATACTATAAGGAATATGTTGGAAAGTATGTGTAAGGACCATGATGTAAGTCGCGTCCTGTACCGTAATGGTTACGGGAGGAAAATCCCTCCAAATTTTTATTTACATAAAAAAAAAAGGTCCTTCTTGACTCTTGAGTTCGAAAAAGCGTTGGAATTGTGGACTGGAGACAGCTCAAATGTGGGGACTGGGGGACACAAGTGCACTGTGGCGGCAGGAAGGGGTTGGGAGAGGAAGTGCTATTAAATTGAAGAATACCAAATACTTCCTCTCCTAGTGTTGAACCGGACATGACGCAGCAGGCGATGATGTTGTTAGTGGTGGTGGTGGGGTTAGGATCCTCCGGTTGGATTTCTCTCCATTCATATATTTATTTATTTATATATCTAAAATTTAAATAATGTTATAAAATTATGCAATTATGTCATCACTTTTTTTTTATCTTTGGATTAATATGCTAAAAAAATGATATATTTTTAAAATATTTTGACATTCAATTTACACGAAATATTTCAACGGCAAAAATGAATCAGAATTGTGACGAGATTTGCAATGATTAATCAGACATCAAAACTCGGTCAATTTCATACGAAATTTTATGTACCATTAATACAAGTAATGAAATATATTATGAACGATGTTGATTTTTAAAAATAAATTTTAAATTAATTTTATTAAAGTATAATTGAGAGAGAAATTAATTATCTCCAATGCAATTGAGCGAAGCCCACTCCGGTGGTGGTGGAGTGGGTCCAACTCCTAAGCAGTCAAATTCGAAATCCGAAATTTACAAAAGGCATGCATTTGCATGTATGACCGTGGTTTGCTCAGGTCATTGGATCAGAAAGAAAGACCAGACGAATTTAATGCAAGGGTGTCGAGTCTGCAGAGACCCGAGAGACAGGAAGGATGGACAAGTCCCTCTCTTCTCTCTGGCATGGCGTGGACTAATTTCATCTTGGCTATTTTCTTTCGTTACTTTTTGTTTCAATTTAGATGTTCCGTTGCCGACTCCTAGAATGGGGAACTTTGCCTATCAATATCACCTCGTCCCCTGTTAGAGTTTTCTCTCATTAATAGCCACAAAAAATACTCGGAATAATTATCGACGGGAAAAAAAGTTCATAATCTCTTTTTTTTTGCTCGCCCATAGGGCATTTCTCCTCGAGCCCCAGCTTTGCAGATGGGCTTTTTCCACTGATACAACGACCATTATCCAAATTTGATATTGCTGAACCTGCATGACTGAGAGACGGACATACAAATAAACACAAGGAGCCCGATTAAAAAGCCCAATAAGCCATCATCGTTTCCCCGAAGGATCTTCAGAGCAAGATGTGGATTTACGACGGAAAAATGTGAATTTAGCTCCTCCTATACCAACATGGGATGTACAAATCCATGACTAGTGTAAACAATATATCACAATTTTTGTACAAAACACATATACTCATAGTGTGCGGTAACATGACAACTTTTGGTTTGAAGCTTCAACTGTTAAGATTTCACCATTTATAGTAGTTCTTATATATAATATGATGTAAAGTCTAAAGCTAAATAAGGTGTGACATGGGTACATATCTGCCCATGGCAGAGCTAAGTATCACCCAGCACGGGCAAACATGTGTGTTTGGATTTGAAAAATTGCTATGTTTCTCCGTAGACACATTTTTGAATCAGTTTTTTATCTTGTATATATTAAATCGTACAGTAATTTTGCTATAAAAAATTCAGAAAAATGCAATCCAATCCCCCCTCCCCACGCGGCTCTGCTCTGAATTTTCTGAAAAATACTACAATTCTCCCTTGGTATTGCCCCTCATAGTTTGAAAAATTCTCGCATTGCTCCCCTAAATAACTAGTATATGTTTTGTAGGTGTCTCTCCTATGTTAAAGTTATTTTGGAGCTATTAAAGTAAAAATTCGGTGCAAGTTGAAAAAATAACTTCTAAAAATTTAAAATCAAGAACTCATATTAAATACATATCTTAATGATGTAATGCTGATATCAACTTAAGATACCCTTTCCCCCACTGGCAAGTAGGTTATTCTGACTGTCAGTGACTGTTAGTGCTCAAGCATTAGTGAGTTAGTTATTTCAAGTATTAGTGAATTAATGAAACAACTTACACAGCATGCTAGAGCTAGACCGACAATAATCGAATTTAGAAGCCAAATCCAAATGGATCGGATCCTGAACTGGCATCAGTTTTCTTTCTCCCCTACGTTTGACTCCTTGTATAGATTAGTTTGGGACTTTGGGAGTCTTGGATACTCTTGCCCCTTTTGGCAAGTCTCTTCCGATTAGTCCCCCTCTTACGTTTCCCTTTCCCCCCTGTGCCTCGAAAGTCAGCAAACATCACTTGTGTCTTTTTTGTCTGTACTCTTCTTTGTGCCTCCCCAGCCTCAAGTACAGATCCAGTTTGTAGTTTTGCTTTGCCAATCAGCTGGCCTTTGTCACCCGTCACCTGTACTTGTAGCTTAAAGCTTCAAATTCATTAATATGCCCAAACCTTTTGTCCTGGAACTCCCGCCTACGTTACAATTTGCAGAAATTGTGTCCAAGTCTCTCTCTTTTTCTTCCAACGGAGTCATCAAGATAATTCAATTTGCACTACTATATTTTTATTTAGTCCAATGATTCAACGCCTTGCTGAAGTTTGATTAAGCTACAGACCCCACCATTTCATCTTCTTTTTCCCAAGTCCAAAGACTCCAAACCATCTCTATCTACCTGTCTAAATTCTCGCTCACTCTCTAAAATAACACAGCACAAAAAAAAAAAAAAGAGCTCAGAACCATAAGTTCTCTCATTTCTCACTGCCAATATGCATCTTCTATTACTCCTGATCTTGGTTTTACTCATTAGCTTCATCTTGAAATTTGTGTATTCGATCATCTGGGTCCCATTAAAAATTCAACGTCACTTCCGGAAACAGGGGATTGAGGGTCCGGACTACCATCCAATCTTTGGAAACACGGCCGAGATCAGGCGGCGGATGATCGCTGAAGCTGAAGCAGAGCCCATATCTTTCGTCTCTCATGAAATAGTTCACCGGGTGATGCCACACTACTATAACTGGTCAACGCTGTATGGCAAGACTTTTCTATACTGGTTCGGGCCGAAGCCCAGATTGGCGGTAGCCGACCCAGACATGATCAAAGAGATTTTGCTCAACAATACCGGGTCCTATGAGAAAGTCAAGTTCAACCCTTTATCTAAGTTGCTATTTGGAGAGGGACTAGTTAGGCTGAGTGGTGAGAAGTGGGCTGTGCACAGGAGAATCACCAGCCAGGCCTTCAATATGGAGAGAATAAAGGTAAACTCTCTCCTGACAGCTACTTAAATACTGCTTAGGACTTCTTTATTTATCTATTTGTTGATCTGACACCTTAAAAATGGACAAAAATCGGAAGCACGATTTGTCCAAGTAGGACATGTGGAAACTAGTTATCTAAATATCTCCTTAAAACTAGAAATTTGGGCATGGAATGAAATATTACTCTGGTGAAATTCCATTTTGTTTTCTTTGGAAGAAGAGTACCAAGCCAGTGAACAATGTGATGATTCTAATGCAGCACTCAGCTGATTCATTCTGGGAACTTCTGAAATGTGACATATCCTGCTCTTTGATTGGTTTCGGGATTTGGGTATTGGGTTGCCTGACTACGGCACTTAAATGTGTTTATTTTTAATAGGATTGGGTTCCAGAAATGGTGGATAGCACTAAAATGATGCTGGACAGGTGGGAGAAAGAAAGAGGAGAAAGAGATGAATTTGAAGTGGACGTGTTTAAAGAACTGCATAACCTCTCAGCTGATATCTTATCAAGAACAGCTTTTGGAAGCAGCTTTGAGGAAGGGAAGCGTATTTTCCAGTTACAAGACCAGCAAGCGAGCCTTGTTTTGCAGGCCATAAGAAGTGTATACATACCTGGATTCAGGTATTACTCACTCCCCTCATGCCGATAAAATGCTAGAATCTTGTTCCTTTCTTATCATCGGAGGGTAGTTCGACAAAAACTTTTGATATTGGACCAGTAATTTCAAACATTTGGAAAATCCTGACAACAAGAGCTGATATTCAACACCCATCTGTTGTGTGCTACTGTCAAGAACTTGATTTTCCAGAAAAGTTATGGCAAATGGTATGCCAAAGTTGCCAGAATTGATTTGGTCATGTTCCAGGCCATCAAAACAAGATAACGTATTAAAAGTTTTTGCGTGTCCTTGGATAATGTTGTTCACATTTATAACAAGAAATTCGGCATGGAGGTGGCTTGATTAGTGATTCTATTCTTTCCAAGGAATCACTAGTTTTTGGTAATTTGGCAGTAAGACTAAGTGCTACCTTTTTCTCATTGTCTGACCATGTAACTGGATGCAGGTTTTTGCCAACGAAGAAGAACAGAATGAGGAGAAGGTTGGAGAAGGAAACTCGAGACTCAATTAGGAAATTGATTGGCAATAGTACCAATATTCAGGAAAACCCAAAAGCTTTGCTTGCATTACTAATGTCTCCATACAAGAACCAGAATGATGAACAGGAGAGATTGAATGTGGAGGAAATCACAGATGAATGCAAGACATTCTATTTTGCTGGAAAGGAAACAACTGCTAATCTCTTGACCTGGATATTCATCCTTTTAGCATTGCATCAAGATTGGCAAAACGAGGCAAGGGAAGAGGTCTTAAGCACATGTGGAGACAATAAACTTCCCTCTGCAGAGAATTTAGCTGACCTCAAAATCGTAAGTTCAGTTTTATGTCATCCTATCACCTTCAGTTATTAGGCTTGAAATGAAATCCATATCTTGCTTCACCAGTTCTGTTGCTTAAGATGGAACTGAAAATTGTTTTAACTAGCTAGTAAAAAATGGTGGACGACTTGGTAATGCTTTTTTTATTCTAGTGACCATAGTCCATTTATATTGCTCTGACAACAATGGATCATAATGTAACTTTGTTATTGGCTGACTCGGCACAATATTTGTAAAATGTGTTTTCCAAAATTTTGGAGCACTTTGATTTGCAGAAGCTAAGCAGGATAAGCTTTTGGTTAAACGTGGTTTTTACTATTTTGAACTTCAAAATCACTCTAAGCCTGGTGTTTAGAGTTTGGTTCTGATGTACATTCTGTTCATTGACAGGTGAACATGATTATAAACGAAACTCTGCGACTTTACCCCCCAGCTGTGATGTTGATGAGGCAAACATCTAAGGATGTCAAGCTCGGGAGCCTCGACATTCCAGCTAATACCCAATTCTATTTGGCCATGACTTCTGTACACCATGACCCTCAAATATGGGGAGAAGACGCAAACAAATTTAACCCTCTGAGATTCGCTAACACTAGAAAGCATATAGCTTCATTCTTTCCATTTGGATTGGGTCCAAGAATTTGTGTTGGTCAGAATCTGGCTCTGGTTGAGGCAAAAATTGTCCTGGCTGTTATCATCAGACAATATTCTTTCGTGCTTTCTCCATCTTATGTTCATGCTCCCATGCAAACTATGACCCTACAACCTCAGTACGGTGCACAGATTATCTTTAGCAGGATTCAACGCTGAGGTTTACACGTTTCGAGTGTTCCTTTCTTTTTCTTTTGTTTTATTTCCTTTCCCCAAACAGGTTTAAGCGTATTTATTCCTATATGTTAGCGGAGTACGTGCGGTTTTCTTATGTAATTGTAAATAGAACTGTAAAAGTGCCTGTAACTGCAGCACCATATACGTTTTGTGATCGAGATTAGGAGAATTTAGTTAGGCTAAACCAAAGAGAAAAGTTAATTTGTTTTGTCTGTTTACATTTTACGCAATTTTCGCCCTTTACAGCATTTCATTCAAGATCAATGTTTAGAAACAAAAAAGATGAGTGATTAACTGAGGTATGGGATCTGCATTCTGAAGAAATGAATTGCTGAAACGTTTTTATATATCTTTGTTGAATCCATTTCCTTGCACATTTATATCCTTTCATCGAATTGGTGCCATTCTGATTCAGTTCTGTAGTATCTTTGATGGTTATCCTTCTTTGATAGGCGCATTTGCACTTACTTTCCCAGCTTTATCATAAAATTTTGGTAAAGAACCATAGAACCCAAATGTGATCTTCCAAAAGGTTTACTTCCTAGTTCCTACAGCTACATGGAGGTTCAATCACCCCTCTTCAATTCCTCCAAGTTCCTGCCTCCAGTCTGAAAAAGCTGATCACTTTATCGTTTTCGTTTTTTTTTTTCCCAAAGAAAAAAAGATAGCACTCTAGCAGTTGCTACATATGTGAGTTCACAACATGTTCCTTCTTTAATTCATTTCATTCATATTAAAATGCCCTTTAAAAGATCTTCAAAAATAAGTTGCTGTCAACATATTTATTGCTTCAAGCTCGGTTGTTTGTATCACTTCACTTGACTTACTTAGAATGTATATTAATAATAAAATGAGATGGAAAAGAGGAGTGAATTTGTGCATAAAAATAAATAAAATAAAGCAATCTACGTCAATATCCGTTAAATGGTTATTACGATTGTTATAAAGTAAGACCAACCTTTTCAGAACATAGAAAAGAAATTCTCTTTTTGAGCATTGCAAGAAATTGTATGATCAACTATTAGATGATTATGTGAGAGTTATCAAACCAGGCGTGCATGTCAAGGTTTTTTTATATGCATTCTAGAACTCATTTCGAGAATGATCTCATCTCAAGTGCGGAAGAAGAGAGCTTTTGCAATCCCACAGAAAATCCACATTACATGGAGGAGGCTATAGCTAAATCAAAAGCAAAAATATTGTAAGATGGACGTATTCTTGTCCTTTCTTTTATTTTTCAAAGGAAAATGTTAACAATATCCCACTTTTTATTAATGGCACTCCCACTAGTTATTTTATCACATAGTCTAATAAATGAAAATCATATTATATGATAAGAATCATAATGCAAGTGCCATTAACAAAAAGTGGAGTGTCATTACAATTTTTTTTTTTTTTTTGGGATTGCTTTCATCAGAAATTTCCCTTTGCAAAACTTGGTGGTTTATCCCACCACCCATCATCATCTAAAGTTATTGGCAGATCTTGGCCAGCATACAAGCCACATTTTAATACTCTTTTAACGTAGACTTTTAGTGATTGAGCTTTTTTATTTGGGATAGATTCCTTTTTTTCTGCTATTTGTTCTCGTTGGTCCATTATTCTCGAACTTGACCTAAGAATTATTAAATACCTAAAACTTCTCGTCCATTTCCTTGGAACATGGACGGGTGCACATGCCAATTTAACTTTTCAAAGCGTTTTGATATTTTATAAGTTTCATTAAGCAAATTAAAAATGTGAGTAGGTAAAACAGTAGTTGATTTCTTTTGAATATTTGAACTAATCATAGAACCGACTTGAGATCAAATTTAAGGCTTCATTCATCGTATTAATGGGTTAAAGCAATACAACCAAAAACAAAACAGTGGCCTTGACACAATTTTAATCATGGATTTTGGCAAATTGGGTTGTGATGCAAAGAAATAAATTGTTTAGATACTTAGTTTATAAAATTATGCCATTGTTAAATGTACGTATCTGTTTAAAAGTTTTGTGTACGATCAATTATTAATCAAGTATGTCCAACCACTCTTTCTCAACCACTTGCGGCGGCTAACAGTTGAATACATTTTTGTTTTGGGTGGCGCAATTTAAAATTAGTATACATGATGCTAACTAATCAATCGTTGATTTGCTGCTCAACCACTATAATTTAGTATTTGTCGGGTGAAATAATTTATTACCACGACATAAAAAGATTTAGTGTAATCTTTCCTACACTAAAAGTATATACATTATCATCGTTTGATTCATGACATGTGTGTAAAAGTTAAATTTTAAATTTAAATTTTACACAGTTATCATTCATCCAATGCTGATAGTGTATACACTGTCAGTCAGTTGTAGGAAAGATTAATCATATATATTGGTAAGCTGTCTTAATTGTTTCCTGTCGACGCTAGCTGCTAAAGGAGGAACAGCGGATCATGTTTTCTGGATATTCTCCGCACGAATGTAAGCTGACTTCATTTTCAAGGTTCTTCATGATTATGAATACAGAAAATGTTACCGTCCCTTTCCTTTAGAGTACGATATCCATGATTCTAATATGCTTATATCTTGTCAAATCATTTAGTGATTTAAACTCTTAAAGTAATTTAATTATGATTGATAACTCTTATAATGTATTCAGTGGTGAATTTAATTTCATCGGTATACCATACAATCTAATAGTATGATTTCTTTATTTATTTTGAGTTAATTTTTATAATGATTTAGTACAATTTAAAGGCTGGGGCCTTGGGTTGAGAAGAAGTTGAAAAAAAAATAAAGTTCATAAAAAAATAAATTTTTAGCATATAAAATTGAATTGGTGCTAGATAAAAATACCCCAGACAATTGGTAGGGTTTACCTCAGACAATAATGTGTGCTATGTGCAAGTTTTTGCCTGCATATGACAACAGAATGAGCTGGGCAATATTGAAGAAAATTCGAAACGCAATTAGAATGATCATCCATGAAGAGAGCAAAATAAATCAAAATTCGAAGAGTCTGATAAGCCTGTTTGCTACAGAGGGATTGCCGGTGGAAAAAAAATCATGGATGAATGCCAGACATTCTACATTGCAGGAAAGGAAACAATTGCTATTTTATTGGCTTGCGCGATACTGCTACTGGCGTTGCATCAAGATTGGCAAGACAGGGCACGAGAAGAGGTTTTCCGAGTTTGCAAGAACGGTGATCTTCCGAGTTTGGAAGATTGCAAGTCCATTTCCCCAACTTGCCTCGTTTCACATATGAATCTTTATTTACACTGATATACAAAAATAAATAATTTTGATGTTATGCCCCAACTTTTTGCCAAAATTTGACGCAGCATCCTCCAGAGTTTAATATATAAACTCCCCCACCAGTGTATATACTTTCACTATTAGATGCATGACACATAATCCGAATTTGAATTTAAAACTCAAATTTTGTATATGTGTCGTATATCTAACCGTAATACTGTATACACCGTCAATGTATATAAGATTTACTCATAAAAAAAGCAAAACTTAACGCCTAAGTAAGCTAGTTTATGCAGAAGTTAATTATGGCGTCTTTTTTATTGTCAGTTGACCATGATAGTGAACGAAGCACTTCGACTCTACCCTCCTGTTCCATTCCTGATGAGGCATGCTACTGAGAATGATCAAGTTGGGAAAGTTAGACGTTCCAGCTGGTACACAATTCTACTTGGCCCCCGTGACAGTGCACATTTGCTGGGCAAGTTGTAATATATATCGGGTGTAGTAAATTCTTCTTAAAAGCTAGTTTGATGCATCGATCTCTTTGATTTTGATTTTTGTTTTCAACTTATATTAAACATTGACAATTGATTTTCTAATCCAGTTTACCATTTTCCTCTAAAATTGAGATGTAAAGATCAAGCAATATGCAGGGGAACGAAGAAATGCTAAAATAGGTGGGAATCCATGCAAATAAAATTGCAGAAAAATTGGAGAGGAAGTACTCCAGTTCTACTTGTCATACACATTAGGTAAGGTGATGAATAGGCCTCTGTTACGGGTATCATTTGCTGGCAAGATTGGTCGGTTGGTAATTAGTTGCTTATAATTTCCTGCTATTTGATTCCTGATTCTGATCTATTAGGAACTAAAATATAGCATACACAGCCATACGCGACTGCCAGAACCACTTTTTTGGGATAAATTACCTTTTATTCCCCATAGTTTGGTGCTTTACCACATAAAACCCTATAGTTTAAAAATCTACATATAACTCCCTCATAGTTTGGATTAATTATCACAGTTAGTTTTTCCATTAAATTAATGATCATTAGTAAAAAGTCGAAGATAACTAATAAACTGATAAATTTATCCTTTCATTATTTCTTTTTTCCCTCCAAACATAGAAAAGAAGAAATTTAAATAAAAAATAGATAAATAAGAAATTGAAAATACCATTAAAGATTTGGTTTAAAAACCTATAAGGATATTTGTAGTAAAAAAAAATGTTTGGTATTTTTTGTTTCTTATTTATTTGTTTTATATTTCCCTTCCATCTCTTTTGTTTCTTATTTATTTATTTTTTATTTCCCTTCTATCTCTTTTATATTTCCTCAAAATTAAGATTTGATAGGCCAAATTAAAGTATAGGTTTTCAAAATCATCTCTTCTCTTCCCGAGAGAGAGAGAGAGAGAGAGAGAAGAAAAAAAAAGTAGTGAAAGGATGAATTTACAATTTATTAGTTTGATTTTGATTTTTTACTATTAACTATTAGCTTTTACAGAAAAACTAACGGTGATACTTTATTTCAAATTATGAGGGGGTTATATATAAGTTTTTAAATTATAGAGGGTTTATGTAGCAAAGAACTAAATTAAGTAAAAGGTACTTTATCATTTTTTTAGTCTGGAAAGACAAGTATACTGATTAAATCTTCTTTTGCTATTCTATTATTTAGAAGCAAAATTCAATAGCCAAACAAAAAAAAATTCTTTCAACTTTTGACCAAAAATTGCTACAGTATTGCAATATTTAAGGAGGAAGGACCATCTCGTCTTCGTCTTCACAGTTCACATACTGGTTCAAGGTGCAGAACTCCCAGGAGACTACTAGTAGCCAGATTTTAGAGCTAGGGGATACTGTACTTCTTTTGCTCTCAAGTCTGACCAACACAATGCATCCCTTCTTTCTTCCAATTTTGATGGTCCTTTTACTACTACTAATCCTCTTGATCAAGTTCATATACTCCATACTTTGGGTCCCCTACAAAATCCAGAGACACCTATATAAACAAGGCATCAGGGGCCCTGGCTACCGTCCGATTGTAGGAAATTCTGCCGCGTTCAAACAGGAATACGATGCAACATTGAACAAACCGATGGCATTTTTCAGCCATGACATAGTCCATCGTGTGGATCCATGTTACCACAAGTGGACTTTCATGTATGGGAAGACCATGCTTTTCTGGCATGGCTCGACCCCGCGGCTGGCTCTAGCCGATCCAGAAATGATAAAGGAAGTTTTGCTGAATAAATCCGGGCACATCGTAAAGGTCAAGCTTACACCACTGGCTGAGCAGCTCTTTGGGAAGGGACTCATTGATTTGCACGGTGAAAAATGGAGTATCCACCGAAAGCTCGCCAATCCAGCCTTCGTCATGGATAGAGTTAAGGTGATGTTCATAATATTAGTACATATTTTCTTTTTTTTTTTGTCGTTTATATTTTAATAGAGACATACAATAGTGTTGAACTCAATATTTTTGAATATCCCTTGGCACTGGTCGCAGGGTTAGGATCATTTCTATTAGATTTCTCTCCATTGTTCTCTCCATTTATTTATATATGTAATTTTATAACTTCACAAATTCATCCGATTGTGTCATTATTTTGATTAAATCTTAGATCAACATACTAAAAAGCGATATTCTTTTACGAATATTTGGCATTCAATTTGTACATAACATTTGAACAGTGAAAAACGAGTCAAAATTGTAACAAAGTATGTAATATTTAATTAGAAGGAAAATTCGGTCAATTTCATACGAAATTTAATGTATAACTAATACAAGTGATGAAATATATTATTAACGATGTTGATTTTCAAAAATAATTTTAAATTAATTTTATTGGAGTGTAATGGAGAGAAATTCTATTCAATGCAATGAAGAGATGCCTAGTCCCTTGTTTGCATCAGCATTCCTCACATCTCATTGGTTTTTGGCATTGCAGAAAATTTATTTGCCGCACACAACAGAAATTTCCTTTATCAATGTATTTTCTCTTTTCAGCCACAGTTTTGGAATTTTAAATTCATGGATGGGGTCCTGCTCAAATTTATGATATTAGACTATTAGAGGGTTGTCTGCAAGTATCATTGATCACAGTTGAAACATTGAAGAGGACGCTTGTAGCTAATTTAGGGATTATATATATAGTTCACGGGATTCGATGGGATTAGTTTAGTTTGGACGGATAAAACAGCTTTATGTTGTTTCGTGTCTTCATTTGTAATGTTTCTTTCAACCATGGTTTCTCTAATCATACTTTAACCGACAAAAAAAAAAAAAAATACTAATGCCTGTGGCCCTTGGGCACCCTAGAGCCAAACCTTTTTTTTTTTTGGGAAAGGTATTCTATCTTCTTTTAAGTGGAAATGCTGGCCGCCTGTGCAATATTTTTCTTTTAATTTTTCCGGGTAATGCAGGCGTGGGTTCCTGAAGTTGTGGAAAGCACTCAAGAGGTGCTAAACAAGTGGGAAAATGGGATAGGAGAAAGAAATGAAATAGAAGTGGATGTGCTCAAACAGTTTCATATACTGTCTGCAGAAATTTTATCAAAAACAGCTTTTGGTAGTGACTTTGAAGAGGGAAAGCACATATTTGAACTACAAGACCAACAAGCCATGTTGACCTTAGAGGCGCTGAGGACCATATACATTCCCGGTTTCAGGTGATTATTATCGATCGGTATATTCTTTTTTTAATGTGTGCCCCCAGTATGAATGATTACTTTCATATAATTATTGACCTGTCTTGTAAGCAACAAATCAGCCAGTTAAATTTTGCAGTCAATTATTCTATTGATTGTATGAACTAATTATGCAACAATTAATGCATAGGTAGTTCAAGTCAAAAGATAATTTTCTTTTGTGTTTGTTGACTATGGACTACCTCAGCCAAATTCAGTGTGAAATACAGGTTTCTGCCTACACGCGACAACAGGATGAGATGGAACGTAGAGACGGAAACTCGACGTTTGATAAAGAATTTGATTTATAGAGAAAAGAAAACGGGAGGGAACTCAAAATGTCTGCTTAGCCTCTTGTTATGGGGTGGGTTGCCGGTGGAAGAAGTCATTGATGAATGCCAGACGTTCTATTTTGCTGGAAAAGAAGCTGTTGCCATATTTTTGACTTGGACGCTTGTGCTTCTGGCGTTGCACCAAGAATGGCAGATCAAGGCAAGGGAAGAAGTTCTTCAAGTTTACAGCAACGATAAGGTTCCGAATGCAGACAGCCTAAGTGACCTGAAGATTGTAAGTCCAATCCTTCTGCATTTCAGATGCAAGCAATTTTAATAATTCTTGATGGGAAACTCTTGATTTACAGCCCTCAGTGATTGGGCCATGAAACACTCTTAAAAATATCAAATCTTAAAGATGTGTTTCTCACGAAAACTTTTCTAATTCTTTCAAATCTTAATCCTTCGCCATTTCATGATTCATGCGCTGCTCTTGATTAACCAGGTGGGTATGATACTTAACGAAGCACTCCGGCTCTACAATCCGGTTCCAGATTTGTTCATGGAAGCCACTCAGAATATCAAAGTGGGAAACCTTGATGTTCCGGCTGGTACACAGATCTATGTGCCTGTGACTGCGACTCATCACAGCACCGAGATATGGGGAGCGGATGCAAATGAGTTCAATCCGCAAAGATTTGCTCAGCCTCGAAAGCATCTCGCCTCATTTTTCCCATTCGGCATAGGAAGCAGGATTTGCATCGGTCAAAATTTTGCGTTGATGGAGGGAAAAATTATCCTAGCTATGATTCTCAAACAATTCTCTTTCGCATTGTCACCATCCTATGTTCATGCTCCTGTCACATTTCTCACCGTCCAGCCTCAGTTTGGTGCCCAGATCCTTTTCAGCAGGCTCTCAGGCTGATCAATCGTTGCGAAAGAAGAATCTGGTGACAATAAAGTTATTCATTTGCATTAGTAGTTCTCTGTGTAATGATGGTGCTACGCTATATGTACGCCTCAAAACCATGAATAATGTCATTTCGTCCCCCGTGAATGACAATAAATTTTTTTTTTTTTCCAAACTATTCTTTTCAACTTATATTAAACATTGAAAATTGATTGCAAAAGCAGGTTTCCATTTGCATGTAAAATTGAGATTCAAAGTTAAAGCATCTGATTAAAATTGTAAAAATCGGGCTTCCACCATGTACGAAGTCAACATTAATTAAGCTAATATATATTTTGTCTGCAACTCTTCTTGTTTCTGACGCGACCATTTCATCAAAAGAAGCTCAGCAAAATTAAAATATGAAAGAACGGAAAGAGGAAATCCAGAACGGCAAGAACGACCATTCGAATTTTTAATAATAGTCACAACCAGGGAAGCTGTGATGCTACAGTATTAGTCTAGTTAAACACCTTTGACAACGAAAGGGAAAAAAATCTTTTCTCTGGAAAGAGTCGTAAATCTTCTTTTGACTGCTCCCTTAATTGAAAGCGAAATGGTAAATTACTAATATTCTCCTGCAGTTTCATCTATTCTTAAATAACCCCCCTGATGTTTTAAAATATCAATTTTACTCACCTATAGTGTCATGTAAATTAGAAATTTAACGAAACTAGTCTATGTAATATCTTTAGTTAAAATATCAGTAGTGACCTTACTTAAATGCTAAATCAAATGATGACTTAACCACTTTGTATAAAATTATAGGGAGATTATATAGATAAATACAAAAATTATAAGGAGAAATAGATTTTTATATAATTATAGAGGGCTAAGTCAATATTATGATTTCATCATACGAGCTTTTAGTGCATGTGATCTAATCACTGTAATTGATGATGTATTCCATCCATTTTTCATTTTATATAAAACTACATAAGGGTTATGTGGTTATTTTGAAATCTTATAAGAGTCATCTAGTATTATGCAAACTTATGGGGAAATTATATGTAATTTACCCAAAGCGAAATTATATCATACCAGGTAAGATGTTTCTGCTATTTTACGACAAAAAAAATTCTATTTTATGACCAAAAATTGCAATAGTCTTACCATATTTAAGGAGTAAGGGCCATCTCGACGACATAACTGTCCCTCAACTAGCTACAAGAGACATCTGGCTTCTTCTTTCCTACTGAGTAACCAGATTTCAGACCCAGGGAGTACTTTCTTTGCTCTGAAATCTGACCAACACCATGCATCTCTTCGTTCTTGCAACTTTGATGGTCCTTCATCTACTTATAGTCCTCTTGATCAGGTTCATATACTCCACTTTTTGGATTCCGTACAAAATCCAGCGACATCTGTATAAGCAGGGCATCAGGGGCCCTGGCTACCGTCCGATATTTGGGAATTCTCCCGAGTTCAAGCTAGAATTCGATGCAACATTGAACAAACCAATGGCATCATTCAGCCACGACATAGTCCATCGTGCAGATCCATGTTACCACAAGTGGACTGCCATGTATGGGAAGACCATGCTTTTCTGGCACGGCTCCACTCCCCGGCTGGCTCTAGCTGATCCCGAGATGATAAAGGAGGTTTTCCTAAACAAATCCGGGCATGTTATAAAGGTTAAGCTTCCACCACTGGCTGAGCAGCTCTTTGGGAAGGGACTCATTGATTTGCACGGTGAAAAATGGAGTATTCACCGAAAAATTGCCAATCCAGCCTTCATCATGGACAGAGTTAAGGTGATATATATCCATGGTAGTAGTTTTGCATTTTCTTTTTTTTTTATTCTAATATGAGAACATTTTATTTATTTTTCCCATCATAGTTTTAGAATTACAAATTCATTCTGTGGGTCCTACTTAAATTTATGATATCACACTATTGGAGGTTGACTGCAAGTATCATTAGTGAAAGTTGAAAATATCCAGAGGAGTCACTGTTGTAGGGGGATGCACCTGTTACACTGGCAGCCAAGTCTGGATTGTTTGGTTATCCATGGTTTCTTCGATTGGATTCGCTTATTATTCAAAAACTAATTTTTTAAATATAATATTATAATAATATACAAATAAAAATAATTTAAAAAACATATCATCTATACAATATATCAAAAATAACTTATAAATATATCAAAAAATTAAAAAAAATAAATTCTACAACTTCTTCTATCTATCACCACCATCCACCACGGTCATCTCCCCCGTTTTCCTTCCCTCCTCCTCCTTCTTACCTTTTCCTCCTCCATCTCATTCGCTTTCCTCTCTTCTCTTTTCCTTTCCTTCCTTGCCACTCCCACCCCCTCCCTCCCTAAATCAGATCGGGGCAGAGAAGGGGCGGGGATGGCGGGATGGAAAAAGAGAGGAGGAGGAGGAGGAGGAGAAAGAGCGAGATGATGATGATAGTGATGGATGGTAGTGTTAGTTTTAAAAAAGTATCTTAATTTTTTTTTAATTTTAAAATATATTTTAAAATCACTTCCTAAACATCACAAAAAATATTTACACTAAAAGTTTTCATAGAATTACAGTAAAACAAAAATACCTTGAAAAACAGCTAATACAAACGGAGACAAAAATTGTGAATGCTAAGCAGCTCGAGTTATCATAGATATGATGCAATGATTTCCTACCGTGTCAAATCTTGTTATCAACTAATTTGATGCAGGCAAAGCTCAGCTAGATTGCATCTACTCCAAGTTCGATTTGTCTTAAAGAGCTCGTGTTCAAGCCAGTTTATTTATATTCAAATTGAAGTGGAAACTGCAAAGAGGCTTGCCTTAAACCGGCTGCCTGTTCCTTTTTTTTTTTTTTTTTTTTTTAAAAGAAAATTTAACAAAGTTGTCCTGGTTATGCAGGCATGGGTTCCTGAGGTTGTGGAAAGTACTCAGGAGGTGCTTAAGAAGTGGGAAAAAGGGATACGAGAAAGAAATGAGATAGAAGTGGATGTACTGAAAGAGTTTCATATACTTTCGGCAGAAATCTTATCAAAAACAGCTTTTGGTAGTAATTTTGAAGAGGGAAAGCACATATTTGAATTACAAGACCAACAAGCCTTGTTGACTATACTGGCTCTGAGGACCGTGTATATTCCTGGTTTGAGGTGATTATTATCGGTATATGATTTTTTTCCCCCGGTATTAGTGACTACATTCATAATTCTTGACCTGTCTTTTGCGGAGTAAATCTGGTTAATGAACTAATTTTGCAGTTCCACACAGAGACTAACACGTGAATCATGTTCTTGCTAAGACTGCTCATTTTCCCAGACAAAAAAGCACTGACACCATACCGCCCTTGATTTAATAATGCTATAAGAAAGACAAAAAACGTATAGGTTGATCAATTATAAACCAACAGTAAAGGTGGGGTGCTCATGTTTCCCGTTACTGTTGTTGCTTGTTGTTCTTATCGGATAAGATTTGGCTTCTCTTATTAGTTTATGATTAAATCAATCGAAAGAAAATATGTGCAATTATGTCATCATGAAACAAGATTGATTTTTAAACCATGTATTTGTATCACATTTCTGGATCTGGCAATGTCTGAGTGATATTTTTCTGTTATTGAGTGAAATACATAGAGTGCATAAGTTTTGTCTTTGGCTTCTTTTCCGCAAGGAACCACAACGATGTAGTGGGAAAACAGTAATTCTGAGAAGAAAAATGTATAAATCAAAACAAAGAGTGTCATGAATCGGCACCTCCACTTCAAAATCCGACGTTTACTTGATATTGCAAGAACAGGATGTGTTAATTCTCTAAAATCATTCCACATACAGCAATTAATTGTTTTCCTGATTGCACTCTCATAAAACAACGCATAGGTATTCAGGGCAAAAATGGAAGTGATCCTGTGATATATGCTCCACCTGCAACAATAATTATGATATGTTTCTTTTGCATTTGCTGATTATGAACTACCTTAGCTTAATTCAAGGTAAAATGCAGGTTTCTGCCTA
Source organism: Coffea eugenioides (assembly GCF_003713205.1). NCBI lineage: Eukaryota > Viridiplantae > Streptophyta > Magnoliopsida > Gentianales > Rubiaceae > Coffea > Coffea eugenioides. Next base: position 2,491,220 of record NC_040044.1, read on the forward strand.
CGCGTGACAATAGGATGAGGTGGAAAGTAGAGAAAGAAACTCGACGGCTGATAAGGAAATTGATCGACAGAGAAAAGAAAGCAGGAGGAAACCAAAAATGTCTGCTCAGCTTTTTACTTTGGGGAGGATTGCCAGTGGAAGAAGTCATTGATGAATGCCAGACATTCTATTTTGCTGGAAAGGAAGCTGTCGCAATATTCTTGACTTGGACACTTCTGCTTCTGGCGTTGCACCAAGAATGGCAGACCAAGGCAAGGGAAGAAGTATGGCAAGTTTGCAAGAATGATGAGCTTCCAAATGCAGACAATCTAAATGACTTGAAGATTGTAAGTGCATCTCACAACTCCATAACTATAAGTCGAATCCTTCCCCTCTTCAGACTAAGTAATTGAAAATTTTTTATGGAGAAACACTCTTGGTCTACAACCCTCAGTTACTGGATCATAAACTGTCTAAAAGGATCAAATCTGCACAATGAAAGAGAGGCCGTATCTCGGGAAGACTTTTGTAAGCTTTCAAATCTGAATAACATTGATTTTATTGTCTTGGGAAGACATGACACCTTTTAATTATGAAGAACAATTCAGCAGCCAAGTATTCTGCCCCTAATCCTTGAAACTTTTGGTGCTGTTGTATGAATATTTCCTTTTGGCTAACAAATATAATTGTCTGTCTATACTGTAAATGTTTGCCATCCCTATCTAATGACTTATGCACTGCTCTTGGATAACCAGGTGGGCATGATACTTAATGAAGCACTTCGACTCTACAATCCGATTCCAGATTTGTTCAGGGAAGCAAATCAGAATATCAAAGTGGGAAGCCTTGATGTTCCTGCTGGCACCCAGTTCTATTTGCCTGTGACTGCAACTCACCACAATACTGAGATATGGGGAGAGGATGCAGACGAGTTCAATCCACAAAGATTTGCTGAGCCGCGAAAGCATCTTGTCTCATTTTTCCCATTTAGTTTAGGATCCAGAATTTGCATCGGTCAAAATTTTGCCGTGATGGAGGGAAAAATCATCCTTGCTATGATTCTCAAACAATTCTCTTTTGAATTGTCACCATCCTATGTTCATGCTCCTGTGACATATCTCACTGTCCAGCCTCAATTTGGTGCTCAAATCCTTTTCAGGAGGCTTTCTAGTTGAATGCTTGTAGGGAGTTTTTTTTCCTTGTGTTCTATAGTCTTCCTGTATCCTGTCACAGTTGTTACTTGTTAGTGATATCCTAAGATGCTGTACCACTTGGAATCTTATTCCCTGCGGTAATGCATTTTCCTGTGCTGTGCAAGTTGTGATAAATTTATAGTATGCCGACTGCTTCTTCAAGAAAGCTACTTAATTCATTAAATTAATTGGTTATGCCGGCCGTTTCTAAATACTGTGTTATCATAAACTTGGGATCTACTTATTTAATTCTGCAGTAGTGCTTTTATGTATTCCTGGTGACTTGAATGATGAATGATGAATGATGATGTACAGTCCAGATATTAATTAGAAATACATGGTCTTAGCGAGACAGAAAGAATTGATCTTTCATCTAATCCAATTCAGGGTCTGTAAGAGCATAGTAAAAACTCTCTCTTCAACCGTTCTGTCATGTGCCTAACAATTCCTACCATTCTGCTAGTACTTGTAATCACTCTGTTCAAATTCATATACTCCATCATTTGGGTACCATTCAAAATTCAGCTGCATTTCAAGCGACAAGGAATTGAAGGCCCTCGGTACCATCCATTATATGGAAACTCTGAGGAGATCAAAAGGCACCATACTGAAGCGGCTTCAAAACCAATTTCATTCAACCATGACATCTTGCACCGTGTGGCGCCTTTCTACAAGAAGTGGTCAGCCATGTATGGAAGAACATTCTTGTTCTGGTTTGGTCCTACACCGCGTCTAACTCTGGCCGATCCAGACATGATTAAGGAGCTTATGCTAAACCATACTGATTGTGTCGATAAGCTCCCATTTACCCCAGTTTCTAGGCAGCTCTTTGGACAGGGACTCGTGGGATTGTTTGGTAAAAAGTGGGCCGTCCGCAGAAGGATAAGCAACAAGGCCTTCAACATGGAGAGGGTTAAGGTGATTTCCATCCCTCTTTTATGCCCTTTTCAATTTGTTTTTTCATTGAATCAGCCTAATAGATGCCCCATTTAGGATTTTAAGATGCCTGTTTCTTTTTTCTATCTTCCCTTCTTTTTGTTCTGAATTATTACTCTTTCTTTCTTGTTGACCTTTAATTTTTGTCCATTTTTACCTTAAACTACAATTATTGATAGAAAAAAAAAGACTCAATTGCACATAAGCAACAAAGCATCCCAATATCAGCTTATCAATTTATTTGTCAATTTTCTGAAACTTTCCTTCCATTTTTAGGAGCACACTCATATGACGGAATTCCCTTATCTTAGCCATTCTTAAGTACTGCCGAATCTAGTTAGAATTGGGACACAAGTTTGACCAGAAACCTTCAATGGCTCTAGTTTTCCTCTCGGTTAACATCAAGTTCCTAAAAGCTTTCATACTAGCAAATGCAGATACAATTTAGATAACTAATCATATTCAATTAATTGGATTATGTATACATAGGGAGGGTTGGAGTTGGGGGGGGGGAGACATTGTAACCCACACCATTGTATATTTCCCTTTATTGGTTTTTGTTTACAATTTGGAGTTGATAACCTTTAAGAGTTAAGTGCATGGTTTTCAGGATTGGGTGCCTGACATCGCAGGTATTACCATGAAGTTACTAAGGAAGTGGGAAGAACAAAGAGGAGGAAGAGATGAATTTGAATTGGATGTACACAAAGAACTTCATGATCTCTCAGCTGAAATAATTTCTATAACAGCTTTTGGGAGCAGCTTTGAAGAAGGGAAGCGTATTTTTGAGTTGCAAGACCAGCAGATCAGCTTTACTTTTCAGGCTATGAGAAGCATCTATATCCCTGGATTGAGGTGATCTACTTTCTTATGAATCGTGGAAATGCCTAAAGATAAGCTTAGATCCACGTGGTGTTTTTCGTAGCCATGCTACCATTAATTTTGTCCGCCACATTTAGGTGTAGGGAAATTTTTGTTACATGTGCTTCTGTTGTTCTGATTCTGATCCATTATCTCTATTAGCGGAATCTTTCATGGAAAAATCTAAGGATTTATGCACTGCATAGACCTTCGACTTTGAGCTTGCAGATCTGTTCAAGTGCACAAGCCACTTTTATATGTGACTTGAAGTGCCTGACACAAGTTTGCTTCGTTGGTAATGACTAGTCTATTCCATGTTTGTGAATCTCCCAAAATGGAATTAAATGCAGGTTTCTCCCAACAAAGAGTAACAGGATCAGGGAAAAGCTAGAGAAGGAAACTCGCGACTCAATTAGGAAACTGATTGAGACAAACAAGAATGAAGGACAAAAGTCGAAAATTTTGCTTCGTCTGTTAATGTCTGCCAATAAGAATTTTGATGACAAAGAAGAGGGATTAGATGTGGAAGAAGTCATTGACGAATGCAAGACATTCTACTTTGCCGGAAAGGAAACAACTGCAAACCTCTTGACTTGGGCGCTTCTTCTTCTAGCACTCCATCAAGAATGGCAAGATAAGGCACGAGAAGAAGTTTTTAGAGTTTGCAAAGGCAGTTTGCTTCCAAATGCTGAGAACATGGATGACTTAAAACTTGTAAGTTTCAATTTTTAGTTAATTGGATGTTTTGGGTTCACTGGTAGTACAGATATTCTGATTATCCACTGGATAGGATTCAAACAATGTTTGGCCTTCAAAGTAAAAACTTCTCCAAACAATGACGATGCTTGTGAACTCCTGATAGAACTGCTCAAAATAGCAATGCCTTGCGTGGAATCAGAATCAGATGAAATAGAAAGATGGAAGGATGCCAACTTCTAACTTTTAACAGCTGCAAATTCTGTTCTTATATAATGGTGAATTCAGTGGATTTCTCATGCTAAAATCCCGTTTTCTACTTGTAGCCGGACTGCTGTTTACCGTAATAATCACAATCTTCTCCATGTTTAACTTTTTTTTTTTCTTCTAACAGCTTACCATGATCATAAATGAAACGCTTCGGCTCTACTCACCAATAGCCCAACAGACGCGGAGAACATCCAAGAGCATCAAGCTGGGAAAGCTAGATATTCCTGCTAAAACAGAGTTCTATTTAGCACTCACTGCAGTCCATCATGACCCGGAAATATGGGGAGAAGACGCCAATGAATTTAATCCTCTTAGGTTCACTGAGCCTAAAAGGCATCTAGGCTCATATTTTCCGTTCGGTTTAGGGCCCAGAATTTGTGTGGGCCAAAATTTAGCAATGGTTGAAGCAAAAATTATCTTAGCCATGATTGTCAAACAATTTTCCTTCAGGGTGTCACCTTCATATGTTCATGCTCCAATCATGTACCTCGCCGTGCAGCCTCAGTATGGTGCTCCCATCCTGTTCAGGACCGTCTCAGCCTGAATACTAGTGCAAGAAGGGAAGGGAAGGAGAGATTATTTGCCAATTTGAAAAGCATAAAAATTATCACCATTACACTTTGAATAGCTATTCAAATATGTGGTTCGGCCAAGCTGTCAAAGACTCTATTTGCTGCTAGTGCAATTGGAAATGGGCTAATTTTCCTTCATCCTCGTGTTCTTAGTTTTCATCAATATGTTAGGACAACAAAGGGCCGAGAGAAAGGGAAATCTTGAAAGCACAATGCTTTGTTGCTGGAGTTCTGGTGGCCTCATAAAAGATTTTGGATGACAAGCTAGAAAATACTCCGCTCACAACACCTTAGCTTGAGTAGAACCAATTTACGGTACAATAGAGGGTCAGCTTGATCACGAGCTAGAATCTGTTGTAGTTTTACTGTTCTTAATCTGCTTCAACTTTACTCTTTAGGAAACACATGTACACTCAGAGTAATAATGAGTGAAATTACCAAGCTGTTCACCAAGCATTGGATCTACAAAGACAGAGTCTATGCAGGTGTTTGCCTGTGTGAGAAATCTTGTGCTTTGTTTATTAAAGCCCAGCATACTAATACAGTAGGATTATGTTCCAATACAATATCCATTTCCCTTTCCCCTAAGTTATTAAAGGATGTACTCAATAAAAATAGATTGACAAAGGTGTGAATTTTCGTTCCAACGAAGTTGTGTTATTATTGCTCATGTTCTTGAGATGGACACATTAAATTACTTGGAGATTCGCACAAATTTGTCTGAGAGGGAAAAAAAAACTCGAAAGACTATGTCAATAAATTTTGGGTTGAATCATTGATATTTGATACAAGCAAAAAATCACATGCCAATAACTCCATTTGCCACATTACATGTCAGAATTCGAAGGTTTGGCGACCAAACTTGGAAGTTGCACCAGCAAAGTTAGAAGGCGAGAGCAAATGTCTTATTCTTTGTCACAGAAGGCAAAAAAAGAAAGCAAAATAAAACCGAACTTATGGCTGTTGTCTAATGGAATATCCTTTTCCCAAGGAAATGGGAGTACCAAACCCTGAAAATTTCGAAAGCCAAGCACCAAACTTTCTAGCTTGCCACGAGATTCAAACGTGTTCCTACCAGAAATAACAAAAACCGGATTCGCATGAGCTCCAAAAATTCTTTCCCTTCTTCCCTTCCCTAGGACCAAAAAAATTGCAAAACCATCTAACTCGGCCCCCATCATTGGGAGCAATATCCGAACAAGTTTTACCGACCCGTTCTGTCGTTTGACGAAAATGACAACTTCATCCCCAATCGCTTCTTAAAACGACATCCAATATACGTTTAAACGAAAGTGTTAAGACGATACATCCACTAAATTCGGCCGCGCATGTCCATGCATGCAGCCAAGCATAGTCCCCCATGTTTGTTTGTTGCCATTTAGTAGAAGTTTGGAAAAAATGAGCAAAATAGTTTCCCAACCTTAATACCAAAAGGATGGTTGGACAAGCATACCCCTACACAACTCAAACTGGCAAGGCATTACTCCACATGATCTCTTGCAATGACAAGTCTCGTATTCTATCAGCAGCACTGCAACCCTTTTAAGCACTGACCTATCAAAGTCAGATTTGACGAACCCAAGTTGCCCAACCCCTTTGTGGATTCAAACTTGCAATATGATTCGTCAAAGGGGGCTATAAGAGGACGCAACCTTTATATTTGCTCCACAAAATCATTTAACAAGTTCAAAGTAAACAAAAGCAAATATGTTACTTGTAGCTTTATCCATAACTTGCAAATATTTGTGTTTGGATGTAAGATTATCTGAACATATTTTTATAGTAATATTGTAACACTTTTGCGATGTAATATTTATGAGATAATAAGGTTAATTGAAAAAAAAAAGTGGTTAAACAAACGTGTTTAAGATGCAACTAAAATTTTTTTTGCATAATATAGAAAATCTAATCACGTTATTTGACTTTTCCCTAAATCTTGGATGAATTTTTTTTTTATTTCCTTTGCTCATATTTGCCAGATTTATTGAGGGGCAGGATAATTTGGATTTTCATTTTAACCTCAATTAAATTGGTCATGTGGAAAATACAAAACTTAACTTTTTGAATGATACATCAAATCAAAGATTAATTTTAGGTTTGAAAGATGAACTAAACTATTCGAAATTTAAATTGAGATAATAACTCATTCGAGTTTATTTCGATAACTAAATAAGTCAATAATGAATAACATTTTGTATTGTCTACAATTTCAAACTTAGTTCATTCTTTGCTTAATTAGCAATAAGTTTGAAACTTGCACGAACAAAATTCAAGATACTTGAGTTTAGTTTGATAAAAACTTGTTCGATTTCGACTTTATAAATAAACAGGCAATGCTTAAACATGATTTCAAATTTATATAAAAAAATTCCTTGAGTTGTTTGATTTGATTTGATTAAACTCATTTATACTTCTAATTAATTTGCAAATGATATTTGCACTACAAAATTACCCTTTGCACTTCACATTCTTTCTGTACTAAAATGTTATGGTAGAATTTCAAGAGCTATTTTTGGAGTACAATTATCACTTGTCTTAAATTGATAGAATTAATAGTTGCAACTTGATAATGTGTTCGAATAAAAAATGTTAGAGGACTACTTTGGTCATTTCACCAAGAACTTTTCAATTTCTTTTGAAACTATTATGCCTTTCCCAAAATACATTAATTAACTGAAATCCCATTTCCCGTATTTCCTGCTCATATCTTAGGGTTACTGGGGGGGCGTTGGTTTCAGTAGCTAATTTAAGCTCAAACCCCAAAATCCCATCCGAAGCTTCTCGATTTGTATCCTTTGGGCAAACTCAGCAGCCACCAGACCTTCCCCCATCCCCTTCCCCAGATATTGACGAAAGCAAATCAAGGAATTTAAATCACGACGGCTTTTCATGTATAAGACTATTTCTTCAAAGGTTTTATTGGCAGAGATCCTTTTATTGTAAATTATAGTGATAAGGACAACTGGGTTTTCTGGGAATAGCTTCTTTGTTCACAAAAAACTGAAAAGGTACGATTTTTATGCCCTTTTGATTTGTTTTGAAATCAGTTAATCAATGAGGGATTATTTTAAAGCTTTTGACTTTTTGGTTTTGAAATTAATGTTGTTATTTGTATTTCTAAGATGGGATTGCGTTGATGTATCTGGTCTTAGTTTTTTTTTGAATGATTTTGAATTGGTGTTGTTGGATGGGTTGTTTATTGGTTTAGAATAAAAAATTTATGACATACGTGATTTGTGAATAGAAGATTGCTATGTGGAGAATTTAGGATTATTTAGAATAGGGGCTGCAGGACTTATTTGGAGCTTCAGTCTTTTTTTTTTTGGGTGTGTGTGGGGGGGGGGGGGGGGGGAGTGGTTCCAGGAAAAATGGCCTGTATGCAGCTCTTGATAGTTCAATTTTAAAAAGAATTTATGTTTTCATTTTCTTGCCCACCTACTTGGGCTGGCTTTTAGGTTGTTAGGAAGTTGTGTGATGAGCGATCTTAGTTCACCTCCATCCATGTTAATGCAGGAAAGGGAATGGTAGTAATAAATTTGAAACAGTAACTTTATCAGATAACAAGAATCTTTCCATTTTTTTTGTTTTGGAAGTTATTTTCGTCTGACAGGATTGTGGATCTCGTTGGCTTTACTGATAATTTTATTTTCATTTCAGGAAGGGTTTTTGTGGAATCAGATTCACCCTCTGTAGATAGATGTAAATATAGTTATGAGATTATCTTTTCAGACGTGTTCTACTGGTGGTGTTGTCTCTACTAAACTGCTGAAAGTAAATCTTCTTTGTTGGCAAGGCCAAGAAGATGCCATCTAATTCTTTCTCAAGACTTATTGTTGCTTGCCGGCAAGGAGTGCAGAGATCAATTTCTTCACAAGGAGGTGGGTTACAAGACTTAGTAGAGCTCCCTATCAGCCAAACCAAATTACTGTTTGGTGGGGCTTCTGGATCAATCAGTGACCTGCATGGTCTCGTACGCCCTGGCACTCTTGCTGCTGCTCAAGCAAATTTGCATGTAGCCAACCGAAGAAAGAATCTTTCCTTTGCTGGAGCATTTTCACGTGCACTTTCTCTTCCATCTGTATCAGGACCTTCAATCCAAGTTTGCAGTTATCATATTGATCAGCTGCTCGCTGAGCCTGCTGAAGTTTCTTTGGCTCACAATTCTCAGAAGGGACCCATGGCTTTATCTTGTTGCAGAGCTTCTCTTGTCAATTCTGCTTTAAGTGATGTGACACTTAGGCTTGTTCAACCTGCTGTCTCAGCCAACAATTCTTTTGCTTCTTGCAACAGTAGAAATATGGAGATTTGTAGGAATACTCGCATGAGTTTGAGAAATAAAGAGCAGCCCAATAGCTTCTTGGTTTATGGATATTTCATATACAACGTGGCAAAGAGGAGGGGAACGTTGAGTCCCTACCAGGAATTTGGATTAAGGTTTTTTCACACTTCATCACCAGCATGTTCCTCTGCTGGCACCGCTCCTGATGTGTCCTTTGATAGCTCTCTGCGTGATGAACAGCTTTCAAGTTCTGCTGATTCTTATACAGAGTATGTTCTCTCTAGTTTGTCTTTCTTTTTATGTTTAATGTCAAACTTAGTATCGAGAAATGGAAGGTTCAAAGCCCTAGTATGGCCTGATCTAGCCTACTATGTATTGTTTGGCTTGCAGAAGATTTATGTGTGTCTTAGACGATATAGCATGTGAAAGTGGGAAAATAAGCAAAGACACTTGTTTAAATGCCTATATTAGTCAAGGGCCAAAATGTATTGATAATACAAAATCACTTTTTGTGTCATCAGTCTCACTCTCTCTCTCTATCTCTCTTGACGGGATAAATACATGTGCTGGCAAGTTTCAAATCTCATGAGGTTATGTCTCTCTTGATGATATTTATTGCAGGAAGATCCCAACAGACAGATCTTTAAAGCTAAAATCAGGATCATGTTACCTGCCTCATCCTGACAAAGAAGAAACTGGTGGAGAGGATGCCCATTTTATATGCACAGATGAGCAGGCAATTGGTGTTGCTGATGGTGTAGGTGGATGGGCAGAGCTAGGTGTTGATGCTGGGCTATATGCACGTGAACTTATGTCAAATTCAGTAACAGCAATTGAGGACGAACCAAAAGGTTCAGTTGACCCCGCTAGGGTCCTGGAGAAAGCTTACATGAGCACAAAAGCGAGAGGGTCTTCCACTGCATGTATCGTTGCCCTTACAGATCAGGTATCTATACTTTTTAGTTAAATAGTTACTTATTTGTGTCTGATCTATTACTGAAGCTAAGCTTAGATGTGATGCTGTAAACTTTGGCCTATGTGATTCAAGTCTTGTTAAGATTGACTAGTACAGTACTTCATTTATCTAGATTCCCCCATCACATTTTGGATCATGTTGTCTTTCTGATTTTCCTCCATATGCAGGGTCTGCATGCCATTAATCTAGGGGACAGTGGATTTATGGTGGTTAGGGATGGGTGCACTGTTTTTAGATCTCCTGTCCAACAGCATGATTTCAATTTCACATACCAACTAGAGAGTGGAAATGCTGGTGATTTGCCTAGCTCTGGACAGGTAAATAGATGCTGTGAAGGTCCTAGTTGTTAACTAATCTGACTGACTTTACTCTTCAACTGGTAAAGAGAGTGTGTGTGTGTGTGTATTTTTTAAGCTAATCATCTGTTGGAACATGTTGAGGAAAGCAATGATCGGGTTTAACAAAGTTATCTTGAGAGGCTTAAAGTGGTGCTACTCTACTCTGCTGTAGGATGTGGGTGTATATTTTATCTTACAGACTGCACATAAGCTTAGCTTGCCCTTGGTTATGAATTAAGAGCTACGCGATGGCTTGTCATGTGCTTGCTTGATTAAGGCACTGTAACTGCATGATTGTTAAATTGTTAATCTTGTCTGTGTATTACATTTGTTTAGTTTATATTTTGTCTAATACAATGACTAATCATTTTAACATACCAGAAAAGAATTGGTCTTTTTCCAAAGCCACTCATACAGACTACAGATTTCATGGACATCTAGTCATTATATATCCTGTAAGATTTAGTTGTTCAATAATTTAAGGTGTTATTTAAATTACTTATGCCTTACATTCTGTTTGGTGGAGGTGTTACAATCTTAACACTATTGGTATTTTATGCCTAGACTGAATGGTCATCCTTTTGATGCAGGTCTTTACAATCCCTGTTGCTCCTGGTGATGTAATAGTTGCTGGTACTGATGGGCTTTTCGACAATTTGTATAACAATGACATAACAGCAGTGGTTGTTCATGCTGTTAGAGCTGGATTAGGACCTCAGGTGACAGCTCAGAAGATAGCAGCATTGGCCCGGCAGCGAGCACAAGATAAGAACAGGCAGACCCCTTTCTCTTCTGCAGCACAAGATGCTGGGTTTCGCTATTATGGTGGAAAACTAGATGACATCACTGTAGTAGTTTCTTACATAACCAGCGACAATAATGTACGAATCCTCTCTCTTTCTGTCTCCCTCTCTCTTTGTCTGTGTGTGTTTGTGTGCACATGCTTTCCAGATCACTCAGTTAAATACTCGGCCTCACTGAAAGGTGCTTGGTACACAATTCGTGGTCATAGTATTGTCACAGAAATGGTGTTGTTTCTCCGGCTCTTGCTTCTATGCTTGTTGTGCCTTGAGCATTCTCTCCTGTAAATGGAGTCATATGCATTTGTAGCTGCTGCTAACGTCTACCTTTTGATGATATGTAGAGAGGTCTGCAGTTTTCTTCTAGAAGTCAACAAAAATAGTGTCTTTTTCCTATGTGACGTGAAACTGTGACTTATTTTTGATAAATACAATAGTTTCTAGACTTTCGCTTGTTCCTTGGTCTGCCAGAGAACTGTCACCATGACATGGTCACACTGACATACCATTCAGTATATTGTTCATCGTTTTTCGCATAAATGAGTGCAGTTGTATGTTTGTACTCTTGAGGATAAAATATCTGATTAAGGTGCCCATATGCTGTGCAGGAAAAGACTTCAGCACGTGGATCTAGTTAGTGAAGTTTTGGATTTATATGGAGCTATCAATTTACCAACTACATGGCAGTGTCTGGAGCGCAGTGAGCATAGCAGAAGCCGTTGTGCAGCTTATACTTGTTTGTTATCTGATGTATGCTGCTCCTATGCACCATCTTGTACTATTTGTGTACATAGTGATTTTGACATTGTTTGCCTTTCTGCTATGTATTGAGGGAAAGCGGCATTAAACTGCTTTCTTCTGCGTAAGAGGAAGGTTGTAGAAAGTAGTATTGAATGGAGAGCATATGAAAGTGCATGCAGGTGCTTGTCTGGACATCTTTTGAAAACCTGTAGGACCAGGATACGTACGCCGTATAAATGATGAATATCATTTTAGTTGTGATATATGTTAGGAGCCGAATTTTACTCCCTCTCTTGATGAATTTGATAGATAGTCTGTCTACAACAAAGGCAAATTGAGTTTTTATTCATGCAACTGTGTACCAAAGCTTTTAGATGGCTGGCGCATATAGCTGGTTTTAAATGTAAATACTTGTTAATCTCGTGTTTATGTTTTGTATGTACTGGAAAGAGAGGGGGAATTACGCTTGCAGCTCAAGTGTAGCTTGGTCTCGTGTCCAATTTAAGCGGAACCAAAGATGTTATATAGCTGTAAATTTCTTGAATACCAATTCATCTCGGAGGGATGGTTTAATTCGATTTATGGTCTTTGATTCGAGTATCGTTCATCTAGCTGTGCGGATGGATTGCTCGCATATTGTTATCGTGTGAATGAGAAAATGTAGATGGTGGAGATCTGCTGAATAACCTGCAGCTATTGCTATTCAGCTTTTTGTTGCGAGCGGCTCTTTTCAAGATGAAATTCACATGCCAACTCAACTAGATTTTTTTTTATTCTTTGTTATCGTTATTTTATTTATATTATTCCACTTTATTCCGATCTAAGAGGGAGGTCCAATCGGTCTATGAGAAAATGATGGGAACTGAATCACTATCGAATTAGACGGGTATATAGAATTTTTTAAAGAAAACACATAACATGATAATTGGTAGGAGGCAAGATTTGAACTCTTCAACTCTTTGATTTTCCATCCCACCAAGCCTCGTTGATTATCAACTCAACTAGTTTTTTTTTTTTTTTTTTGGGTCAAAGGTCAACTTCTATATAATCAACTCAACTGGTTAACGACACAGAAACATGCAAATCACTGGAACGGTGAAACTGTGATGGCTGAGCTGGTCCTCCTCATGCTCAGCCAATCCTGATTTCTGAATTTCTAATGTAGCTTGTACTAGTAATAACTGACCAGATCAGAGTCAACTGCAGCGTGTGAAGGAGTAGGTAGCACTTGCAAGCTTGCTCAGTCTGCACTGGCATTAACAATTACCTTCTATTATTGGGCATTAGTCAACCATTTCCGGTCACAAATCTCAAATCCCACCTCATATCCATCGGTCGTGCATGCCACCATTAAGAAGGTTTAATTTAGAGTTTAGACCATTAGGAATAAGAAAATCAGACGCGGGCCAAACAGAAGAAAGAGAGAGGGGGCCTAAAATAAAAAAAGGAATAGACAGAACAGAACATTGTCCCCATTTTCTTTGTTCGGTACTTGTTTCCTCCTTTGCGTCCACACGTAGCCAGCCCATTTCTCTAACTATTGAGTACCAAACATCTCCTTCCAGAAAAGGACTAGAACCCCACGAAGAAAGAAAATACGCCAGAGAAAGAAAAACGAATTGTATTTGACTTCCCAAATTTTGTTTTTATTCTCCATAACTAGAGTGAAGTGGTCTTCACTTAATGCTACAGAAAAGGAAATAAAAGTCGATTCAGCCTTCTCAGGCTCTGCTTTGGGCCAAGGCGGCGTGATTGATGTTCCATTGTTGTTGAATGTTGAGATGGCGGGTCGAAGAGAAAAGTACGGCCAATCGCTACGCGGATCCAAAATCGCCATAGCAATTGTAATTGGGGTTCTTCTGGGCTGCGTTTTCGCTTTCTTGTTTCCCCAGGGACTCTTCTCCTCCTCGGATCCTCCTACCCGTAATCGCCGGCTTTCTAAATCCTCCCTTCAGGTCCGTCATCATCAATAACTCATTTGTTTTTGTACTTCTCGTTGAAGCGCTTAAATTGCCAGGTATTTTTATGGGTTTTGGCTGGGGGAGGGCACTAGTATCGTAAAAATTGAATCTTTGATGGAATTGCAATCTATGATTTTAGATTAATTATTGATCAATTTGAGCTTTAAAGGTAGTAGTAAAACGTACCTACTGTTATTTCTACACGTCAGATTATAGATTAAGGTTTTTAAAAAAAAAAAAAAAAAAAACAAAGAGCTTTCATCCTTTTTGCTAATCAGCATTTTAGGAAAAATGGGCCAAGGCCTGATATTTTGCCAGCAAATATTGTTTAGCCATCATCGTCTTGGAAGATTATATTTTCTTATATATGAATTATCTTGATGAAGTGCATAATATGATTGCTGTAAGGAGCGATTTTTTGCTTTTGATTTGTTGGTATGATGTTTAAATTTTTTGGGAGGTAAACAACAAAGAAGAGGTTGATTAGATTGATGCTGAAATGAATCTGTTCGCTTAGTTGAGCGGTTTCATTCTCAGGTTGATTCATCTTCATGTGACTCTCCGGAACGGATAAACTTGTTAAAATCAGACATCATGAAATTGTCGGAGAAAAATGCGGAGTTAAAGAAGCAGGTGAGGGAGCTCAAGGAGAAGTTACAGTTGGCTGCACAGGGAAAAGGTCATGCTGAAGAGCAAGTGGTGGCATTGAGCGAACCACGTAAAGCTGGGCCCTTTGGCACTGTGAAGGGATTGAGAACTAACCCTCCTGTCCTCCCCGATGAATCAGTGAATCCAAGGCTAGCAAAGATCTTGGCAGAGGTTGCTGTGAGGAAGGAAGTTATAGTTGCAGTTGCCAATTCGAATGTGAGAGACATGCTTGAGGTTTGGTTCACTAGCATAAAAAAGGCTGGTATACCTAATTATCTGGTTGTTGCACTAGATGATGCGATGGTGGAATTTTGCAAGTCAAATGATGTTCCCGTTTACAAGAGGGACCCAGATAAGAATGTTGATTTGATTGGAAAAACAGGTGGTAATCATGCTGTGTCAGCATTGAAATTCAGGATTTTGAGAGAGTTTCTTCAGCTCGGATACAGTGTTCTTCTTTCTGATGTTGATATAGTATACCTCCAGAACCCATTTGATCATTTTCAGAGAGATTCGGATGTGGAGTCCATGACAGATGGTCATAGTAATATGACTGCTTATGGGTACAATGACGTTTTTGATGAACCCGCAATGGGGTGGGCACGGTATGCACACACGATGAGGATATGGGTGTATAATTCTGGGTTCTTCTTTATGAGGCCCACCATTCCTTCGATTGAGCTCTTGGATCGTGTTGCTGATAGGCTTTCTCAGGAGAAAAATTCTTGGGACCAGGCAGTTTTTAACGAAGAGCTCTTCTTCCCTTCCCATCCAGGGTATGTTGGGCTTCATGCTGCAAAGAGAACCTTGGATTTCTATCTCTTCATGAACAGCAAGGTCCTATTCAAGACCGTGAGGAAAGATGCTGCACTAAAGAAACTGAAGCCAGTCATTGTCCATATAAATTATCACCCAGATAAACTTTCAAGAATGAGAGCTGTAGTTGAGTTCTATGCAAATGGCAAGGCAGATGCCTTGGACCAATTCCCAGATGGTTCTGAATGGTAGTGCTTGCACCTGATAGAAATTAAGTTCTTGCAAAGTTCCATGCAGTGGATCTCATTTTGTGTTTGTTATTTTCTTTTTGCTGGACGCAGGTAATTTTGTACTCACTGCTACTTCTCAGGAGCAACTTGTAATATGAATCTTCATTTTAACCATGATTTTTCTTCTTGAAGTTCCAAGTCATTGCTCCGACTGAGGTCTGGCCATGGTAAACATACTTGTGTTCGGATCGAAGTGTTAACACTAGATTTATTTTTGTTTCGTGAGGAGGTATTTGTTCTGTGATCTACGTACGATCACAACAAACTAAAATTTCGTCGAGGAGGTATTTGCTCTGTGATCTACGTACGATCAAAACAAACTTCTTCTGTACTATGGATTTTTTTATCTGCCCTTTATTCAAGCCTAGAGCCATAGGGTTGGTATTCCTCATTGTTAGGTTAGGGCATTCTGAAGTGCAAATGCCTCACTACTACTATAATGTAGGTTGGGATCACTATCAACGCAGACAATTTCCATTTTTCACTCTCACAAACTACTAAACTGTGGGCTATAGCTCTAGGCTTTTTAGGCCCGGAGCATCTCTTTAGTAAGAAGCGAGAAATGCATTTATTTCCGGACCACAAGAGTTGACATAAATCTGATAGGCTTCTTGGTCATCTTTTAGTTAATTGAACTTGCTTTACCATGTTTTGTAATCAACAATTAATCTTGACGGGGTGAGTTAAAATGTTCTCGTTTGTGTATACAGATTTCAACTCAAATGCAGTCTAAGAAACAAGCACAATAAACCAATACTACATACATTACATGCAAATCAATGCGGATGTGCATGTAATTTGAGTTAAGACAGAGCCCAGAACAGGGTGAAACAATGATGCAAATAGAGAACCTGCTTGCAATTGTTTCAAATGACTAGGCCCTCTATCATGTTAAGAAAGAAGTGTTTACAGAGGGGAACATAATAAGAGCAGATGCAACCACATCGTAGAGAATTTATTCGAGTCGATCTCTCTGTTGGTTTTAAAGGTCGATCGGGGGAGATGTGTGACACCAGGTGGAGTCCTGAGAAGCTACGAGACAATGCCAGGAGCCGTCGTCAACAGAGTCGAAAAAGAGGTAGACATGGGAGCCATCTTTGATGCCGTAATCTTGGAGGGAACGTTCATTTTCATTCATTAAAAAACTCTCAGTTCCATCCACCAGCAAGATGAGGCGATCAAATGGAAGTTGTTCCTGAAATCCGATCTCCTTCTTTAGGTCCGCCACCGTTGCATCATCTTGTATCTCCACGAAGAAGAGTCTTCCGGTCAGTATCTCTACTACCACTCTCATTTGCTAAAAAAGAAAGAGCTTCTGAGCACAACTTCCCTTTTTCTGAGTTGCCAATCCGGGTTTGTTTGGATCTTCAGACAGAGGGAGCAGAGAGAGAGAGCCATGTAGAATAGGGAAGCTGTTCATATGGACTGCATTCTCGATAGTTAGTTTAGAAACATGCCTATAAAATGGGATAGCTAACGAATTTAAACGAGCGTAGCTGTCCCTATATTTGATTTAGTTATTTTCTCTTTTATTGAACGAGTCAAGTCAGATTATAGCAGCAAGTGTGGCTACGTAAATCTTGATTACTTGAAACGGATAACATCTCATCGTGTCAATTAGCAGACAACTTTTCCCTCTTTCTGCGTTCGGAAGATGAAGGCACATTTGAAGCAAATTAGGATGAGTTGCAAAATCTATAACCGATAGGCAAAGTGGTCTTTAGAGTGCAGACTGCAGAGTCCATTTAAACAGTTTCGACTGGTGCCCCCTCCAAAAAAAAAAAAAAAAAATTCCATATGGTGGAGAGCCATCGTTAATATACACAGATTTTGAAGTAGATATAACGCGTAAAAAGGAAATCACCACTCCTCATTTGCACTTCCCCAATTTGGCGTCATTGTCCATAGGAGTTGGGATAAAAAAAACACTGTAATTAATGGGACATGCAAAGCAGCACTATTGTCTTTCAGAACAATCTATCCAGAAGAAACATTAACAAGTTTCAGCCAAATCCTCGAGATCCTGTGAGATACATGTACTGGATATTGGAAGTCATGCTATCACTTTGCATTTACGATATGGCCATAATTTCAGAATCCACAATCTAAAGTTCCATGAAATTGCCTCACCAGTTGATTCACTCTTTTCTGCAGGAGTACAATCCGGTAAAATCACAGCTTTTGCCAATAATATTTAGTAGTCAAAACTTGAAAGATTCTGAGGAGGATTGTCAGAGCCCATCCTCATGGCCCAGCCTGTAGAGTTCACACGAAATTCACTAACAATGAAGTTTGGCAAAAAGTATTGGCACAGCTTCAATTCTAATGCTAGAGTCCTTCTTTTCCCAAAATGACAAGAACACCACTGTGAGGTCAACTTGTAGTGATTAAAAAAAAAAAAAAAACTAGTTAAGAGTGTACCAACAATAATCATGGGGCTAAAGTTACTGATGGATTGCGACTTACCTGTATCCAGATTAATCCCGACTGGCTTGGAGAGCTGATGGCAATTGGCAACTTGATGAGTAACTAGCAGAGAGCAGACTACCAGCTCTACATCCTGGAATAATCAAATTAGGGTTGCAAAAACTGACTCCATCGATAAGAAAGGCAGAGGATGCCAGAAGTTTGAATCAAGACGGAGCTGTTAAGCCCTCCATTTTCATCATACAATGGTACTTTGATGGTGCAACAGCACCAGCTTTTGTACATAAATCCACGACAGCAGGAGCATGACCGTAGTAGTCCCGGCCTTCATTCTTAAGTACTGCCGGATCTTGAAGGCGTCGATACCATACTATGTTTGGTCGAACCAAATCATCTACCCTTGCCTTTCTCCAAAAGTGTTTCCCGCGCCAACCCTCATATTTAAACACACCACAAAGGCGAGCCTTATGGCCTGATGGCCCGACATGAACTTCAGAACAGTGTTCACAGACCTTCGTAGGATAAACCAACAACAGCTTCTCTACTCCAGACCTAACTGTCTCCCAAGCCTTCAGTGTTGCGTTCGCTACAAGCATCATCTCCTTATCTGATAGTGACTCAGCTCCAGCAACAGCACCAAGAATATCGTCCTGACTATAACTATTCAAGTCTAGCATTTTATCATTTACATAAGCTCCCGCCTGCCAGCACAACTCCAAAACTGCTGGGATACGATCAAAATCAAATCTTTGATTATGTTCAATCACATTCTGAAACATGTATTTCAGATGAAATGCCTCTACTGGGACTAATATGTTGTTCAAGCTCCCACTAGTCCACTCATGAACATGAACCTTAGGGCGACGCCTAAAACCACCACAAGTTCGAATCTCATGACCACTTTCTCCAATAAATACTTCTTGACAGTACCTGCAAAGAAACAACTTGAACACATAACCAGGTGTGCAAATGAGCCTGAACAAGCCAAACACAAACACTACAATAAGCTTGGTTTAAACTCCTAACAAGCTTCAAAACTGTGTCTGAGATTTTGTATTATTTTCCAAGTCTAGCTCAAACGAGCTTTCACTGTGCCAACCTCAACACGTAGTAGATCGATTTCAGGTTTCATACATATCAAGTCAAGCTTGCATTGTCTTGTCCAGCTCATAACCCAATGTATAATGGCTTTTACAAAGTGGAACTCTCAACTTGGAATTAAGTATTCCCTGTTTTCCCATTAAAATGTATCCAAAACATGGGAAAAAAAAACAATAAACTGATATAAATCATCTCCAGTGCGTCTGTATAACTAAAAACATTCTTCTCGTTATTAGATTTCATCAAACTAAAAAACGAGAATGATTTTCAAAAACTGGACAATACTAGCATGAATTAAGAAATCAACAAGGCTTATCAAGCTTGTAATATACTGAGATAAGATGGTTCATTGGAAAATGAAAAGGGATGGGGTGGAGGTAAAATTACTTGCACGCCCAAACGGGAACTCTCTGGAGAAGGATGGAAACGCCTCGGTAGAGGGTTGTTCGGGCCTTGAGGACCTCGTTGGCAACAGGAACCATAGCTTTGACTGGATAATCTTTGGCCCGATTCTCAATTCGCTTCAGAATCATTGGCCTTAACTTCTTCAAATCCACCACTTTCGCCTTCGAGCTGTAACATCTGTAGCATCCAATCATGCTATCCAAGATTAGCTTACGATGGTGCCAAAGCTCCAAATATCTCAAACCCATCTTCTAAAGATTGTAAAGATGGTCCCTTTATGGTATTCTTATGCTTAGTGGGTGTACTTTTGGATGCGCAGGCATTGTAGCAGCGTCGAGGCGGAGGAGGAGGCTGGAATCATGGAGGAGGAGCAGAGTGGCAGTCTGGCGGACCAAATCTTAGAAACCGGGTCGGTAATTAGATAGAAGGGTCAGGTCCAGTGTCGAAGCCTTGTCACAAAAATAGAAAATAACCCAACAATCCGAATAAGTGGGATCAAGTCCTTTTTTTTTACCAAAAAAAAAAATTAGATAGATGGGCAGAGTATCTTTGGTTGTGGGCCAGGCCCAAGCCATAATGGGCTTTTACAGTTTCTTTGGCCATCTTTTCTGCTTGTTAAAGTGGCCGGAGATTTTTGAGTATACAGGCAATTGACGGGTTGATATTGAGTTTTCACTTAAATGAATTATATTCAATTCATTCAATTTTAGATTGAATTAATTTTGGATTGGATCATATTGGATCATCTCAAGCCCATGATCCAAATGTGACCTAATATATTAATTAATAGATTTTAATATATAAATTCTCTCAAATATATTTTTACATATAAAAAAATTTTTCACACACATAAACACATTTCACGCGCTAAAACACTTTCACAAATACAAGCACACACTCACTTCTTAAGTTCTTTAGAAATACATTATTTTTATACAATAAAATACACACTAATATACTTTTACAAATACACACATGTACTAACTGTTTAAACTATTTTGGATGAACTCATTATTTTTTATACAAATAAGGATTTTCAAATTGGATAGTGGATATAGCTTTGGTCCAAACTAAGAGACCGAAGTAACAATTTTAGTCCAAATTGGATATAACATGAAAAAATGGTATATCAATATACGATTTTTCAAGTATTGTTACTTGATTTAGCATTAGCTGTACCAAACATATTTCTAGTCCCATAAAAGATCCAATCATGTCTTAATTAAACTGAAATTTTGATGAAAGAGATACAATTCTCAACCAATTAGTTCAAATATCACTATCCAAATCATTTGAAAATTCTTGCGAAAATTAACTTCTCCAGCAAAATTTCTGGATACTTTCTTACTCTTTCACAATTTTTGTTTGTTTTCCAGAAAAAGAAAAGAAAGGAAATGGTAGAAAGAGCGCCTTCTATTTTTATATCTCAATTCAACCAACCTTATAATTAACCCATTGTTTTAGAAGTATTTCATGATGTATATATTATCTCTATTGGAAGATGCGAAGGGTAAAAAGACTTTTATAGTTGTATTATCTCTATTGGAAGATGTGAAACTGTTTGCATTAACACAATTCCTTTCCAATGTATCTGAATCATAATTTCTTTATTTGTTTTTTAAATTTAAGTTAGGTAATGGGTGCCCAACACCAATATCCAAACCGCCCAAAATATATCTGGATTTTTATTGTTCAATTCAAAATTGACCCAACACCCAAATTACCCAACCCAACCTCTCAAATTAGTAGTTAGATTGGATGGGTTGTTAAGTTTTGGGCATAATTGCCAGGTTTATTTGTTACCATTTCTTGCTTTTTTCCTTTGGGGAAATTATCACTTCTTGCTTAGAGCAAAAAATAGGTGAGCAACTTTATCGCTCCTAGCTAGGTGAGTATTTGGTTTAGCCAAGTCTTTTGGGGCGAAGTTATCCATCAAGTTAAATTTTGCTCTAGTTCTTTCTTGTTGTTCCGACAACATCATCAGTTGACACAAAAAAGTATTTTTCCAAATAATTTAGGTTATTTTAGAAAAATTGGCAATGCTTTTCTCCTCATTGAATGGGCCTATTCAAATTGAGATTGTACCCTTGGTTCTCAAACACTAGCTAATAAGGAAGATATACTATTAGGATGTTTGAAATGAATAATAATGAAAATACTTTTATATTAGATGAGACTGTTATATTTTCAAGTCTCTTAATGTAATACAATGTTTAATTATCTTAAAAAGAATCAAGAGCAATTTAGAAAGTTCACACGTAATTCTGATATATTTCAAGTGCTAAATTTCAAATTAATAAAAAACGTACATGTAGAGAATGAGATAGCTTAGCTTTGAAACTTGATTAGGTCCTGCCAAATTATCTAATTCATAGGCTCATAGCAAGATCAAGTAACACTGAAAACGATGTTGATATTAAGTTACCATTCATTAATTAGTAGATCATTTACACAAATATTAGGACATCTCTAAATTCCCCTCTCTAAATGCTAAAAAACAGGGGTAGGGTCAAGCCCCTCTCTCTTCTCTCACCGCTTCTTAAATTCCATTTCTCTTTTAGTGAGGAAGAGAGGAAAAAAAAAAAAAAGAGAAGAGAGAACAGAAATGGATCTACCCCCACAGGGTAGCTCGGATGGTGTGCTCCCCCTCTTTAGGATATGGCCACTTACCTGGCAACCATGGTTCGAGTCTCGTTGTTTACGTTTTCGGTGTGGAGTGGGGCCTCCTCTCCCGGAGCACAGGGGAATTAGTCGGATCCCGTAAGGATTGACTCGGACACCCCCTATGTCGCCAAAAAAAAAAAAAAAAACAGAAAAGGGTCTAATTGTAGCTTGACTAAATTTAATAGGATCCAAATGTAATTAACCTCATTACTAGTTAATCTTCCGAGATCTCGGGGGGTTGGCCGGGTTGGGTCCAAGTCCAATGCTCGCAAATCCCAAAATAGGACTCGCCGGAAATTCCTTAGAACATGCCCCAACCCAATTTAAGAGGTACCATTCTGATTCTATCTAAAATTCCTTGATTGCCAAGCGTCTCTTTCAGTTCTCATCAGAAATCGGATCTTGCCTTCTCTCTGTCCCCGGCCTCCCAACTTAGCTCAAGCATAGGAGAAAACTTCCCCGAGGTTACTCACTTCACTCTGACATTTTTCGTCCGATTCAGTAGAAAAACTGTCCGTTTGATCACGGTAACTTTTACTAATGCTAGCTCTTCTGATTTTCCTACTTACATTTCTGCATTGTACAGTCCACTGAGGGGGTTTTTTTTTTAAATAATTTTATTTTAAATCAATTCTCTCTCGAAATTGTGTGTGCCATAATTTGTTTTCTTTTGGATCTATAATAGTCGCTGTATCTTATGTATATTTCTTTTTCTTATTTTCGATTGACAATATGATGTGGAGTAAATTCCACTTTTTCCCCTTTGGTACCCGAACAAGAATGCTAATGCGGAAGTATTACTTGTTTGTTAATTGTGGGATGACTGGATTGACAACTTGGTACCATTTAATATATTTAAGATTGTTACTTTTCGTGAATTTTGATAATGTGAGAGATATATATATTTTGGTCAGGACGCAAGTTGTAACAGCAGTTTACGTGCCAAAATAGCGAATATTGGTAAGTGGGTGGTATTGAGGTCCACATGATAATAGTGGTGCAGCTAGATTTGAGTTGGATGTTAGTAATAATTTAGGGTATTGAACCGTTTATGGAACAACTCCGAGCAATGCTTAGGAGACAATGATTACTCAAGCAAAGTTTGGTTTGGCAGGAAAAGTGAAACATATTTAAGCACAAGCAAATTGTATCACTAAATTTTAAATATCTATCTTAACTATATATTTGTTGTCTTGGCTTCACTGCAAATGCAAATCATAGTTTTGTTCAGTGGTTTTCCTGATACTTTAGATTTCGTATACTCAATCAACATGTATCTTCAATGTCTCATTCTGTGCTCCACTGTTTGCTTCCTGCCTCTCTTTCTCTCTCTGTGCTGCCTTCTCGGTTTTGTCCTCTCCAATGCTTATCTTGCTTAGTTTATATATTTATGTGTCATTGTCCTTGAATTGCAGGTGATGTACATGTTGGGAATTTGAAGTAGTTATACGTGTCTTATTTGCTACCTCCATCTATGTTTGGAGGTCCTGTTTCTGTTCCTACCAATAGTCCGCATTTACGGAAGTCTGGTAGCAGACCAGTTGTTTATGATCTTGGTGAGAGAAGCATTGAGTTTTGAGTTAACATTCCTCAGTTGAATATGCTGTCCACGTTTCTTATTGCCTAGTGTTACTAATAGGTACAAGTGAGTTAGGAAATAGTGCTGAAGGAGATTTCTTGCTGCCAATAGAGACGAATGAGATGAAGGGTGTTAGCACACCATTGAGCACCGCTGCAATCTTGCCATCTCCTATTCTGCTTTGGAGATTCAAGGTGCCACTTATTAGTGCTATGTGTTGATAGTAACAGCTTATGGTAGGATTTCTTGAAGTCTTCTCAGATCAGCTGAGAAAAATTTTCTGAGTTGCTCTTTCACTGGTTATTTGATTTTGGTTACTTTTTAGAGTACCAAATTTTTTCTGGCATAAATGGTATGTGAAATATTGTTTAGCAATGATGGTTGTCATGAGCATGGATAAGGTATAAAGGTCTTTAAGGGTTTCTAGATAGGAATTGTTATCTGTCAACACAATAGGTATGAGTTTTTATGTTTGTTGGAATAAAAAAGGTACAAGTTTTTAGTCTTTAAACTGTTTTTATTGGCTATATTATTTGTATTGAGATTCTAACAGTATGGATTAGGAGTATAACTTTGTGTTCCATAGCTTATCTCTGCATTTTGCAATCCTTGTTTTTAGTTATCAATTCTTGGTGTCGGCTTCATAATTGTTGTTCCTACAAATATCCAGTTTCAATTGCTTTTACTATATTCTGGTAAGAGTCTAACTTAGTTTGATGATCAGGTAATATTATTTTTCATCTGGGGTTTCATTTGCTGCAAGGTCAGTTTGACATCTTTCTTCCTATCTGAACAGTCTATCTTTTGTCATTACCTGGCATGGAATTGCTGTTTTTAGGGACCCTTGTACTTGTTTGTATGGTAGAATTTGATGAATTTTTTTATTATTGTAGATTGGATGGGATTCGGTCATGAGAATGAGTGCAGACCTCCGGGACTTATTCTTGTATGAGGCTTTTTTGTACTATAATCCTCTTCTTCTTGTGGTAAGTGAATGTTTTCTGGTCTATGGTCTTGGAATTTAGATTTACCTATTACAGTTTCCATGGTTTTGTTATTTCTTTTATTAAACCATGTTAGTTTCATTGATCTCATCATGGCAGACAATGACAGTTTGGCTTTGGGGAGTCAACTTATGGGTTTTTCAGCATTCTAATGTCAATTACGCTAAAATTTTTGACCTCGACCAGAATCATCTCACACATAAAGAAATATGGAAGGTAGAAATATATATACAGTATCCTATTGTGATATTGCTACATGTACTGCAGATTTCTTTTTTCTTGGTTTAGATTATTTCCTCACTGCTGGCATTCCCTCTGCTGTTAGTTGAACGAAACTGTCATTATTTAAGTTGATCAAATTTCGACTTAAAACCTTTGCCTGCTTTTTTAAGCAAAATCATATTTCATTAAGAAAAGAATGAATTTATCTTCTTTTTTTTTTTTCCACAAACGAAATGAATTTATCTTCTTGAAAACCAAAATTTATACATAAATCCATAGTTTTTATGCAGTAAATTCTCAAGAAAGTATTATGTCAATTTGAGATTTAATTATATTTTGTTTGATATTGCAGTGTGCCACCTGGATGACAATCATTGTCCCAACTAGCATGACTTCATATTTATATCTGTACTCTCATGGAGAGGTTGCATTAGCTGCGTTTCAACCAGTGTAATAGATGATTCTTCTCTCAGTAATCACTCTTTGCTTGTAATATTGTAATTACTTTATCTTTTAGATGTGGGGAACCCCTCATCCATACTTTTGCTTATCTTCAAATTAACCTTTGATTTGAGATGTTGCATGAATCAAAAATTTCTGGAGTCGCATTAAGTGAATCATTTGAGGCTTATATTGCGAGCCAGATGATCCCAATTTGCTATAGGACGGAATAATTATTGCTTCTGATAAATTCATAGTGCTTTGTAAATTATATTTTCCAAAGTTTATATATACAAATTTAGTATTGATACTGCTACTGTACTAATGAATCTTCAACCATGGTTGCTGGTCACATCCTTTTTGCTATCTTCTATGTTGTAAAAATAAGCTTGACATTTGTCACTGCAGGTGCTATTATATGCTGCTGTTGCAATGGCCCTTTTGTCTCCCTTTGATCTATTCTTTTTGTCATCACGCTACTTTCTGTTGAGAACTCTTTGGCGAATAGTTTTCCCATTGCAGGCAAGTTTATGATCTTTTAGAATATGGCAGATATCTTGTAGGTATACCAAATGAAAGAATTGTTGATTCTCAGCTCATATACTATGAACTCAACTGAATTTGTAGCGAACTTACCTTGAACTTCTGGAGGTGGATACAGAAGCATGAGAGTTTCTTCATCTCTAATTTTGTGTACATGTATGTGGGCTTTCCAGAATCAATTTGCAAGTGTTACTTCATAATTTGACTAGGAGAAGTAAAATAAAGAACTACAAGAGGAATAAAAGGGGACAAGAAGCAGGGGACATGTCAACTAAAGCTAGTAATGGCTGTTTTTTTGGCATTCAATTTCATGTCTTTATTATAGTACCAAAAGGACATTTCTTTACAGTACTTCTTGTGTTTTGAATACTCCTTGGATCATTTGGATTTAGGGCAAATAATTACTTTTTCTTTGTTGCAACATTTAACTTTTTCTCTAATGCTTTTTACAGCGTATCACATTTTCTCTTGTTTTTATTTAATCTGTGTGCACAGGCAATATCATTTGCTGACTTCTTTTTGGCTGATATATTAACCTCCATGTCAAAGGTATGCAGTATGCACTTTAGTTGCTCTTAAATGTTTCCTGCCCTGATACTGAGTTGATTATCCGTATCCATACTACGGAGAGAGCAATAGTAGTGTTTTACCTTGGTTTGTGGAGTTTCTGGAGGTTGATTCCACATTTGCGTTTCAATTTTTTTGGCTAGCATGCTAATTTGTTTCCAGAGAATGTATTGGGATCTTTTGAGAATTTATGCAATTCTGCATGCATGACCATGCCCAAATGAAGTTAGGGCAAGAGGGTTGTCCTAATGCTGTTTAGATCCATTTTATTATGTCAAGTGGATCTTTTGAACGTAGCTAAATGGGAAAATCTTATCCTAAACTGAGCGAATTGGGAATTCACAGAGATCTGATGTTTAATTGAAATGGCATTATTTGGCTTTTGTTATCTTGATATGAGTTTAGATTTGTCCAAATAAAGCTATGTTTTATAACTTCTGCAGCTATTCTATAAAACTTTATGCAGGTGTTTTCAGATTTGGAGCGTTCAGTTTGTCGGATGGTTCATCGACAGGTCTATTACTCTCTCAATTCTCTTGTTGTTTTTATTATCACTGTTATTCTTTTTCTGAGAGTTAGTAAGATGCACATTTCTATGACTTGTTTTAATTGATGCCTCCTGTGTCTAATTGTTTCTGTATGTTTTCACTTGATTGTTTTGCTATCATGCTTTTTCAATCCTTCTGTGTAATCATGTTATGATCCCTCCATCTTGTTTATGTCAGAGTTAGTTCTTTTTGTGTCAGTTTTTTAGATTACCTGGGATAAGCATTATGTTTGGTTTGCTATGCACTTAGAAGAGTTATCAGATTTTGGGTGGTGTCACTTGGCCACACAAGCAACAAATCAGGTTGTAGAAGTTTTATGGGACTTGTCAAGAATCTTGTGGCAATGCGTGGGGTAATGCAGACTTTTGGATAAGAAGCAGAAAGCTGAGTTGACTAACTCTTCACTCAAGGCCTTCGTAGAGATTATTTTTGGTTTGGAAGTAGCAGACCAAGGTTAATGTAGATTTACTCACCCAGAGTCTAGCCATTTACCTGAAGGGGTCCCAACGAAGTTGTATGGGATATTCATTAAGTATCAGTTGAGGGGAATTGTACTCCATGTTGCAGTTCTGAGAGATTAATTTTCAGAACTTTTATTGGGAAACTATAGTCAGATGTGTCCTTTAGTCCTTGTCATTTCCATTGATTAAGTTGGTAATGAAATTAAGTTGGTACTGCTCAAGATTTTTGTCATGCTTGCTGCCTTGAACTTGTAATGGGTTTTAAACAAAAAATTTTCTTTTTCTGCTGTTTTACAAGTTGGACCGCTTTACCAGTTTATGCAGTACCTGTTTCTCATCTGAAGAATTAGTTGATGCTATGTGCAGGTTGCCACAATTGCATGGTTTGAAGCTGATTCTGTTTGTGGCAGTCATTCTGTTGCAATTCCCATAGTTCTCGTTTTGCCTTACCTTTTTCGTCTCTTTCAATGTCTTCGGCAATATAAAGATACTAAGGAAAAAACTTCCTTGTTCAATGGTAATTCCTGACACATTGCTTTTTCTCTTGTTGTGTTAAACTGTTTGTTGGAGGAAGTGGTGAAAAGATACCATTTTGCATGGTATTTTCTGCAATCGCACAGATTGCTTTTGCATGATTAGAAGTGTTTGAAACCCATGATGTTCTTGTCAAGTTCGAAACAGTCATGAAGTTCTTGTAATGTCTTTTGGGTTCCCTTGCTTGGCTCGGCGAGTTGATGATTTTTACTACTTTCTTATGCTGCAAGGCCATGAATTTGCAAAGTCTGATTTGTTAGGATAGTAGTATCCTATGTCAGTTCTCAGGGTATTTTGCTTTTCTTGGGGTTATTTGACTGATTTATGCAAGACATCTAATTGCTTTTTACTCTTTGCTTATTATGGAAAAAGTACTTGTGCTCTTGGTTGAGAATTGTAAGAAACATGAAAATTTTCATGCGGAACAATGCAGTAAATTTTGTGTATCTGCTTCCTTATTCACTCCCTTTTATCACCTTTACTTCCTTAGTAAATAGTGCATTTGTTATTTCAGGAAGTTATTACAATATTCAAATGCTTAACTTGGCGCCTATTTTCTGTCAATTTGTATTTTTGGAACAAGTCCGTGCGAGGATGAAGATGTTTTGTTAAGAAAATGTAATCCTTCCTTGCTTCATTATCATGTATTAAATCATTACCCTTCCTAATGGTTTTCAGCTTTAAAGTATTCGACGGCAGTACCAGTAATCTTTGTTTCAGCCCTCAAGTATCACGTCTTTCCTGATAAGTGGATGAATGTATACCGACCTCTATGGCTTCTTTCTGGTGTTTTAAACTCTTTGTATTCTTTTTACTGGGACGTGACCCGAGATTGGGACTTGAGGTATGCAGCGCTTTCTGCTTCCAGTACTGACATTTAAAATTCTAATCTAGTTTGTGTCTGTGTGCATGCGTGCATGCGTATGTGTGTGTGTGTGTGTGTCTGTCTATGTAGTGTATATACATCCTGTTGTGAACTTATTATTCACTACGCACATGGTGCATGGGCATGTGTCAACTTTGAGTGAAATTGCTTAGTTTGGAAGCAAGATTTATGAAGTTTTTCACCTAAGATTTGATGTACCAAATTCTTGATGCGAATGAAAGAACATTAATTACCGCTAGATAGTTACCGTTCAGTTCGTGACACAAGTGCATTGCATCTCTGGTTTAGGCCATCTAAATCAATTGTATCTTTTAACAGTAATCTACCTTTTTGTTCTCTGCAGTTCTTTCACTCGGATTTTCATGTTCAGCAAACCCCATCTCATGTCCCACTTGTTATACGGACGGAAATGGGTAAGAAGTTTAGTTCTAATTAGGTTCAACTCTTCTTCTTTTTGTTGACAAGTTCAATGGCGAAAATCAATACGGACCAAGATATAGTTAATGTGTGTGTAAAGAAGTTGGCAAAGCAACTCTTGCCTGCCAGTTTCACGAGGAACTATTATGTGCCTGTTAATGCCACAGGCCCACTGCATCAGCTGATGTGGCCTTCAGTTCCATGAGAATTTGACCTTTTAATGCTGTGGCTTCATTTAAAGTTTCATTTCCAGATGTGAAAGCCAGATTTTTCTGCAGTGTGATGATGGTTCACTACCCTGTTGTCTTCCCTACTTTTTGATAGTAGTGACAAACTGCTTGAAATAGTCTTTATTGGCGCTTATGCATATTAACAGGAATCTATCTATTCCTTCTTGTTATACCTCAGGTATACTTCTGGGTAATTGGAAGCAATCTCATCCTGAGATGCACATGGACATACAAGCTGTCTGCTCATCTCCGCCATAATTACATCACCGTGTTTACAATCACTGCCCTGGAGATTGTTCGCCGTTTCCAATGGGTCTTCTTTCGTGTAGAGAATGAGTGGAACAAAATGAATTCTAAGTCAAATATTGAGCTGTCTATGTCTGAACTGCCAAATGAGGAAGAGAGATTGCTCAACTCTAACGGTCACAATGTATGAGTTTCTGAATAGATCGATCTTTTGCAGCAGTATGAAGATAATCAACACCATCATATTTTGCATGGAAGAGTTCGTCTGTTGCATTCTTTCACGGCCATAAACTCGAGAAATGGATTTTTGTTCATAATATAGCAAGTTTTTGATGATGACAGTTCCTGCAGCTGTACAAAATATATCACTGTTCTTTCGATGATTACAGCAAAGAGGCAGTCTTAGCCATTTTTTAATTCCTGACAGAGACTTGCAACTGTTTTTGTTGTTAAATTTTTTTTTTCTCTGCAACGATAACATTTATATAATCTATTCTAACTTAGATTAGGAAGAGGGGGAGCCAACGGGACTCTGTCGGAGGAAGTCACTTGAAGTGACATCCACAATTAAGTGATAATTATGTGGTGAGAGATATAGAACTTGAATTCTGAAAGAAGCGGTCGTTGTTGGAAAGAACGCTTGAGACTGAAGTCTAAGTGAAACATAATTATTAAGATAGAATTGGATCTACTGATGTTTTAGATGCTAACTACAATTAGCTGTTTCTTTCGTGGTACTTAATGCTTTTTTCTGTTAAGATAAATGATCATCGTCTCAATGCTGTTGACATGTCAGCATCATTTCAGTTATGCTTGGCACTTTAGGCCTGATTTAATGTTTCTTATAGCAGCCAAAAGCCAGCTCTAATCTTTCGGTGCTTGAAATTGCCTACACAGCTCGTCTGGACCATGTTCTCAATAATCGGAATCTACACTTGAGAAGCACAAGAAATAATGGATTCAATCTTTGTATTTTTTTTTTTTTTTGAAATTAGATAGGAAAATTGTTTGTGAACCAATGCACAGAACCCCGCTATAATTCTCGGAAATAAAGTAGATTCAGGATCTAATTGGACAAGCATATGTCAATTGTAAGATGATCATGTTACGAGATTACCGCACGTCAAAGACAAATCAGACGCAGCCTCAATTTGTACCTGTAAACGTGAATGGCTTTCATTCACGCCAACAACTTTATGACTGTTGTTGATGCAAAATTAGTTAGATCGTATAATCACTGATGGTTGGTTGCAGTTTATCAAGTGTTTGTAAGACATTGCCTACCGTACCGGTAAAACTTGCTTCACATCATCACACGTTTCAGTTGGTGGTCCAGTTCTCAGATTCCGCGACTGTTCAGTGGAGTGTGGTATCAGTCCAGTCCAGTCAGGTCAAAAGAAAAACAGCAGAGGAACAGCCACCAGAAGAATTTTAGAATAAATCCAAATGCTCAAGCTTACTAGGAAAGAAGATTGCCAGAGGACCCTCTTTTGTCGTTTGAATATTTCCTTCCTTATCCTGTGAGTCCTCTCCCAACATACATCATATATTATATAAACCCCTCCATTTTGTGGCTTCAGTTGCTTGCTCATCTTTGTCTCAAAGAGTCAAGCCCCACTTTCTTTTGTCTTCTCCTCCTAACCTTTCTTTTTCCCTTCTTGACAATTCATGTTCCAATTACCCAATCTCGCATGTTTGATTGATGGGATCATCACTTGCACTAAAACCACATATTTATTATTTTTCCCAACTGGTTTGTCAAAATTGGAAAACTTGCATGCAATTTCAAGCAACCATACAACTCCATAGAAACTGATTTTCGTGCTACATCAAAATTGTCAAATTTATTCTCATGATTCCACAAACTGCACCATTTCTTGAACAAAGTAAGGTGTAAACTGAAGTATGCCAGAATCTTGAATCCACAGGAGCTAACATATTTTCCCGCCAAATTCTGTTTTCCTTAAATCTTTGATCCCATTGGCGATAGTTCAGCATATGGAGAGGTTTAGTCAAAGGGAAAATGTTTTACTGGGATATAGTCGACAAGGATCCTTTGAGACCTCAACGAAAACATCGGATGGAGACTCGGACATGGATTTCAGTGATGTTTTTGGGGGCCCTCCAAGGCGATTTTCCATTCGAGAAACCAGAAATAGATATAGTTTCTGTGAAGCAAGAGAGGAGTCTGATGAAGATGCAGTTTTGTCAAGAAGTCCATGGCCTGTTTTAGACGAAAAACCAGTTTTTGGTGAAGAAGGTGTCAACAGAAAGTCATATCCAAGTGATGATTTTTATGATGATATTTTCAAAGGTGATGAGGCTAAGTCTCGGAGGACTAGCAGGGACTTCTTTGCTTCTTCCCCCGGTTCCCGGATTTCAAGCCCCTCTAGGCCATTGCCACCCAAAGCTGAGCCTCTTAGCACGTCATACCCTGCTCAATTCAGGTAAAGATTTTATTATCATTTTCGTCGTTTCGATTTTCTTTCTTAAACGATTCTCTAAGGTTTCTTAATTGGATAGGGAGAGGACATTTTAACTGAGAGATTCCTGCACTTTCATAATGACATAGAAGGTGAATTTGTGTTCTCCAGAAGGATTATAGAGCTTGCAAAACTTTAGGATGCTGTTATTTTACATTTCATGGCCTTTCTGAAATGGAAAGGATACGAGGGAGATTTTAGCTAAATATTGCTGCCTTGCCAAGGTGGATTCTTTTTCTTGTGACATGGAAAGGATATTAATCTCTTATTTTTTCTGGACATTTGTCATATTTATTCCTTTCTTCTGGTACTGCTTTACCTGTTTTAATCAGAAAGGTGCCATATTGCAAGTAGCGGGTGGTTAAATTTGTGGTATTTGAACCTTGATCTTCAACTTGTAATAGGTTTTTATCCAATAATTCCTTTGTCATGTTAGTTTGTTTTCCATTTCGTTGCTTTGTTATTCCTACAAGTAGTTACGTTACTGAATCGACCTGAGAAGTCAATTCAAGCATAAATGAACCATTTCTCTGTGCTCCTCCTGTGGCATAATTATCATCTCTACATTACAGTAACTTATATGTTGTGCTAGAAATTCTACGCAGATTGTGCTGGTTATGACTTATGAGATTTACTTTCCTTTTTTTCTTTCCTACGTGTATTGCATCTAATTTGAAGTGCTAATGAAATGTCCCAGCCTTCCAGACAAATTGACAAAAGCAACGGATTTTCCTCTCTTTGGTACCACAAATCGTAGTTCCTATAAGAACAAAGATGGACTGTCAAACGGCACAAGCTATAAAAACAAAGATGAACACACTTCTCTTTCTAGATTTGCAAACCAAGCAACAGAGGTACAGGACGAGGCAAGAAAAGATCGCCCAGTTTACCGTCAAAGCCCCCTATCACAAGAAGCTTCTCATACTGGTGAGAATTGTCATGAAACCAAATCCATTGAAAAAGACATGGGAGCCAAGTTAAAATATAAAACACAAGGCAAGGAAGTTCCTCTTAATAGTGGCCAGTTTCACTTCTCCATATACAAATGGGCAGGCAGCGGAGTACCTCTATTGATACCGCTTGGGGGAAGGAGTAAATCGAGATATAAAGAAAATTTTAAGACTGAGAGATGTTCCAGTTCTAATGGAAGGATTGAAAGTGATATTATTGGTAGGCATTTACCAACCGTGGAAGAGCACATTATATCTATAGATACGAAATCTTTGACCTTGAAAATAGATAATGAAAAGCATGATGACAGTAGCAATGACAAGAAGATAGATTCCTGCAGTCAAGTTGAAGAAACACATCTGAAAGTTCCAGAACCAAAACTCTTCGAAAGTGAAGGAACTGTTGCTCAACTTGATGACAATATCACAAGGAAGAAAACAGAAGAAGAATCTCTTTCAAAGAATGAAACTAACGTGTATGCAAAAATTGAAAAAGAATTTTCTACCAATAAAGGGCAAACTCCAAAGGCTCACACAAAATCCCTGCATGAACTGCTCAAGGATGAGAACGGGGAACAAGGTAATCTGTACTGCACATCAAGCTTCTACTTCATCTCTATGCTACTTTATATTGATTATATTTAACTTCGTGTATGCATTGCCACTAAAGGAAATGAAAACAGCTTCTACATCAAGACCACAAATGTAGCCAGTAATAATGTCAATGTCAGAACTAGTCCAAAGAAAACTGATGCAAGAAGCACCAGTGGCAACAGATCAGAGATGAC
Source organism: Coffea eugenioides (assembly GCF_003713205.1). Taxonomy (NCBI): domain Eukaryota; kingdom Viridiplantae; phylum Streptophyta; class Magnoliopsida; order Gentianales; family Rubiaceae; genus Coffea; species Coffea eugenioides. The sequence goes on from NC_040044.1 coordinate 2,525,012, forward strand.
TAATGCTAAGAAATGTTCAGCCACAAATTCAGGAGATGCCATTGGTGGAACTAGAGTTAAAGGAAAAGTGAAGGAGTTTGTAAAGATCTTCAACCAGGAAACTACAGCACAATCTAATGCCAAGTTTGACAGCAAGGGCTCTAGGTGGCAGGGACTGGAAATCAACAGGTCTGAAAATGGGATGAGCACTGCAGTCAAAACAGATGAGAACGTGCATAAGCTGGATAACATGGCAGACGCTTCCAGCAGGGTACTTTATAGCATCCATTATTTGTTAAAGCTTCTATTTGTATAACCTCATAGGAAGTCATTTTTTCCTGAAGACAGTGGAATTTCTTGAATCACATCTTTTCATCTTGCAGGTGGATGCTAACTTCAACAAGAATAAAGTGAATCAAGAATCACACTTCAAGAGCTCGGTTCACAAACCTAGTGATCCATCTACTAATGAGAGCAATTCTTCAAATTTTTCTGGTTAGCTATCTCAGCATAGTCTTATGGCGGTAGCTTTTCATTCTCTTCAAATATATTTCTTTTTGCAACTCTGTTGGTGTTGTTTATTTTCATAGTGTACCCAAATATAGTCCTCGAATTTTTCTGATATTTTTCCTTCTTTTCCCAGATTCACTTCCCAAGGATTATGACAACAATGTTGAAAACAAAGATGACTCCTTCTTCCTGGTATGTACTTGATTCTTCGTTATGTGTCAAAAGATAATGATGCTGGATATCTTTGTATATATCTGTCTTAGGATGTTTGAGTACGACACTGGATTGCTGTTGTTCAATCATAGTAGAAATTAATGGAATAAACTTCATGCCCTGCAGGCTGTTAGGTTAGAGAGTAAATTTATCCACATTACGGTATTAAGAGCAATTATGTTGTTAAAGTGTTGAATGATGCATGGACTTTCTAATAGCTAGTCATATTACACTCGTTGTCAGGTTGAAGACCTAACTCATGATGAGGAGAAAGATTTACAAACTAGTGGACTTTCTGCAGAAATCCAAGTGAGTTTGTTTTATTCATAATGACTTTCAAAATTCTTAACCTGCTGTTTTGATATCCCTACGTCTGGATGCAGGCTTCAAATGCTAAAATTCAACAATGGTCAAGTGGAAGGAAAGGAAATATTCGCTCACTGCTGTCAACATTACAACTTGTAAGATCTCTCTCTCTCTCTCTCTCTGAAGTTTTAATGTTTGTCTAAGATAAATGACTTTCGAATTGTTTTGTATCCTCGACACAGTTCCTATTGAACTGTTGTTGTACTCTCATCTTTGTATTGGAGCCTGCAGAGTTAGTAATTGGAAATTAATTATTGGAAAGCTCCATTTGTCACATTCACAGTTTATGGGACTTTTTTTTTTTCGGAATGCGTTTTAGGTTTCAACATCTTTAACAAATTTGCCGAAACTGTGATACATAGTTTATTATGCATTTGCCAAAGCTCAAAAATTCTGGTACATAATTTCTGCATTCTGGTATCCAACACTTGTTGGCATATCTATGTATTATTTCCTGCTTAGGTTCTATAGTGGAAGCATGTTAACCTTCTGACTTTAGACATCTAATTGCTTGGGTTAAACAAAACTTTTGTGTACATCCAAAGTCACTTGATGCTTTCTTTTATCTTTTGGATTTAGAACTGTATACTTGCTCTTCCTCTTCTTTTGAATCTGGTTGCAGTATTACAAGGTGCTTTCTTTTGACTTATTGTGATCTCTTGACAAATGTACAAAATGAAATGGAATGGTTTATTTCTGTGATTAGATAATGAACGCAATTATGTGGATTGATAAGATTCAAGGTTTTGATGTGATGTAATTCACTTATCTTTTCCATATGAAATTGTAAAGTTTTCAGGCTTTCTTTTCCTAAACTATCTTTGAGTTTTTGCATCTGCAAACCTTTATTAGGTTCTTTGGCCAGAGAGTGGGTGGAAGCCTGTGCCTCTGGTTGATTTAATTGATGGAAGTGCAGTTAAGAGAGCGTATCAGAGAGCTTTACTCTGCCTACATCCAGATAAGCTGCAGCAAAAGGGTGCTGCATCTCACCAAAGGTTCATTGCTGAACAAGTTTTTGATATTCTGCAGGTAATCCAATAGCTAGTCAAATGGTTAATCTCTTCAATTAAGTCTTGTTTGAAGGTATAGATGAACCAATTTGTAATCTGTCAAAGGACTACAAGAGGACTTGAATATTTTGAAGTGACTACCTTATACACATCCCCCAGGTTTTTCTCAACGCGTTGCTTAATTTGGGATATATATTCAGCTTATTATGCTGAACTCATTGTTTGCAAATACAGTAGAAGATTTGATTGCTTATCATCAGTAATGTGGGTTGTGAATTTCTCGTCCTTAATAGTCTTGCTAGTTGGTATAAAATAGCCGTGTACTAGATGTAACATGTAAATCCAGTTGTTTACTGAGCAACTTTGATGTTCATTCTGAAGCTCTAAGGAAACCTTAATTCTTGAATGCTAAATCTAGCTCTCTTTTCCTGCAGGAGGCGTGGAATCACTTCAATTCACTTGGTGCGATATGAGTGCTTGCAATATGACATCGAGGAGAATCCAAATTCCCTCACCAGCAAAATGCAAATTTAGTTGTGCATCATTTTTCTTGTGCACAGTTATATCGTTGTTTCCCTACAAGATGTACCATTGTTATCAGGAGTTTTTGAGTAAGCAAAGTAAATGGGAAGAGACTTCTATCAGACACCCGCAGCCTGTGGGCAGTACAATAAAAGCTGTGCCACAAAAGAGTATAGAAAGTGCTTTCACATTTTGCAAAGCTGTTTGAGACTTTTATCCTAGTTTCCTAGGCGCCACAAAAGTGAATCCCGAAGTAAATTCAGCAGATCAGAAGATATGTTCCTTATTTCTTTCAGGGGGATTAGGGAATTTTGACAAGTGAGTTTTTTGGGTGTTTGTCGAAAACTTTCCTGTAATTTATCATAAAAGTTGTAGAAAAAAATTTTGAAGTGTGTAATTTTTTTGGATATTTTAAAGTGTATAGTTTAAAAACCTTGAGAAGTTTTTTGAAATTACTGTAGTTAAAGTTATTAAAAAACTTATAGTAGATAAATTTGATCAAAAACTTGTTTGCCAAACAAGGCCCTAGGCTTGTTTGGATTTCTGCAACACAACTTCCCATAGGCTTGTTGGTTAAAGGGAGGAGAAAGTCAAATTTCAGTCTTGTTTGGAGAGTTATTTTACAAGCATTCCAATCGTGATTACAAAGACGAAAGACATACGTATTTTTTCCTTTAGGGAAAAACACCAATTTAGTCCTCAAACTATTTCATTAAGCCGATTTAGTCCCTTAATATTTTATCGCATGAATTGAGTTCCTTAACTAAAATTCTTATGCCAATTGAAGATCTATACGGTGTCGCCGTCCAAAACACATGTTTCTGTACACAAATCAACGGCGAGGCAGGGGCTTTTTTGGAAGTAAAATGATACGATTTTTTCGGAAGCAAGGCACTAACCATTTTCAACAATACAAAAAATGTTATATTGAAAAAAATGTCAACTAAAAAGGGCCTTGTACTAGCATGAAGCAAATGATTACATGTACATATGCAAAGTGCAAACCTGAAAGATTCACTTATGTTATACTCGAATGCATCTGGTTACCGAAGTGATGATGGCCGGGCGGTAGTGGTGGGAGTGAAGCTTGATGCTCAGAGTAAAAAACTGCTCACCTGGGCTTTGGTTAAAGTTGCTCAGCCTGGGGATCGTGTGATTGCCGTTCATGTTCTTGATAGTAATGAAATTGTGGACCGTGATGGGAAATCATCTCTGCTGTCTCTTGTGAAAGCTTTTGACTCTGTTCTTGCAATTTATGAAGGCTTCTGCAATCTCAGACAGGTGGATCTCAAGCTAAAGATTTGCAGAGGATCATCAATTTGCAAAATTTTAGTTCGTGAAGCAAAATCTTACTCAGCAACTGAGCTTATAATTGGAACTTCAAGGAATCATCATACCATCAGTTCATCAGCCTCCGTAGCTAAACACTGTGCTAAGAAGTTGGCCAAGGATTGTTCAACTTTAGCTGTAAATAATGGGAAAATTGTCTTTCATAAAGGGGCTCCATATTCCTCCAATATCATCACAAAAGAAATTGAACATCACCATAGGAATGGTCAATCTAATGCACTTCAGAGGTCTCTGACTAAAAATAACAAAGCAATCACTGATGGCAACGGGAATGATAGCATCTGACCACGTTACTAATGGGACTTTAGATCTAGCCCCAAAAAATGCTGATTCTAAACATGAGGATGGTTTCTTAAAAAAGGGTTGTCCTATTTGTTCTCTTGCTACAGTATCTGAAGATGATCGCAATACACAATCAGCAAGACACCGGTCAACGTCGCCGGCCTGGAAGCCTCATAAACATCGCCGTATGGCACCTTCATTAAGGGAAGTGACATACCTGTAACGGATGATCAAAATTGCTAGTAATGATTAAATGCGGAAAAGGTGTTCGATGAAATGCCTCGGTGAAGTTTGCTTTGTTATTGTAGTAACAATTAAACACCTGGGTTTTGTGAAATCAAGGACTAATCATGCTGGTGTTGAATTTTCTTAATTTGACAGAAAGATTTTCCTTTTTCTCGTCTGGGTTTTAGGAATAATGAAAATGATTTCCAGAATTTCAGCAAGGAAGATAGAAAGGGCGGGAATGAAACTGTGACTGATACTGTATTGGGTCTTTAGCATGGAATAGGCAAGAACAAAAATGGTTGTTGTCTTGCTTCCCGTAGAAATCGTATCTTTATACTTCCAAAAAAGTCCTTGCCTCGTCGTTGGTTTGTGTACAGAAACATGTGTTTTGGGTAGCGCTACTGTATAGATCCTCAGTTGGCACAAGAATTTTAGTTAAGGAATTTAATTCATGCGATAAAATGTTAAGCGACCAAATTGGCTTTAGTGAAATAATCTGAGAACTAAATTGGTGTTTTTCCCTTTCCTTTATTCCCATACCTTTGTGTGCCCAGCAAAATTAGAAGTCATTATTCGCCTTTTAACATTCTTTAAATTTGTTTTTCTCTAGCGTACAAGCAAATTTATACATTTTTTTAACCCATTGTAAATATATACTATATATATATATATATATTTTTTTTGGATTGTTATGGATTTCTTGAAAAAACTTGCCGGGCAAGCTCAAATTTACTCCAACTTGTTTTGCGGACAACGCAGCCCTTGGACTACTTGATACCTGATAAAGATAAATCAGCCTGTTCGTTAACAGCTTATTAATCTAAATTCCGTCGAGTGTTTCTTTTTTCCCCTCGAAATGAGGCAAACTATCTGAGGCTGCATTTGACAGATATATTGCACTAATTTCGGTTCAGCAGCCTTTGGAACCTGGTTTGGATACCGTTTGTGATTGGAGTATTTTGGACCTCAAAATTATTATGGTCAGCGTTCACACTTCACCAAAAAATCCGCCCACCTTTTCCTGCATTTTGCATACTTTCCTTGCCCGTAACCTTTTTACTTCTTCAACTTAAAAAAAAGTGTACGTCTCTCCATACATACCCTTTTCGTCCAGATACACGAAACTTTGACTTAATGAAAAGTGAATCCTCCAATATTCTTGGACACGTGACCTTGCTTTTTTATCGGTTTCTCTCAAGAGGGTTCCGTTGAGATTGTTCAATTCTTGATTCTAATTTTCAGAAATCTGGTCCGGGGTACTGCATAGTATTGTGATTAGTATTTTTCTGTGTGGAATAAATTTGTTGTTAGTCTTAGGAGGTTAAGGATGGTTGGACCATTATCTCTTGTTGCTTCACCAATCACTGATTCACATGGATGTCCACGCTTGTGTTTGGATGCTCTGCCTTCATGCAACTTGAGTAGTGGAGATCTGATTACGAGTAGGAATTTAGTTACTAGTAGGAGGCATATGCCAAGACCTACTGGATCATTGGAGCTGAGTAGCCCTTTTCTTGATTCAGTAAAAGCTCTGTCTGGTGGTAAGAGTTTGAGAGAGCAGAGGGAGAACAGGAGTTTGAAGATTGTAAGTGAAGTGGCCGGACAATACGAGGAAAACTTTGCTGATGTAAAAGCTGTAAGAACATTCACTCTTTGTCCTAGATGCTTATTGTGCTTCCTTTGATCCCTGGTATGGTTAATTTTTTGCTACATGTTGATTAATTTATTATGGGAGAATGTACTGGTGTTGCTATTTGCAGCTTTTTGTGCCTTTGCGATACTAAATTCATTGTACCTTTTGGCAAGTAATTAGGAACTATGAAAAGAATGTTGGCACATTAATTGGAAAACCACGTCTAGCCAAGGGGTTGTTCTTAACCATTTATGATCAGCAGCATATTAGTTATAGATTAGAAAATTATTCATGAACTAACTGATGATGGGCAAATGGAAATAAAAAGGTATGATAAACTAGCTATATTTTTGAAGAAAGAGAAAGTTATTATCTATCTACAATTTGGCTATATTATTATCAACAACTGCATTCACATTATTCATTGAGAATAGAATTATCATGGGTAGTTGGGTGCGATTATATGTTCCACACACTAAATCATGTTTGCAGAAAGATATTGGATTGATCTTTGCTGCTGTGTGTCTTTGGTGTATTGTGTTTATTGGATATGCTACCATCACTTCATGTTCGTTATCCTAATTGTGCATGAATATCAAAATTGCCTTAGTTACAATCATAGTAGACTCCAATGATTAGATAGATTTTTATCATTCACTTCCTCAAGTTGCTAAATGAATCGGCTTGCAGTCAATTCTTAACTTTTTCACATACAAAGCTGTGAGGACTGTTATGAACCAGCTCTCTGAGATGAACCCTCCCCAGTACCGATGGTTTAACGAGTAAGTAAAATTTTCCTTCTGAGAGATGTTCTGCCTGCTTTTTTCATTCTTGATGTCCAGCTTTATATGTCTTCAGACACAGCAAGTAAAACTTGGATCTCACTTAAACATCATATTCTAACAACAAGAGTTAAGCCTGAAGTCATACCTACTGTTCACAATATGCATTTTTTCTGCTGCTTCTCTTTTCTTTTACCTATCTGAGTTTATACAGGAAGCGAGTTGCAGGTTTTTCATCGATGAGTTCTACAATCAAAACTTCTTACTTTGTTGCCCTTTTTGTCTTCTAACTTCCAAAGAAAGATTGCTTCAAGTTCTAATGTTTTGTGATTTTATTTTGTGTTTCAACCTCAACAGTTATGTTGCTGCAAATAAGCCTCGTGATGGGAAGCGATTCATCCGCAGCCTGGCAAAGGTATCCGCTGGGGAAGTCTTATAGCATTAGGTGCATGAATTTCTTGATTAGTGGCAGGCAAGCCTAATAGGTTCAAATCCATCATCTTTTGACAGGAGAAGCGTGAACTCGCAGAAAGAGTGATGGTAACACGACTTTACCTGTACGGAAAATGGATTAAGGTAAAAAGAGAATGTTGCTGGTTTAATATTGTGACAAGGATCCTTTTGTGCCTGTGGAAGATATGCACTGAGATATTTTGCACTATTGGTATCTGTTTTTCTTTTTTCTTTTTTCTTTTTTTTTCACTTTCAGAAATGTGATCATGCTGCAATATACAAAGAAATCTCTGATCAAAATTTGGAGTTGATGCGAGAGCGGCTCATAGAGACAGTAATCTGGCCTTCTGATGATACAAACACTGAGAAGATTGGATGAATGGCTCCAGCCACTTTCAACAGTTTAGATCTTCTGCTATATTTCTCGTTTGTGTAATACATACTGATTTGGCCGATAGGAAAATTCCGTTATAGTAGTGATTTACTTTTAAGGTAAGGATTGGAATTGTTTTAATCACATTGTAGTATGTGAATATATATATTCTTTAGATTAGCTTAAAAAAAGGAATAGGAAAAACGGCTTCGATTTTGTTATTTGTACAAAAACATTTCTTTCCTCCCATTGTGCCTCACCAATGTAGGGGCAATTAATTCAATCTCAAGCCTAGTTTTCTCAAGAGAGAGGAATGATCATATGCTCAACACAAAAAAAAACAAAAAGTATTATAATATTTTTTTTTTCAAAAAATTTATCCCGAATAATCTACTATCCAAACACACTACTCAATTTTAACTGAATTTACCAGTCAGACGGCATATGAAATTACCGCAGTGAAAGATTGCAACTGCTATCCTATTTCTGATACCGAGGTGATTGAATTCTTGGGACACTACAACTAGCTGCACAGCTTGACACATAAATTTCATCCGCAGCTATTATTGCATTCCTTTAGCCATTATTGCCATGCACAAGATACCCATGGAGGGTTTCAACATTAATGGGATTAGGACTCATAAGAGGCACAAAAAGAAAATCCAGGCACAGGCAGCAGCTGCAGAGGCACTGAGGAGATGGTGCAAACGTGCAAACTGCAATAGCCCAGTTGACTTCTCCCATTGTTCCAAACAAAAAAAATAAAAAGAAAGAAAGAAAATTGTTTGAGCGGACTTGTATAACTTCATCAGATAGTTGTTAGGTGATTGAATTTGCTGCTGTCCTAAAAGGGTACACATTGAAGACCACAAGATTTTGTTAGCACTACTTCAATTCACATGCTGGGCAGCGGGCAGTTAAGGACTCGGTATTTATTCTATTCCACTTTCATCTAAAAAAAAAAAAAAAATTTTTTTTTCCACTGCATAATTGTTGCCAGCATAATATGATGATTAGTTGGATAAAGAATATGCACCTGCAAGACAATATAAAATTAGGAAAGCAGTGAGAAACTAAAGGGGATGTAATGAAATCCGCCCTAGACAAGACAAGTATACTATACAACCATCAACCATGGGTTAAAAACAGAAAGAGGGAAAAAGGGGAAAATGATCTGGATAACACTTCTAAGTCCTAAAAGTTAGCCGTTGATTACGAAACTGCTTCACCTGCACTTCTTTTCTTTGAAGGCAAAAACTTTCTTTTGCAGTTCCCGGCGTAAAGGCCAAGAAATTTCAATGTGAAAAAAAAGGGATGACCCATATCTACTAGACTGCTACTCACCCATTTTCTTCCAAACTTTAACTAATAAATATACTGGTATTTATCTGTCTGTCCTGAATTCCAAAATGCACAGCCTGAGCCAACTAATTATCTATCTATCTAACCATGCAATGAGGAATTTGGCAGTGACAGTGAAACAATCGTTTATTTATCTAAGAGACAGCGACTCCTCTCTTGTCTCTGCATCGTTTGGTTATTTCGTTTACTAATAAGTTGGGCACACGTACATGTTCCGCTTGACAAAGGTAGGCCACATTTGTGATGGCGATGGTAGAATTTACACTCAGTGGGGATGGCGATGGCCTTAGTTTCAAGGCTGCTTTTATCCATGCGAGAACAGTTTTCAATTTTCACCCCCTTTTCTCCATGAGCGTTAAATCCAATCGAGCTTTTACAAATCAAAGCAATCGGAAAAGGAGCTTGGATAAAGGGGCTGTAGCATACTAGCATGAATCAAGTCACAGACTACATCATTTTGATTCATTTCTTGAAATTCTTTTAGATCAGTTAAAGAAAGATGACAGTCAAAGTAAACAGCTGCGCCAGTATTATTAAACGACTGTTCTCTTTGTCAAGGTTAGTAGTCTCGCATTCGCACCAAAACCATGGCAGAAGAAAGGGGGTCCCCTCAGTCCCTCACAGCAGCCGACCAGACCACCACTCGCCCCAATTCCCATGCATTTTCTTACACAGCCTTAATCCATCAGTTTGGTCCTGAAGTGAAGGGCATGGTTGAGGGTGACTGCCAACTTCATCTTCTAAATTATGAAAAGATATCCAGCAACTTATTAATTGACTAGATAAGATACAGCATACATCTAACAAGAGGGATATTTATTCCCTTCTGAGAAGATTCTCAGTAAATTGAATGCATCTTTTCATTAGTATTTTTTATTTAAAACTAATTTATTGCAATTCGTTCATTCTCTATATTGAATTTCAATAAAACTAAATATGACCCAATATCGTGCCTGATTGAGCATAACTGTTAATATTATTTATCAGTCAATTTAATGTCAACTTCTAATAAATTGAGTCCACAAAATATTTACGTAACACAATAATCAATCTACGCATAGATGGATATAATTTCAGAATTTTTTTTTTTAAAAAAAAAGGGATTTGCATAATGGTGACAATTATAGGAACAATAATTTTCATTATACACCACAATCTACGAGTGAAAGTGGTACCAACGGCAGCGGCTAAGGCATAGGGTCTCTATATGAAGACAAAAGAGGTCGCTTCCTCTTCTGATTTGTCTCCAGGTAAACTTTTTATTCCCAAAACAGTGAAAGCCCAAATGAAATGATAAATTACTGCTACTACTTACTACTTGTGAAGGATGATTAACAGAAATGTTTTTTAGTACTAAAGAAAACTTCTTTATTCTGTCCGTGCTAAGCTTTTAAGCTACTTGAGGTTAAAGAAGAAGAAAGAAAGAAAACTGCCATTACTCTTTGAGGTTAAACATAAGAAAAAGTTTGATAGCAAAAACAGTTGAGAGAGATGGAGAGAGAAGAGAGAACCCCTTGTGGTATAATGTGTCCGTTCTCTCCCTCTAGGCTTTAACCTCCAAAACTTGGGGCCTTTTCAGATACGCCTCACTGCTCTCATTTCCTTTTTATTTCTGTTTTATCCGTAGTTCTTGCTACTAAGCAATTTGCTTTCTTGAACTCTGGGAAGAGGTTACTTGTAAATTCAAGATTTTGCTGCTTGTTATCTGGGGATTTGGCACAAATATGGATATGTTAAATGTTGATGCGTAGCTTATAAACCCATTTTCAAGTGCTCCCTGTCTCTCTTTAGAACACCAGATTAGTGCTGAAGAAAGCTGGTGTCTTTTGAGTTTGTGAGTCTCCTTTTCTGTGAATCATTCTTAATCCTTTCCATTTGCTTCATTTTTTTGTTAGTTTTCTAAATCTTCTTGGCGAAAAGTAATTGGTGGGATTCTTGCTAATTTTTATGGCCTTTGTGGTACATTTGTTCTCTTTCTGGTCTGATAGTGCTAGAATTGCTTCGGTTTGTGTTTTCTCATCATTATTTTTTCTCTTTTCTTTCTTTCCTTTCGTGCAAAATGTCAACTTGACAACAAGATCTGGCATACTTCGGCTCACATTCTTGCATTAACTTCACTTTATCATTTTGTAACTAGAAGTAATTTGATGTATACTTGATGTAATGTTGCAAATCCAGAATTCTTCAGCAAGGAAAAATTATAATTTTGCCCTTTGTCATTCTTTATGTTAACTTTAACTATTCATGAAGCTCCATACAGCTCGGTCAAAATTTTGATTCTGGTTGTTCACCGGGGAACGACAGTTGTCAATAATTGCTGAGTGTTTGCTATAATATGTCAACTAGGAATTTTCCTGGCTTAGACCAGGAAAATCACAGGGAAATTGCTTATTATGATGCTAATACCAGCTTAATGATTCTGTCATTAGTTAATTTCTCCCTCTAGTCTGGCCCATTTTGTAGTAGTAGTTTTCCGATCTTCTCTCTTTAAGGATCTCATTTGCATCTACTTCGAGCTTCTAATCTGTTTCTGTTTTTTAACCATCTAAAGATGATGCATTTGGCTACATCATCCACAGTTGAGTGGATGTGGCATTTATAAATTCATGGGATAAAATTTCAGCTTATTGTGCTCTAAAAGGTTTTTTATATAATTAAAGACTGCATGTAGTTACATTTGATCCATCCGTGGGTGAAATAGGTAGAGACAAGTTACAAGGAGCTGTCGTATTAATGAATCACCTGGGACTGCTTCTTCCCTAGTGAATTGTTTAGATGATATGCTAAGAAATAGAAAATAAAGATGACAAAGGATAATGTAAGTTTCTGCTTATATAGGATTAGCTTGAGAAATCTTCTTACTCTTTATCTTTTTATGGTTTATATGCAATTAGAAGGTACGTTCAGAATGTATTTGCTAAAGTTAAATGTAAACATAGTCTCAGCGAGTGTTTTCATGACATAGTGGAAAAGATATTGCAACATTGAGAAAGTAAGCTGTGCAGTTGTTCTCTTGAGAAACAGAGGATCACCTTGAAGAAATTTTGTAATCCGTCTTGTATCTGTTTGATGAATAAGTTATATTACATAAGGTTTATTTACATTTGAAGTCATTTTGGTTTGCTTACCAGCAACAAGACAAGTCTTGAGGTTTCCTTCTCCAGAGTGTTGGAAGTTGAAACATATCATGGTAAACAAAATTTCTGCATTGTATAACAACTGAAAAAGAATAAAGCAAAACTGCAAGCTACAGTGATGAGGTACAAACTAAAAATTGCATGAGTGCCTCACCACTCATGCTACTGTTGACTTTTCAAGAAGTTTGAACACAGAAGTAGTCATTTTATTTTTGTGTCTCTGGTCTTCCTCTGCCTGCCCAAATAAAAATTGAAAGTCAAAACGAAATAAGTAAATGGACAGAATAAGCAGCTTAATGCTAACATTCTATCTCGAAAAAGTTTCTTGTGCTAATATAATAACATAAAAGTTGACTTACTAAATTGATTAATTGCATCTTCTATAGTGGATAAGATTCCATACAAGCATTATAAAAGGATTAGGTTACTCATTTAGGTGGATGGTGACTCTCTATCAGAGTCATCTGATATTCAAATGATAGTGAGGTCTACACTACCTACCAATTATAAGTTTTAAAATGATGACAATCTTTGTGCTGAGTAGTTCCTGAACTGAGAATTCATTTGTCTGGCATATTGCTGAGTTCTGAAGGATAGTTGGTTTGGAAAGATCCTAAAGCCAACTGCTGCTTTGATAACTGTTAGTCTGAGATAGGTTTGTGAAGATTCAATATGAATTAATTACATAAACTTTTAGCATTGCTGCTCTAATTTAAGGTAAGCTGCTAATCTATTTCAATAATCAATGACTTTTCTGAATTGTGACATTATACCTCTATGCTTCTTTTCCCTTTTTCATTTTGAACTCTTTGCATAATATAAAAATACTCACTAAACTATAATTGCTACTTGTTTAGCTTAAAAAACAAATTCCGGGAGACGGCATTACTTGACCATTTCTTCTTTCTTATACAATCATCTTGCTTCTGGTTGACTGATCACAGAGCATGTCATATGGCTGTATCAGAAGTTTTCACTAATACTATATGTTATGCTCACATAGAGGGTGGCAATACTTGAAGAATAATAATATTATGCACTTTTTTCTTATTTTCCATGTTGATTGATTGCTTGACCAACCTTTTATTTTTGATAGATTGGTTTTCTTTTTTCCTTCTTTATTTTTTAACTTGGGCTTACCATTTTCATGATACCAGAAAAGATGCCGATGGGCCCTTGACTGACTTTCAATTCCACCAGTAGAAGAACCATGACATTAGGATCAAAGAAAGGATGGAAGTCAATAGTGCCCCTCCGTCTAAAATGCAAATCAACTCCCCGCTTTTGTTTGTTCTCCAAGGTGAAGCCTGCTAATTATGGCCCTGGAAAGACACCGGTTTATCTAAATGTGTATGACTTGACACCTATGAATGGCTATGTGTATTGGGCTGGCTTAGGTATATTTCATTCTGGTGTTGAAGGTAAGGTTTTTTATATGCTTATTTTCATTATTTTTACCTTTTGCATTGTGGTCTCTCAATGCATAGCCATGATGAATTTACCCCTATCTATGAAGAAGCACCCTTTGCTCATCTCTGTCTGGTGCTTCTTGCAGTTTGCTTTGAGCTTGTACCAGTTGTTCCTAGTTCAGTTTTCTAGTTTCATTTGAATTTTTTCTGTAGTGTTAGCAAACTGTAGCTAGATGCAAAGTTCAGGATACGAAGTGTCTAATATGCATAAATCTTTGCAGATTGTATATCAGGATCTTAATGGAGGAGTGAAATAGTAAGGCCTGTTTCATTGTAGGTTCTGTAAGAGCTTGTTAAATAAAAAGATGTGCATATTTCAGGCCTTTGGTGGTTTAAAATCTTTTGTTGTTTAGTACAAACTCTATTTTTAGTTGGTTTTCCATTTTCACTTAGCTTAGGATGCTAATCAATAAATAGGTGGTAAAGTTACTGAACACTGTTTTCTCATTATTGCACAAATAATGGAAAAAGTTTCTAAGTTCCAGCTTAGGCCAAAGGTGATGGTTTTTCTTATTAACAGTACATATACTTCACAGTTCATGGTGTGGAATATGCATTTGGGGCTCACGACTATCCATCAAGTGGTGTCTTTGAAGTTGAACCTCGGCAGTGCCCAGGCTTCAAGTTTAGAAAGTCAATATTCATTGGGACCACATCCCTGGATGCCGCCCAGGTCAGGGAGTTTATGGAGAGGCAAGCTGCAAGCTACAATGGTGATACATATCACTTGATTGTCAAGAACTGCAATCATTTCTGTAAGGACATATGCTACAAACTTACTGGGAGAAAGATTCCAAAATGGGTCAACCGATTGGCAAAATTAGGTAGCCTTGCTTCCACTATAACTCTTTCAAAGGTTAAGATTTTACCATCACTTACATGTAGAATTGCTTGTAACTTGGGAAGATCGGTATCTAATAGAATTTTGGGTATGAAATTCCGTGTTTCTTCTTTCCTTACCAAGAATGTACGTTTTTTTTTCCTGACAACACTTAAAAGATCACCTGATTACTGAGTTCTTTCCAAACTGCTCCTTTGGATACAAGTATAAAATTCATGCTTCTTTGACAGAACATTACTGGGCATTTTCAGTTAACAGAAATGTATATCCAATTGTTCACTTTATCCTATACAAAAGTGTATATCTAGTGAACATTTGGATATACATTTCTGTTAACTGAAAATGCCCAGTAATGTTCTGTCAAAGAAGCATGAATTTTATACTTGTATCTGAAGGATCAAAGTTTTAGCAATTCAAAAACAGAGAGACTTGAAACTGAATTTGAAACTGAATCAACTCCCAATATAACAACTTTCTTATCATCAGTACATTACTACTCTTCTGCTCCAGGATTTCACACTTTTGAAGAGCCGGATACGGCTTTATGTTCTCTTTTATTTTGTTGTATCCACAGGTTCTACCTTCAATTGCATTCTGCCAGAATCTCTGAAAATATCTCCCGTGCGACATGATCCAAATTACCTAGAAGATGATAATGAGAAGAGAAGGCTCAGAAGTTCTTTCAGTTGTTTGTCGTCAATCTCAACACGGCAGAAGCAGTTGTCTACATCTTCACTATTTCTACAATCCCCTTTAAAAGGCTGCTTACCACCATGGGAATTGAGGAAGTTTAACAATGGTTCACTCAAGGAACGATGAGACCAGGATGAATTCTTGAAATCTTAATCTATCAGGCAGTGTTGTAAGTTGTTGTCATGCTTATGCATGCAAGTCAAGCCCCTTTGTCTAGCGCAATTGCCTTAGGAAGGGATATAATTCTTGTGACGTGCCATGCCTTCTCTCTCTGTCTCTCAATGTTGAATATTTTGTAACAGTAAGTGTATCTCTTAGAACCAAATGAAGTAGATAAATGCATGCAGTGAAAAAGCTGAATTGTGAGTATCATCATTCTCCAATTTTTCCTTCCTTACGCTTTTAACAGCATTCACTTTCATCTCCTGACACCTTCAAATCACAGCTAGTATTTAGTTCAATTCCTGAACAAATCTGCAATACGGCATCCTGAAGTTATGTTGCTTGAACTCGGGAAAGGGGTCTGTTAGGTTTATTGTCAATGTAGTGATCACTCGGCAAGCTTGACCTTCGAGTTCGAGGCATTATAATTTCATGCCTTGTGTACGTAGACCTGTTGTCTGCAACAGCTTTGCCGCAGGTTCAGGGCATTTTGGTGCCATAAAACTGAAAACAAGCCAAATCAATGACACGCGGTAACTAGTTTAGGAGTGCTGGGAAAACTCTTACATATGATTTGGCCCCAAGGCTCAGTTGCTAGTGAAGGATGTGTTACAATGCCAATAGCACTGGCTACGCCAAGTCTTGGCTCGTTGAATATGACATGGGCAATGCCATGCCATGCCATATCAAAGTTTTGCTATAAACTTCATACTCGATGAGTTAAATGGTGTATTCACCTTTGGGCATGAGAAATACTGCTTCAAGTTCCACAGGAAAAGCTTTGAGCTAACGCCTGTGCATCGCATTACAAAACCTTGACTATTAGCACCGAAAAACGTCTGCCAATATTCAGAAATGTAGCTAGGATAACGGACAAAAGCATGCTTCTCTCAAACCCGAAATGAGTTGTACACTTCTTCCTAAATGCGTGCGGGGTTCTGAGGATTACTGTTGTTAATGTTTTCTTGCTTCGATACAAAGATCAAGGCTTGGAACTGCTTCCACCCTGAACCTCCCAGCAAAGTAGGCAGAAAACCAGCGTCAGGAAGCCGTGGCTAAACCCTATTCCTTGTTCAGTTTAATTTGATCCAAGATCGCCCCATACGAGACCCATTTGAAGCATGCATATTACCTGTGATATGTAGCGTCTGAAAATTCCATGCCTTGACATTTTCCGTATACTATGAATTCTACTATTAGTATAATGTGAAACAAGTTATACAATCTGTAATTTATTTATTCATTATGGGTACGTTGTGTTTTCCTTATCTTTGTTTCGAGCATCCAGCGTATAGAACATACATAATATTAAGTTCTAATACGAGAGCAGTTGAGTAATTTTGGTGCACCTTTCAACGTTCAAGAATGTCAGAGCCCAGCCTATTTTACACATAATTTGACGGTTTTTTCCCATTACTTCGAACAATAAATTAGCCTCGCAATCTATTGCTTGGATCATAACAAACGATCCCTCCCCCCCACCACCAAAACAACAAAAACCCCACCTCGACTCCACTCTTCACCAAATTTCTACCATAGTCTCTGCATGAGCGAGAACATAAATAGAATACTAAACTAAACCTCTCCTAGAAATGAATATAACAATTGTTACACTGGAGGAGTAATAAGCGCTGTGCCTAACATACTATCTTTGATCGGATAAACCAGCTTTTCTGGATCTTTTTAAGCAAAACGCCTAACAATGCTGTCAAAAATTAGCCAGCTTTCAGGATTCCCCAAAGCTTCTACATATATGAGCACGTATACACTTAGATGATATTGACAGTAAGAATGCCTCTTCCAGGAAATATGTTATCTAATGCCTTCTTCCAGGGAATATGTTATCTGCACATAATTTTCAAATTTCATTAACAGAAACATACATGTGAATATACAGACCGCGAACCTGAATTACTGTTGACAAAATACACCTGCAGGAAAACCAAAGAGACATTTCAGATTTATAAACACATACTCCTTGCACTAGAATGTTTACCAGAGCAAATAGAAGTATATCAAAAGCCCAGAGGACGTGAAGCCTATAAAAGCCAAGTATACAGTTGAGGAAATAAGAAAACATCCACCAGAAACATCGAAACATTGTATTCAATGGTCATAGTGTTGTAAGTAAAGAAGTTACAGGGAGCATCATACAAAACACCCAACAGTTTGTTTTAACAAGCTGAGATCATCACCCATCAGTTCCCCTAAAATCAACCTATAGATACAAGCAACAACTACAACAACCCAAGGTGGACTAGATATCTTTTCAGTGCCAGGCCATGAAATTATCAATCGTCTTTCTGATGCAAAACAGTAGGTATGCTAGTATTACCATTGAGAGCAGCATGATATACTCGTTTCTCAGCCAAGCCAATATCTGAGAGCACTAAACCACCCTGCATTGCACATCATAAATAAGAAATCAGACTGAATTAATCTAGTAACTACAACAATATGATACAGGCATCCAGCATTGACACATCAATGACTTAGTGCTCTATTACCTCACTCTATTCCAAGGCTAACTGTGCTAATATCAGGACTATCACGCCCATTTTTCATTGTTGAAACTTCCCTTTTACAAATCTCTTCATTTTGCAATTTACTTTTGTGTAAATACTACTCATTTTGTTAAAATTAACCCACATGAATTGATCCGATCAAAATATACATCATCACATCCAACAAAATCATTTCACTAAAATCCTTGATTTAGCACTTTCAACAAGTACCCAAATGTCTGAAAGTAGAAATGAAATTCATGTGAGGCGTGTGACTTGTAGACATTTACTTTAACCAATGATTATTGATTAAAGCATCAGTAGAGTTTTATAGCACATCAAACAAAAACTGATACCAATTGAAAGTAGGACTGTCCATTTCATCCACTGACCATAAACATCAATGATGGTCACACATTAAATCAAAATCCCTACCTCATGAGCCATTAACCTCCTGACGTTTTCTGCATAAAGCCTTGGATCATCCTTCTCTTGCTGTGACGGGTGATACACAGGTAGCTTTGTCACCTCCATGTAATTTACAAATTGGCAGAGAAGGAAAAATACATGTCTCACCTGCATGAAGATATATTCATCAATATGAGTAGGTAAAATCCAAACCTGATCCTGTCTCAATATATGGTAGTATGCAGGGTGATTCCAATTGGGCCATGGACTACTGGTAGCGACCGAACACCTACCCAGTGTGTGCTTTACTTTTAAATCATATTGAAACAGGTGGCAGTCACCAAACTTTGCCATAACGTACAATCTGGTCTTTGAAAGAAAGAAAATGGCAAAAACTCCACAACTACCTAAACATTAACAAGTTCCTAAGCACATTCTGATTATTTCAAGGAAGTGGCAGAAAAGCATCCAGGGGAGCATTTAAAGTGGGAACAAATGCAAGACTGTGTGATCAAGGATGTAAACATGATGAGCAGAACCAGCTAAACCTAGCTATGTGATCAAGAATGTAACTATAACAAGAAGATGAAAATACTCACTCCTGAAATGGAGTCCCAGGCAGGACTGAATCTCTGGTATGGATACCTTAAAATAACCGGGAGCACAGGAGCTTTTGCCAAAAAGGCACCAGTTTTAAATGGAAGGAGGAAGTCTCCGTTAGTTGTTGTGCCTTCTGCAAGCACAAAAAAGAAAACTGTTTAAGAGTAACTGCAGACTGAGAGAGCAAAACCAGGTCAAACATGTAAAAAGGTGATTTGAAAGAAGACACAATTCGTCAATTTGGTCATTATAGTTAATGTTCAGCCAGAGACAGTCTGTACCAACTGAATGTCAAGTTGAAGTAATGTAAAAGCAGTGGAACATCAAGGAAAAGCAAACCTCTGGTATTAATATACCGTCCAAGGAGAATGCAATATTCCCCTTGATCAAACATGTTAAAAATACTAGAGACATCTCAGGCTTTTGAGTTCCTTAAAGGGTGATGACCATAGTAAAACAACACCTGAATGAAGCAGCAGTCCATCTAAGCAAGTTTCCATCCACTTAAACAGTGTAATTTACTGCTCTGAGATTTGCTATCAATGCATTAATTCATGGAATATACAAGATTTCGTACATTTATTTGTGGAACACACAAAATTTTGTACATCAATTCATGAGACTCAAATCGGCTAGGTTTTGGCATCAGATGAACCTGCAGGCCACAAGAACAGAGAATATGTGGAGCAAAAGTGATATGCGTAGAAGTAGACTGACAGGCTGAGGGATTCTCCAGAAACAATTATGCAAACTTAAGAACGAAACTTCATGCCAATTAAGAATTTACATGACTAATAACCAACAATGGATATAATGAACAAGGAGCCATTTAACAGCTAATCAAAGTACAATTGAAATGTATGGCGAAATACAGGTTAGACTGCTGCAACTCTCGCGGATAAAAATGGAAATGAAAGTTGGACACATAATTTCTTGCAACTTCACTTCTAGCCTCTCATTATATAAATGCTTCATATACAACCACAAGTACAATCACAAGTACCTAAGGCCTGTTACAACGCTCTGGCAGAAAACCAATCGAATCAGAGATACTAACAGTCACTAAGGATGACTATCAGATGAAGCACTAAAAAGATAGGGAAAATAGCATCATAACAAAGAAAGAAGATAACCTGGGAAGAGCATCATCATAGGGGCATTCTTATCCTGATGAGCTTCCTTAATTCTGTCATTAACAATACCTGTGAGCATCATATATCTTAAATTAGAAAGCCAGGCAAACTAAAAAAATTAGACACTAATCGATTAGACATTTAGATCACCAAGCTTGTTTGAGAAAATAATTTGAAATGACAGCCTGTCAGGCGTGATAGAATAGAAAATTGCGTATTATGTATTTATAAAACATCTTCCGCCCTTACTGCTTTGCTTGATATGAAACTTTCACATGAAAATCAGCAGGTGAAAGTAACCTTTACCTTTAGCAAGCAATAACCGCCATGATGATCATAAGTTCAGGTTTTAACCATTTCAAGCAGATCAGCAGAAAAAGGAGTTTACCTGAGACACCTTTGAAGTCGGATGATTTCGACTCCCGTTGGACATAGACACAACCAAGGCATTTGCTGTAAAGAGAAGGTAAAGAATTTAAAGGAACCTACCACAAACTCAACTTCTGATAAACACGGGAGAAAAGGAAAGAATCCAGAACAGCATAATAATCATTTCTACAAGGCTCACAATTTCAGAATGTTTTGGACTAAAAAAAAAACTCTCATTTCCTGAATAACGGCTCTAGAATTCAATTCATTTTTGCAAGTTGAATGCATTGAGAAACTATAAAGGAAGAATACTGCTCAACCAACTACACTAATTGATGACTCAGTTAGCATAAAGCTGACGTGATATATGCAAGTTACAGGAAAAGTCAAAACACAGGTGACAACAAAATTGAGACAATCACAATTTGGCTCTCTGCCAGCAGACAATAATTTCATATAAAATGTCACAAAACAACCTGGGGAGAAGAAGATATCTTTTCAGTTTTTCCTAAAAGAAGCTGCAATGGTCTACAACTTAAGTAGCAAATGAATCCAGAGTGAACTAACCTGATGAGACCAATTAGAGGAAGTTTAGCCACTGATCTCTTCAATAATACAGACAGAGACATGATCAAGAAAAATAGAAAAGAAACATGTCAGTCAAATCAACAATAGAATAAGTATCAATTTCCTAATCCTAGGGAAACATTGATGTGCAAAAATTCAAAGACCTTGGCAACAAAGCTGGGAAAAGAAGATGACATGTGGTACAAGATATCCAAATAAGACACATGATTTGAAACAATCACTCCAGGTCTTGCAGAATCTTGTGATTGATCTTTGGACTCAGCCTGGAAAAAAAATCAAGTTAAAACAATTTTCAATTTTCATAACAGAACCAGAACCTTTAGTTAATAATACAATCATATCGTACAAGATATGCAGAAAGGTTGAGGAATAAAATAATTACTAGTGTACGAGTCAATAAAACTATGCAGACTAATTATCATCATAAAAGCATGACTCATTTCCTAATCTTAAACTGCTAAAAGGAATTGAACACTTGGATCATAAAGAACCCCTACAGTAACTAGCAGTCATCTTACTTAACACCACTGGTTATTCTATCTACTGTATCTATCTAAAGTCCCCCTTAACACCCAAACATGTACTCGCTTTCTTTGAAAGATAAAGACAACTCACTCACCTCAAAGGGTTACTTCAGTTCAGTTCATACAGGGTTTATTCTTTCACTATGCCCTCATTTATAACAACACGCATATATTATGGGCGGATTCACAAAACAGCGACTTTGAAAGCTTCAAATCAAGCAAATTTCCGGAATGGTTTAATATCATATGGACCTTGAAGGACCCTCATCGTTTCATACTGTTAGCATCCAACAATAACAGACGCTAAAGGCAATATACCGGGAAGCAACAACATGTCCTTTAAATAAAGTAGGATATTGACATCCTATGGAAATATCCACCCACAATCACATACCCAAATTCATGCATACTTAAACTGTGACATATCTCAAAGGTTTCATTTTATGATAGTATAGTATAAACCTCTGACCGCAGAGATTCATGCAAAAATAACTAACTGTGCTGTTTCCCTTGCATACTTCTTCCCAACAGATGCTTCTGTTAGAAGTATGCCATTTTTAAAATCACTACAATATCTTCCTTCATCATTTAATGGCAACAATTAATGAGCTAGACCACCGTCCAAGAGCTTCAACCTCCAATTTTTCTGTGTTTAACCCACCAAAGTTGACAGCTTGTGAGTTCCTGAATATCCTAACTGTTTCCAGTCAAAGAGATTAATGCATGACATCAAGCTCCAAACTTTATCACATTTCTCATCCAAAATAGTCCACACTTCAGCAACCTAAGCTTCCCAAAAAAAATTGAATTAGAAAATTCTATCACGCAGATACGCATTCGACCAAGCTGTTGAATAAATTTAAAAGACCAGCGACTGAACTTCAAGTAAAGAAGTTTCAAAAGCACATGCACGCGCATTGAACACCAATTACACTACATAAAATTTCCAGATAAGTAAAGAAGTTTCAAAAGCACATGCACGCGCATTGAACACCAGTTACACTAAATAAAATTTCCAGATAATTCAGTAAATTAGAAGCAATACCGAAAAGGATACCTGGGTACCAAACTTCCCATTGAAACTAACATCCACGATGTCCCGATGAGTTTCGCTAATCCAATAAAACCCGAAAATAAAAAGCAGAGCCCGAGAACAAAATCTCCCGGTTTGGACGATCACAGCCCTCCTCCACCCACCCATGTGAGCATAATCCTCCTGCTCATCCTCCCGATTCGGAGCCAAAAACGCTGTACAAATCCTACAAATGAAGTAATAAAGCACCAGCACCGTCAACCCAGACACCACCCTCAAAGGCACCAGCGTCACCAGGGCCAAACCCAGGAGCAGCTTCTCCACCCAGGGCAAATCGCCCCGACCCATTACCCCATAAACATCGCGCCTGACGTAGGCGGCATACTTCTTCTCCAGCTCTTCAATGCCAGGGGCGGTCGTGGTGGCGGGGTTCTGGGTCGGGCCGGGGGGCACAGGTTCGGGTTTGAGAAGCGGGCGGTCATCTTTTGTTAAGTTATCATCGACGGGTGGGGACCGCTGGGTAGGTTGAATTTGAGCTGGATTCGGGTTAAGGGTTTTGAGCTCGGACTCCATTTATTTAGGAATAATTTAGATCAAACAAAAATACTAGCAGAGAAGAATTGAGCAGAGTTACAGTAACTTGATTAAATTATGATTGGAAAGCCATTAAGGTCTTTCATATTTTGGTTAGCAGTAAAAAATCCCAGAGAAGAGGAGAGGAGAAAGAAGAGAGGAAGGTTGGAGTTGAGTACTTTTGTTCTCTTTTTGTGTTTAGAGCTCTCAATTATTCCTTCAGTCCTACTGGGGGGGAGGAGGGGGGGGGGGGTGGGGGGTTTGTCCTTAGATCTAAGGAAGAAAAACCCGACAGGATAGCGATAGTGATAACATGGCGATGGGTTGTTTTTGGGTCACTGTGGCTGCTACGAATGAGGGTCGATTGCGTGCGTGTCAAATTTTTTCAAGGAAACGAAATCTTTTCCATAAGGTGGCGATGGGATGGGCATCTGATACGATGAGGAAACTCCCTTTGGTCAGTTTGATTTGATTTAGGAAAGTAGACGAAATCTAAGTGGTATTTGGATTCGTGTTGGTGTAATACTCATTGTACAAGGAAAGAATTCTAATAGAAGGTTTCCATATAGATGGTTAGTTCCATACTCTTACAAGGATGCGTCCACTTTCGGCATAAATTGTTCACATTTAGCATATTGTGTAATTAAGGAAGCACATAGGAGTATCACCTAAGAATCACCTCACTATTATAACAGATTATTGCCCGCTCTGGATAGCTCGACTGGATTCCGCTTTGATTTGAGTCCCAATTGTTATCATCTTGGACATCGATTGGGTCGTTCTACCTAGACGCTATGGGATTAGTCGGCTGTGGATCCGGATACCCATAATGTCGAAAATATATATAAAACAAATTGTTTGCTTCTAAAACTAGACGAGTAAAACTTATATCCTTGCCTTTCTATGTTGCGTCTCTCATGTCTAACAAGCTTGTCTGCATAGGAAGCATAAAGCATCTTCAATAAGAATAGTGAAGTAAAGATGACGATGGTTATGCAAAATTAGGACTCTGTCTGTGTATGCTGATAAACAAAGGCGTGAACTCAAATATGACTGCAGTTGGACGTGTATGCTGCCAAACAAAGGCGTATAGATGATGATGATGATGATGATGGTTATGTAAAATTACAAGCACTGTGTCTGAAGGAACCTCATGAATCTAGGAGCTTTGCTCAAAGATACTGAAAGTTACATTGCTGAAACTGAAACTGTCACAATTGGCAGGAGTCTCTGATGCGGGTGGATCTACAGCGCGCACTCACATTCTCAGAAACAAGTGCTAATCTGTCAAGAGTGCATCCATGAGGTTGAGATATTGAAAGACCAAAACTTTTTTTCTCTACCGAGTTTAAACCAACCAAACTTTTTTTTTTGTGAAAAAAAAAAAGAGAGTTTCCTAGAACTCTGAGACGGGCACATATGGTTAAATTTATCTCACCCGGCGAAGGCAAGCCAAATTTATATGCTGAAGCACAAATGAGTTCTCAGTGATATTCAAATTTTTAACTATGGCTGCATGGACAGTTCCAAACACCACTTACTACATAGTTGTCGTAATTTAACAATGGATATCCCCTGCAAATGAACTACACATCCAATGGATTCATCCAGTAATGCAACAAAATTTTCCCGTCCCAAGTCAATAATCCAAGCAAGTTCCCATTTTTACTCGTCAAAATGCTGAATGTTTCTACTGTATGAACTTAAAAACGTGCCCAATTATTTCACCATACCTTTTCAACTGGCGTTCTCAACAGACTAATTATTGCACAATGGATGTATATTTTCTCTCTCTCGCAAA
Organism: Coffea eugenioides; assembly: GCF_003713205.1. NCBI lineage: Eukaryota > Viridiplantae > Streptophyta > Magnoliopsida > Gentianales > Rubiaceae > Coffea > Coffea eugenioides. Next base: position 2,549,910 of record NC_040044.1, read on the forward strand.
ACACGAACACCTAAAGCTCAAGTGCACAATTATGAATCAAAGTTCTGCAAACTGAAACCAAATCTGATATGCCTCCAACCTGTGATAAGACAATCTTAACTCGTCCAGCATTTCACTTCATTTCCTTTACAATTCTCACCGACAAAATATGAGCTCAATGACCCATTTTAACCAAGAGTCACCTAACTTTTCAAAGATATGCAAAGCATAAATCACGAGAAAGTGCCCACAAAACAAGAACCCTCAGCTCTGGCATTGCAAAAGATAAATATGTCATTATTTGTGAATGAATAGATTAGCAGAGAACACAAAGGACCATACAATTTTTGGGGTCCGTTTATCGTCAGTATACCAAAATTACAACAATTCCGTCAACCATCATTTTCACTGATCTTTTCTCTATAACAATCAAGTGGTATCTTATGATCAATCATCTAGTACCCTGTTTTATTTCCCGGCTCTAAAACTAGCAAGAAATCCAATTTTTGTGAGTACTAATGATAGCTGACAACAGCCCAGCTGACGAAATCAAGAGAGGAGCCAACAGCCTTCCTTTACCATCACGAATATCAGCCAAAGCCATCAAACTATCAGCCAAATCTTGAACAACGGAAAGCCTCTTCAACAACTTCTTCTCCTTTAGCTTCCTCAACTTCTCCAGTTCCTCGGCACAACCGATTCCCCTCAGCGCAGAAATCTTTACAATCGACATCAAACAAGCCTCATCTTCATTGATCCTCTTCAATTCCCTCACCTTCAGACTCACACTCCCAATATACCCAATAAACTCTAACCAAGCACTCATTTTCTGCAACCGATTCAAATTCTTCTTATCAATCAGACCCGCCTTAGCTAGCCAAACAAACTGTTCGATAAAATAGTACAATCCCTCTCCTCCATAAGCAATGATCGAAAAGGTCAAATCTTGATGGGATGAAAAGCAAGAAAAGCGAAGGGCATTAACATCTTGGACGAATTTACCTAGGCGAAAGGCTTTCCGACTGAGGCCGACGCTGGACTCGAATGATTTGAGCCGGGGAGTAATGGTCTGGCCGTCGGATAAAAAGGAAAATGCCAGGATGATTTTTGTAGCGTATCTTGAGATTTTCAATAGCTTATCGACTCCATCGCGTCTGGCTAAGTAGGCTTCGAGTCGAAGCAAAAAGTCTCGATTTTTGGCGCCGTTGGAAATTGGATTTTGCGAAGACGACGGAGGCGATACTTTTGCTTCCATTGCTGCCGGATTATACAGGCCGGAACTGACTTGAGAAAGTTTCGAAATGAGAAGGAAAGAAAAAAGAAAAAAGTACGGAAATGAGAAGGAAAGACGATGTTCTGGTTTCTGTCGTTATACGACGTAGTATAAAGTTGTTCGGGTTATTCCAGTATGTTAAAGAGAGCAACTGGCTCGAGTGGGTGAAACGGACTGAAGTGATTGGAGAGTGACTTTCACGTTGAATGGAGGTGCGTGTACCCTAATCGGAAGGGATTTTGCGTTGAAAACTTGTTTTGCGTGCCAAAATAGTGCAGTCGTCATCGGAAGTGGTTCTTGGGCTAGTGACATCTACCAAATTTTGGGCTGCGGTTGCCCCAACCTTCATTTGTGTATTGGACCGTATGTTGAGGTCTCTCAAAGACTCAATCAATGTCCATTTAGAAAACCCCACAAAGCCCGAAGTTTAATTTTGTCGATCTACTTTTAGGTGAGGTTTGAATTGCTATTGTTTAGGAGTTTTTTATTAGAAAAATATATTGAAGTAATTTAATATATATAAAATAAAAAAATGTATGTTCATGAAAATGTAAAAATATCTCGATAGAAAGTGCAATCCAAACACCGCCTTACTGTTAGAGGGCACCAGGCTGAAACTGTAGGATTTCGATTGATTGAGATACAGAGCATTTGATTAGAGGAAGTAAAGATGCTAGAAGTTGGAAATCATAGCAATAAGCCAGTAGTAGAGGTAAGTAGCGTAGAAATAGAGAGATAATATGGATGTTCGTATTCTGTATTATTAAATAAAACATTAGTTGATTGATGTAGTTGCTTTAGCTAAGAGATGAGAGTGGTTAATTTTAGTGGAGTGCTGCTTTGTAGGAAAAACTAGAGGCGCAAGTCACCTTTAATTGTCACAATACAATCGAATCGACTGACCTGCTTCAAACATTCGGCACTAAAAAGTCTTAGTTCAGGACTTTTTATTTTGCTTCCGGCTTAGCCCAAGTGGACCTTAAATCCAAGAAATAATTCCTCTTAAATTAAATACACTGCACTAAACAAGAAAGGCCCCCCAGCATGCCCATGATCTTAGACCCTTTTGTGTTTCAAAGGCACTTCAAAAAAGTACTACTGGAAACAGCTCCGTCAAATTGAAGAACTACGCTAATAAATGAAATTTAGGGCAAAAAGGTTTGCAATCCCTCCAGTTTATTACTAACCCATGAGGAACAGTTAAAGGATTCCTCCTCCCCCCACCCCAAAAAAATAAAAAAGAGAAAGAGGACTGGCATGTCCAAGAATGGGTGGATCTCGCAAAAGATTGAGTCAAGAGCCAAGAAGAGAACTCTGAGTAGAAATGTGTTGTTTATAGAGCCGTGCAGGAAAAACGAAGCCCATATCGTCCAGACCTGCATTTTGTCAGCTTCTGGTGTTTATTTTATACTAGTATTTTGACCCGTACCATGCACCGGAGTATATTTCAAATCAAAATAATATTATATATATTTATATATATAGACTAAAAATTTTAAAGAAATGTATGCTTAACATGTTGAAAAAATTTTAATTTGTAATGATTTACATGATCGAGGAATTGTTAACACATTTAAGGAAAGGGTTAGGTTGGGTGGTAAGGTGAGAAGAGTTTTCTAAAAAAAAATCAATTTATCAGTATCCGACAAAACATATAATGTTATACCCATATATCAAAACTTATAATATAAAAAAATAAATTATAACCAATTTTATTTTCTTCCATTTCTAGAAAAAAAAAAACTTTCTCCTATCTTGTACCGCTAAAATTGTTGACTGCATTTAGATTAACATTTTTCATAAACTTTAACGTATATTTAAAAAAAAAAATCTCTATAATATATGTTTTTAGAGTTCTTAAAATTATTAAAAATCATCATCATTTCCCTCTACTCTTATCCGCCAGTTAGTCATCAGACGCATCCTACGACTTTCGTATCTTCTATCATGGTACCACTCTCTCTATTAATTTTTTTTTTTGTCATCTTTGTCATATCCCTGCTATCCCATTTCTTCTTCTCTCCCTTCTTCGCCGATCTTTGTAACCCACATTTTTTCTTCAATCTTTCTCGCCACTTTTCAAGTCCTCAACATTTTCTTCCCTCTTTCCTCCCCCCATACCCTACCTCTAAATTCATATCCCTGCGACCCAATATATTTAACTTTACCTATCACAATGAAAATATAAAATTAAAAATTGATTACAATGGTTGCAATTATTAGTATCTAAAAATGGAAATGAAAAACTGATAATATCTATAATATCCTCAAGTACTACAATCAATGTATATATATATATATTTAACATAGCAAATACATATTTATATATGAAGACAGCAATAAGAATACATAAAATAATTAATGATACCAAAAGTTATCCTTAGTGCTTGGGTTTGGCGCTCTTATTCAAATCTAATCAGAGTCAAACTTGGGCCAGATATATACAAATTAAGTAATATTTTAGGGTCGAATGGTCTATATTTTTCTCTTAAACTATAATATTACTTTTTAAAAAAATTTTGATAGAATTGGTGTTGTTGTTATCATTATTTTTTATCAAAAATGAATATTTCAAAAAAATTTCCACATTTAAAAGCCAATAGTACTTTGTTTTTTGTTTAGTGATTTCGTAATTTAGATTTCATGAATGGTACCATTCTTGATTTTTTAAATCCACGGCATTATTTCTTTTGTGTTTTCTATTTAATTTTGCTCTTTTACTTAAGATTATTAAGTTAAAAGATAAAATATTATCATTTACTTTTTTTTACTTTTACTAAGTTTGGCAATGTTTTCTCTTTATTTACCTTCCCACTAATAAACTTCAAACCAAATTCCTATATAAGTGGAGCCACTTTTTACTTATTTAAATTAGAAAGGCATGAAAGCCACTTCTTACTTAGGAAAATGTTATTTGCACTGAAATTCCACCATTTATTTTATCATATAGTCTAATTAATGAAAACTATACGATCAAAATGATTATTGAAGTGTGCATAACAAAAATGCAATGTAAATAATCCTACTTATTTAAATTAATAAGAAAGCATGAAAGGATGTTATATTTGTTATCTCTTGTTATAGTCTTATAGAAGTTTTAATTGGAGTAGAATCATAAATAATACAAGGCAATTGGAAAGGGTTGAAGTTCAAATAGGATAACATGTACATTAACCAACAATTTGAAATAGAATGATTTTAAAAAGTAACCAACAATTTCAAATGTGAAGAGTAGACGTGGAAGAAGAGGAATATTTTTATAAATTAAATTAAATGTGAAATGTTAGAAAAATGGAATTGATAGTAGGAAGATATATGGAGGTTTGTTGCTAAAAATCTCTTTTCAAATTTATATAGATATAGATGCCTTTAATCTACTTTTCTTTATCGTGTTTAATTTTCCTTTCTTTTTCTTTTCCCCTGCTTTTCGTGTTTGTACAAGAAGCTTGAGAAAAGCAGCTTCATAACGTGCGCCTGTACAAGAAGCTTGAGAAAAGCAGCTTCATAACGTGCGCCTGTACAAGAAGCTTGAGAAAAGCAGCTTCATAACGTGCGCCAGCACTTCCAAACTCCAAAATGCGTATCCAATCATGCATACTTGATTGTGGAAACCATGCACCGGTCCTGCAATCAATCTCATCTACGAATGCTTTAATTCTCCTCCATACATAAATGCTACGATACTTAGGATGAAACCAATTCGAAATCTTAACTGAGAAACGTCTAAAGCAAAGCTTTGTTCTAATATGATACATAGAAAAGCAATCAAATTAAAACACAAAACACCCAAAGTACTAGACATAGAAGTAAAACTTAGACTACTATTACCATAGAAGTAAAACTTAGACTACATAGAAGTAATTATTTGTCATTAAAAAGGTTCAAGTAGTACTTATCACTAATCTGTTTGCTGCCCGAAACCTGCAAAGAACAATAAAACCTACTAAACCAAGGACTTCCAGATATCGACAACTTGGCAGACTGAATTATAGGATGAACCCCCACAACTCAATGCCGTGTCTGCACTTTCTTTCAGCTGTTCGGCTCTACGCCTCATCACCTTACCTTCTTCACCTTCCATTATCAACCTCACCACTCTCTCAATCTCCTCTCTTCCAACCACCTTCTTCCCCGGCTGCACCACCGGCTTCACGGCAACGCCCACCCCTTCCTCAAGAAGGGTTGCATTCATTCTCTGCTCTGCGTAAAGGGGCCAAGCAAGAATAGGCACCCCATGAGACAAACTCTCCAAAGACGAGTTCCAACCGCAGTGCGACAAAAATGCTCCACTAGATGAATGTCCAAGAATCGCAGCTTGCGGAACCCAAGAGTGCACAATAAGCCCCACGCCCTGTGTCCTCTCCGCAAATCCTTCAGGCAAGTAGGTTGAAGGGTCGTTTTGGTCACCTCCCACGTTGAAAAATGCTGCAGAAGCGCTAGCATCTGAAGGATTACGCGCCACAAGAATGAACCTTTGCTCACTCATCTCCAGGCCCCACGCTAGCTCAGTCAGTTGTTCACTTGTTAGCGTTCCACCGCTACCAAAGGCCACGAACAAAACAGAATCCGGGGGTTGGTTATCGAGCCATGTAAAAATTCTGGCATCTTTATCCGTGATGAATTCATCTGGTTTGATCAACGGGCCGATTGGATAAACCGGTGGAGCTTGTACGGTTTTGTAATACTCGTGTTCTCTCACTGCTTTGAGGGATAAAGGTTCAAGATCCTCCCAGCTATTCTCCAGAATACCATCAACAAGAGCCAACCTGCTCATGTGAAACAAAAACCATTTATATTCATCAATCTTGCGGTTCCTTACCTGGTCCAGGAGGTCCTCAATCCGTTCTGGCCGAGTACCAGGGACCTTGATGGGCTCTAGAAGGTCCACGTACTCGCCTTCGACTTCACGGTCAAGGGTGGGAAGGTACAGTGAAAATGCTAGCAAACCTGCTGATGCAGTGTAAAATGAATACACTGAAATAGAGAGCTCTCTGGCTACCTCAATAGCTTGGCTAGTAAAGAGGTCGACAATGAGAACCTTTGGTTTTACCTCAACCAAAATGGACCTAAGAAGTTTCAAGGATTCTTGGACGGTGAGGCATACGCGGGAGAGGACTAAGGTGTTCTCGTTGATAACGTTTGACATGTCAACCGGAGGAATGTTGACAATGCAGATGCCGGCGGGAATATCGGGAGACTGGAAAAGTTGGGTCTGGGCCGCCGAGGCATCGGCGGTGATGACGAGGAAGCTAACTAGAATGCCGTGGTTTGTCACCAGGCGTTTAGCAAACTCGAAGAGTGGGGTAATATGTCCCATTCCTGGGCTGGGGAGCAAGGCTATGTGTGGTTTGACTTCCTTGGAGACCACCATAGTTATTACAAGCTTGTGATCAGGTGAACTGAGGTTTGATTGGAGATGGGAAGATGAAGGCTAAGACGAGGCAAAAAGACAAAAAACTTGATGATGTTCAGATGGTTGGTTGATTGGAGAGCGGAAACTTAATGTCTCTATTTATGGAGGTCGCAATACTCGAAATTCCAGGCTCTTCACTCCTGGGATGAATGTAGTTTTTTAGTGTAAGGTGATAAGGTTTGAAGTCAAAACCTTTTATTTAAGCTGTCTCTTCTTTCAAACCATTCAACCAATCCTCTCTCCAGGAGATGAGATGAATGTAGTTGATTTTTTTTTGCCGTGCATCATAATTTGGAATTTTTATTATTACTTAAGAAAGTGATAGATATCAGCAGGAATTTGGGGAAGCTGACCGTGCTTACTTTTTGGCTTATGGGCAGGTGGACATTTACCTACTTGTTCTTTTACATTAATTAGTTGAGAACTAGACTAATTGAGGGATGATCTACAATTAGCCTTGTTTAAATTGCATTTTTGGTGGAAAAGCTTTTTTGGATTTTCTTGATGAATATTCCTCGCAACACATTTTCAATTATTTTCTTACATCACGCAGCGTTGGCTTTTTACATAAAATACTTAAAGATTTCCAAAAAGACAAAAAAAAAAAAGAAATCCAAAAAAGTACTAAGAATGCGTGACAAGTAAGGCTGCAAACGAATCGAGTCGCTCGCGAGCAGAGTCATTAATCGAGCTCGAGTTGGCTCGATTCGAAATCGAGCTCGAACTCGAGATCAAAATATTAAGCTCATTAGCTCGCGAGTCGAGTATATATATATATATATATTATTTTAAGTATATATGTATTTTTTTTAAGTATATATATATTTTATTTTAATAGTAAAATTACATATATATTTTTAATATTTTATTATTTATTAAGAAAAAAATGTTATTTTATTTATTTTTTGTTTTTTTCGAGTTCAAACTCGAGTTTGACTAAAATCAAGTTGAGCTCGAGCTTGAGTTTTAAATGTCAGCTCGTCTAGCTTGAGTTTGAGCTCGAATTAAAGTTCAATAAAATTAAGTTAAGTCTCGATTCGATTAGGTCAAAACTCGACTCGACTCGACTCGTTTGCAGCCCTAACGTCAAGTGCATACAATTATCCGACGTCGTTCTGAACACCTATTCAAGATTTAACTTTCCAACTGGGCGGCGATATTACCGTGGAATTAAGGAGCCTCAACAAGAATCCTCGATTCTCATTGACAATTAGAGTTCAATTTCTTTGGTGTGGCCCCATATTCCATAGAAAATACTTTGCATGGTTTGACAATAGCAACTCAACTTGAATAGTTAAAATTTTGTGTCATACAGAAATTGTCCCGAATATTATACCAATGCATCTGATTAAAACTTATTAGCCACAAAAAAAATTTATTTTTTTATGAGAAGGTGACGTCATTTCACGAAAAAGTACTAGAGGTGATTTATGAGATCCAAGTCCTGCCGGGCCTCTTCAACTCACTAATCTGGGGGTGGCAACAATTATTCACCACGTGATTGAACTGCATGATCGTGATTCAAGTCCTGCCGGGCCTCTTCGACTCAATAATCTGGTGGAGGAAACAATTGCCCCAACTGCATGGTCCATGGATGGCAGCAATAGTTTTAAGGAATAAAATATGAATAGCATAATGTTTTTGGGGATGATATAACTTTTAGGCTACTCCATGATTTGATTTGATACCACAAAAAACAGAAGAAATTATATATATATATATATATCTGGTCCATATCCAAATTTGTTAATTAGGTTGTCCAAATTTTTTTGCCTTTATCTCATGATCGCATGGCTGGGAAAGAACAGTGGCGTTGGGCGTTTATCAGGACAGCCTCGCAAAAATATATCGACACATATGTGCCTCTCTGTTGTCTATAATCTCTTTGTTAAAAGGATTTCCGTTTCTTTATTACATGTTGTCTTCTCAACCCGCTCATTCAAGAAGTCCTGGAAGCTGGTTGTAGACTTGTAGACGTCAGTCGTCAGTCCAATAGACGGACATACGAAAATGTCAGGTTCCAATAATGTTGATAAAGTTCTTATCTGGTAAAGGAATAATAAAAGTTTGATTTTGTAAGAGAAGAAGAAAAAATTGTTGTTAAAGTATTTGATTCGTCAAACTCTCTCAGTGGTGGTGGAAGTATTGATCTAATTGATGTGGATCTCACTGGAGTACTTGAAAAATCATGCGAACGAAAGAAGAACAATTTTATGCTCATGATGGTGGGATTTCAGAGTTATTTGGTTTTCTATTTTTTTGAGAAGCAAGAAAATTATGAGCTTTTTGCATTTGAAAAATTATATGTTGGTGATTTTGATGATGAATAAATGACTATATTTGAATAGTTTGATGAAGAAGAGACGATTGAAAAATCATTTGCAAACTACAAAATTTGTTCACTATCACGATTGAAGATAAAAGTCAATGGCACATCGTTCCCATTGCCAATTATTGCTCGCACGGCATCAGAAAAGTATGTTAAGAAAGCATAAGGTTTAAGAGAGGCAAAGTTAGTAAAATAAACCAAGCTAAAAACATCCCTAATTAATTACTAGTTGCCTTATTAGTTCTTTGGTAGTTTCATTTTGTGGTTATTCGGCATTCTCGGTTTTGTGGTAGTACCATTTAGTACTGTTTACAACACAGACAAATGCAATTTTGCGCTCGTGCACTCATTCTAACCACATCTGGTGGGAGTATGAAATCAGCATATTTGATATTCCCATCAACAGCAGGACAACAATACGGCAAACGGCCCAGCTAAGCTTCTGTCCTCCCATTTATTGTTGACAGTTAAATAGACCATTCTTGCTTGTCATCGACTCTTGCCGCCACTAAATCCATTAGTTGTCTCCATAACAATTACTTTTTTTTTTTTTTTATCAGCGCAACGATGTATTTATATAACTTATTCTATCATAATCCAGTTGTCTCCGTAACAATTACTTGTTGACTGTGATGGTCGTGAATTTAAGGCAATTCATCAAAAAGCCCGAAAGCTGTGCAAGCAATAGAGGGCTCCAATTGGATTACCCTTGTTTTTTTTCACAAACTGTTTTTACTCGTGGAGTTTATTATAACAAACTCTAAAAACACACATATTAAATACGACTTATAAAAGTATTTTAAAAAAATCATATGACCTTTCCATCTCCCACTGACTACTCCTTCCTGCCTCCTTCTCCACCGACATCATTGCTACTGCCACCACCATTCCTCTCCTCTGCTCTCTACTTCCCCTCCTTTCTCCCCTTCCCCTCACCTTCCCTCCCCTTTCTTCCCCCTCTCTGATCGCAACTCTGAGGAGAAAGAAAGGGAAAGAAGTGGCAGATGAAGAGAGAGAAGAAAGAAGGAGGAGGGGCGGTAGCGATAGTAGTGATTGCGGTGGAGGTAGAGGTGGAGGGGGGAGGAGGGGAGGCATGGTGGGTAGTGGTGAGTGGTGAATTTTTTTTATTTTTTAAAAATATTTTAATAAATTTTAAATTTTAAAAATATCTCAAGAAACAATTACAATGGAAGTTTTTCATATACAATATTAAAGTGTAGTATTTCAAAAATACATCAAAAAACCCTAATTTATATGGAGCCGAGATTGGTTGTTGATTTTTTTTCCCGTCTTTAATGCCAAGTTTGGAAGATGAGATTTGAGTAGAAAAGAAAAGAAGAGTACCTTTCCCACGTTTGAGAGTCCTAGTTAAATAAAAGGAAGAGAATCCGACTGATTTGGAAGAAGGGAAAGATCCGCTATAGTTAAAAAAAATTTTCCAACCCAAATCGGGCAGAAAGCTACGAAAAAATTGCAAATTTTTTTTAAATTATCCATTTTATTTTTGAAAAGCTATTGAATGAAATATTTATTAATCAATGTATCCAAAATGATTTTTTTTCTTTCATAAACTCCCAAATAATATTAAAATCTCTTATATTCTTTTCTCTTGTAACTTATCCTTTCTCTTCTTTTCTTTTCTATAGTCAACTCACAAACTAGCTATAAGGCATAAGGGAGACACATACTTTTGCGAGGGTAAAGGATAATGAGAGGTTTTTGAGGTTCGAATAGGAGATCTCACATTTTCACGCTCATTTGCGTAACCGCAACCATTAAGTTGGGTCTCACATACTAACAAGGATAGTGGTACACTGGTGAATTGTTTCGTGGCCTACGGGTCTTGTCATGCAGCCCACGAGAAGGCTGGACTACGGAGGGAGGTCCATGAGAAGGAGCCCAGCTCAAGTGTTTCCGTTGCTGGACGACGTCATGTAGCCGTTGCTCGGGCACTGTCTTTTTTTTTTTTCGAAACTGAAATAAACTTACACACACTTAATTAGACTAAGCACGAGAGTTAACAGTTAAATCAGCCCGAAAGCAATACAAGGAGGAATCCACAAGAAACACATATCCAGCCAATTGGTGACAAGACGGTGCTCCTATAGTCCTTATACCCAGAGTAAAGACCCCACGATCAACCGATGTGGGATGGTGACCCAACCCCCGGTGCATACCCTTACCAGATGATGGTTTGTTTTTTCAGAAACTGAAATAAACTCACACACACTTAATTAGACTAAGCACGAGACGAGAGTTAATAGTTAAATCGGCCCGAAAGCAATGCAAGGAGGGACCCGCAAGAAACCCACTGTCGGGTGTTATCTTTTTTCTTTCTTTTTTTGGTAGGGTGTTTTTGTTTGTTGGGTGTAGTGGGCTTGGGATACCTTTTCGTAACGGTAAGGAACTTCACAAGCAAACATTCCCTAAAACCGACTAACCAACTGATTTTGACGCCCAGCCTAAGCCGACAACGGCCACTAACCGGTATGTTCCTTCCATTTTCATTCCTAACTGTCGCATTTACCCTTCCTATTTTTTCCAATTGTTGCTTAATTTACTAATTAATACATTTTTTTTTGCAAGCCTATCAAGTGTTATGAGATGGTTTTTCGAAAAAGGAAAAATGTTATGAGATGGGATCACGTGCTTATCTATTACCATGCTTCATGCTCTCATCATATTTTTTTAGTACTACTAAGGATTATGTACTCTTTCTCTTTCTTTTTTTTTGTTTTTTAGTTCAAAATGACACATAACTTGGTTTGATACATTCTAATTTGTACATATAATTATTAAGGAAACATTGACTAATTAAAATTTAGAAGTTTATTATGTCAAAATTTCATGCAAATTCACTTTTATCCCAAGTCCATGCTCATAAATGGTAACTAGTTTCATTCTTGCTTTTAACCTAATGCTGAAATTTCTTTGCTTTCATATAATATGGAATATTTTGGAAAAAACCAAAAAATCGGCCTAATTGCCATAAATTAAATTGGTAAATTAATTTATATCCAAAGTCTATTATTGGGTAAAACAATTTGTGTTTTAATGTTTATAAGATAAATTGAACGAATTTTGCAAAAACAAAAAATAATGTGTCATTTTATTGATTTTAGCTAGTTTTGTGCTTGGCTTTAGCCTTTTAAGCCTTGAACTACAAACCTTTTGGTTTCATTTTTCGGCTTTTGAAATTAAAAGGCTTTCAATGGTACATTTATAGATGAGGGTGGAAGTTGTTTTAGTTGAAAGAATTTGAATATTTATTGAATCATTAGTCTTTTGGGCAAAATTTAATGATTAATATTTAAATTACTAAATAAAAATTTGGACAACAACCGAATGTTAGACTGGTAAGAAAAAATCTAAATTTTCAATTATTGACCAATGAACACCCAGAATATGAAATATATGTTCTAATTATTTTTGCATGCTCATGTACAATTCAATAAGACTAGCTTGGAGTGAAGATTATTTCATTTACTTCATCACCACATTGATGAGGGTGAGAAAATTTTTGTCATCGTTTTTTTATTTGATAAGTAAGTAGAAAATGTGGAAATTCTTGAATAGATGGACCAAAAAAAAAAAAAAACAGAAGAAGAAGAAAAGAAAAACTTTAGCTGATTTGAATTTTAAAACAGTGGCGTATTTTCCCCATAAAATTCCACTCCCTCACGGATACCCAAAATGGTAATCTTAACTGATACACCAACGCCCTCACCTGCAGTAACCGGTCACCATCCCTGAACCCCGAGGCCCCAACATTTTAAAAACCTCCAAACCCGTTCGTTTTGACGCTGGTGTTTCCGCCACTGCTGCGTCTCTGCTATCTTCCCCACGGAGCCAACCAGCTTAAGTTTCACACATTTCATCCCTCTGTACCTGCATTCCTCCCAGTTCTACCCTACCCCTCAAAGTCTTCTCTAATTAGCTCCCTAACCCCAATAGCTCAATTTCAGCGCCTACATTATCACCTAATCCTTAAAGGCTCAAGTGTCTGAAAAACCATGTCAGTGGCTGCCGAGCTGCACTCACCTGAAAAACCCGCTTCAGAAACCCGGAAAATTTTGGGTCCTGGAGGCAACCGGGTGCGAGTTCTTGAAGAAGAGAAGGGAAAGAAGGAGGGATTGAAGAAGAAGCATTCTACTAATAATAATAATAATAATACTGCCGCTGTTGATGCTAAGAAATTGGTGTCAGAGAGCCCGAAAGCAGCTGTATTGAAAAACAGGGTGGGTGACAGCTATTCGGAGACATCTTCATGCAATGGGTCGGTAATGAAAAGCGTGAGTTCAAAGAGGAAAGTGAAGAACTCTAGTGGTGTTATAGCTGCTAAAGTCGTGCCCCATGGGGGTGAGACTTTGGCAGTGACTCGAGTGGCTCCGGGTCTAGTTAAGCGTTGCGATTGGATCACGCCAAATTCTGGTAACTTTTCACTGTGAAATTGTTGCTATTGTTTGTTTAATGTTCCATGAGTTCATCTTAAAGAAGTTCACCTAATATAATTTCCATTGTGACCAACAAATTCCCTCCAAATTGCTTGTCTGATGATTTAGGCGTTAGGACATATCTTATAATCATACACCTGTCCATAAATTAGAGGCCTTAAATCAGTTTTTGATGATGCTCTTTGAATTGATCGCGTAATACAAGTATCTCTGTCAATTGTGGTCACATTTTGTCACTTACTACAAGTTTACCGATCATACGCAGATAATTTAACAGGCTACACGGGCAGCACTGAACTTCTGTGAAAATTCATATGGCCGGGGAGATATGACTACGATTTACTGATAGCTGAAATCTGGAACCCTTTTGTTCACATGATAGCAAAGTGGAATGATAATTCGTTGCAATCAAAATGTACGCTTACGGCAATAGAAAATGAATCAAGGGAAAGGAAATAATTGTCTCAGTCGTAAAAGCAGGCAGATGTGGTCGAAACAAATGAGTCTAGGAAGTCTTCATTTGGTGTATCTGTTTCTTCTGGAATGTATAGAATTACTTTGCTTAAAATAAGCCATTTATTTCATTCAAACTTCAAAAGAATAACATAATGTAGCACCACACTTTTTCCCCCGGAATCATCTTCATCTTGTTCGTTCTTTTGGGAAATCATTTATGATTTCATTTAATTAAATTTTGAACTGCTCCTTTTTTGGTGTATTTTAGAACCACCTTAGATGGATAAAGTACAGGATTTTTTTATCCATTATTGCAACCACCATAGGATAGTGGATAGTGAAATATTATGCTTCACCCCTACCTCCCTACAGATGTAGCAGCGATATATTTGTTTGTTGAAAAAGGTCATCTTCTGCAGCAACAAAAGACCAGCGTTGATAGTTTTTGGAGAATTACAGCTGAGAAAATCTTGACATTTTGCAGAGACAATTTATGCTTCTTTCCATGATGAAGAGTGGGGAGTTCCAGTAAAGGATGAAACAAAGCTGTTTGAACTGCTTGTTTTATCACAGGCATTGGCTGAACTTACCTGGCCAACAATTCTTAGCAAGAGAGATATATTCAGGTATACACAATCTTCAACATAGCATCACATTCTTTCTTCTCTCCAGCATAAATGTACTCCGTTTATATAACTAATGTACAATACTAATGGTGATTAGTTGGTGGATCTCACTTATACAGGACGATATTCAACAACTTTGACCTATTATCTGTTGCTAGTATAGATGAGAAGAAGTTACTGGCATTGAGTACAAATGGCAATTCATTACTATCTGAACAAAAGCTTCGTGCAATTGTGGAAAATGCTAAGCTAGTGCTCAAGGTAATTACTTTCAATTCAATCTTTTCAAGTCCCTTAATCAGAACCAAGTTTCATGGTTAAGTGCACTGACTCAGCAAAGTTGAAGCCCTTATTCTTCACGACTGAATTTGATACCTCTTCCCAAAACTAACATTGTGATGGTATGCTCGCTTGAGGAGGAGCTACATCGGGAAAGAAAGGGAGGCAGGGCATTAAGGAGACTAACATGAATATGGTTTTCTACTTGAGACTATATAATTGATTGAATAGCTCAGGAAATTTTTGGTTAGATTTCCATGATTTTCTCCTTTTGCAGATCCAGCAGGAGTTTGGTTCCTTCAGCGACTACTGTTGGCGATTTGTAAGCCACAAACCAATAGGAAATGGCTTCCGATATGCACGTCAAGTTCCTGCAAAAACACCAAAATCAGAACTGATAAGCAGGGATTTGATGCAAAGGGGCTTCCGGTGCGTGGGGCCTACTGTCGTATATTCATTCATGCAAGTGGCGGGGATGGTTAATGACCACCTCGTATCATGCTTTAGATACAATGAATGTAACAGTAACTTCAACAAGGATTTGGATGCCGAAGCCAAAAGAGACAGACGTGTGATGCTGGTTGCTTTGGAGACCACATGCGCATCAAACAAGTAATGACCACCTGAAGGTTCATATTTTAGGACGCGGACTAATTCATTGGTAGTTCCCTAACAAGAAATGAAACTAGTGCTACTACAATTATGATCCAGGAGACTTTTGATTCTGGGAGGAAGGTCCTTGAGCTTGTACGTTTGTTACTGATGTGATTAGTGATTGTTCATATTCGGACTAATCATTTTCATGTAAAGTTCAGTTCTTTACTGTTGTTGTGCTTTCATCCTGCTTTCATGTCTGTGAACTGTGAGGTGACAAGATTGATTTCATACCCCAGCAAATTATCATCTGCTGTGTTAAATCTCTGTCATCATGGTTTGTACTCCAGTGGCTCTGCTCACTAGCACTAGCACTAGCACTAGCAGAGAGGTGTCTTGTTTTCTTTGGAGTGATTATTTCGGGTTGAGATTTTGTTGACCATGGGTGGATACTTCAACAAGCAATACATGTGCCAGAGGCCGCGTTAGGGGCAAAATGAAAGTGCCTGTTAAGTTGGAATTATGCATGAGGCCAGAGGTTGATAGAATATGATGACATTAAATGATGGGCTTCGACAAGCTACCAGCCAGCCTCAAAACTGCCCGTATCACGCCCCACCTCTTGTTTTTTTTTGTAATCCTGCTTCTACGTGTGCATGAACATGGGATGTCAAGCCATACCATACCATAATGGATAAAAAAAGGACAGCTCCCCCCATGCATGGCCCAGAGACATCAAATAATTCTGTTGAAGATTGGTCAAAAAAGCATCAAACTTTAAAGCTCATACCAATTATGCAACGACATTGAACCTCATTTACATGTCATGGAAGAAACTGGACGCTCCAAAAAGTGTGTTAATGGAGTTTCTATCAAAATCTTCTCTTGAAAAACAGAGTGGGAAATGGATGAGAGCAAGCAATCCCTAATCATCATCCAATACATGCATGTATACAAATGCAAATCCAATATATAGCATGAAATGCCAAGGAAACATACAAAACATGTAGTAACGTTATGCATCAATTGAAGACAAATCCTCAAAACAGTTCCAAATTTGTGAAACCCTTCCCACTATAGCCTACATCGAAGAAAATAATTCTTGATTGTAATGGATAGATAACAGAGAATTATCTACATGTAATGCTTTGGAGACGCCCAAACAAATTATGGAGGGGTCTGCAAGAACTAACAATAGAAGGAAAAAAGAACAAAAGAAAATGAACTGAAAATCAATCCCATCCTAATAACCAAATTGATCACATATCTCTACACTTGAGCAGCATCAAAGTTTGAGCCAAGTAAAATGAAAGGATCCTCCAACCACGAAGGGAGGCTCTGCTCGAATGCATTTCCGAATTGCCATTCAAAGATGTCATCCATGGAATCATGCGATAGATCACTCAAATGCCAGCATTTCCGCTTCCTAGTGTGAGCTCCAAATCATCCAACCCAACTTCATGAATCCTCTCCCCTTCCCACGCCTTAACTGGTAGCTTCTCAAAGTCAAACTCTATACCTTTACCCTTTCCTGAGACAACATCCATGGGAGAAACTGGTTGAGCCATGGGTTTCATCAGATTAAAGGTTGGTGAAGTTGGCACCATATTAGGTGCATATGTTTGGAAATTCATCCATTGGCCTGAATCAATTGTGGATGAGTCAGACTCATCGCATTCAGGTATAGTGGCCGGAGTAAATCGTTGGCCTCTTGTTGGACTTGCTGGCGCAGAGGCAGCAAAGAAAGGGATGTTCAAGGCATTCATGGACTCTTTGGCAAGGGCCTCTAGATTAAAAATTTGCTTAGGAAGTCTAGTTGGGGAGGAAAGAGGTGGAGTCACAGGGGCGCTATTCGATATTCGGAGTGGAGGCAGAGATGAAGGAATGGAGTTCCTGAGAAATGCAAATGGATGAGATGCCATGTTGGGCTCCTGACGGGTTGGACTAGGGCAGGAAGAGGACAAGGGGCTCGGTTGATAAGAAGGAATTGGACTCGCAAAATAGGAAGAAGGTGGACTGGGATTCCTGGAAGAGCTTGGTGTGATGTTTGCTGAAGTGCTTCCAATCTCGATTGGAGGTGGCCTGCATCCCTGAAACATATAAATCCAAGGTCCCCATCAAAATTTAGCTATCAAACAAAACTAATTACATAAGATAGAGAGCATTATTGGTGACATTTCTTGGCATGCTAATACAAAGAAAGAAACAAGTGACTCCCGATCGATTGACTGGTACTTGAGCTTCGAAATTCAAAAAAAAATTGAAGAGAAAAGACTCGTGCAATTAAGTAGGTGACAACTGAGAATCACATTTCGGAAAGCAGGTACAAAAAAAAAAAAAAAGGGTACAAAAGCATGGTAGAAACTTGAAAAGCATGGTAGTATGTCTTTTCCCCAATATCTATGTACAGCAATTGTCAACAAATTCTTGATTGAAGTTAATTCTTGAAAATAGATATTAATTGCGAGAAATTTGGATGAACCAACAGGAAGAAATTCCAGCTTGGTATTAATTACTATAAAGTTCAAAAAAAAAAAAGGAAAATTGCAGCATCACAAACTCAGAGACATCCCAGAACCCGCACAAGCCCTTGTGAGAAAAGAAAGATCAAAATTCTGCCATTAGCAGATCAAAAGAACCAGATACAGTAGCTGCCGGCTGTAACCAAAAGAGCATGAAATAGCAACCTGAGATCCAAGTAAGGCAAATCCCATCTCGCAAAACTACAGATCTAAACAGACTATCAAATGCAGATCAAGAAGAAAAAAAAAATTAATTATGGGAACCAGGAAGATCCAAATAAAGATCAACCTCCATACATAGGAAACAAAATCAAGAAACGTAAAAAGCGGACCTTTCTATAAGTGGTGCCATCAGACTCGACAATCCAACCAGCTTCAGCACAGAGAGCCTTCAAGACTTCATTGTTATCACAGTGCTTCGGGAGATTATAATCTCCCTGAGCTCTCAGCCCAGCATAAATCTTAGCTGCAATAGCTCTTCTCCTCCTTTCCCTCCTCCTATTATTCTCCCTCTCCCTCCATGAAGGCTTCCTCCTCCCATTAACCAGGCCACCACTTCCTCCACCTACTCCTCCTCCACCTCCACCACCACCGCTGCCACCGGCCGCTGATGATGATGCAGTTGATCCTCCAGCTTCCCACATCATCTTTCTTGCTTTCCGCCTGCCTCCTCTCTGTCTTTCTCGCACACACACACACACACAGAAAAACACGCAGAAAACAGTTGCTTTCCCTGTGGTTATGGCCTTTATATGCAAAAAAAGGTGGGGGACCCCAGACGGCAGATGGGGCTGCTAGTGCTGGGGGGGAAGGAAGAGGCAAAGGAAGGGGTGAAAGGAGAATGAATTGGGAGTACTAGGCTATATACTCTATCGTAGTAGTAGTAGTAGCGTATAATTATATTGCGTTGCAGGGCCTGCAGGGCTCACGAGGAATACGCTTCCCCCTCCTCACTGTCTATGCTTTTCCCCCGACCCAAAGTTCAGACGAATCTCTCTCTGTTTCCCGTCTGTGTGTGTGTGTGATTGTGTGTTTATGCGTGCGTTGGGCTGTGTATTTATAATTCTTACCTTACTTACTGATATGTACACAATAATTTGGACAAGAAAAATGATGGAAGGGTTCGTTCAGAAAAGCTCAGAAAGAGAAAGGTCTGTTTGCCTGGGCACTTGGATGTTTGGATGGGTTTATGTTGACTGTTGACTGGAGTTTTGGCTGCGAGATATGTGGAAAAGTATGAAAGGTGAACGGTCAGGATTCGGGACTGGGTTTCGGTTATGGGGTGTGACTTGCGAGCAGCGTATCGCGCAGGAGAAGATTAAAAAAAAAAAAAAAAGGGCAAATGGTGATGAGTGTGATAAAACTGATATCGAGGAAAGGAAGCCGCGTGGAAGAGAGCAGTTAACTACTACTACTGCTACTACTACAGTGCTACGTACGTTGGAGTGCAGCTTTATTATTGTCTGTATGCTGTAATGAAGCTGATAATTGATCAGAATTCATCATCATCATCGTCAGAAGAAGCTTTAAGAAGAACCCCCGAATTCTGGAACCGATCGGATGGTGATGAGAGTGGCACACAAAAGCTTGCTCAGTGCTCACGCACAGTGCAGAAAAGCTGGGAAAAACCCAAAAAAAAAAAAAAAGGCTAAAAAGAGGAAAATGGAAAGGGGAATTATCAGGTGTTGTTGCTGCTGCTGCTTTGGATCGGAGATGGGTTGGCTTCAAATAGTTTTGTGCCACATCTGCAACGGGAACCACCTGAACTCATTGGCATTAACCGGGGCCGGGCGGGCCGGCCCAGAGAAGTGAGAACCTGTTGTTGAGATTAATTAATATTTTATTTTACTAGTTTAATTCTTTGATCATCGAGATCGAAGAGTGGGCTCCAGATTTTCACCCTTTTCTTTTTCTTTTTCCTTTTTTTCTTTTTTGTTAACCTCCTGCTCTCCTTTTTTCTTTTTCTGGTTAAATAAAGGAAAGCGTTCTTTTACCTTGGGCTTTATGGTCCATTCGTGGCTGCTTTTTTTTGGGTTGTGAGGGTGAAGCATTGATTCATGAATTTCCTAATGGGCTAAGATTCTATTGGTCTGCGCGAGATGCAATAATCCCCTACCTATATAATGCATATTTAATGTAAATAACAATTGAGATTATCCGCAGCCTATATATATATATATATATATTAATACGTATCAATAAACCATCAACAAGATTAGCATCCTTAATTTGTTGGCACCAAAAAAGAAATAGGTTAATGCAATATTTTGACTTAAAAAGTTTTTCTTCACCCTTGCATAGGCTCTCCATATTCCATCCTTAATTTAAACATGGATGATATGCCGCTTTTCAGCACTATATTTTGTTCTACCCCTTTAGACAAACAAAAAAAAAAAGAATTACGAAAATTATTGGGTGGTAGTGGTACTAAACAAATAGACACCAAAATTGATTCGCTTGTCCACTCAAGAGAGGAAAGCAAAGAATCACGGAGCGTAGAGGTTCAATTTGCAAAAGAGAACGATTATCTCCAGGTCAGAAGAAACGAAATTGCCGGAATATTTACAATTAATTGCTTACGAAAATGAGCCTTGGAGGAACGAAAGGAAACTCGGATACCCTATTCATATTTCAGGTCAACTATGGTTATAATCTCCTTAATGCCCTCTACCAAGCATCACTTATTCCTTTTTTTTTTTTTTTAATACCCGAAATCAAAGCAACCTTAACAAGCCTTCTGCCCAACCGGTCAGTATCTGCGCCATCTCCAGAATCATCTCCAACTTGCCTTCGAACCGTTTATAGTAGATGACGCTAGAGCGCTTTTACCAAGCCCAAAACCATTTTCGATCCTCACTCTTTTACAAACTCTTGATAAACAGGACCACCGGATTCGGCCCAAAGACGAACAAAAGTTAATGGTCTGCCCACTAACCCAAACTTTTAAGTAGCTCTACCCCCGGATGATCCACTACTGTAATTCAATCAAATAATGCTTAGCTGCCTGGTTATTAAACTGACACACAGCTCCCAAACAGGGAACATAACCGACTAAAACAGCAAAGATAGCACCAACAACGTTTATAGGTACCATCTTCCTCCAAATTCAACCATTTATCCATTACAAATTATAAATTTGTAAACAACAAGCGAGATGAAGTTACAACAGCTTAACAAACATCATCTGCAAGTTCCAGTTTTGCGAGTACCAAAGAACTGTACCAACGCACCATGGAGTATGTTGCAGAATTACCAATGACACGTGGTTTCTTCCCCAAATGTACAGACTTCTGACCTGACAGCACCAGCAATTTATCTCAACTAGATGTTGCCTTCACATACTATACGCAGCGAGGAAAGAACATCTGCCCAACATAGCCACCTGCCATTGCCCTCCTCACATTCGATTCAAACAACTTTGGGTTGTCCCTCAACACAGCAGCTGCATCAGGGTTAAGAGGATCTTCGTGATTAGGTTCCTGCACAGAAATAAGCCCAGATTAGAGATGCCATCAAAGCAAAAAGCATAATTCCTCACAAACAGGGAATAAAGGTTACCGTGAAGAGATGATACAGGCCATAGATAATGGTGTTAATGTTCAGCACAGGTTTCCAGTCTTCTCGAAGGATGTTCAGGCAGACATTTCCTTCCAGGTCGATATTGGGATGATAAACCTGCAATAAGCTTACCCCACTTTAATTGACTTGACAGTTGCAAGATATTAGTACCAAAGATGAAAGTAGAAAGGAAAATTAGGAGCTTGTCTACCTTCGTCCTGCATTTGACCTTTGGAGCTTCATGTGGGTAGATTGGAGAAATTTGGAAAGAGAAGACAAATGTGCCGCCCCTGGATTGTGTGAACAAGGCAAAACATCACACATTGCAATAATGTCTCATGTCAAGGGCTAAAACCATGTCCTCAGAAATCTAATTAATCAGAAAAAATAAAGTTCCTCTTCTTACCAAACTGGCCAGAAAATAAATACTCACAAGTAATATCCTTCATCAGGTCGAATTGTAACTTCAAAGTTCATGAGGTCATCCTTGCCATTGGGGAATGCTATTGTACATGTTTTTGGCAAATTGAGTTCACTTATATCTACAGGGAGAAAACACCATCAGTATTATTATTTCCTAATTTCCACCACTAACACCTCATCCAAGTGAAAGAACTTTTACAGGGATGGGTGCGTGGGAATAGAAATAGAGCATAGCTTGTATTTGACTTCATTCTATGGACACAACACCAATACCAATAAAAACAAAATAAACAAAGATCCAATGTGTGCATGTGTACAATCAAAGTAACCATGAGGGTTTTCCTAATTTTATCACTAAAACCTAGTAGCTTGATGGCTCCAGTTGGTGGAAGTTGAGGATAGCAAGATAATTCGCATAGTACAGGCATGATAAAATCACTTTGATTTGGCACTTCCCAATAATGAAATAGCATCACCCACACTGGGTTGCTCTCTTTGTAATTGGAAGACCTACATTAAGGGTTTTTTTTTTTTTTTTTAAGTCATGATGAAGAAGCAATCGACCAAAGCCTTTTTCAGGTGCTTGAAGATTAAGGAAGAAAGATGAATTTCTCTCTTCTTTGAAGATTTTTGGGGTGTTTTTTGAATGAGAAAAACATTTTTTTGGGAAATGGAAAAAAAAGATACTTGCCGCTAAAGTTCACTCATAAAATTTCATCACCAAAATTAAGTCCTTAGTTCAACAATTTTGCCTAAAACAATTGCATCATAGAGGAGATCAAATAGGATCATGCAGATAAATGCCAAGTTCCAATTTCAGATGTAAATAGAGAATTTTGCATTCTGCAAGTCAAGTTGAAAACCCCCACGTGTATATAAAGCTCAAGCAAACCAAACAATTTTGGAAGCTCCCACTGCATCACTGGCCCAAAATGGTTTATACAGATTTGAATCATAAAATCCTACTCATCCAGATCATATCACGCGCCTAATGTGTAAGCTTTCTAATGCCAAGTATCCATTCACATGAATACGACAGAAGTGATGATACAGCATCCAATATACTATAATAAAGAATTGCTTTTCAGCATATTAAATGGAAGAGAACGCATAGTAGAATGCTAAACTGGTTGATCAAAAGGATGAAACATCCATACTGGTTCCAGGCAGACAGAATTGTCAAGAAAATATGCCACTTCATCAGGATTTTACTATTAGAATCTTTTTACTCAAATCAAAAGGATGAAATTTGAAAACCAGATTTACCGAAATAAGACTAAACTGGTTGTGCATAAGATAGCTTGTAGAATCCTAACAGTCCTCTTATAATCTTTCCAAACCCAAAACTCCAATCAAAAAGCTCGGTCAAGAAATAAAATGATAAGAAATCCCTGTCTCAGCTTTAGAAGTGCAACTGTCTGTGGCAATATCCAGATAGGTGACAATAGTTTCAATAGTCCACAAACAAAATTTCTTGACTACCAATACTGGCACAAAACCTGAAACTTGAATCATACCAAAGAAGATAGAAATCATTTCCTATTAAAACAGAAAGCACTAAGCCAACCGTAAGTCATAAGTCATGCAATGCAAGATGGTAAACAAGTTCTAGCAATTATCCACAAGAATCAGGGGTACGGGTGGTTATGACCTTTGTGAAGACGTAATTCTCCAGCACTTTGCTTCTTCACTGGAGGTTTTCCATTTGCATTTTCAGCAAGTTCCTTCTGCTTTTCCTTCACTTTGAACAGCTTAATCATTGTTCCTACCCAAAAAAGACAACACATTTTAGCAACAATTACAACAATAAGACAACAAGTTTGAGATGTTGTACAACAGTGGTGATATGTTCATCGTCCCTTGATAACAGAAGGCTAAAACAGTGCCTGAATAATACTTGCCAAAAAATCCCAAGAAAAACGTCTCCTTAATTTCCAAAGTAAAAGGCATTCCTCACATAGAAAACCAGATTTTACTACTCAAATGCAAGAATTTACAGGTCATAAGGGCACTACAGTTGCTAACTTTAAGTAGATAAGAAACTTCTGAAGTCAGTGAACTAATAATCCTCCTCCGAGCCTTACAGAATCTTTCTTCAATAGATGATGAATAAAATCATCCCAGCAATCATGTTATTGACGTAATCAAAGTTTATGTCTTTTACAGGTGATCCTCAGACTCAACCCAAGTACTAGATGATGGTAAAAAGATAACTAGTAAACAAGGCCATAAAAATTACAGTCAGTGAAAAAGGGTTGACCCCTAATGATGCGTAGCAAATCAAACAACACATATAGAGAATCCCAGATGAGCAGAATTTTAAATCCTAGGAAACAAGATCCCAGATCAAATATAGTCTATACAGTACAGAAGAATTAGAAACTCGACTATTCATTAAAACCCAGCTAGGCAAAAGAATCCCAATCATCAAAAAAATAAGATTGAAGGAAAGGGGGAAAAAAAGAGCATCTCCCATAGGTATTAATGCAAAAAATTAAAATTAAAAAAAAACCTAGATTTTGTGATCTGACAAAGAATCAACAGCTAGCTATAGCCAAATCCACAAATAAGCGTCTGTATAGAAGAGGAAGGGCGATAACCTGATTGATAAAAAGGCCCAGAGAAAAGCGAAGCGAAAGCTGATTACGAGAATGATGATTGGGGGGTCGGCGATTTTAGTACGCGGAGCGAAGTGGGAAAGGAAAATTGGGAGGGGGGGCCTGCGATTGGAGTGGATAGGGGAATGGAATGGGGACTATTTGTATCAAATTGAGGAGAGAGAATCTGAGAGGAAAAGGGCTGAAAGCGAGTCCACTTTGGTGTTTTATTATTCTGTTGGATGCATACCGGAGGCTGGATGACATTTGGTTGAATTAATTTCCTCTCTTTTGTTTTTCCTACTAGAAGATTATTCTGTGCCCTTATTATTGCATTTTCTTATTTGAGCTTCTGTCCTTTAATTGCACTACCTTTTGATATTTGGAACTTTGAAAAGAAAATAATGCTCATATCATATCAGGAGAATAAAGTTGGAAGGAGAAAAGAACAAAGAATAATAATATAATTTGGAGAACAAAATACTCTATTGTGTACCAGGAATTTGTACTGTATGATAATTTTGTGAGAACAATCTGCTAATATAATAGGATTACTATGTCAGAACTGCATTTTGCGAAAATTTTTTACATTTTTTATGAACATATCTTTTAATCACTTTTTTATCTCACATGTGTATGTATCTGATTGTTACGACATATTTTTTAATTAAAAAAAATCCATAAAAGTAGCAATCCAAACCGAGATTTTCACTTTTTCTTGCTCTCTCGATTTTTCTCCCTTTAATTTTTGAACTTTTTACCTTACTTTTGGATTTCACTCGGATCTGGACGATGAGGGTAGTATTCACTAAACTCTCCGAGTCCATTTCAGCAAAGGACATTTACCTCACGTACAATTTATAAACCATCTGCAGACACTTTAGGAAGCTCCTTCGAAATAAAAAGGTACAAATACCCACAAATAAAAATCCAAAATGATAAATAGCTGCTACAACATAATTGGTAAAAAGAGAATTACGCAAGTGTCTGAATTTTTATTATGTATAACTTGGCCTTAAGATAGACAATGACGACAGGGCGACGGCCAAAACATATTACTAGATTAGGATAAATAACAATCACATATTTGTCTTTTACACGATCGTCTCGTGTTCTGAGTAAATTTTCTGGCAACTGTGAAATTGAGAGATTGGAACTCATACATGATGGGGTTAATTATACTTTGCCCGTTGAACTTGAGCCCTTTACTGCTTTGCCCCTCTAAACTCCAAATATATACACTTTATTCCTTATACCAAAATATCATTGGCTAATTCTTAAACACACATAATAATTGTAACATAATAAATACCTATTTCTTTAATAGTTGCTAAATGCATATAAACATAATTACACAATGCATTTCGATCTTGTAGCCTTAAAATGAATTAGATAATTCACAAAAAAAGAAGTCTAACTAATTCAATGTATTTATCTTAATGCCGATAACAATAATACTTATTTGAAACGAAACAAAATTAATTAGTGCATTTGGAATGAAAATTACTTGCTTATATTTTTTATTGTTGCACTTTTGAATGTGTTTTATATGAGATAAAAACATTGTTCAAAATAAAAATGTATTGAAAATGTATTAGAGAATTTTCAATTTTTTAAAAATGTAGAATGCAAACAAAATACATAGCAAGGGTATGAATGTGATATAAAATTACCAAATAGCATCTTATTGATTCGTGAAAATCTTGTGACAGCTGTAAAGTAAATGAAAATTATCAAGACTAATCCGTTTATAATTTAAACGAAGAAAGATAAGCGATGGAAAACTTGTGCATATGTTTTAAGAATTTTTAAATTCTTTTTTCTCCACAATACAATTATTCAATTCTTTGGTATTATACCATCTTTTATTTTCTTAATTTTTTAAATCATATGACTTTGTGTTTTTCCTAATAAAATGTGTCATATTCCGATTAAAAAGTATAGGATTATTCTAAAACTATTATATAAGGGTATTAATGTCATTTTGTTAAAATTTTGGATGGAGAATTCATTATTAACGTTTGACTAGTAAATAAAGGGTGTTCATGGGGCAAACTGTAACTGACCTTACATGATATTGTGAAAACAAAAATTGAACCAGCATCTTAAGAATCAATAGCCTATTCAATTTGAAACAAACAAACCCATAATAAGGAAGGCCTTGATAGGGATCGAGATTGAAATAGTAAGCCTTTTTTTTTTTTTTTTGGAAAAAAATGAGTTAATGTGGTGTTAATATGAAGGATTTGTCTTGAGAATATCCATTAGACATTAATATTCACTAAGGTGTCGCTGACGAGAAGATTTATAAATGCAAAATGAAATTATAGTAATTGTTAGTGTACACATTTATATGATAAATTAAGGCTATGTTTGATAAATCAATTCAGCACTTAAACTTAATGGATTTAGATTTTTACATATTCAGATGCGTTTGATAATCAAAAATTGTACATCTGAATTAATTAAGTGGTACTGAATTTTTTAGGTAAAATTTACATCCAAATTAAAGTGATAAGTTATTCACTTATCATTGAATGTGATATACACTCAAATATATTAGATTTAATACTTAATAATTCAATAACTTAATATATTCAAATTTTAAATTTAAGAATTTAAACTTCAATTTTTGAATTTTAATTTTATTAAACGCATCCTAAATGTGATTTAAGTGTCTTTGACAAATCCCCACTACGAAATTAACAATTAACAAAGTGGTAAGCAAAGCTCCTTTTGGAAAACGGCACGCATCATGGTGACTGGTCTCATGTCAACCATGAGAGTTAGGCTTAGGAGTTGGGCATTTGCCACTCCTGATCCAAAACCCTATCTCTTCAGATGGATGATGCCTTTCTTTCTTTTCCATGAAACCTTTGGCCTGTCACTTCTTTATGTGTACCTCCAACTTTACAAAACCTCTTCTTTCTCTTGTACCTCAATTTTCCTAGAATCCTCGCCCCTCTCCATTGCAAGTTTGCAAGCCGGACCTGGAGCTGTGGAGCATACTACTGAAAAAAAAATATAAAAAATATACTAAGTACTTTATTTCGACCTACATTTTTCCAACATGAGATCTATGACTTTGGTAGATTCGTGGGTTCAGACCTGTTCAGTCTTCAATCAACCAAAAACCCATTATAGGTCCTTCAATGGTCTTATCTACAAACCCATGAATAACCCCCAATTCAAACCCAATTTCCTCAAGCAAACGAAGCCCGTCTCTTCCTTCACCATTTCAGCGATCATAACAAGGGAAGAAGAAACAATTGATGCCGAGAAAGACCAAGAATCCAAGGACTCTTCGACCCTTTTCAACTTCAAATCCTACATGGTTGAAAAGGCCAATATAGTCAATAAAGCATTGGACGACTCCGTTTCCGTCAAGAACCCACCGAAGATCCACGAAGCAATGCGCTATTCTTTATTAGCCGGCGGCAAGAGGGTTCGTCCCATGCTCTGCATCGCCGCCTGCGAGCTCGTCGGGGGCCATCAGTCTCAAGCCATGCCGGCCGCCTGCGCTGTGGAAATGATCCACACAATGTCCTTAATCCACGATGATTTGCCGTGCATGGACAACGACGACTTCCGGCGAGGAAAACCTACGAATCATAAAGTCTTCGGAGAGGACGTGGCAGTCCTCGCCGGCGATTCCCTGCTGGCCTTCGCCTTCGAGTACATCGTCACGGCGACCACAGGGGTAGCACCAGCCAGAGTCTTGGCCGCAGTTGGAGAATTAGCAAAATCAATCGGGACTGAAGGCTTAGTCGCGGGCCAAGTTGTCGATTTGGCCTCCACCGGACAGGCTGATGTTGGATTAGACCAGCTGGAATTCATTCATCTACACAAAACGGCGGCGCTATTGGAAGCCTCAGTAGTTTTGGGAGCAATTTTGGGTGGTGGGACTCCAGATGGAGTTGAAAAACTGCGGAGATTTGCAAGGTGCATTGGGCTGTTATTTCAGGTGGTGGATGATATTCTTGATGTGACAAAATCTTCCGAGGAATTGGGCAAAACAGCAGGGAAAGATCTTGTAACAGATAAGGTTACTTATCCGAAAATGATGGGGTTAGACAAGGCTAGGGAGTTTGCTGAGAAGTTGAACGAGGATGCCAAACAGCAGTTGTCTGAATTTGATCCGGATAAAGCAGCTCCTTTAATTGCATTGGCGGATTATATTGCTCATAGGGATAACTAGAGTTTTGGGATTCCAAGCTTTGTATCTGATCTATGTTTATAACAACATTACTTAGATTATAGCTAAGGGCAAATGGTATACTTGTCTGAAGATTTTCAGGATCCCAAACTGCAGTTTCGGATCATTGTTGTAACTTTTTCCTTTAGCGCTATTCCATGAAAAGTTAGACCATCTTGGCATTTGCATGTTTCTTTATTTCCCACAATGCAGCTGAAAACTGATGTATCTACCAGTATAAGTATGCAATGCTGCGTTTATCAGTGCAATTTGTATATCTTAGTAGAGTCTTTAGGCTTTGAATAACTGAAAAAATAGTTGCTCTTGCGCATGGCTAAGGAAGAACTGAAGCTTCACCCCCGGCCAATTTGATTGCTACAAACATCACAAATGCCTATTATAAATGGAAGCAGCAAGATCATGTGTATAAATCGCTATCCGTGATTGGGAGAAAACATAAGCAGGAAATTGCAAATTGTCAAGATTAGTCATCCTTCAGCAGTTGCTTGAGCATGG
This sequence comes from Coffea eugenioides, assembly GCF_003713205.1. Classification (NCBI taxonomy): domain Eukaryota; kingdom Viridiplantae; phylum Streptophyta; class Magnoliopsida; order Gentianales; family Rubiaceae; genus Coffea; species Coffea eugenioides. The sequence goes on from NC_040044.1 coordinate 2,579,124, forward strand.
GGAGGTGGTGAAGAAGGACAATAAAAAAGTAAGAAAATGGGAACGCGCATTATTTGGAATGTCTGATTGAGCGGGCATTTGATCGAACACTTGAGTTGCATCAAGCAGGAGGACTACGTATTACGGACGCCTTCTCACCAGGTCCCTTTCTCACATGATACCTATCATATAAAACGGACGGGTCCCTTTCTCACCAGCGAAGCAAATGCCTTTATCTGCCTTGTGGGGCTTCGCGAGTTCGCTTAAGCTCAAGACCAATCACTTGTAATCTCCGAAGGGGCGGCAGATTCAGCGCGCAGAAAAAAAGATTAAATGAAGGGACGAAAAAGGAGAAACGCCGTTGCCGGGGATCGAACCCGGGTCACCCGCGTGACAGGCGGGAATACTCACCACTATACTACAACGACTTGTTGGATGCTCGTCTTCCCTCAAACTTTCTTAACAGTCTGAATAAAACATTTCGTGGCCCTTCCCTTCTCAGGCTTTATTGCTGTGTTTTGGTTCATTTATCCTGGTTCCAACTTTGGAACTGTTGTGAGTTCCCAGAATTTAGGGAACTTAAGCAACCAATATTTGAAACAAAATACAGATTTGAGCCCTTCGTGAATCCAATTTCGCTAAAAACCAGCCTAAATAAATGCACTGCTCCTTTAATGTTCTGCAATTATAGGTAAGTTGAGGATTGACAGTGTTTGAAATTATGAATAGGGTCCCCTAATAAGCCATCTCTGATATTTGCTTGTCTTTTTCTCTTCTTAAATGCCCAAATTTGTTCATCTGCTTTACCCCCAGGCTGTAGCTACAAGGAATAAAAAGGGGAAACTTCTAGCCACTAATTGGCAAAAAATTATTCACATATATACAGCTTAAAAGAAGAAGCTGTAGCACTAGGCGAGGGGGTAGTTACCAGTCAGTCGTTATGTAGTTTTGGTAGTAGGATATGTGAGAATATAATACAGTACCAAGTAGAAAGAAAATTTTAAGACGTAGTACATTCCCATCTTCTAACGCCCAGAAGCAGAACTATTCCCCAATTCCATAATTCTAAGAAGAAAACACTGCCGAAAATTACGACTTTCAGAATCTGATATGCAAGGCCTCCATCCGCACCTTGTGGAAAAACAGGTAAAGACAAGCCGCTATTAGGTTACGATCGATCCAGCTGAAGCCCCAAACTTTTTATCAATGCAAGCACAGACGAGATAAGCTACTCTCACAAGTTACCCACTTCAATCAAGAATTGCCATCATGTAGCCCTTTTTAGCCAATTCGCCAGGCAAATAATCATGCTCTGGGGCTGCAAATCTTATAGTTTTGCAGTTTCGGTCCTTTCTACAATTTCTACCACTAGCATCGGCCATCAGCTAGACAAAAAGCAGACAGTTGGAAGGAAACAATTAGTTTTAATAATTAAAGGTACATATTGCTTAAACATGAAGCACCCATCCGAGAACTTGTACAAACAGTTCCAAGTAAAAGCAACTTACAGTAAGCAAATGCCTTCTAGAAAAGGTCAACAAGTACTGGATTGCAAGAAACATCCTTGATCCGAGCGTACATCATCTCAAGCTTCATCTATCTCTCCTCCTTTTGAGAAAATATTTTGTATCTTGAAAGTGTAGGGGTTCATTGCCCCAACAGTTCCAACCAGCACCTAATTCTCGAGCAAATAGTTCAAGACGACGACAATCCTTAGAGCCTGGAACATACTCTAGCAGCAAGTCTAAAAGCATCCAAATTTTTTGGGGAACTTTCATCAGTTAGAGCAATGAGATGTGATAAGAGTATGAGACAAGACCTTAACATCTTTTCAAGGACATAGAGCTCTCATAAATAACAAAAGCTATGGAGGTTTAGCAGAAAAAGGAAATGATGGCTGGGATAGAGAGCAGAAAAAGGAAATGTTGTACTTCAACATAGAAACATGGATACCTCCTATTGGGGGTTTCCTTGAGTAATCACCAGGGACACTGATAAATACTTGATTATCTGGTATAGGAACATGTCCTGACAATTCAACTACATCTACATCCTGCAAGGAGTAGTGCAAGAAACTGACAGATGTTAACTTACCGTGTTCATGACTTTGACAACCATCTAGAAAAGGAGCAGCTCACCTTTTGAGAAGAATAACCGAGGACAAGGCATTCATATGGTCTGTGATGAAAGAGATCCAGCTGGCTAATCAATTGGCCATCTGCCTTTACCTGTATCGAGAAAAAGAATACAACAGCATAAAACAAAAGCAAAGGAATGCAGAATTTGTGGATATGAGAACGAATACCTTCAACCAGTAAAAGGTCGCTGCATATGTGACCCCCCACGAGGGAAACAATTCATTCTCTACAAACCTCCTAAGCTTTTCCCTATTTGTCACCCACAAGGCTACCAATGCTCCACTCGTATGAGTTAGTTGCTCGATAGGAAGGGATAAGAAGTAACGATTTGGCAAAGTATGGTACCTGCAAAGGAGTGTGGTAAACCTACAAATAAATCGAGCATAATAGTAGTGACTACCATACACTAAAATCAGAAATGCAACTTAAACTGTTATATGCAGAGTCTTGGAATGAGAAAGATGTAATACTACAGATTGCAGGATAAATTTCTTTTTCCCCTCTTTTGATCCGTGTTCAAGGGAAATATGAGGAATTCAAGTGAGTACTATGCACCTCTCCATGAACCGATTATCACCAGAAAAGAAGAAGGAAAAACAGATGCTATTAATCATTGGGTTGCTCGTTGTTCCAGTGAATGAACTTTAAACAAGATTTCTACACACCATTAAAAAAAAAGGTATCTAGATGGCCAAATGCAAGAAAAAAAGGCAGAATGCAGCAGAAACCATAGTCACATACTTCAGTTTCTGGTGAGCGCTGCTGTTCTCCCATGGTGGGTCAATCAATATGAGATTGAAGCCGCTTTCACATTCAACTGCAAGAAATCATTTCTAGATCCATAGTTTGTTGAATGTGATGCCAATGCTATATAAATCTGTCTCCTTATAAAGCTCCAACCCAACATCACATGAATATAAAGGAGAGTGAGACAGGGAAAATTAAGAACCAACTAGGCTTAGCACTGTACAGACCCCCAACACTCTAGATCTTCTCCAAAAAGTTTGATAAATTTTCATTTATACAACATTTAATAGCAGACCACACCGCAATTTTAGATCGTATGGGCAAATCCAGAAAGTTAAGCGCTTAGTTTACAGAAACCAAAACAAAAGAACTGTACTTTACATATATTATGGAAAATAATCAACTTTGTAAAAGTTGAGTGTCCATCCATGCACTCATTTTTCTAGCATAAAGATATACTAATAGACATACATTAACATTGTCAGAGATCACATTTCCATATTCAAATGTAAATGTTTTACATGGAATTTACCTGGAACCAAATTATGAATCTCCTTTAAATCAGACTTCCAAGTGACATGAAGAACAAATCATAAAGAGTATGTCAGAAATTGATCAATTTTGTAGCTATATAACAGAAACAGTATCTCTTGGAGTATCTAGAACTAACAATATTGAACACAAGAACAAAAAGGCCATAAAATCATGTGAAGAGTAGGCTTCACAATCTTCCTCATGTCACACCAATAGGAACTCAAATTATCCCACGACATACCATATAAAAACAACTTTTCCGAGGAATTATATAATTGCGGTTCAATAATTCAGCCTCTACATCATTGTCTCCGTTGTTGACGACAAAATTGTTAAATACAGGTACAGAAATTTGGTCCCCTGAAAAAGGCCAGAAGAGAGAAAAACAGTCTTTCTCATACTCCATAAGGAGCCACAGAAAAAACAGATTCGCATATACGACCAGATTCTGAATCCCCCTACTTTTAGACACAAAAATATAACTCCAACTCTAAAATTAATATTAGAATCATGCGAAACTTTTCACTGATGCAAGAAAATATAGAATATATTAAACGTTAACCTCAAAGGAGCAGAATTTGTCATGTAAAAAATAACAAGAAGCAAAATAGCCCGACAAAGTGTCTTCATTTAAGCGAAACAAACCTCCATCTTGGGTAAAATTCTGATCTTGATCGAAATTAAGACTAATTTCGTAAAGAGGTGATTGCCAAACCCTTCCTAGCTCTACAAAGTTAAGCTCACTGGCCTCCCTCTTCAGCGCACTTCCTCTACATTCTTCATCAGTAAAATGTCCATCACTCCTCAAACCTTTCAAAGCAGCCAACAGCTCAGTGGTTCCAAGCAAAGTTTCATGTGCTTTCAATAGCAACGGTCTCACTTCCTTCAACCAACAAACACCAAGGCAAGTCCAAAATTATTACGGGTCGGGTCGGTGTAAATATACGGGTCCGTGAAATTGTCCAGGAGGCCTCACAAAGCCCACTTGGAAGATGGGTCAATGCAAATAAAAAGGGTCGGGTCAAGTTCACCAAGTCGGGTCGTACCTGGTGGCGGCGTTGGGCAATTAGTTCTGTTTCGTTTAGCGGGCGAGGTTTTTTCTCTTTTTTGCGCTTCCGTTTTCGGGAATCCGGCGGAGCTTCGGGCGTTTCTTCTTTTGAGTTGCCGTTGTGGTCGTCGTCGTCGAAGAAGCGGGAGTAGTAAGCAGTAGGAGAAACTCTGAACCGTGTGTAGAACCGGTTAAGGACTCGAACCGGGTCGATGAAAATGGCAGTTGAGTTTTCAAACCGGTAAATTCCCGACTTGAGAAACCGTGAGAACCTCTCGTGGGTTGTCGGACTGTTCATTGCTGGGAAAATAATTGTCGCTGCTCCGAAAATACAAGCTGGGCAGTGGACAGAGGTTCTGTAATTACTCGTTCTACCTCCAATTTTTCTGCTTTAGTAATAGCAACAGCTATTAGGTGTTTTTGGGATATTTTCAAAAAATTTTACTATTATAGAAGCCTCTCTAAGTTCGGTATTTTTATGGTGTACTTTAAGGTGCTTTTAAAGTTAAAATTTTATTAAAATATTTTATAAAAAATTTCCTACCATGATACCATCAACCACCTCCTTTTTACTCTTTATCCGCCCCGCTCCTTCTTTCCTCCTCTCTCCTCCCTTTCCCTCCTCTTTCCCCTCCTTTCTTCATCCGCCTCCTTCTCTTTCTCCACTCCCTTATTTCCTCCTTTCTTCTTCCTTCTTTTCTTTTCCCTGCAACTTCCCTCTCCCTATTTCTGGATCCCATAGCCAGATTTGGTCGCAATCAGGTCGAGAAAGGAAGAAGGGAGATTGCAGGAAAGGGGGAAGAGAAAGGAAAAGGAGGAAAGAAGAGGAAGGAGAAAGAAGGAAGGTGGGAGGAGAGGGAGGGGTAACAACAGTGGAGGAGAGAGAGAAGGATGGGGATGGCAGTGGTGGGTGGCGGTTGGTGGTAGTAGGTAATGAGTGGAAAAAGCAAGAAATGTTAGGCCTTGCTTCGATTGCTGTTTCCGTAGAAAAATTTCGTTATTTTTCGTGGACACATTTCTCTATTACCTTTTTTTCTCACATATATCAAATCGCTACAGTAATTTTTTCATGAAAAATGACGAAAAATACAATCCAAACGGACCTTAGTTTTTTTTTGTTTTAGGTGCAGTTGAGATTATATGTGTATATTTGAAGTGTTTTTTGAGTGGATAAATAAAATTTGCAGAGAACTCCACAATCCAATTAGAGCCAACTAAATTAACTTGATATGTCCAACTTCATCTACTAATGAATGAATTTTGCAGGGGCTAAACAAGTAACTCAACTAGACCCATTCAATTAGTAATTGATGAACCAACTCACATTTACTCATTTTTGCTCATTAAAAATTGCACATTCAAATTCAACTTTCAGTAAGTGGCAAGGGGATAAATTTCAATTTCGTATTAACCCAATACTACTAATAAAACGTAGGTAACTCTTGTCAAATAATATTTGAAAAAAAAGAAGACAAAATAAAGTAAATAAAATTTCAAACAGATCATAATTGAGTAATTGGATATACTTGTACCTATTTATAACGCGTCTATTTTAACTCATCTAATTATGATATCTCCGAATCACCTATTTTAACATTTTTACATGTATATTACGAGTAAAACTTGTCTTTGATAGGAGTATTTGTCTTCATCCTTTCACACTTTTAGTCGTTCACTCCTCGCTCCATTTTATTTATTTATTTATTTATTTATTTATTTTTGCTATTTCTTCGGCTAATTATTTATCTAACGAAGGTTGGCGTTATAGTTACGGCGATGTTTTGTGCATTATGCGAATTGCAGTAGCTTTGAATGGGTCATTGGTTGTGACGTAAAATTGGTGTCCGAAAGTTGAAAAGTGAAGATTTAGGAAAAGGAGAAGAAAACAAACAATAATGTGGTAAAAACTGAGTGACAATTCGTTTTAGTCTTTGAACAGCTGACCACCTTGAACAGTCTTTATTTTTATTTTTAATTTTTTTTGGGGTAGATTACACTTAACCGCTTCCCCAAGGAAAAAAAAAATCCATATCCTTTGTCAGCATTCCTGTTTGGATAAGCAATAATTATGGTCTACGGGAGACTGAAAAAATCAAAAAAGTGGTCGAAGCCAAAAGCTTTTGTGCCATGCAAGACTGCGTACAGAAAAAGCAGAAATGGGAAACAAAATAGATAGAGCAGCACTGATCAAGTCAAACTTTTGAAGGTACCGACCGGTAGTGCCACTTGATGTTTGGAAATGAAGGCAGTAGTTACTTTTAGTTTGCTTAGTGAGTGGTGATTAGCAGCCCACCACACAATGGACATGCAAAATCCCCTTTAGTACACTTACTATTTGGCACTCTATGACCTAGCATTTTCCAATGTGACCTCGAAAAGAAGCTTGTCAAATTATTGATGTGCGGATCTTCTTCCGTGCTACATTTACTGGCGGCTAGTTGCCTGCAGAACATGTTTATGTTTAAGTGGGCTCGCAGTTGAAGAAAAATGTGTTGTTGTTCTTACTTCTTGTCAGAAACAATTTATTAGCCAATTCAAGAAAATTGCGGACAAAATGAAAGAAATGGCTTTTTCGTATGCTTATCAATTGACTTTCACACCAATATCCGTGTGGTGATTAACTACCCTTTTATTTTTGCTTCTTCTGTAACTGTGGATTCACTATACTGGATTAGCACTTTCCACTTCCTTCCCCTAATAAATATGCGGAGGGAAGGGGGGAAGCTTGGTAGGAGGAGGTTGGGTTGGGTTGTGTGCTTGCATTTTCCAAGTTTAAGCTCCAAAGAAGTCAGAATTTATGGGTATTCTTGAATTTGTTTGATATTTAATTGGCTCGCTCGCATCAGCAAAGGGAAAGCCTGATTAAGTCATCAAGCTTTGGCCTTTCCGCAAACTCCAAAAAGTTCTATGATTCTATCCCTCCCGGGACACAACTTTCTTCCAATACGCGGTGGTGAACCGTACGATATGGGGTCCAGGCCCTATGGTTGCATAACTTAACAAATAGCAGACGGCAACGTGTCCGCACCCAAACGTGTCCGCACCCAAACGCGTCCGCTAGTTAGTGCTTGTAATGTAATATTTGTCTTAGTACATCATCACTGCTGCAAGGATTCTACTAGGAATGTGTAAATGGCAAAGTAGTAGACACTGGAAAGAGGAGTGATGCCATCCAAAAGCCTTTTAACTGTGTAGTAAGGGCAAATTAGTGACCATGGTTAGATTAACACAGCCAGCCACCCAATTCCACTCTTTGACAGAGCCTATATAATACCCCTCCAAGTGATGAGCCTGCTCCATTTTGAGTAGTGACTAAGTAAATGAAGTGAAGCATTTTGTTGCTCAGCAAGAGGGTCTCTCTCTAAGGATAATAAGTAAAAAGGTTCTATCTCTATTTCCTTTTCTTATTATGTCGTTTGCTTTTGCTTTGATTCTTTCATCTCTTTTGTTTTGTAGTATAAGACAATTCTAATTTGCAATCATGGGATATTTTTCTGCCAAAGACTCTGTTTTGGTTTGATATACATATATATAGGCGTTTTAATGATCAACTGGATTTGAAAAAAATCTTGTAATGTATCCGTATATTCATTGGACCAGAGTTTGTGCTGGCTGCCATTTTCGGAATACTGATGCATATTCTGTTAACATGCAGAATCTGTCTGTTTCTGTACTTTTATCAGCTGCAACTGGTAAAGGCATTTCTTGATTGTGCCCTTATGCCGGCTTTTTATCCTCTTCTATATCAATTTCATTTCTTGCACCTCTAGGTGCATGCTTTAAATTCTTCATATTCTGAATCCCCTTCTCTATACCAACGGCAATCTTCGGAGTAATTGTTTCCGTTTAGATCTTCATATTGATCAACTTTTTACTGTTATTCTTTGTAAGTCAAGTCAATGGACCATGCAATCGAAGCATAGCTGCCATGAGAATCAATCAAAACTCAAAAGTTCAAATATTTGATATATCTTGTAGGTCTTGCTTTCTCTTTAGTATGGGTTGCACGTTCTGGAACACAAGCTCTGGTCCATCCATTCAGTGGATCATGAAGCCCCTCAGTTTCTAATTTCAACTTACCAATCTAGGATGATGTACTATTGAAATATATGCTTGGCCATGTTGACTGAATTGGAATTTTGTTCCAAAGACAATAAGGTGATTGATTTGAAAACTGAGAAATAGCTTTCCTTCACATCAATCAAGCTGAATTGGATTGAAGGACTGAACTGATTTTGTTTAGTAGGAATAATATGCATCTCCAAGATTGAACTGAATAAGATGTTGATCTGTATCAATTGTTTTCAGGTCCAATTCTCTTGGAGAATTTTGGTCTACATACATCCAGGGAATAATTTAGGATCATTTTCCTCTTGATTTTGTTAACATTTTATTATCATTCATCTGACACAGGCGTTGGTCAGGTCACCGTAGTCTTCACTTTTCACTCTTGTTGCGATGTGTCCTCCAGCACCTGACCCTCCTGCTGATATGGTTCATGGGGCTGACGATGAAGTCATTATGCATCTGGATAGAATCAGACAGGGAAAGCCTCTTCCAAACAATGTGATTGATGATACAAATCCTTTCCAGTTCAATCCGTCAAATTTACCAACTGGTCGGTTTGGTGCTTAATCTTTGAAATTGTTTTTGGCATGACATCAACTACCATATAATGTCACTCCCTTCGGAATATCTAGTCATATTTGAGAAACTATTACCTAAACGAGAAAACTTTTAGTTGTGGAATGAGTAGGCTGTCTTCCGGCTCAAATGGCCTGGACTTGAGTAGATTTTTTATGACCTTTCGCTAGAGTGAGATGAAAAGTTAAAATGACCACTCTAAAAATCACATCATCCATGTCCACTAAGCATTTCCTTCTGAATAAAAGAGCCTTTAAATTTTTGTGTAGCATGACTTTTGAAGGTCATCTGGATGAGAGTTCTTCAGCTTGTGGAAAATTGATTGTAAACTGATTTGACCTTCTATACATGCATTCACACTTGCTGAGAATATTAGTGTGGATGAACCACAGAAGCCCTTTTTGTTAGGTCATTTATTTCGCGTTCAGCAGCCAGGTCTTAATCTAATCATCTATAAAATTGACCAGATTTAGAAAAGACTTAAATACACTGACTGGAATACCACTCTAAAAAGTTTTGAAGATTGAGCATGCTTGCTTATTTAGGAAAGGATATGTATTCTTTGAGCAGGTGGAATTTGGTACCTAGTGGGCTCAACTGAGAAGATGGAGAATAAATTTGGCTTCTGGAGAGAAAAGGGAACCGCCCTTGATATACGGACAGGCTCTGCTATAAGTGGTCGGAGAACTACCCTGGAGTTTATTGAATTCCAAAATGCTCGAGAACAAAAATCTAATTGGATAATGCATGAATACAAGATAACAGAAACCAGCAAAGGAAAGGTATCCTGTCGAATCAGTATTCAGTGGATATACTTCTTATCGTGTCCTTTCTTTCTATCCACCGACCTGCGAGACAATTGCTAGTTTGGTTGGATATGTGCAGGAATCAAGAGTAATGTGCAGAGTTTTGCAGTCAGGTGGACGAAGCTCAAATATAGATCTTCGCCCCAATTCGAGACAAGCTGTATCGTTTGAACAAGGTTCACGAAGCCCATCCCTGGTTGGTCCTCCTGTATCATTATCTCCGTTGATCAGAATTAGCTCTTCTTTGTTTCTTCTCTTTCTTTGCGATTATTTTATGAAATCTTATTGCATTCATTCAATTCATACAGTAACATTACCCAACTCCATCAGCAGATTGTAGATAATTATGATTTGCTCATTTTACAGTTTGTTTCTTGAGTTCCTATGTGTCTGATATCTGGTTTTATTTCCAGTTACATATTAGGACCAGCTTGGTCTCATTTAAGACCATATAAAAGAATGGAATTTCTGTGGCTGAACTCTCTTTTACCTGGTACTATTACTACTGTCATACTATGATAGTAGGGCAAATACATGATTCAACTATGTCTCCTGTATTCTAGGACTATAATTTTTCTGTTACTTTTACTTTTGGCTAATATACAACATTTGTAACAAAAAAACCTGTGTCTTAAAAATTTTGTGAGTCCTACTTGTCTTTCACAGAAGCATAGTGGAGTTGATGGAAATAAGCTTCTATCTGAGGCTGACAGGCTTTTGGAACCACGAACAAGAGAGCCTCCTTATATGTTTGACGGTGACTATTTGGAATTGGATGATCTTGCTGACCCACAATCAAGTTCAACCAGCGCAGATAATTCAAGCTGCTCAAGCTTTACTTTAGATGAATATTTTGATTCACATGCCCTGTTGCAGGAGTTGGAGGATAAGAATAATCAAGGGCTACGAGAAACAGGTACAAGTTCAAAATTCAGTGTCACTGCATCTGTTCCACCAAGTGAAGTGGTTATGCTGCCAGCCACTTTAGGTATGTTTATGTCATTCTCCAACGAACATTTTATATCCTCAGATGAATACTCTTTCTTGAATTCTTGCAAGTTCTAACAACATGAGTAGAGTACATGAGTAATTAGTAAGGCCAAGCGTAGTTGTATTTTTGGTCTGGTAATCACCTTGTGTGTCATCATATGGAGACCAGATTACAAGCAAAAATAGAAATGTAAAATGACGCGTGAGAGTTTACCTAAAGTAAGTATAACTTCTTGAAAGTTACTTAGTTTCCAAGGGAAACATCTTAAATTTGGCTCTTAGGTTATGATGGTGAAATATTAAATTGGGCTATAATTCGATTAGGTTCTACAGAAGCAGATATTCTGAAAAAGAATTCAAAAGACATAATACACACTCATTGATCAAATGACTTGTTTATTCTTGGAGCTCTTCATCATGGCGTTTTGACTGGTTTAGGAGTTCATTAGACACTGCTGATTTAGATCAGAAGTGGAATTCGAGGCCATTCAAATAGTTATCTGTAGCATTATCTGGCGTCAAAATCTGCCAAATGTGTCTTTTTTGAGTTGAAACCAACAAGACAGGTCACTTGGTTGTGCTTATATTTAGGAACATGCATCTGGTGAACATCTTAATGGTGTCGCTTCCTGATTCTTATTTTTGATCATTGGTTAACCCTAGGTTCTCTAGTTTGTACTAGTGGAAGACAACCATCTGTTGGATGCACAGCACCCTCATCAGTCCTCAAGACACAGAATGTTGGAGAAAGAATTCCAGATCACACTGCTAAAAAGCCAAGGACCGAGAAAAAGGAAGAAGATTCAGCAGGGTCCCTATGCCCGGCACCCCCTTTGGGAAATGCTGGCAAATCCACATCAAAAGGAAAAGAGAAGGCTGCTAGTGTCAATACCAAAAGGCTGAAAAAGTACATGTGTTTCATGCCATTCTAGGCTGTAATTGCATACTCTGCGTATAACCTCTGTGTCATTAGGTGACTGCAATCAGTGACTAGCAAAAATACCAACCCATCTAGGCTCTTGACTACGTTCTGTTATGTAATCTGCATTCTTGATCTGGTGAATGGAAGGAAAAGCTGCTCAGTTGTCGATAGGATTCAAGTACCATATAGGAAATTTTACAGAAAAGAAAAGAAAAGAAAGCATGGAACAAGAAGCTAGTATTATAAGTGTAGATCAGCTAGGCTGCTGGCGACGTGGTACATCTTTTTTGAGCTAAGACGAAGAGGAAGTAATCAGCTTTAGAAAGTGTAGGAGCTGTTAGCCAGGCATCTTGGCTTTTTTATTTTTACTGTACAATTGTAATGTGACGATAGACTTCTTTAGCCAAACGTGTGTTGTAGAGTTTTCCGCGTCTATTTTAGAGGAAACTTCCGATCTTGTCTGTGGCCACATTATATACATACATAGTTATTATGATGACATATGGGCATATCCAGATGACTGGTCTCTCCTGCCGTCCTTTCGTTCTTCTGTCCTTTTATCCTTTTTCTTTAAAAAAAAATTTCTAGAACGGAAAATGGTCCATTTTTAGCATTGAGATCACAAATTAATGGGTTCTTAATAAATGTGCTTAGACTGAATATATATAGTTGTGTCTCCTTAGCATAAAATGGCTGTGATAAACAGTTTCAAAGTAAGGAAGATTTTAGGAAATCTTGATATTATTGTATAACTTATTTATTTATTTATTTTTCTTTGGGTACCAGGGAAATCTTTTGATACCCGTGAAAGACATGGTCCTGTGATTCCGTTTGGTTGTCTACTAGTCAAGTGTTTTTTTAGTCTTTCATATTATTTGGCATGTATCCGATTTACAGCTTCCTTAAGGAAAGTTCCCGGTAAACGATATGCATGGGTGAATGGAAAACTAATAATTAATATGTCTGGTGGATCTTCCATCAGAAATTGACTTGTGTCTTTGTACTCGTGACTTTTTTCTTTTACTTTTTCTTCTTATTATTATTCCTGCCGTTCCACTTTGATAGTCCTGTTTTCCTTTTTCGTCTGTATCAAATTGTAGTCCACTTTCCAATTGAAAAATGTAGTTATATTTTAATTTTTCTAAAATGCCCTTATTCAATGTAAGTTGTTGTTGCTATAAACTTACCTCATTTAATAAGAGTTGATTCTTTTTTTACCATCAATTCAAGTTCCCATAAAGTTCTAATCTATTTAATGTGAGGATATTTTAGAAAAATAGCAATCTAAATTTACCTTTCCAACAAAGTTAATTACTTTTTCTTAAACTGTGTGAAAAAAGAAACATGACTATTAAAGTGGGACGGAAGGAGTATTATTTTAGGAGGGGAAGGGCGTGGCTTAAAAGGCACCAAAAGGGAAGGGGAGGGGAGAGGGGAGGATAAAATAGAGCCTGCTGACTGAATTTTGGTGATTCTACATTCTAGTTAAATTGGTAGCTCTTCAAAGATTATTTGTTGGAAGGAGAAAATGGAGCCCAATCACCGGACTAGCAAAAGTTGTTTCATAGCGGTCCGCTGCACAATCAAATTAATGGCATTACAAACTTCCTTTACTATTTCTTTTTCTGGTGAAGGTTTTTCAATTTCAATTTTCTTGCCCTCACTACGTTCCATTTTTACTTTAATTTGCTCATTTTTAATTTCTTATCAATTGCCATATTTCCCGAGTCCATCAGCAAATTTCTAAATAATTTCAGTTCGGGAAATGATATTTATACATTTAGATATTGGGAAATAATTGCACTAATCATTTTTCACATATTACTAATGTGAAATTTTTGTTCCTCAAAATCAAAACAAATAATTTTTGTTCGTAATAAATAAAAAAGACTCGCTTTTGATCCTTGGTCAACTATCCTAAAATAATTTTCGTTGGGAATTTTGGTCCCTTGTTTGTGGATTATTGGGTTCAAATTTCTCATAGATCTTGATCTTTAGGATCCTAAAAATCATTGGATGTAATTTCATTGCAACTTTATTTGAGTTCTACGGAGAAAATAGCATAGGAAATTTGAAGTTTTGGATTTCTCATTTTATCCTTTGATTTGTGTTTACATGATTATTTTATTTCATTTGAAATCTGAGACGCATTTGAAATAATTTCAGAACTTGATCGATGTCAAAATCAAGTTGTAAAATTTATTGAAATAATTTAGCGATAAGTTAGGGTGAAAAAATTGCAAAATTCGAAATATGCTAGGATCCGACAGAATCAGATAAAATTCGACGGAAATATTAACCAGGGATAAAAAAAAACGAGAGTTTTCTATTTGTTAAGAACTAAAATCAAATCTTTTGATTTAGTCATCAATAATATATAAAAAGACGACTGGTGTAATTTTTGCTTGGATATTTCTACCCATAGAAATTGCCTGTGTCCAAGGACAAATTTCTTTTATTCGAAGATCAGGTTTTAGTTCCAAGTTCCAAGTTAGTTCCAGGTGAACATTTGAAAGACCAGATCAGGCCCCATATAAGACCATGGACCTTCACAAAGTCTGACGTTCAATTACCGAACTCAGCCCGCGCTGGGTTGTTCGGACGGTGGAAGCGGGGTTTTTACTCCAAGTCCATCTAGGTTCGATTTCAGTCCGTAATCCAGTTGTTTACGTCCTAGGCATTGGTCGGGCCCGCTCTATCTGGGCGCTATGGGATTAGTCGGGTGGTTCCGGATATCCACAGTGTCGAAAAAAAAAAAAATTTCCCGAACTCACTGGCCTTCGTACTTGGTGCCTATTGCTGGGGTCATGCTTTCATATTGGGCTGACATTTGTGATTCTACTTAGGGATGGCAACGGGGCGGGGTTGGGGCGGGGGACCCCTCCCCCACCCCTCGTCCCATTGCTTATTAATTCCCCCCGACCCCTGCCTCCCACTCTCCCCGCCCCGCTTCCCCCGCGGAGGTACCCGCGGGATTAACAAAATTATCCTCGCGGGGTTAATAAAATTTTATTATAGTTAAATTTTAATAAATAATCAAGTACTAAAATATCAACACATCATCAAGTTATTATTCATTGTAATTGTACAATTGAAACTCATAAAAACAATCAAACAAAAGTTATTTGAATACAATCCAATATGATGAAATAAATACAACTAAAATAGTCAAATTTTCACTTTTGGTACAAATACAATCACTAATTCATTATTGTGTTTGTGTTTTTTTTTGAAAAAAAAGTGTTATTCTATTAAGTGTAATTAGAAATTTAGTATAAATGTATTAGTAAATTTAGTATAACTAATTAATAAATTCAATTAGTAGACATATCTAATTATTCATATAATTGATAATATCAATTATATTACATACACTAATATACATTATATAATACATCTAACTAATAATATCATTATCATAAGTTTATAACTAATTAAATTACACATTATATATATATTTATATATATATACTTTTTTTTTGCGGGGGATGGAGCGGGGGTATACTCCCCGCCCCCCGCCCCGTTTCTAAATGGGGGGAAAAAATTCCCCCCCCGCCCCCGCCCCAACCCCCACCCCGAGAGTCCCCCGCGGGGCGGTTGCTCGCGGACACCCGCCCCCATTGCCATCCCTAATTTTACTGTGCCCACTTTATTATGACTTCAGATTCTCTCGATGCCACTTATTTTCCCTATTTTTTTTCTTCCTTTTTTTAATAAAAAAAATACAAAACTACAACCGAAAAACACTACAATGCGTAAATATAAATGGACGAAAACAAACTAATCATTATCTGCCCAACATTACAAAGCAACATACTCAAGTAGTGGAATTACAAAAAGAAAAAAGGTAGTGGAAACAATAACCCGCATATAATGGAGAAATTTCAAGAGGCTACCTATGGATGTAATAACTTCTAAACAATTACTATATATGTTTAAGATTCACATATGGAGGACATACGCAAGTAAGTGGCTGCATTTGGAGGAATAAGGAACCGGCTAAAGATTGCTGCGACCTTCTAATGCTAGCAATTTGGAGGCCAAAAAAAAAAAAAAAAAAAAATGACCCAACACTTTTAGCCCAAGTTGTCCATGTACGAGTCAAAAGGTGACGAAGAAACGAGGATACTATAGCTGAACATGACTGTGAAGACAATTCTAAATGTGGGTTTGGTGGGTTAACCAATTATATTTATTAAATAGGGATATTATTAGATAACCTATTTATATCCGTACTCAGATATTCATGAATGGATATGGGTAAATTTACCTAAATGGATTTGTTTGACACGCGTGTGTGTGTATATATATAAATATATATATATTTATTAAATAGGGGTATTATTAGGTAACCAATTTATACTCATATTCAGATATTCATGAATTGATATGGATAAATTTACTAAATGGATTTATTTGACATGCATATATAGATATATATATATATGTGTGTGTGTGTACGACTAATGCCATTGTTGCAACGAAATGTTGACCTCTACTTTGGCAGCTTAACTACAGTCCTCCGTTTGTCCCTCCATCTAAGCGTTAATTTTAATATTTTGAGTGATTCATGGTTGCAGGTAATAATAATAATATCAAATGAGCGGAATTTGGTGCTTAGCTTGTTGCAATGGTCATGACAGTCCAATGCAAATATGACTTGCAAAATGTGACTGAAGCTGAATGGTCATTCTTACATCTAGTCACGTTCTAGATTTTGGTTATATTTTGCAAGTACTGTAGCTTTCGATTCCAAGTTTTGAATTGTCATCTTCAAATTTCACTTCCATCATTCTCTTCTAAGAGTACACTCGTTTACTCCAATTTGACACACACAAAAAGTTGTATTGAAGTACAGTACTGAGAAAAAAAGGGAAAGAGGACACCATTCCAACTAGAGCTCAATTCAATTAAAAAGTAAAAAATTAGTTTGAGCTTTTGCAAAAAAAAAAAAAAATGGTAATGGTAAATCAAATTCGAATACCATTTTCGCAATTTTGACAGGCTAAATGAAAAAAAAGAAAAAAAAAAGGCTTAAACATCATCATCATTCAGTTAAAGCCCAGGGGTTGATTGATTTGATGATGTTGTGGTAAAGTTAATGATGTTGATTAGCAATTAGCAAAGGCACTAATGCCTGAGGAATCCAATATTTTCTCGAGGTATCCGAGACTTTGTCCTCATCCCAATTGCAGGCGTTACCAAAAAAAAAAAAAAAAAAAAGCAATCGCCTTTCAAAACCTTTGTGATGATTACACATGTTATACGGAACATGGCCCATGACTTCATCGGACCAATCAAATGGCGCCGAATCATTTGGGCGGCCAGATTATCCGGGACAGTTGCTGATGGACGGCCGGATTAACGCTCGATTATGGCGGGAAAACTCCTACTACTATGTCTGTCGTACTACTGGAGCATGGATGGAGGGAAGAAAGTGACAAAGAAGAAGTGGTCAGATATTTTTCAACGGATGAATTATTGTTGTTTAGTAGTAATAAAGTAGAGTCATTAGTACGGTAGCAGTAGTAGAGACTAGAGAGTAACGAGCAATGAATATATGCATAATGCATGGGATGGGGGCAATTAATTAATTATTAATCAATCAATTAATTGATGACTGACATCGGGACATGGATGGATGGATGCAGATAATTTTGTACGTAATAGTAATTCGTATTGATACGGAGATGTCGCAGAATTCTGCAGAAGTGAAGTGAGAGAAAGGAGAGACAAGTGGCCCATGTCGGATAAGACAACACCGTCGGTAGATAGACTTCCGTGTCCACGTGGGCCCTCCCCATGACTTTCCGGTTTCCGTTACTTTTGCCCGCTATCAGTCTCCTCTCTCCACCAATTTACACCAACACCCTTGCACAGCAATCTCTCTCCCTCTCTCTTTTTTCATTCTTCAGATTTTTGTTTCTTCATTTCAATTGTTGCCATCCTTAGGTGTTTTGTTTGGACAGGAAATTATTTGAAATTATATTTTTAAAAAATATTATAGTATTTTTTTGATATATCGTAAAAAAATTAAGGCTCTATTTAATTACAACTTATAGTACTATTTATCTAATATATCTCTATACTATATATATAAAAGGAGAAATAGGCTTTTTTTCTTTATATAATTTTTATTTTATTTTTATGAAAATCGCATACTATTTTACCACTTAAACATAATAAATTGCTAACATAACCAGTTGTAACTATTGTTAACAATAACTATCTGAACACGTTTTGACAAAATAACTGTGTTTAAACATTTGTCGTAACTGGCAAAACAATTATCATTTGTTGAGATGAAAGTGTAAAATACTACAATTTGCTTTAGTAATAAAAATTTTAACTTGCAAAAAATTGATTTATGAACTACACACGTGTTGCACATATCTTTGACACTAGTGCTGAAAATGTAACAACGCTCGTCATATATATTATCATTACGTATAGTTTATAGAATAATTGTTTATATATTTTCTTGTACGGGCACAATTTATCATTTGTAGAATTTATCTTACTTGCAATCTTTTGTGACATCGTATCTTATGGTAGCAAATCTCAAGTTGATTATAAACTTCGTTTTGATTTGTGTGTGACATGGGAGGACAAAATTGAAGAGACAGCATAGGACTTTAGGAAGAAGGAAAAAGGAAAAAAAAAAGGGGGAAGTTAGAGGCGTGAAAATGTACCGAAGAAAAGCAACCAAAATCCTAATAAAGGATAAAATTGTGAATTCAGTAATCCCACGACTCCATTCCGCGATGCGCAGCACCAGTCAAAGCGGTCAATTCGCCCTCTGTAACTCTCCCACCCTACACCGCTCTAGTTGTCTTGCATCTTGCCGCAGCGCAAGCCTCTATTGCATGAATAATTGACGACCTCCTCTCTCCTTCCTACGTGGCCTCCTCCTATTGGTTCATTTCAACTCTCCGGGATTCATAGCCTACACAAAAGCATTAAACAAGCCAGAGAAAAACACACACACACAAAAACACACACCGAAGTCACTCTCACTCTCACCATCTTCTCTCTCCTCTTTCTCTTGCCCCCAAGTCCAGCCTTTCATTTTTTTTTTTTTTGGTTTGTGTTTTTTTTTTCACACTCAAAAAATCCCAAAATTCCACTCATTTTCTCGCTCAATTGACCACCAAGATCACGGTTTTGGACTATACAATGCCTGATCTTCCGATCAGTTCCGAATTCTTGGGCTGAAACTGGAATTTGACTGAATTTAGGGGACAAAAAGCTGATCTTTTTCTATCAGAAATGCTCGAAGCAGTAGAAAGTTCAGTGAATGGGTTTTCACATTTGCAGAGCTGTGGAGACAGCAGTGAAGAAGAGCTCTCGGTTTTGCCACGTCATACTAAGGTTGTTGTGACTGGTAACAACAGGACTAAGTCTGTTCTTGTTGGTCTGCAAGGTGTAGTCAAGAAAGCTGTTGGCCTTGGAGGATGGCACTGGCTGGTACAAGTTTACTCTTTTTTTCTTTTTCTTACCTTTTTAGGAGTTTTGGAGTAATGGGTTGGTTATGGATAAATGATTTTGCTTGAATTTGAGTTTGGAGTTGTAATGTAGTTTTCTCTGAAATTCCTGGTTGTCCTTTACTTGTTATTATTTTGTATGCATTAGGGGACAGTTCTATTCTCTTCTTCTGTGTTTTTATTAGCAATGTGTTATCGTGGTCTAAACAATTTTATTGTGCTTTGGCTTTTTTCTGTTTTAAAAAATTTCCCCTTTCTTTGTCCTTATCTTATGTGTCTGATCGAAGACAGAAAGTCTTGCAGTGCTGCTTTTTTTTTTTTTCTCCTTTTTCGCTTTTGCAATTATTGGATATCATAGTAATTTTTTTAAATATAGAAATTAATGTGAAGTTTATGTCTTTGAGGTGTGCTTAAGGTCTAATTTTGAGTTTTGGGAGATTTTCTTGGTTTGCATGTCGCTTATGTTTAATGGATCTGGGACTTTGAGGGGTTTACTATGATCTGGGAATGCAAACTAATGTATCGTTTAAGAATCTATCGACATTTGATGTTATTTTCTTCTTAAATGTCTCTTAACTGTTGCCTTCCTGTGGTTTTTGTTAAAAAAATGCGGATAATCGGATTTTTTTAAATATTTTTCTGACTTTAAAATGACAGTTCAATTATGGATTTTTACTTTCAAGCTGTAAATTTAGTTTCTGGTGCAATTAATAGTCTAGTTCTTTGTGTTGTGCTGGAAGATATCAGATTCACTACTGTCTCTGGTGCAATCTATTGTGAAGCTAAAAATTTCGTTGCCTAGAAGCATACGTATGAATGACTATGCTATTCACACAATCTTCTACGTCCTTCTCGTACTTGATCACCTATTTGACTGTTCCTGATGGCTTTGATTAGTAGGCAATGTGATTTCATTGTCATCTAACCATAGAAGTCCATTGTCACGTCTTTTTAACTACAACAAACAATTAGATCGGTTGGTATACTTTATTAATGAAGCTGAATGTAGATAAAATTCACGGCATTCTTATTCAATTCTATTATTCAAAAATAATATCTAATTGCCTGAGATTGCTTTCGATACTGAAGTTTCATACATCGCACTATTTTTTGGAAAGGGGAAGAGGGGAACAACTTGTTGAGACTCACCGTTGTGTCATTATGAAATGTGCTGATTTTTGCGTATTGATTCACTATTTTTATATATTGTAAAAATGCAGGTTCTAACAAATGGCATAGAAGTCAAGCTTCAGAGGAATGCGCTTAGTGTAATAGAAGCTCCTACAGGCAATGAGGAAGATGATGACATTGAATTTGAAAATATGCAGTGGAACGGCTCAGATATGGGTAATCTTGATTTATATATTTGACATCGATTGACTTGCTTATGCTTTATAAGATCAGTTCTCTGTGTGTTGTTCTTTTGAACTCATCTAAACTGTGAATCAAAACGCATAGACTGATGCACGAGGTCTGTATTCTGATAGCAACTGATTGTGTGATCCTTATCGTAATGTGGTCTGGAATCTGGATAATAATAATGTTTCTATAGAAAATGACTGAATGGCTACAGTGGTTGGAAAGTAGATTTGTACATTTTCATCATGACTATATGGATGAAGACCATCTCAAAATAAACGCTTTTCAGTAAAATTTGTTGAGGTTGTCTCATAGGATTCTCCATGTCCGTACCACACAATTCAATTTCCTTTTCCATTACAAAAAACTGTGTGTTACTGAATCATCACTTTATTCTTGTTCTTTTGGCCCACCACTCAATTGGTTATTCTCATGTGTTGCTGTTTTACAGCATCCGATGATACCCAAAAGTCCCATAGATCAAGGCCTCGCATGCATAAATCATCCGGGTCATCTCACAAGACTATGAGCAGGTCTGTCTCTTGCGATTCACACTCCAAGGAATCTATTTCCACTCCTAGGGGGTCCACGGTAAGGAAAAGCTTTTATCCAATTTGCTGTTTACTCTTAAATGGATGTTGGTTCATCATCATTGCGTTTGACTTGTATGTCAGTTGTTAAAAGACACCATTATTACAACTGAAATTTCAAGTCTTTGTAAATAAGTGTGGTTTAATGCTGTTTGCACTTACATAAAAGTTCTTTTGCTCTTTTTCTTTTTCCCTTTCCCAAAACATTTTTACATAGAAGATTGATCTGAGCAAACTAGAGATGGCTGCCCTGTGGAGATACTGGCGGCACTTTAACCTTGTGAGTGTTTCATTTGGAGATTCTGAGTTTCAAATCAGAAGTGGTACAGTCTAAGCACGTCTAAGTAACTCCCAACATTGTCTGTTGCAGGTGGATGCCATCCCTAACCCTTCAAAGGAGCAGCTTATCGACGTTGTTCAGAGGCATTTTGTGTCTCAGGTAACTTAATTTTTACGCGTTGTCGCTTTCCTTCACGATCAGCGTTCTCCTTTTTTGCTTGCTAATGGGCTGAAGCACACTCTCTTGTGGTGAAAGCAATTGGACGAGTTGCAAGTCATTGCGGGGTTTGTGCAGGCTGCAAAGAGGCTCAAGACCGTATGCAAGTAACCCTACAGAAAGAAAATGGGCAAACTCTTTGCGCATTGTTCCTGACACTAACAAATTGATTGGCTAATTTCCCCTCCATCGCTCTTGTTTGACTAATGCCTGTAATATATTCATAAATATATACTCTTTGACTGTTCTTCAAGTTTATAGTAGTTAACTTTTTTTTCTAGTTATTGTGTAAATATGATGTAAACTGGGGACTGACTCTAATTAAGGTGCCTTCTGAGCTTCCAAAGATCCATTTGAATCGAATGTATTGCTGAGACCCCCGGGGGAATTGGTCATTTCAAGTGTATGGTTCTGTTTGTTTTTACTTTGACACTGTAATCACCACTCCTTGATGAGCATGTTGTGTCTGATGGCTGGCCGCAAAATCACCTTTCCTCTAAATCTGAAAAGTGTTGGTAGATGATTTACTATTCATGAGTCTCCGCGGAGAGGGCAAATATGTTTATCGGGAATTGGCGTGGACCGGGAAAACAAGAATAATCAGGCGCCCTTACACAAATGTAATTAGCAACATTTTTAACTCGTTGATGAAGCCTTAGTGTAACGACAAGTGTAGTAGTGGTAGCTTGCAATTTCACCGTCTGTGGCCATTCATCTTCAAAAATTGGTTAAAGAATGAACTTGCTTGGACAAAAACTGTCTCAAGGCAATGGAGAACGAGGGAAAGGTCATTTATGAGGATTGCAAGTCAGGCGTTCATGACCATTGTTATTCAAGGTGGTTGGAAATTAGGTCAATGAAATAATGACCAACCTGTACCAAAGTGAGACAAAAGAGCACGGGAGGGAAGAAAGTTGGTCGCTGCCTGATATTAAGCAACTAATTTCTCCCGATATATGGTCCAACATTGACTACTTTTCTGGCTTTGTGGAGAGGTTAGTTAAATTGGATACCAGAATCAAAAGTAAACGGTCTGTAAATGTTGAATTAAAATCATGGAATCGCCATTCCTCTAGTGTATAAATATCCCTCCTTTATATCACAGTCGAGCAGCAATATTGTGTAAGATTTTCCAGCAAGTATTATAATGCCTTCATTGATAGGGAATGAGCTGTTCACTAGCAAGAGGGTTATGCTTCTTCTGGCATTGATCTGCTTGCTGGTGCTTGTTCGAAATTCACAAGCGGCGTCCAACATTCATCAACCGCAACAACGCCAGCACCTCAACTCGCCTCCTCCGTATCTCCCTAAGCTGAGGCCGCCATCATCACCATGTCGTGGTGGAAATAAATCACCACCGCCCCCACCTCCGCCTCCGGCTTGGTTTTACTTTTACTCTCCTCCACCTCCTAGTCCGCCACACTCGCCTAACCATCCACGAACTGCATACTCTCAGCCACCGCCTCCGGCTCGGTTTTACTTCTACTCTCCTCCACCTCCTAGTCCGCCACACTCGCCTAACCATCCACGAACTGCATACTCGCAGCCACCGCCTCCGGCTTGGTTTTACTTCTACTCTCCTCCACCTCCTAGTCCGCCGCACTCGCCTAACCATCCACGAACTGCATACTCGCAGCCACCGCCTCCGGCTCGGTTTTACTTCTACTCTCCTCCACCTCCTAGTCCGCCGCACTCGCCTAACCATCCACGAACTGCATACTCTCAGCCACCGCCTCCGGCTCGGTTTTACTTCTACTCTCCTCCACCTCCTAGTGTGCCTCCGGCTTGGTTTTACTTCTACTCTCCTCCACCTCCTAGTCCGCCACACTCGCCTAACCATCCACGAACTGCATACTCGCAGCCACCGCCTCCAACTCCGAAGGGCAGATTGAACAAATACTAGTATTTCTTTCCTAGTGTCGCTTCAATATTATATAACACCAAATAGATCTAGAAAAAAAAAATTTTTTTGGTACAGGCATGCTACTGATGATTAACGTTGAGGATGCAATTGATAAAATTTGTTCCCCTTCTTTTATATTTCTTCTTTCCATTGCTTTAGGAGGATTCGAAGGACTAATGCATGCATTGTCAACAATGCGTGGAAGGATTAATTTTTCCTGCACAATAAATTTGATTTATTTTCACATGAACTGAGATTGGATGGAGATTAAAATTTTTCTACTGTGCACGAATAAAGGTCAATAAGAGAAAATTTTACCCCCGCAAGCAGAAAGGTTATTTGGGCGGATGCCTTCCGGGGGCCCAAATTTACGTGGGGGAAGTTTATTAAGAGAAAATCAACCGAGACCCGGCCCCCAATGTAACTTATTATCAATGTTCCCAACTCACTAGTAATAAACTCAACATGGCTGACCCAGTTTCAAACCACTGCCCCAGTTCGTCTGCATTTATTTTTAGCCTTGTCGTGGTTGATAGCCTGAGCTTTCCTAGACAAGATGGTCAGATGCTTTGGCCCAGAGTTGTACGCGGCTTCAAATAGTTTTTTTTTTAATTAAAAAATAAAAAGCAAAGAAATCAAGCTACTAATTGTTAGGTTCATGAGTAAAGGATTATATTCCATATTGGTCTGAAAGATAAAGAAAAAATAGTTAATATGTAAGTAAGGGCTTGATACCTAATGGTTTAAACTTTTGGGTCAGGCTTGAGTTCCTGACTTATATATTGGATTCTTTGATGAACTCTCTCGAGGTGTTAATCCCTATCAAATTGGTATCAGAATTTCAGAACTACTTATGGGTAATTGGATTCTTTTCAGAATTCCCTATCAAATTGATATTAGAATTACAGAACTACTTATGGGTAAGTGAATTCTTCTCGGAGTTGGACCGGTGAAAATTCTCTTCTTAATGGTGAATCGAAGTGTCAAAGTGTTAAGGAGTTTGACTAGTGTTGGATCAGGTGCACCATGGGTTTGGCAGAGGTCCGGTACAGTTTGGATGTTGAAAAAAAAATGGGTCTATATTAGGGATGTACGCGAGCCGAGCTACTCGCGAGTAGCTTGCAAGTAGCTCGGTCAACGGCTTGACTCGAACTCAGGTTGACCGAGTTTGAGCCGAGTTTCGAGTAGCTCGATTGGCGTTCGAGTCGAGTTTCGAGTCTCAAATTTTTGGCTCGAGGCTTGTCGAGTAGCTTGTCGAGCCGGGCTATTTAAATAATATATTTATAATTTAAATAATATATGTGTATTATAATTATAAAATGACTATTATGGGTATAGGTTATACGGAATTTACAATATACTCTTCTTTATAATAAAATTTTATAAGGGTAAAAAAATAATAACATAATTATAAAAATACCTAAAAAGAAAAAATGTCTAAAAAATGCCTCAGTTTTTTGGTCGAGTCGAGTCAAAAAACTTGATTAGACTCGGCTTGATAAGGTTTGACTAAGAGTCGAGCCTTATCGAGTCGAGTTTCGAGCTTAGAGCGAGTACATCGAGTCAAGTTTCGAGTATCAATTTTTTTGACTCGATCGAGCTCGAGCCAAGGGATATATGAGTTGAGTCGAGCTCGAGTATAGCACTACTCGAGCTTGATTCGACTCGATTACATCCCTAGTCTATATAAGAGTGGGTCCATATTTGGGAGAAGAGATGACTTTAAATGATAAGGTGGATTTGCGTTGAATATTAAAGTGGGTTTGAATAAGGAATTGTAAATTTGGGTTTAATGTGAGGGTTATCCATAAATGGGGAGATTTGTTAGATTCATGAGTAAAGATTTATGTTCCACATTAATCCGAGAGATAGAGAAAGAACAATTAATATGTAAATAAGGGTCCGAAACCTAATGATTTAAGTTTTTGAGTCAGGATTAGGTTTCTAACTTACATATTGGACTCTTTGATAGACTCTCTCGAGATGTTTAATCCCTATCACTAATTATATTGGGATGGAAATCGTGTTCAAACTGTGCAAGTCTAATGCTTCTGTCTACTTGAAGCAGTGACAGTCCACGCCTCTGACACATGGAAATCGTGTTTTTGTTACCTTGCTGAAATTGCACGGTGTTTTTCTTCCAAAAAGGAAAAAAAGAAGAAAAAATTGCATGTTGCCAAAGATTTTAATAGATGGATTCGATTCCTAAGGACCTATTTAGATTGCAATTTTGTAGAGTTTTTATAGAAAAATATACTGTAGCAATTCGATATATATAAAGCAAAAAAAAAAAATGAAAAATATATTCACAGAAAATATGAAATTTTTTTTGATGAAAAATGACTTTCCAAACAAGATTTTAAGTCTCTTGCCTATGAGGGAACAGGTGTTAACAAATTCAAATTCTTAAAATACAAAAAAAAAAAAAAAAGTATTCATTTAAATAAATAAATAAAAGGTAAATGTGACGTATCCTATTGGAATTGGATTCCATTTATGGAGTGAGTGCGGAAGATCTTGATAAAGTGTCATCCATTGTCCACTAATGATTTGTTCATTAGTCCAGCCTTTTCTTTTAAGTTTTGTCAGTTTGATATTGTTCTGAATTAGCATTATACTGTCTATGACTTTCAAAGCTGTATAAATTAATAGTGCTTTGGCTCTTAATCCTTTAAATGAGCCTTTTGGTTCTGCATTTTAAGATACGCGCAAATAATTGACATTCAGATTATTGAGTTCTGGCGTTCAGATAAGGTAGAAGATATATAAATTGGTATGGTTAGGAGACGATGTATTCATACAAATACGTTTCAGAATTGGCACATAATTTCTTTTTGTACCAAATGAAAAAAGAAAAAAAAAAATGAAGACTCGCAAGTTGCAACTTTCCGGAATTCGTCCTTTGTCTAGTGCATTTTGTCCAAAGATTCCACAAATGAACATCCATGATGTCTTTTCATGAAGAATACACCAGAATCTCAGATCTTTTGGTCAATGACAGATTCACCAGTCACTAAACATACTTTATAATCACTGTATCACTGATTCATCTTGTTTTCTACTCTAGTTTAAACAAACACGGGATGTGGTTGTCCTCTATGTACAACTCATTTCTCAAAGCAAGGACGGAACTGGTGAGGGGGAGGGCCTCCATCCCCCAAGCTCTAGATATTTATATTTTTTTCTTTAAAATTTTAAAAAGTTTTTCTGTATTTTAAACTAATTGCTTCTTCAAAAATTTTATGCTGATTCGGAAGTTTTTACTTACGTATATATATTTTACCCCCTCAAATTAAAATTTCTAGTTCCATCCCTATTCTCAAGGTCTTTCTTTAAAAAAAAAAAATTCCATCCGATACATTACTTTATCAGCAATCTTCATGAAACCGGCAGGGAAAATGGAACGACCAGAAGTCACGATCGCTCTGCAATCTTCCAACAGTTCTTTCTAGTCAAGATGATGAAATTTCGTAGAAAAATGAAAGAAAAGAGCAGTACGAGTTGAAACAACCGTCCATTCAGTCTTGATCAAGTCTTTTCGTCCTTTATCGTTCTTCTTATTAGCTAGGTCTCAGCAGAGATTAAAGTAGTGGGCTTATTGCTGCAGTCAGGAAGGACAAGATGAGAAGATTATAGTTTAATCATCGATGTAAAACAAAACAGCAGTCATAATAATGCACGAATACCATAAGCAAATGATCGCCTTTTCATGAACTTTCCTTAACTTTTGGAAAAGCAAACGACTGCCAGTAATAGCTGTCTTAGAAATGATTTGCCAACAGAGTCAAAAAGGAACCAACCAAAATATACAAAAGAATGAGGATGATGAGGTATCAGCCGTGAATCTTGGTGTCAAAATGAGCTATAAAGATGGATTCCTCAAAAGCGTGCATGTGCCTGGCGATAGATACAAGTTGCGTAACCGTGAAATTAATTAAGTCCTTGGCTCGAAATGCTGGTAGCTATAGTTTGAAGCTGCACGCTAGTAGGAAAGCAGACGAAGAAGAAGATTGATTGGAAGAATTAAAGAAGTCTGGTATACATCAAACCCATCGGGAACTTTTTAGTCGAAGATGATAACTAGTGACCATAGCTTGGGGGAAAACGACGTTGTGCAAGTTTGCAACGGTTACTGGAAATTGCGTCTGGGAATGGACAACACATTTTCCGGCGCCCAATAAAATGTTGGTTTCTTATTTTTGAGGAAAACCCATAAATGGTGATGCAATGAAGTGACATTTCTTTCAGTCAAAACCATGTTATCACTTTCATCATTAATCATTCGTTCATAAAACACATTATTAGAACTTGAAACATCTTAATTAAGCGTGATAGATACTTTTGGTAAATCTTGAGAGGAGCCCATTATGTTCTTGGTAAACCCTATATGATAGGACAGAGAATACAAAACATGTAATGAAGTATTTAGCCCACCCAAAAAAGGCACTAAAAATATATTAAATGTGAAAGGTATAAAAATTGTTCCGAGTACTCAATATAACTACGTAGTAGATTTAAAAATGGTCTCGAATACTCAATAAACCTAGTAGATAGGAACATTGATCCAATAATCATTAAATCTCTAATTTGACTCTTAAACCCTTAAATCTTAAAGTCTCTGTTTAAAAAAAAAAATTAGAGTAGAGAAATTATACAACATGATGTTACATATCTGAGGATATAGAAGACTATAAATTGGATCGATGACCTCAGAATTCTTAGGCAAGAAGCACAAGCAGTCACCTAGCCAGTTTGCTAAACTTCTATTCTCCAAACCAAATGCGGCTGCAATAACCCAAGTGCAGTCCACAATAGTGCAGTCAAGAAAAGAGAAAAGAAAATGAATCTTTTGGTCAAAGATTCACAACTAAATTGCACCTTCGGCATTACTTTCCAACGAGACCCCTAGACTATCATCTATCTGTTAACCTACGTTATTGTAAGTTAATGACTCAACCATCCCGCGATCATCCCACAAATTAAGAAGGAAATTATTCTTAGATGATGCTGTCCTTGGTTAGTGGTAGTTCTTGATAATCAAGTCGTAAGCAGCTTAGACTTGCTTGAATCTATATCACTTTTTGTTAGTGGACCCTGAAAGTTCCTTGCTTTTCGTTTAAGAACAGCTGGAGATTTGGTACGCAGAGTTCTTGTTGTGTCCAGAAGCAGAGAAGGGGAGGTGGGATTCGACCAAAAACTCGAAAGGGGCTCCAAAGTCTAAACCTGATCGATTCTGTGCTGCACATCAAGCTTATAGTAACTCGTAACGATATACAAAATTCTACCTAAATCGTGATGAATTGCACACACTCAGAAAAGTGATCCTATAATTAGATTGATTCTTCAGGATAAAAAGTTACTCCATTTATGTCAATGGAATGCGCAAGTTTTATGTACCTTTGGAACACATAAATATGGGTATGTAACTATATATGCGCACCTGTAGTTGTTCTGTACACATGCATTGCTTTCTCTTATCGCCTTCATCAATATAGTCACCAACAATTCTGAATATATATATATATATATATCCAGACTGTTGATTCCTACTTTTGCAAATCGTTGTTTATTTCTCTCTGCTTTACTTTTTATCGTGAACCTCTGGTATTATATAAATGAGGAAGATATTTTATTCCACGGAATTGTTTCTCAAAAGCATTATGATCAGGTCAGGTTATCCACATCATTACACACCATATTGTAGACCAGTAGGATTATCATTTTTATATGCAACTCGATTTCATTCTACAAGCGGAATATCGCGTACGTGGTAATGAGAAGTATGAGAAGATACACGTACGTCTATATATTATTCATTGATTCAAGCCGATATAAAATTCCCCGCAAGCCCCTTTCAGCAGAATTTCTATCTATTTGCAAGTGATATTATCATTCTTGGAATCCATTCTCGGATGGAAACCGAGAGGATCCTCATGTCGAAGAGGACATTGCATGCCAAAAAAAAAGAATCTAACGTTGGGGGGCGATTTGGATTCTTGAAATCCAAGGTTATCGAAATTTTTTAAGCTCCTAGTTGTCCATTTGCAAGAAGTTTCTGAATTTTATGGCTTTGCATTTTGCAGGCTCTAAAGAATCTGAATCTTGCCAATTGATTTACGAGCAATGTCAACTCGCATAAGAATATAGCATCCCAATTAAGTTCCTTTCAATCACTAGCACCTTCCGTTGGTCTCCCATTTGTTCCATTTTACAGGTCGAAAAACTGTAATCCTTTGGCGGTCTTTTCTTAAGTATAACGGCCCAAAATTTTCCCACGCAGATAGCTGCACCATTTTCTGCTTTAACGGGGGAATCAGGAAAATAAGCCTTCATCAGCATCCAATAAGATCTTCCTTAATCCCCCCGTCATCAAAGTGAATGAGAACCGATTCTAGAGGTATGATATGGACTTAAAACTTCCTTATCCAAATGAAACATATCCTTCTGAAATGGGAATTATTCGTGCCTTCCGCAGCCCCCCCCCTCAGGTACGTACAACACAATATTCTAACCAAATTTAGGTCGTTCTGGAATTAGCCTTAGAATCTTTTGTGTTCAATTCTTTTTTTTTTTTTTTGGCTTTTCCGGCTTAGCATAATTTGGCTCCGTTGTTAGTGTAGGATTTTCTTTTGGTATGTCCGGTCTAATTTGGCACCATTACTTCTGTCTATTGTTTTTTCTTTTTTTTTTGGTACGTCCTGTCTAATGCGCAGTAAAATGGTTAATGAAATAAATGAGGGATGCCTATTCATCACTTGGCAATTGATTAGCTCTTGCATCACATCTTTTTTTCACGTTGAACAAAGGACACATCTTAGGCCATCCTATGATTTACTAGAATACTACTGAACAACATTGCGCCAGGCCACTAATTTTTTTTAATGTGGGAAAAAATAAAAAATTTGGAGGAGTGTAATGAACAGTAGTGTTAGAAGATTCCGAATGCAAGCCTACTGTAATAAAGATCCGGATTTGACTTTAATTAAGTTATCAAATTCCAAAATCGGGAATTTTTGTAATTATGGGGATTTGAGGGGAATATATTTTTGATTGAGAACCTACGTTGTTTATTATTATTATTATTTACCTTTCTACCCTTTTTATTTCCGACGGTAAGATTCAAAATTTCTGAACGCCGGTTACTCGCCATTAATCATTGACCACTAGACCAATCCCAGTGATTGCTTGAGTTGTTTATGTTGTACTTTAAGGGGACAAAAATATTGCTAAAAATTTTCTCAACCGTGAACATTGTCTTGTCTAAACGTGATCAATGACAGCATTTTTCTTTTTGGTGATCAAGTCCTCTCAAACTACATGGTTTTCACGAGGTTAGAATCGGCCAGGCATGTTACATACTGAATTTTTTTCAGGGTTGTCTTAAATATTCGTTCCATATAGTGCAATTGGTGAATCTTTCTTTCCATATTGTCTTTTTTTTTGTCGAAACGATAGATGTCCTATAACCTAATCTAGCCTAGTCTAAGGGGAAGGGGAGGGGGTTCGATGTGAGTACAGACTCCATCGATGAAGGTCAATTAAGACCGCCACAAATTGTGGCAAATTTGTGGGAGGCATGGATTGAACCCTGACCTCCAGTATCACCTTTAATGGTGATGACCACTGGACCAAATGGCCAATGACTTCTTTCCATATTGTTACGATAACCAAAATTTGGCTTTTCTAGAGAGATATTGAAACAGAAAGATGTTTTAGATGTAAGAAAGACAAAAGCTCGGGGTTAAACTTCACCTATTTGTGTGTCACACCCAACCACATAGGTGAATAAGGGCAATGTACTAAAGGACGGGCTAAATCACATCCATATGCATCATTATCTCACAAAATTTCATACATAAATAGCTTAACATTCAAAGTCCGTAGAAGGGTGTCCTCAATCTTATTATCCACCGTGAAAGCATCCCAAACCAGAATTTAGGCCAAACTGGGACGAGAACATTCCTCTTGGGTTTGGCAGCACTAAAGTTTATTGAGATGCCACAAGGATCGCACAACTCCCCCACTCACTCATCAGCTAGTGATTCGTCTGCACAAGTCACCATATTGTGGTTGTGATTACATTAAGAATCTCTCCCTAGCTTTCTATCAAACACGTAATATTCATGCAACCAAAGCATTTCAATGACAACAAGATTGCTGATGCAAATGGCAGGATGTTCTGTGTCATCGGATGGGAACCGACTTGAAAGATTAGCCAGAGGATAAAGAATGTCAATCTTATGAAAAAGAAAACACAAAGATACTACTAATTGTGGGAATCAGAGTAGGAGGCTCCATTGCACAGAGGATTAATTTAAAGCAGCCGCATTTCAACTTTTATCATCATCACGGTGGTCTCGCAAGGCCATGTTTGAAATGTCTGCTGGCTAAGTGGACATTGGACAACAACACTAATTGCGTAAAAGTTTAATTCTGTCACCAAAATGCCAACAGCATTAGGCTTTAGTCCTGTACATCGCTATTGAACTGCCCCTGGCGAAGTTAAACTTGCAATTTAGCTATAAATTTATACAATCAACAGAATCTTAAGAGGGGTTTTGTCAAAGAATTTGTCATTGATTTTGAAAAATCAATGATATAGCTCTTAACGAATATGGGATTTTTTTTTTTTTTTTTTTTTTTTGGTATGAAATGTCCTTCATGTTGCCTAATGAGTCACACCCACCTTTTAAATACTAATATGCCTTCAAAAATAAGTCATCAGACAACTCAAAGAGCTTCTACGCCATAGGATCAAAAAATTTTCGTAGTATTTGCAGACAGACGACATCCAAAAAAAAAAAAAAAAACCCTGTGCTGCTGATTCCAAAATTATTCACATATTGGATCAAGACTAGATGGCAAGTCTCCAGTCTAAATATAATCTAGGTTCAAAATTGCTTATCTCATTTGAGTCCGTCCAATTATTAGTTTCAATTCAATAATATCTCTGAAGCCCATTATGGCTTGCTAAAGATCTCCATATTCATTTATTCTCTTCTCTTTCTAAAATTACACATTCTTAGAGTTTTTTTTTTTTTCTCAGTCTACAAAATTAGTAATTTAAGTATCAGAGCTCTTATGTGAGCTAAAGCTCCACTTTTTCTTGTAGGTCATTCCTGGAGGTTTGCTGGCCCCTACTCACCTTGAACAGTTGAACCATTTTTTGTCATCAACATGTAATATCGCCCACAAAGAAAACAGGAAGGAAAGATGCATAACCATCTGAGCAGAAAAATTGATAATGGTATGTCATACGCATCAACTATTAGCATATCTAACAGATGGAACAGCAACTTTGCCATGCAGGATCCCATTAACAAGTACCCCCTAAATTCTGCAAGTTCTCATAATTGTGCCTTTAATGACACGCAAATAGCCAAATAATGCCAAGAATTCTTGCATGGGATTCCGTTGGTTATATTGTAGGACATAAGCTCAAAAGATGGACCGCCATGATATCATTGATATGGCTCCTGAGGGAGATAGTGATAATTTAAACACCAAAAAAAAAAAAAAAAAAGAAGCGTTGTTTAAATAAGCTGATTAGTACAGGACTTGGTTCGTTTCCAGTGAATTCTTTTTCCATTTTTCACAGTGCCAGATTGTTATAAAGCTTTAAATTTTCAAAAGAAATAGAGTAAACATGAACTAAAAAATAGGAAACAAGATGAATCCCAAAATAAAATAGCTGAATATCGTAATTCAGGCTTTTCCGAAGTACGCATATGCGAAAATTCGAAGTTGAGAATTGAAGCTCCACCTTCTTCCTGCTCATTGCCACAATCAAATAAAGGGAGCTTGGTGCTTGTCAATATTGTCGCATTTTTCTTTGAGTTTTATGGAAGATTAAGGAAAGATGGGAACGAATGCCAGATGGAGTTCTGAACCTTCGGCGGCTAATTAATCCAAACCATTTCCATTTCAGCCACTAGATGCTATGAACTATAGTGAGTTGCTGAAGTGGAGCATGAATATCACTAAACAGTAAACGTAAGTAAGCACGTCAGGAAATGGGGTAAGTAGACATCCCACTGAAGCCACAGAATCCCTCTTCACAAATCCATTTGGAATCCATCAGCCTACTTATGATTCCTACTTCCCATTTGGAAGGGATTCTTTAATTCTTATGCACTGATTAAACACTCCTACGCAACAGATTCTTCAATGGATTATTCTCAATGTTTTGCCAACCATGAATATATCGTATGGTTTCACGATTCATGTCCTATTCCCTGCTATGGTTAGATGTCTCTACCTTTCCCAAAGCGCTGGAACCTATGCGAATCAGATGGTTATAGTTCTAAATTCCCTAATCCAACTGATGACATCACGTTCTGTGTACCTGGCTGTCATCTGAAGCCATTTACGATTAATTTGTTTTCTAATTTCCTTCAAGAGGTTTGAAACTAGGACTCCAATTTCTGTCATGAACTTTAGATTCCTCCATGCTGCTTTATTTATTCTTTTGAGATTATTAGGCATTACCAATAGTTGAGGAAAATGAACAAGTTTCAAAACCTTTGACTTTGCCTCATGCCTAGAGGCCTAGTGACGGAGTTAGGAGCCTAAGGTCAAAGGGTTAAATTTTCCAAACCACATTAAACGTGATAATTCATAATCATAATCGTAGTAAATTTACAACTAAAAAGTGCTTATGTCAAACATAATTTTTCCGTTATGTCAAGTATATTTTGACATAAGTTAAGCTATAACGTAGTGGTAGTTTAGAAAAATCAAAAGAGTTTAATCTTGAATTTATATCAATAAATAACCTTAATTAGATCTAACACTTTCATTTTTTTTTCAGTTTTATAAAGTAGTATAACAAAATTTTGACTTTGCATCCCCGAACCTTATGAAAACTTTACTTTCTAATATACACAAGTCATTTTGATTTTTTTTAATCCTGTTACCGGCCCTAAATTTCCCAATATATCAGTATAATTCATTAATTTTCGAGATGTATTACTATTTTTACACGCTCTTCAGAGTAAATTACCTAGACTCCCAGTCAGCTCGTAAATAATTTTAAGGGATAATTTCAGAAACTGCCCTTGAGGTTTCTGACAATTTCACTTAGCTCCCCCCAATTTTAGAAAATTACACTAACCTCCCTCGCTTCAATAAAATGACTACAATACCCTCTATTTAATAGATAATTTACCACATATGTGGGATACAAAAACCAAACCAAAAGTAAAAAATATATATAAAAATTTGCAACAACTCGTCATCATCCCCAACTCTACTTTAATTAATAGAAGTTTTTTTTTTATTTCCCTCTTTTTTTTTTCTATCTCTTATGATTCTCTCCTTCCTAACTATAACCCCACAGTCTCTTCCACCCATCAACTACACCACCATGCAAACCTACTCATAGTGTTTATTTCTTGTCTATTTCTCTCTTTTCGCGGTACTTAACTATCAGCCCCCTTGTTTATTTCTTCTCGTATTATAATTTGCATATATTAAAGAATTAAAATTTCCAAAATTACAAATTGGGTGAGCAAATGAAAATTTCATGGTCAAATTAGATGGAGATGTTGAAAATGGTTGTGATAGAAAGGAAAAAAATGAAATTAATGGGCTATGATTGGAAAAGAAAAAAGGATGACTCTAGGTTATGCTATTATATCTACTACGCACTAGAATCTAATATCTTCATTTTTGTTTGATTTACAAGTGTTGGTGGTGGTTTGTCATAAAGATTAGTTTCTCTGTTTCTAACACCATTGGAGTATGGGGTTGCTCTTGGCATAGACATCAATAGTGGTTGGTCAGATCTTCTGTTCAATAAAGGTAATATGCGATAGGTGTTGAGTTCATAATTTGAGGTGTGAAATTAGCCAATAGACAAAATATATAGTGTTAAATTGGGGCGGGAAGCTTTTGAGGGTACTTTAGTTGGTGGTGTTGGTTATGGTCCATTTGTAAAGTGATTCAGGTAGAGTTTGAGATTTTGATGATGCCAAAATTGATAGAATTTGGGGATTAAGTTGGAGTGTGATTTTGGTAAAATTTGGGATTTTAGTGATACCAAAATTGATAGAATTTGGGAATTAAATTGGAGTTTGCTTGAATGGTTGATGAGATTTTGGGTTTACAATTATTGTGGAAGCATAGCAAATTTGGATAAAAGTGTTTGTTACTTTTTTTTTGGTTAAATTGATCACTAAACCTTTTTTTTAACTTTCTTTTGATGTTATGATACTGTATAAGGGTATTTTAGGATACTTAATTATAATTCTAGCCTAATAGGTCTGTAATGTTACTTAAATAGTAAAAGCAAGGGAGGTCAGTGTAATTTTCTAAAATTAGGGGGAGCTAAGTGAAATTATCAGAAACCTCAAGGAAGGTTTCTGGAATTATCGCTAATTTTAATCATTAACTTTTGACCTCTCATCTTTTTTTAAATCCCAAATTAACCATTCTCAATAATAATATATATAAATAAACAAAAAAGTATCAAAATTTGATCATTCAATGCATTTTCACCGTCAAATTCTGCAATTAGATCCATAACTTTAATTGTGTAAGCAGATACCGAGTCAATCTCAATTCTCTAGGACTTAAAGAAATCATCTCAAAACTCGACACCTTGCCAGGCATCTCGAGCCTCTTCCGGAGTTGCTCGATACAAAACGCAATAGCAACCCTGTATTCTACTACACTCGTATTGCTTTCCGTGTACAAAACTGTGGGAAGACTTCAAAGAATGACGTACTGAATAAAATATTACGTGTCCTAACAAAAGATAATGATTGAAAAGAGATGGGCAGGGAAGCCAAGTGCAATTGTTTCATCATATTTGCCCGAAAGACACAGGTAAGTTTTACAAACACCCCCAAAACCCAAAATCAAACAGGAAGTGGCAACTGCCGACTTCACGAATCCCATATTACGAATGAATTGTACATGCAACGCTTTCTAATTCATTAATATGTCCTTCGAGTGAAGGCTCGCATGTTACAAACGTTTAGCATATGCTTGCGGACAACGCATGCAAACTCTAGACGAATTTTGGACGCCGCAATGTTCCATGAGAGTGACCTTCCTCCTCTGCATTAAGGACACTCAGGCAATTAATATGTGTTCTTTCTTAAGCAGATCAAGTTTAACTAAGCCCTGCTTCTTCCCCTGCAAAATAGCCCTTCTTCTTGTCGATTTTAGTCAAATTGGACCTTGGTTTATGGAAAAAGAAATTAACCTGCGGTGCTTCTTTTTCTTTGGCTTTTCATTTTCTCCCCATAAATTTTCAAAATTGGTGGTATTAGGAATTAAATAGCAAAAAAAGAAAAGAAAAACAGGATATCGATCGACGTTATGTACTTAGGGTACTTGCTACAAGAAATCTAGAGGCAAATTTGTAGTGTACGAATCACAAAAATGCATTTAGTAGTTAAGATTGAAATTTCAAAATTCAGAAATTTTAGTTTAAATCCTTCTTTTTTCTCCTGATGTCTTAAATCTCATCCCTATCTTGTTAGGAAAAAAAAAAAGAGAGAAGAAGAAGCCACAAAAAGGCATAGTACAAGGAACGTGCAATTAAAATTTGACCCTCTCCTATGCTTTTCCAGGTGCTTGTAGAGTGACTTCAGCTTGTCCAAAAACAGTACCCGGTGAGATCAGAAGTTTATTCGTTTTATATGCTACTCCGCCATAAAATCAAATAAAATTGCGTGCTTAATAAAACATGAAGACCAAACCTTGCTCACGGGCTTTTGGGGTTCTCACGGGATTCGGATTAGTTTATTACCACAAAAGTCTTAACTTGCTTGGTAAAAAAGACCAAACCTTGCTCGGGGTAGTGGGTTCTCAGTTTAGGCCTAGTAGAAGCTGCCCTGTTTGGGGGTTCAGTCCCACATCGGGGTTGTTAGGGGGATTGGGGTAGTATATTAGTTCCCTGTGAGACCTCAAAGGATACCGGCTTTTGGGGTTCTCACGGGATTCGGGTTAGTTTATTACCACAAAAGTCTTAACTTGCTTGGTAAAAAAATAAAACATGAAGAAGAATATCGAACCATGCACTATTACAGCCTGCTGACTCAAAAATCTTACTAATAAGATTAACCCGTGCGGCCGTGCCTATACTTTCTACCTTTTTATGCCAATAATTTAAAAAAAAAAACTATTTAGCAACCAATTTTCATGTTACACAGTTTTGCAAAGTCCGCGAAAAGAATGTCACATAAACGGATTGTGATATTTTAAAAAAAAATCTACAATATTCTTTGACATATTTTCTAATTATATTTTTACACCACATCCTTACATTACACCTTTTTTTTAACAAAAATGTCTAATAAAACTCTAATCCGAACAGGCTTACTGTTTTATTGGACTCTACTGGGATTTTGAAATATTAATGAGATTCCACATTTCTCATTTTCTAGGGATAATTTCAAAAACCTCCCCTGAGGTTTCTGACAATTTCACTAAGCTCCCGTGAAATTTAAAAAATTACGCATACCTCCCTGGTTATTTAAAATGACAATATTATCCGTAAATATTTTAATGAAATTCCCTTGTTTGGTATGCTTATACTTAAGATGACTTTAAAATGACTTTTTCATTTTTTTTTCCTTTTTATTTTAATTTTTTGCCAATAAAATTGTAAAATTATCATTATTA
This sequence comes from Coffea eugenioides, assembly GCF_003713205.1. NCBI lineage: Eukaryota > Viridiplantae > Streptophyta > Magnoliopsida > Gentianales > Rubiaceae > Coffea > Coffea eugenioides. The sequence continues at coordinate 2,617,398 of NC_040044.1, forward strand.
TCTCTAGTTTCTATTGTAATAAAATATCGAACTAATGATTTTTCTGATGAGTTAACTTTATATGTTATCTGATGTTTTTTGCGAATTTTTGTTTTCTATTTTTTGGTATTAAAATTAACAATAAATCAAAAAAATTTGCCCAAAATCACTACTAAATTATGATAATCCCACTATTCAAAAAATTCATAAACTCTGAATCAATTATTTCAACATTTTATTTTCTATCTTATAAATCTAAATCAATAATAAAATACCATCAAAAGTATCATATTATAGTAATAAAATATTATTTTAATTGTTTATCAAATAGTAGGTATGGACATGAAAAATTCAGCACCTTTTTTTTTATAATTACATTAGATAATCTTATAATTCTATAAGGAAGTAAATTAAAACTCATTATACAAGGCATTTTTGGTTATTCATTTAAAAATTTAACCAAATCAATATTATTTTAAGATTTTGTTACTAAAACTATCAAATTAAGGGAGTTATATGTAATTTTTCAAAGCTCACGAGAGTTCAGTGAAATTGTCAGAAACCACAGGGAGGTTTCCGAAATTATCCCTATTTTCTACACTCCTCTCCTCTGATTTCATTTAGGATCCTCTACTATATATACCCCTTCCTTCCTCGAACTTCCCCTTCATCATCGGAGCTCCTCGTCTGCTCTTTCTAAGGCCACCAGAAACTAAAGTCTCTCCCCCTTTCCACTTCAATGGCGCTTCGTAGAGCGCTCTCGAAGCGCCTGTTACTAAACGACAGTAGTACTAAAACAGGCTCCACTTTATCTCCGTTCTCGTCCTCCTTAAACTCTGAAAATGCTGCCGTTCCTAAGGCACCCCTACACCGAG